>NC_136914.1:138953788-139570392 GCF_949752795.1 Hyperoodon ampullatus
TCTTCTCCATACCTTTCCAACCCCCTTCCCCAGCACTGCAAAGCAAGTTGGGGCCTCAGCTGGGAGTGGTGAGTAGTGGGCAGAAGGACAGAGGCAGGTTGTCTTGAGGGCTGACACCTACCAGTGGCTAGATAGGTGAGCTGGGCCTAGGACCATTGCATTAAACCTAGACCCTTTAGTGAGGCTTAAGTGCTCTATGTCAGTGATAGAAGCAGAAGAAGCAAATTCTCTTTGAAGGAAGGCATTCCCCATTTAGAAACACAGGACTCCCAAAGATAAAATCAAGCAGTAAGTTTAGTCAATGATACCCAAGGAAATAACAAGGTAAGCCACAACAAGTCAGAGTCCCCATTAGGACTTAGAGATATTGGAATGGGAAGATATAGAATGAAGAAGAGCTACGTATGAGATGCTTAGAGAAATAAAGTATAGAATCACTAAGACAAGCAAACAACAAAAGACTACTAGGAATAGCATGGCAGATTTGCATGTAGATTAGTTTAAAACTTTTCAGGAACTTCTAAAAATAAAAATAGGACTGTTTAAGCAAACAAACAAACAAAAAAACACTATGGAGAGGTTAAAAATAGTTTGGACATACCAGAAGCAAGAAACTGAACAAAGAAAATAAAAGACAGATTCCTTAAAAGAAATGACCAACAGTAGACTTATTAACAGCAATTATGAGTCAGAAGACAAAGAAATACTATCTTCAAACAGATTAGAGAAAATAACTTTCTACCTAGTTGGCATAAGTAATGCTATGTGTTGACTTCACCTTCTTTCTGGCCACACAGGAAGACTATATTTCTCACCTTCTTGCATTGGGAGAGACCATATAACTAGTTCTAGGCATTGGAGCATGAACAGAAGTGATGTTCCTACTTTTAAGCTAGGCCTCTGAAATGTCCCATGTGATATTGCATGCTTTCTCTCTTCTCTCATTGGCCAACTAGATGGAAAAGATCCAACAGAGGACTCTGAAGTCCTTGGGAATAATGGAACCACTGGATGAAGGGCTCAAATCATTGAGCCATTTGACCAGGAACATGTACATTGAAATGAGAAATAAACTTTTACTATGTTAAGCCACTGAGACATTAGGATTGTTTGTTATAGCGACTGGCCTATTCTCACAATGTAGAATTATAAAGCTACCTTTCAAGAAGGGGTGAAAAAGACATCATCAAATAAATAACAACAAAAAGAATTTATCACCAACAGATTTTCATTAAAAAGAGATGCCTAAAGTATATGTTTTAGGAAGAAAAATGATCAAATAAGGTCAGCCTGAGATTTACGAATAGTGAATAAAGAAAATGGCAAGCATATATGTAAATTTAAAGATGACTCATCTGTACGAAATACGATGTACAAAATATGCATTTTATGATATGTAATTTATATGTTTTATAATGTATAAAATATGATAATAAGTAGTAGTACTAGTAGTATAATTATGCCCAACTTGTAGAATTTAAAAAAATTATAGCACTGAAATATTGATGACAATAGCATGTAGGTGAAGAGGGGAAAATTGGAGTTAAGGTGTACTAAAGGCCTTGAATTATTTTGAAAAGGGGTTAAGATAGTATTTAACTTTAGAATCTGTTAAGAGAAATATCATGATAAAATTTTTAGAGTAATCACAAGAAAACAGAAATAAGAATATACAGCAAGAATAATAATGATACAAGCAACCAAGTATAGTTTAAAAAATATCATGGAAAAAGCAATTCAAATAGAAATTTTTAAAGAAGGTAGAAGAAACAAATTCAAATATTTCAGTAATCTCTATAAATGGACTCATTGAGCTTGTCAATTTGAAGACTGCTGTGTGTAAGAGACATATCAAAAACATAAGACACAGAATGACTGAGAATCATTTGGAAGACTATAAAAAGGTCCTTACTTTTTTCCTTTGCACTTTTGAGAAGACACTCACCTCTTCCTTTGATGTTTCCGAGTCGAGCTGTAGTGTGAGATACATAACGATGTGAGGAGTGTTTAGAATATTCTGCTGGGTACCTTTGTCCTCTTCTCCCCATGGAAGTTTGATTAAATCACTTGTGTTTGACTGTGCCTTTTTCTGTCTCGGTTGAGTTGCTTGCTTTTTCACAGCATATGCATTTTCGAATGTCAGTTTCACCTTTAAAAAATTAAAATTTGTTGATTTTTCAACAAAGGAAAATCAGCTGTGGTTTTCACAAAGAAGGATCTGTACATGCACTTTCACTCAGGTACGCACAGTAGGCATAAAAGTCATTCTAGAGTATGGGCTCCTTGATGGCAGGGACTGTGTATTCTATTTATATTTGTATCTCCAGGTCCTAGGACAGTATCTGGCACACATTATTATAAATATTTATTAAGAATATATAATTCTCTGTATATAAGTTCATTAGTTTAAACTTAATCATTTTATTCCAAGTACTGACAACAAATACAAGAAATGCCATGGAAAAACAAAAATTCGTATGATCTGATAGCGTAATAGAGAGTAACATTACATTAAGAATGGTAATAGCACTGTCTCATCTGGGGAAGGTAAAAGGAAGAGATTCAGGATAAAAGCGACCTCATACAACCAGAATTAGCTCTCCTTTCAAGTGAGGTGATATTCAAATATTCTTCTCTTAGACACTCTTTGTGGTCCTTTAAAATAAAGGCTAAGGACAGTAAAAACTGTCAACATGCCAGATCTTGAACCATGACCCTAAGAAGATTATCTATCAGTTTTGTCAAGATAGTTTTAATTTCATGGCCTGATGTCAAACAAGATTGGTAAGAGTCCAGAATGTGGCCATTTTCCAGTTGTTGAAAGGTAGCTTCCACTTCTCAATTAACTTTCCTTGAAAAAGGAGATATGTGACTAGATGTCAGCTGGCCAAAGATAACTTGCTTACTTCAAAGAAGCACCAGTGTGTATCTTGACTAAAAGAAGTTTTCACTAAATATAGTTAATTTTGTGTAGCAAGGACATCATCACAAGCTATATAGGCACAAAATGTTCCTAATGTTTAAAGTCTTATCAGAATACAGATAAGTAAGACAGGACATTCTAACTGTAACAACCTATAAAATTTTAAATTTAGACATTAAAGTGCAATGACTCCTTTAATTAGATTAAATTTTAAAAGTCAAAAAATAAATTCATGCTTGATCAAGAATAAAGAAGT
Organism: Hyperoodon ampullatus; assembly: GCF_949752795.1. Lineage (NCBI taxonomy): Eukaryota > Metazoa > Chordata > Mammalia > Artiodactyla > Ziphiidae > Hyperoodon > Hyperoodon ampullatus. The sequence continues at coordinate 138,956,968 of NC_136914.1, forward strand.
CTGGTCAATATAGGATATTAAAACATCACACTGTACACCCTAAACATGTATGATTTTTATTTGTCAATCATGCCTCAAAAAACTGGGGGAAAAAGGAAATGTCAATATTTAAAAGAAGATAAAATTGTTTGTATGCAGTAAGTTGCATTTTGAGAGGAAACATTTAAAAATTATTATCAAGACAATAATAAACAATACCTATTTTTAATAATTTATTAAAAGAGGTACTATTTTCAAGGCCAACTTTAACTATATGATAAATATGAATATATTACTATCACTCTTTTAAAAAATAAGCCTTACATATTTATACATTTTTATCAAAAATGTTAAGAATATTATTTTTAAAAATTCATTCATAATCCCATCAGCCCATCTAACTATTGTTAGTGTTATACTGTAAAATAAATCTATCCTGATGAATAAAAGCTTTCAAATGAAGAAATATCTAGATATACTTTTTTTTGGTTGGCAAAGACTGACTATTTATGGTTGTATTCAATTTTGCTTATCTGTGGCTGTCTGGCACTTCAGAGGCACTAAGTTATCTTTGTCTACCTAAAGTGAATTTAGTTAAATAAACATATTTTCTAAAATAAGTTTCTGGGACTTCCCTGGTGGTCCAGCGGTTAAGACTTCATGCTCCCAATGCAGGGGGCCCAGGTTCAATCCCTGGTCAGGGAACTAGATCCCACATGCAGCAAATAAGAGCCTGCATACTGAAACTAAAAGATCCCGCATATCAACTAAAGATTCCACATGCTGCAACTAAAGATTCCGCATGCTGCAACTAAAGATCCTGCGTGCTGCAACTAAGACCTGGCGTGGCCAGATAAATAAATAATAATAAAAAATAAGTTTCAGATTTTATTTTATTAACAAGTAGAAAAGAGACATGAAGTCTAAATTCATCAATATATATATATTCAGAGTTAAGATGAACCAGGTCATGACTACAGAGTAGGAAGGGAGAAGTTCCTCATGAAATTTTTCTGAGGCCAAACGATCAGGTTTCTTTACAAAACATTTACTATTCCAAATGGAAAAGATCAACCTTTACTAATTTTTAATGTTTTCTATAAACTTGATGTTGAAAAATGGGCCCTTGGTATTATTAGAACACTGTATCTAAAAAGGCTAATAGAACGCTAGTATATTTGGGGGGAAAATATTAAATAAGCTAAACAAAAACATAAAAAGTTAGAGATCCTATATGAGAACAATCAAGATCTGAGGAAAATTAATATAAGGATAAGGTGAGGAGAGATGAAGAGACACTGTTTCCAAAATAATCTTAGAAATATGTGAAAAAGACTATTTGGTGTGAGGTTTTGACCCAAGCAAGCAACATGGAAGCATTATATGGCCTGAAAGACTATGTTCTGAGGATGGCATCTGTTCTAGTGGGTAATGCTCAATATATGTATACATAAGTAAAAATATAAACATAAGCATAAATATATTAAATCCTTGAACAAGGATCCGATGAAGTAAAAATGGCTTGGAGCTCAGGGGGTTCTTTCATTTGAGAATGAGGATTTAGGAGTGTCCAAAAGAAAATATATGGGAGTCTTTGACGGTGTTCTTTGGGAATGTGAGAAATCTTTCGAATTGGGGGAAATCCCGAGTGCAGACTTTGTACCAGTATAGAGGGGAGCTTTGAAGATTGTCCCCAGCACTGGGCTTTGGGGAGGAACTAGGTATATGAATGGAGTAGAGGGTGAGAAATCTGACTATAGGAAACAGGAGATGAGCGACATCCTAGGGGAGCAGGTGTCACAGAGGCGGGCTGCATCAGCTGGAATGTCTACGAGAGCTGTGTGCCCCAGTGGTCCGAAGAGAAAGAAATATGTGTCCAAAGAGAAAGAAGGGAGGGCATGTTCTCCAGCTGAGATTCTTGTGGGTGGAAAGGTCAAAAGATAGGGTATGACTCACCAAGAATGACAAAAGGAAATGAGTTGGTAGACTTAAAATAAAAATTTACCAATTTTACTTTAGGCAGCAACGGCAACCTAAAATTTAAGACTGGTTTGTTATGCCTGGTGAAGAATGACACACTTGAAAACTAACTTTAATGCTACACTTGGCAAACAACAGAACTTCTTTTCTGTGGGGCAAGAACCTTTTCCCCTCAGCATGACAAAAACTCAAATACACAAACCACAGAACCATCCATTAACATTCTTTAAGGAACTATTTTAGCCACCGTTCTTCTGATTTAAGTAAAGTTGGCTCCATAATGCAAAGATAACTACACTTTAACAAGACATTCTGAAAAGCTTACATGTTAAGTAGCTATAAATGTCAGGAAATCTGATTGTCTTGATAAAATGATAAATGGGTAAGACAGATAACCAAATTAAGAGTTTAGTGCCATTTTTAAAAAGGGGTTGATATATGTAAATATTAAGGATATTATGCGTTTTATAGGAAAAAACTTTTATTAAGCATCTGATATAAGATAGTTTATAGCTTCTTATAAAAAAAAGGTTTTTATAAGAGTTCATATGAAGTTTCTTATAAAGAGGGTTTTTCTGTTGGGTTTATATGAGGCTTCTTATAAAAAAGGTTTTCTGTTGTTCCTCCATGGACATTAACTGGTGACAAGTTTCATCATCTCCTGTCTCCCTCAAAAGGTTTTCTTATTTGTGCAATTTGCCCATCCTTTCTTTCCTCAGCAGCCCCCCTGGCCCCTCAGTTCAGGAGATGATGTCTTACCTCAGGTCCAAGGATATGCTCTCTATAACTCACCACTTCCAAAACCTTGTTGCTTTAATTATATCCTCTCTCTACTCCCACCTCCAACCCACCCCACATGACAAGCAATGTCTCTTCAGCCTCCGCCAAACCAACCAACCAACCCTTTTTCCCCATTAGCTACCATGTCATCCTCTTCACACATGGGACCTGGGGAGGCTGTCAGAATCTGAAGCAGCTCCAGAGCCAGACCACACTCTCACTTCTGCCCCATGGTCTGAACTCTCTCTCACAACATCTTCATTGCTCTCCATGTGTCTGATCTTTTCTCCTTTGTCTGGCAGATGCTCTGAATATTCTTTAGTCAAAACTCTGAAGGAATTGAGTCTACATGGCTCAGCAAATTCTCTCTCCTCAATCCTCCTCTTTCGGGTGATCTCACAAGATTACTCAAGACAAAACTTGGAAGGCATCTTGGACTCCACTCTCTCCTGCAGGAAGTACTGTCCTCTTTACTTTCCACATACTTTAAATCTAATCTACTCCTTTTTCTCCATATCCACAGCCAAGGCCTTTGCTCAGGCCTTCACCCCTTCTCTTCTGAACTACTGGAAAGCTGACCACCTGGTTTCCCAACCTCCAGTCCCATCCAGAGGGATATATTCCTAAATGCAAATCTGATCACATCAGTCTTCTTTTTTAAAACATTGACATAGCTGGTTACTTCTGGGTTCTGAGAATAAAAAAAACACTTACAAATACTGTTTTAAAAATTTGCCTATTTCCTAATCTTTCCACAATATATATGAGCACCACTTTTTGTGGAACAAAGAAATAATAAAAGTTAAAATATTCTACTCAAGTGTCATCTCCTTTAAGAAGCCTTTTCTCCTCTCTCTTAGGCCTAAGAAGTACTTGAAAGATGAGAGTCTAAGATGAATGTTCTGCAGGCCGATCTCCCAGAAAAGGAGTTGGTTTCCTCCAGAGTTCCAGGAAACCCGGTGATGGCCCAGGGCTTAATGCAATCAATCCCGGTCAACTGCAATGTTTGGACCCAAGTTTCCTGATCAAGCCAGGGGAGGGGATGGCATAACTGCATCATTGTGTGCTTGTGGAATAAATGAGTGAACAGAGCTGTGACAACAGGTCAAGGTCACAAAAGTCAGTAATTAGAAAAGTACTTGCACCTTTGTTCTTGTCATTTTGAATTTTTAAAACATTTTTTTAAACCCACAACTTTTTATTCAAAAAATGTTAAACCTAAGGAAAGTTGCAACAAGTGTACGATTATGCATATATTTCTCACGCAGTTTCAGCAGTTTTTAACATTTTGCCACATTTGCTGCCTCCCGCTCTTCTCGCTTGTGTGACTCGCTCTCCTTCCATCCTCACCCTCTATTTAAAAAAAATGTTTGCCTGAACTACCTGAGAATTATTTGCAGCTATTTTAATGCTTCATTGCTAAGTACTTTAGTCCATGTCTCCTAAGGATACAAAACTAAATACAATTGTGACACTTAAGAATTTTAATATTAAACACAATACTATTCTCTAGTAAAGGTTGTATTCAAATTTCCCCAAATATCTCAATACAGCTGTTCCTAACTGCACTACAGGATCAATAAAGGATTAGTCACTGCATTTGGTTGTATGTTAGTTCAGTCTGTCTTAGTCTAAAACAGTTGTCCAGCCTTTTTTTTCTTTCATGACATTAACATTTTTGAAGAATCTAAGATAATTGTTTTGAAGAATCTTAAAACCTGGCTTTAAAAGAAATGATTTGGGTTCTTTGTGCCTCATGGAGTATATAGACTTTGCCTCTGGATTTCATCCTGGTGTTCTGAAACTATTTATAACAGAACTTATTTAAAATTCAAACTCAGAACTGTAGAGTTGGAATGGGACTCAGAGATTTATTCTCTCAAATCCCCTCTGATTATAAATGAGGAAACTGAAACCCAGAAGAGTTTGGAAACTTGCTCAGAGCGAGGTTTAAAATAGATATCTGCCCTCCTTCTCAGTGACCTTTCTACCACATTATACTCTCCTCCAGGGCATCTTCTATTGGATGACAAGAAGGCTTTCAGGCTATTTTTATACTCTAAGTTTAAAATGTTACTGTTGGCTATTTCCAAATTTAAATGTTAAGTCTGCTAAGGTTTTCTTTATAAGTCAGCATTCCTCTCCCCTTATTGCTTGCATAACGGTTTCAAATGCCATAGATACAAACTAGGTAGAACAGCTTTTTCTGAGACAAATCCACTGCAGTTAGTTCTGGCCCAACAAGAACAAGGGGATGCAGACACAAAGATCCACCCAGGTTGTGTGTGAAATGGGAGGATCATGCTCTGGAGTCAGTTTCAGTTCTAGCTCTGAGTTATTAATTCTGCACCCTTGGACAAATCATTAACTCTCTCTCAGATTTTTTTTTCTCATGTATAAAATAGGAATACAAATTATCAGATTCTTACAGATTGTTATGGGGAACAAATGAAATTATCAAAGGGAATGCTATTAGCAAAGCACTGACACACTTGCTGGCACATACAAACACTAGTTCCCTTCCCAATTCTCAAGTTGTATATAGTCAAAATCCCCTTGAAATTGCAGTACGAAGGCAAGGCCGTGCTGGAGTACAACAGACTCTCTCAATAGGCTAATTCCAACTCACAACAGTTTTTCTTCCATCTTTAAAACAAATTGCTGTTTTCTCATTTTGGCACAAGATGTAAGAATTGGCACTTAAGAGCCATGTTGTTAAAAATATATATATACATATATATATATAAAATAAATATAAATATATATACAAATACATATATTTAGGGGGGTGTGTGTGTGTGTATGTGTGTGTGTGTATGTTTAAGCACAGAACCACATTTAATGCAGTTGTAAAGGCAAACCAGGCAGACAGCAGATACACTGCTATTTCATGCTTAATGAGGACATGGAAATGGTGGGTGAAATTGGTCCAAAAATATTTAAATCATTATTTCTTTTTCTTCTTTTTCTGCCAAGTGTGCATAGCTGAATTTGCAAATGTTAATTAAATATAAGTATAATGTGACTCCACTGGAAACATAATTCTTTTTTTGAAGACAGAACAGATGTGGTTGAACTTTGGTAGTACTGACAGGACACCTGCCACTGACATAGGCAAGAAAGGAGGAGCCCTCACTCAGGGCTGATACACAGCCAGTTTACTTGGGTGATACTGTTTCAGTCATTAAAATACTGTGATTCTTCATTACTGACTGGCAAGTAGCTGCTGTCTGGACCCCTTAAGGTGCCCTAGTACCTTGGCCCACCCCTATTCCTCCCCTCATCTAGCAACTAAAGGGGATACTAGCACACCCTACTGAAGCACTATGTCCGCCTGATTGTTATTATTTCAAACAGCACCCCACCTCCATCTCCATCTCTCTATCCACTCCTAGACATTGCTAGTCACTGGCTACCATACTTATTCTAGCATTTTCATTTTGCATTTCCGAAGATAGCTAAATTTACAGAGCATCTGTGTGTGTGTGTGTGTGTTAAGAGAAGGAAGTGAACATAACAGGAGTCTTTTTTCTTAGAAAACAAGAAATTTCATAATGGGTCCTATTATTTCAGAATCTCAAATCAGATGCAGATATGATTCTGATTTATCAGGCATTCTGTTCTTCATCGTGATCAATCTGAAGATTGCTTCATCCTCTCACTGTCTGATGGAGTCTCTAACCTGTCTAAAACATATCACCCTCCCTACCCCTTGAAAGAGAGAAAGCCAATTCCTGATGATAACAAGAGCAGAACATTCTTAAACAGGAGGTATAGCATTTTAAAAATACATCTAATTGTGGATGGATCTAGAGACTGTCATACAGAGTGAAGTAAGTCAGAAAGAGAAAAACAAATACCGTATATTAATGCACGTATGTGGAACCTAGAAAAATGGTACAGATGAACCAGTTTGCAGGGCAGAAGTTGAGACACAGATGTAGAGAATAAATGTATGGACACCGAGGGGGGAAAGCGGCAGGGGGTGGTGCTGGTGGTGTGATGAATTGGGAGATTGGGATTGACATGTATACACTGATGTGTATAAAACTGATGACTAATAAGAACCTGCTGTATAAAAAAATAAATTAAATTAAATTAAAAAAAACAAAACTAAAAAAGAAAAAATACATCTAATGACATAAAAATGTCATCTGTAATACAATATGTCAATGCTCAGAGAATCAAAATAACTTATTATGAAAGAGATTTATTTTTACCTACAAGGAATGAAAAATAATTCATTAAGTAGCTAACTAAAAGCTCAGGAGTAAGGCTAAACTAGATAACAAAAAAGAAAAAAAAAGATCAAGAAAATAGTATAGCTTTTAAAATAAACAAAACCACAATAAAAAACTTTATAGCAATTATGACTTTACTAAGTCAGAAAATAGAAAATTCCATGACTATTTTAAATGGCTTTTCTAGGAATTGGATTTTCATCAGCAGGTATGGTACTTAAAATGGCAAGTTGGTCATTATGTATGTTTTTATTATTGTTCTTGTAGATATTTCTCTCTCTTTTTGGAACAATCTCTAAGAGCTAAAATTTTAAAAATATCCTAGCATGTAAGTATAACTCACCCATTATACACGACTATTTTCAGAATTTCATAAAAAGAAGATAGCACAAACACTTATTTCATGTAATTCATCATAAAACACAGAAAAAGAATGTCCATACCTGCATAGGTCCAGGAATGCAAGACAGAACTCTCTCTATGTTCTCAGAGGTCACATCTACATCATTCACGGCAACAAGGACATCACCTGAAAACAGAATCACAATAAAAGACAGTTGTGTGAGTATCCAAAACTGAAAAAGATCTAGAATTGGAACATTAAAAAGCATCTATTCTGATCTTCAAAGTACAATGGAAAATGTGGTACAGACGTTCAGGGACTTGTTCAAGGTTATAAAGCTCATTAGTGGCAGAACTAATCTCCCACTGCACTCTTTCTTAAACTATAACGCAGCCCAACATTGCACCATAACTTAATACAACCTATGAATATTTAAAGAGATGAATATTCTCCTTTTTCATACAATTGGGGGAATTACATAAACCCAAGGGACAAATGGAAAATTTGTAGCCAAATATTGCACTTAACAAAATTGAATCTAACCACTTAGACTCACAGTAAAAAAAATTCAGCTGAAATTTTAATTAAATCCATGTGGTATATCATAACTCAATATGCTGCGCATTCACTGTTATTACTGATATGTGCCTACACACGTCTTTGTTTCAAAAGCCCCCAACCGCAATAAAACCTAGAGCATGTTTCGGTAAAAAATCTTCTTTTCCATGGCTTTTCTTTAAATGTGTATATTATCAAATCAGGTGGCTTTAATAAAGATCAGTGTTAAAATGGAAATTTACTTTCACAACATAAAGGTAATATCTAAACACCAGTGAGTATATTAATAGAAATACACATACCAAGGTTATTTTTTTCTCCTCATTCCCATCATTAGGAAATTGATTAAATAATTCATACTCATCCATTCATTAGTTTATCCAACAAATACTTATTGAGCATCTGCTGTATGCCAGGCACTGTTCTAGGCACTGCAGATAGAGAATTGAACAAAACAGACAAAAACCTCTACTCACATGGAGCTTAATACTCTTTGGGGAAGACAGATAATAAATATATATTGATATATATAGCCAAAATAGTGTTGGTAGACAGTTCTCCATTGGTCTCTCATATTTTTGTATATCTTAAAAGCCAAGGCACTGAAAGTCTGTGTTCTGGATTATCTTTTCAAGATTGTCTGTATAGCGAATAGCTTTCGATGAGATAGTGTCTCCCTCCAGAGCAAATGTACAGTATAATAACAATAAAAAAATACTGTATAAGATATATTAACAACATCTTATTGTTAATAATTGTTCTTTATAAAAGATTTATGTTCCCTAAGCTCCAAGTTCCTGTCCTTTAATGCAACCCACTATGTGTGTAGGGGTCACCTGGCCCTTTTCATGATGCCCTGTGGGAATGAGGGTTGGGGAACAGGTGAAACTGCCATTACTTTAGCTACTGCTATTCCTCACCCCCCCATCCCTTCATTCCTTGCTCTCCCTGATATCTATCATATGGGAAAGAGGTTAAGTGCAGAGTGAGCATGAGTTTCTTAGGCCAGCCCTCTGAAAGCCTGCAATGACCTACACTAGGTTCAAATGCTCAAGAGATGCTATTCAGTTGAGAGTTCCTCAGGTTTGGGCACCAAGCCTTATATGATGGTCCGCTGTTGCAGCACTTTGAGCAACCTGGCAACTTTTCTTAAAAGAATTTTGAAATGTATAGAAATATCGAATCACTATGTTGTGTAACAGGAACTAACATAGGGTGGTAGGTCAATTATACTTCCAAAATAAACAAACAAACTCACAGAAAAGAAATTGGATTTGTGGTTACCAGAGGTGGGGGAGGAGAGAAGAGGGGAATTGGATGAAGGTGGTCAAAAGGTACAAACTTCCAGTTATAAGATAAATAAGTACTAGGAATGTAATGTACAACATGATCAATATAATTAACACTGTTGTCTGTTATATAACAAAGGTGTTAAGAGAGTAAATCTTGAGTTCTCATCACAAGGAAAAATTTCTTTTTCTATTTCTCTAATTTTGTATCTATATGAGATGATGGTGGTTCACTAAACTTACTGTGGTCATCATTTCATGATGTATGTAAGTCAAATCGTTATGCTGTACGCCTTAAACTTAGTGCTGTATGTCAATTATATCTCAATCAAACTGGAAGAAAAGAGTAAGAACTTGCAAACTAAAATAAGCTTCCAACTTCAATTCAACTTGGAAAAATGAAAAAGCAACATACTCCCCTAATTATTTTTAAATAAGAGATTAAACAAGTGTACTATATCAAATTATTTATAGCTATCGTGATTTTAAAAAGGAAGGAAGGGGACTTCCCTGGTGGCACAGTGGTTAAGACTCCGCGCTCCCAATGCAGGGGGCCGGGGTTCAATCCTTGGTCAGGGAACTAGATCCCACATGCATGCTGCAACTAAGAGTTCATATGCCACAACTAAGGAGCCCACCTGCTGCAACTAAGACCTGGTGCAACCAAATAAATAGATAAATAAATAAACATTTTTAAAAAGGAGGGAGGGAGAGAGAAAGAGAGAGAGAGATTGGGAGGGAGGGAGGTGAACACAATATAGAAGTACTGATGTATTGATAAAACAAAACCCCTTCTGGACCGTACCAACCATGAGTTCTACTGTCTATAGATTATTCTATCCTCAGGACACCTAAATAGTGAAAAGAGTTAAACCTTGCTCCTTTAAACTAAAACTCCATTGGATAATGTCCCAAATGACTCTTTTTTCCCCCTCCAAACCCTAATGAATACAGTTCTGTAGTTGAGTGTTATAGGAAGTATCATCTAAAAGCATCATGTCCAACAAACCTCTAAAAATAGGAGACATGTATCATCACAAAAGATATGAAAATAAATTTTAGAACAAGTGTAGTATATACACAATATTTTTAAATGTTTAGTAGAAAATTGTCTCTTTCTATAAAAGAAATGGTACATCCACTTCTCATTTTCCAGATACTTGCTTTCCTCACATTTTTCTGAGCACCTCTGTGAGGTGACTCAGAGATGGCAGGCTTCCTGGACATCACATCACTGCAGTGGGCAGCCTGCACTCCAGGAAAGTTCTTTCTCAACAAGTGCATGGGAGTCATTAGTATGCAGGGTCCCATTTCAAAGGCTGAAAGGAAATGAACTGCATGAATTGATTTGAATCGTTAAATAAGAAATAGTCTGAGAATTATTGATGGGTAGAAGTAAGAGGGAAAATTTATCAAGTTTATCAAGAGATTTCATTCAAGAATCAAATAAAACATAAAGGGGGAGATCAGTTTATCAAAGTGCTTAAGTAAATCCCTTTGGGTGATTGATTGGGCTTTTTCTTTGTTTTGTTTAATTACATTTTCTAAATGGTCTACCATAAGCATATATTATTACTACTGCAAAGAGAAAAAAATTAAAACTCACACACACTGTGGTAGGCAGAATAACTGTCCTCCAAAAATGCCCACATCCTAATCTCTGAAATCTGTGAATATGTTTCTTTACATAGCTAAAGAGACTTTTCAGATGTAATTAAGTTAAGGATCTTGAGATTGGGAGATTATCCAAATGAGCCCAATGTAATCACAGGGTCTTTATAGGAAGGAGGCAGGAAAACCACAGTCAGAGAGAGACATGAAGATACTATGCTGCTGGCTTTGAAGATGAAGGGACCACAAGGCAACGAATGCAGGTGGCCTCCAGCAGCTGGCCAAAGAAAGGGGTTCTCCCCTGCGGCCTCCAGAAGGAATGCAGCCTTGTGGATACATTGATTTTAGTGCAGGAAGATGGATTTTAGACTTCTGACCTCCAGAACTGCAAGATGATATATTTGTGCTGCTTTAAATCACTAAGTTTGTGGTACTTTGTCATAGCAGCAATACAAAATTAATATACCCGCTTAACAGAACAAAGCAACTTTGGCTAAGCACCAAGTGAGAGCCAGGGACCATGAATGCTAAAGAATAGAAGGATATACAAGGTACACTTGGCAGTCACTGGAAAAAGAATAAATCAGTCTTGTTAGAAGCTGGTATTTACATACAAGAGGACTGGGAAATAGGTGTGAGACAGTGGGGTGGGATCAGACTGTGCATTTAAATGGATCATTTAGGAACTTCCCTGGTGGCGCAGTGGTTAAGAATCCGCCTGCCAATGCAGGGGACACATGTTCGAGCCCTGGTCCGGGAAGATCCTACATGCCACAGAGCAACTAAGTTCGTGTGCCACAACTACTGAGCCTGCGCTCTAGAGCCCATGAGCCACAACTACTGAAGCCTGTGTGCCTAGAGCCTGTGCTCCACAACAAGAGAAGCCACTGCAATGAGAAGCCTGCACGCCGCAACGAAGAGTAGGCCCCGCTCACGGCAACTAGAGAAAGTCCCCGCACAGCAACTAGAGAAAGCCCGTACACAGCAACGAAGAACCAACACAGCCAAAAATAAATAAATGTACATAAATAAATAAATAGATCATTTAAATTAAGCTGAATTTGACTTCAGAGGGGAAAGCATCTGGTTTTTGAAACATAGTTACATACTGCCATTTTATACATTCAAGTTAATGCATTTACTGACAAATTCTTAAGTTTTGAGAGAATAAAAATTATTGTATTTTTTTAACTTCAATATCAATCCCTCAACTATACCATGTAAGCACTAAACCAGAGAAAATTAAGGTCCCTCCCAACCTACCATTTTAGAATTCCTTGAATAAGTGTAGCTCATCTACTGTAACTACCATTCAGAATATTAAGTAAAACATCACATTCTCTGAAGATGATGGATAAGAAACTAGTGTCAGGTTTTTATTTCTCATTAAAATAGAAAATAATATTGCAGAAATGTTGTAAAAATTATTGATAACTATAAATTATTAATGGAACTATAGCCATGACTGTTTCTGCAAATTATTTTTAGTCTTTACCTTTGTTCACACAAATGAGGCATCAAGGATTTTTTTCCTTTTAAACTTCTCAAGTAATAAGAATTTTTATGCCGGTATACAGTTTTTAGAATTACAATTTTAATAGTCAAATAACATACAAATTTTATTAAATTATAATTTAAATAACCAGACCCTTGGTTTGACATTTTCATGCTTTTTATTATTACTAAAAAATGCTCGAATAAATGCTTTCGTGCACATAGCTTTTCCTGTTTTTACATCTAGGGTCAGCAAGCTTTTTCTGTAAAGGGTCGGATCAGTAAATATTTTAGGCTCTGCAGGCCATATGGCCTTTGTCGCAACTCCTCAACTCTGACATTGTAGCTTGAAAGCAGCAATAAACAAATGAATGTGGCTGTGTTCCAGTAACATTTTATTTATGAACACTGATATCTGAATTTCATATAATTTTCATATGTCATAAAATATCGCTCTTTTGATTTTTTTTTAAAACCATTGAAAAAGGTTAAAACCATTCTTGGTTTGCTGACTGTACAAAAATGGGTGGTGGGCCTGATTTGATCTGCTGGCTGCGGTTTGCAGATATGTTTTAGATTACTTCTTTAGGACAAATGTCTCAGAATGAATTAACTGGGTTAAACAGTACATTGTGGTAGTTTAACACTTATTTCCCAATTACATTTTGAAAGGATTAAATCATTTCTTTTCATTTTCATTTCAAAGAGAAATCTTTTGGCACTTTCCCCACCCATTCAAGTGAGCAACCTGGCAAGTGAAAGAGCTCTGTGAGTGTAACTCACAACCCATGGGTCTCAGCTTTATCACTGACTGGCTGTCTGCTCTCAGGTAAGTCATGTGATTCCTTTGGTGCTCATCTGTAGGGGGAAGTAACAACCAGACGCTCTCAACAAAGGCCTAAAAACTCTAAAATTCTGTCTTTCCAGTGAACACACTGCTTCAGTGTCTTTCCTTTACTAGTGGTTCAAGTACCATGGGGAAAAGTATGGAGAAAAAATGACGTGCGAGAGGAGAGACAAACAAGTAGAGTTATTTTCATTAAGAATATCAAAATGTTATACCTATTACAGGAGAAAATAAAAATGTATACCAAGTAATAGTCTGCAAAATATTAGAGAATAAAACCATACGTTATGTGTTCATAAAAATCAAATCTGTCTTTTCAAAAGAGCACTTCAGATATTTTAATTGGAAATAACCAAAATGTCCATCAACAGTGGAATGGAAAAATAAATAGTATGTATTCATACAACGGAATACTACATGGTGAGAACATGGATATTTCTCATAGATTATAAACTAAAGAAAATATAATAGAAACAAGAGAATACACACAATATACTTTCATATACACGAAGTTCAAGAAGAGGCAAAATCAACTCTGTTGATAGAAAAGTTCTGACTTTTAAAAGATTACCTTTGGGAGGGGGTACTGACTAGGAGGATGTACCATGGAGCCTTCTGGGTACCAAAAACATTCTATATCTTGACCTGGGTGGTAGTTACACAGGGACATACATATGTCAAAATTTACTGAGTATATATTTAAGATTTGTGCATATTATGGGTCATACCTCAATTAAAATGATTGTTAAAAGTAAATCCAAAAATACTTCCAAAATTTTTTAAAATTTAAAAGAGAAACTTAGCACAAATATTATACAAAACAAATCTATTTAGTGATCACAGGTGAGAACATTAGAAGTTGACACAAAAAGAGCTTGAAATAAAAACTTTGTTTATTCTTCATCAGAAAAAGTTTCCAGGGGTATGTGTGTCTAGAATATTAATGTGGGGACTTTCCTGGTGGTCCAGTGGGTACAACTCCATGCTCCCAATGCAGGGGGGGTCTGAAATCGATCCCTGGTTGGGGAACTAGATGTCGCATGCATGCCGCAACTAAGAGTTTGCATGCCGCAACGAAGACCCAGCACAGCCAAAATAAATAATTAATTAAAAAAAAAGAATATCAATGTGTAATTTTTCTAACCCAAGCCTTCCCAATCCTTAAAAAAACATCTAGTTTAAAATGACCAAAAAATGGGTAATCTTGAAGACAAAAATAAATCACTGAGATGATATGCAGTTTCTAGGATGTAGATAAAAGGGGAACTTCTATTTGTTCTGAACTGAGTCAGTGGCTGGCTACAGGTAGTCCAGGAGCTATCAACTGTCAAACTTTAACAGAAACGCAAAAATAGAAATATAAAAAATAAACATGCAAGCCCTTGGCAGCAGGAACAGCAAAAATGGCACCAAAAAAGGTAGCAAGACCCCCAAGAATCCAGCAAAGAAGAATGAGAATAGAACAGAGTTCTGCTGTCGTAAATGGAAAGAAGAGTCACCCATCTCACTGTGCTGGTCAAGGGACTTCAGTCAACAGTGGGTCACCCTCCAGCCAGACAACAGCAGAAGCCACCCCAGCAAACTGCACTGACCAGGACAAAGCGTTCATGATCTTCCTGCCTGTGGGGTGACTGCAGTGTGAAATGTCACTATGAAAGAAGCAAGTGAGAAATTACCACCACAGAAGCACCTTGTGCAGTTAGCAAACCCACCATGACATTAAAATCGTCCATTCTTGCAAATGGGTATGAACACATACCCAACTTGTTATAGGATTTCTGATCTTGATAAACAAGAGCATCTGCTTGATGAAGTATTCAAGGAGGAAGTCTCTTTCCTAACAGCGATTTATATCTCTGCTCTAAGGGGCATAAGGTAATATTCATTATTTATAAGCTTAACACCTGTGACTGCTCAGAGAATTTTTAAAAAATTAATGCTGAAAAAAAAATCATCCATTCTTTAGTCCCAAAATTATATAATTAAAAAATATGGAACATAATCATAAAATTAAAAACTTAGAAAAGTAGAAATAACAATTATCCATAATGCCCCCACCCTAATCCAACACTATTAGCATTTTGCTGTATTGATATTAACTTCTAATTGTTTTCCCTGCATGTATTCTTTTCACATGGTTTATTCATTCATTCAGTAAATGTTTTTGAGGGCTTATTATGAGCCAACCATTTTGCTACACATCAAAGATGAAATAATCATTTTATTCCGACAAATTTCCTTTTCTACTTATTAGTAAATCATAATCTTTTCTATTACAAAATTGAACTCATGAGCCTCATTTTTCTAACTTTTTATTGCTATTTAATACACATGCAGGAAAGTGCATAAATTGTAGTACAATGCAATGAATTATCACAAAGTGAACGCATCCATGTTACCTCACTCAGGTTAAAAGGTAGACTACTAGCATCTTGTGTATCTTTAAATTATTTTAACGATAAACAGTAGGACCACCCTGGTAGTTTTCCTCTCTCTGGTTCATTCTCTTTCCTCCCATACAGTGGTGCAAAGATCACGGCCAGAGGTAACTGCCATTCCTAGAAGGTTCAGCAGACTGGAGTATCAGGGGAAAGGAAATATGGAATAGGAGGCTCATTGGTCATAACCACCACTCTGTTAGGTTTCAAGAGAAAAGGGTAAAAAGAATTTTAGAGATCTGTCTATAACTCGGTCCAAATAGGCATTTCAAGCAGAAGCCCCAGGTGAGTATAAAGAGAATGTGTAGCCGAGGTTTCCCAGTATGTGGGATCATACAGTTATGGTGGTGGGCAACAACCAGGCCGGATTTCATAAGCAGGAATTCTGGTCTCCTTTGACAGAACTAACAGAACAAACCTTAGAGATATTTTGGTCCAATTCTGTAACTTGACAAAAAAGGAAGGTGAGGACCTGAGAGAATGTTAAGTATGCATTAGCTCCTGTTCCAGTTACCTATTACTGCATAAACAATCACCCAAAAAACTCAGTAGCTTCAAACGACAGCCATCCTTTGTAACTATGTGTGGAGATGGATGTTAACTAGACTTACTGCAGTGATCATTTCGGAGGATAAACCAATATAAAATCATTATGGTGTACGCCTGAAACTAATGTAATGTAATACGTCAATTATATCTCAATTAAAAAAAAAAACGAAAGAAACAACCACCACCATTTATTGTCTCTCCCGGTTCTGGGGTCGATGGGGCTCAGCTGAGGTTATCACTCAGGGTTCCTTGTGTAGCTGCAGCCAGATGGTTGGGGCAGGAGTTACCGGGACGGCTTCTTCACTCACGTCTGATGGCTGTTCCTGAGCGTGGCTGGGGCCTCAGCTGGGGCTATCAGCCAGAATGCTACGACTCAGGGCCTCTTCATGTGGCCTGGCCTTCCTCCCAGAATGGGGACGGGCAGAAGGTGCATCCCCTTTTATAAGCCCACTCCTTAAATCTGTGCGTACAGTACCCATTAAGCTGTGGTCACAGACCCACCCAGATTCAAGGCCAGGGCAGTGGGGCACAGAGACACACACACATACCATAACTCTCCATGGGAGGAGTATCAACATCACACTGTAAGAAGAGAATGTGGAGATCTTGTTGCAACCATGTGGAATACATGCTTTGCACAGATGCCCTTCCTACAGGGTTCCTCCCTGCAAACCCTTATCATGGCACTTATCACACTGTGGGAAACTGTCTGCTTATTTCTGACCCTACGTGAGCTCCACTACAGCATGAGCTCCTTAGGAGGAGTAACTGGATCATTAGAGTAATCTTCGTGCTCCTGGCATTTAGCAGGTGCTCAAAAAATTATCTAATGAATCAATGAACAAACAAAAAATTTGGACTTAAAGAAATATTTTGAAATGTTTCTAAAGAATCTATAGAAGTTCCTTTACCAAAATCTCTCAGGTTGGGTCAACTTAAGACCATCAGCTTGGAGAACTGTTACTACCTGTAAGTTTTGTTAACAACATATCCTCATCTTTAACTAATCTATCTTTAGGTAAATAATCTATCTCTAGATAACTAGTCTATCTCTAGGTAACTAACCTATCTCTGGGTAACTAATCCATCTGTGGGTAACTAGTCTATCTCTAGGTAACTAGTCTATCTGTGGGTAACTAGTCTATCTCTAGGTAACTAGTCTATCTCTGGGTAACTAGTCTATCTCTAGGTAACTAACCTATCTCTGGGTAACTAACCTATCTCTGGGTAACGAATCTATCTCTGGGTAATGAATCTATCTCTGGGTAACTAATCTATCTGTGGGTAACTAGTCTATCTCTAGGTAACTAGTCTATCTCTGGGTAACTAGTCTATCTCTAGGTAACTAACCTATCTCTGGGTAACTAACCTATCTCTGGGTAATGAATCTATCTCTGGGTAATGAATCTATCTCTGGGTAACTAACCTATCTCTGGGTAACTAATCTATCTCTAGGTAACTAATCTATCTTTGCTACTAACTCAAACATACCCAACAGCTTAAAATGTATCAGCAACACAAAATGCTCATCTTAACATATATTCAGAATAACTTGTGGATTTCTTATTTTCCCCTCAAAATTGGTGGGATATTTTATGACAAGCACCCTTAAAAGGAAATTTATGTATAACACCAATGTTGCTATATATGCCATAGGAAACAGTTTAAAACTACTCCAAGAACTCGGGGCACTTAAGTGCAAGCATACAATTTTAAAATATTTTTATTCATAAATTATATATTTTTGTATCATGTTATTGGATATAGGTCATTCAAACCTAAATTATCACTGTACAGTCAACTTTTCTTTTTCTTGTCAGCAAAGAAAACCAAGATGAAATAAAATTATATAAAAACTTGAAAATTAGTTAAGCTGTTCCCTGGCCTAACAAGGCACACATGTGTATTCAATGCACTAAAGTGCTTGTCTTAAGAATGCTGTGCATTGCAGTACACAATCCTTCCAATTTCACTACTGTCCCAAATATCATCAGGCAGTCCTTAATTGGTTGAGACACAGGGTATAATTCTGTTTTGATCACTTTCCTCACAAAGCATCATCAACCATTAACCCTGCAAACAAGGACCAGCAGGACTTACCAATTAATATCTGACCACTCTTCATAGCAGATCCTCCTGGCAGCAGGCCATGGACCACAAGCTTCTCTCCACTGCCCTGTTTTCCACTTCTTCTCCAGCTCCACTTGGTCTGATGGATAATCCCAATCAGTACTTCCAGAAGCTTGAGCTGTTCTTTGGCTTTTGTGACAGTTAGCTTTTTGGGGTTCACGTAAACGTTCACATCTTTGTACCGCTGTTGGACAACAACTCCTGTTTTCTGATTGGACTGATGCTTTAGAATGGATACTGGCCCACTGGCATTGCTATTTTTTTTATTATAGCGCTTGGGTAAAAGTTTTTTACTTTTTAAAATCTTGGTAAACCGCTTGAGTTTGGGTTCATACTTTTTTCCTTCTTTGTAATCATCCTCTTCAATAATAATCTCGTTTTCGCTGAACCTGACATGGTTCACAGTAGGTGTCTCAGGAAGAAGGCTTTCTTCTTCATCCTCACTCAACTCCAAATAAAATAGCTCTCCATTCTTCTGCACACTGTCCAGCCATTCAGGCTCCAGGTCACTGTGAAAAAGAGAAAAGATAATCTAAATCGCAGTCAAACATGGGAAAAACAGTTATGCCTTTCCGGCAGGCAGGTGAGGGTAGGGGTTGAGGTGCGGGGAGATGGGACGGGTGAAAGTTCTTTGATTATTTCAGAGTCTCCTCACTGATTCTAATTTATTGTGAGCATCAACATTATTTCCCGTAGAATGCTTTTTGTAGAGCCTTGAAGAACTGGGGCTGGAGGAGATGGAATCAAAATGGCATAGTGATAGAAAAGAAAAATTAAAAAAGAGATGGCCCCCTTCTAGAATCTAAGGTTCTATTTTGTTTTTTAAATTTAATTCAGTCACTGTGTGGTTACTGTTCACTTTAGACAATTTCACTGGACAATGATTTACATTAGTAGTTGATTATACAATTATATACACAGATGTGAGACATTCAGAAGTTGCACATAAAAATATCCTATGTGCAAAGAAATTATTCAGCATGGCTGACATGTTAAAACAAAAGTGAAAGCCTACCAGTATTAAAAGACTTTGTTTATATAATAAGTTTTCAAAAAAGGAACATTCACCCACCACGAACTAAAATCTTTGCTGAAAACAAATAGCTTGTAATCACAGTTAATAATAATCACTTCTGTAGCCTATAATTTCATAAAATTCCTTTTAATGAATAATTGTAGTAAGAAAAGTAAACCACACATTACATGATTCATCATGTGATTATAAAAAACTTTTAACTGGGAAGTAGGCCATTGAAAAACACAAAATTATTTTTATTAAAATGATTCAAAGAGCATTAAAAAACAAAAATACCCATCTTAGGGTAACAGACCTAACCACAAACTCTACCCTGTTCAATGTTACGAACAGTTTACCTTTCAAACTGCTATTCTTTAAAGCAAAACTGGTTACAGTGGAAAAACTAACATGTGGAGAGACTTTTCAGAAACATGAGCTGTAATATCCTGGCACGATATAATTTGTGTTCTAATCATTCAATCAGTTAGAAGACATCTGTTTTCTGCAGTGTTTATTAGCAAACCTGGTTCTTTTTAACTTAAAAGTCAAGTGTCTCTTTCTAAATACTGTGAAAATTCATCCAAAAAATGCACTATTCTATTAATCAGAAACTAACCACTACGCTGGTCTGTAGTTGGTAATTAACATAGAATTTTCAACTATATATGAATGGTTAAAAAAAAAAAGGCATAACTATCTCCAGATATCAAAACTAACATTTCTTTGGCACTTGCTGGTTCCCAGTGTGTGGAATCATTTTAGGCACTTAGCACTACTTACTGTGGATTATTTACCATATCAGTTGTTTTGACTATATCTGTCTGTATCTGCAGAAATCAGTATTTAATATCTCTGTAGTTTTACTCTGATGAGTCTAAATAACTGTGTCCCCACCATAAAAAATTTAGATAACAATGTACCATAATTTAAAATGGCACAGGGACTTCCCTGGTGGTCCAGTGATTAAGAATCCATCTTGTACAACCCTCAGAATGGGAGAAAATATTTGCACATGAAGCAACTGACAAAGGATTAATCTCCAAAATTTATAAGCAGCTCATGCAGCTCAATAACAAAAAAACTAACAACCCAATCCAAAAATGGGCAGAAGACCTAAATAGATATTTCTCCAAAGAAGATATACGGACTGCCAACAAACACATGAAAGAATGCTCAACATCATTAATCATTAGAGAAATGCAAATCAAAACTACAATGAGATATCATCTCACACCAGTCAGAATGGCCATCAACAAAAAATTAACAAACAATAAATGCTGGAGAGGGTATGGAGAAAAGGGAACACTGTTGCACTGCTGGTGGGAATGTGAATTGGTACAGCCACTATGGAGAACAGTATGGAGGTTCCTTAAAAAACTAAAAATAGAACTACCATATGACCCAGCAATCCCACTACTGGGCATATACCCTGAGAAAACTATAATTCAAAAAGAGTCATGTACCAAAATGTTCATTGCAGCCCTATTTACAATAGCCCGGAGATGGAAACAACCTAAGTGTCCATCATCGGATGAATGGATAAAGAAGATGTGGCACATATATACAATGGAATATTACTCAGTCATAAAAAGAAACGAAATTGAGCTATTTGTAATGAGGTGGATAGACCTAGAGTCTGTCATACAGAGTGAAGTAAGTCAGAAAGAGAAAGACAAATACCATATGCTAACACATATATATGGAATTTAAGAAAAAAAAAAAGAAAATGTCACGAAGAAACTAGGGGTAAGACAGGAATAAAGACACAGACCTACTAGAGAATGGACTTGAGGATATGGGGGGGGGAGGGTAAGCTGTGACAAAGCGAGAGAGTGGCATGGACATATATACACTACCAAACGTAAGGTAGATAGCTAGTGGGAAGCAGCTGCATAGCACAGGGAGATCAGCTTTGTGCTTTGTGACCACCTGGAGGGGTGGGATAGGGAGGGTGGGAGGGAGGGAGATGCAAGAGGGAAGAGATATGGGAACATATGTATATGTATAACTGATTCACTTTGTTATAAAACAGAAACTAACACACCATTGTAGAGCAATTATACTCCAATAAATATGTAATAATAATAAAAAAAAAAGAATCCGTCTTGTAATGCAGGGGACGCTGGTTTGATTCCTGGTCGGGGAACTAAGATCCCACATGCCACAGGGCAACTAAGCCCACACGCCACAACTAGAGAGACTGTGTACCACAACTACAGAGCCCACATGCTCTGGAGCCCGCATGCTACAACTAGAGAGAAGCCCACGTAGTACAAGGAAGAGCCTGCACATCGCAACAAAAATTCCCGCCTGCCACAACTAAGACCCGGTGCAGCCAAAAGATTAATTAATTAATTAATTAAAAATAAAATAAAATGGCAGAATGAAAATACCATAATTAAACACAATTACTTATGAAGATATATATTAATTAGAAAATGAATGAAATTTACTTGCTTTATAATCTCACCCTTTTAATCTGGTCTGTCGTTTGTATGAGAGATATGTGACACCAAAGAAACATTTTTCCCTCTCTGCTAAACATGAAGATGGTTCACCTAATTCTCTAAAATTTGGAATTTATACTTTTTTTTTTTTTGGGCAGTGTGGTGTGGCACACAGGATCTTAGCTCCCGGGATCATACCGGGGCCCCCTGCAGTGGAAGTGCAGAGTCTTAACCACTGGACCACCAGGGAAGTCACTTATTCTCTAAAATATGAATGCAAAACCACTTTTTGGTTATGATTTAAAGATTCCTGCAGGTGGAGGTGCCACAGGGGGTGGCATTCAGTTGTGGAACAAATAAACAGTGCCAGGCATGGTGGACAGTACTGGAATTACAAAGATGAAAACCTCAGTTCCTTCCCTTGTCTAGTGGGGAAGAGAAACTGAGAAGGAATTCATGACAATACACATGGTAGGTGCAAAAGAGAGGTCATCCAGCTTAGCCTGGGGTTGAGGATGAGGTCAAGGGGGACTTCTGGCAGAGGAGACCCCAGAGGTGAGTTTTAAAGCAACAACTGTCTGGGGAGGAGGGCTTGGGGAGCTGAGGGGGAAGACAAGAAGAGAATCCCAAGCAGAAGTACCAGCACAAGCAAAGGCCTTGAGGGGTAGTCCCCATGGCCTATGTGGATAACTAAAGCTCGTCTGCGGTTGCCAGAGTGGAGGTGGTGAGGTGGGGAATGAGAGGAGAAGTCTAATTTTGCAAGTTGTAATTTTGCAAGCCCTTTTGGACCCTGGCAAAGGGTTTGGGTTTTGTTGTGTAGGTAAGAGAGCATCAATGAAGAGTTTTAGGTAGAGGGGTTTACATGTTAGAAATCCCTGAATAGATCTACTTTGACAGGACAATAGAAGAAGGAATTGAGGTGGACAAGATTCAAGATAAGAGGCCAGGGGCTTCCCTGGTGGCGCAGTGGTTGAGAATCTGCCTGCCAATTGAGGGGACACGGGTTTGAGCCCTGGTCAGGGAAGGTCCCACACGTCGTGGAGCAACTAAGCCCGTGTGCCACAACTACTGAAGCCCGCGTGCCTAGAGCCCATGCTTCACAACAAGAGAAGCCACCACAATGAGAAACCTGTGCACAACTAAGAGTAGCTCCCGCTCGCCGCAACTAGAGAAAGCCCATGCAGCAACAAAGACCCAACGCAGCCAAAAATTAATTAATTTAAAAAAAAAAGATAAGAGGCCATTTAGGGGGCTGTTTCCATAGTCCAACCAAAGATGATAACTAAGGCAATTGTAGAGGAAATGGAAAGTAGGAAAAACATTTGAGAAATGCTTGAAAATCACCAGGACGTTGAGACTGACTAGATGCGATGATGAGGGAGAGGAAAGAACTGGTGTTGACTAGATTTCTAGTTGGTGACTGTACTTTCATGCACACATAAGCACAGACTCATTTTATATAAATGGGCACGTAATTATCATACATGTCATTCTCCCTTCCTACCTTTCACTAACATGTTAAAAATCTGTGTTCTAAACAACAAGGTCCTACTGTATAGCACAGGGAACTACTGATATATTCAATAACCTGTGATAAAGCATAATGGAAAAGAATATGAAAAACAATATAGATATATATATATAACTGAATCACTTTGCTGTATACCAAAAACAAACATCGTAAATCAACTATACTTCAATAAAAATTTTTTTTTAATCTGTGTTCTTATAATCATATAAAACATATATAGGGTTATTTGTTACTGTTTGTTTTGAAAAAGTGAGTGGAATCGATACACACACACGCACACACACACACACCCCTTTATCATTTATCACTAAAGAAACAATTTAAAAACCTCTAATGGCTACATTAAGGGATGTAGCATGAGGGATGTAGCACATTTGGTCACTCACCTACTGATAAGCTTTGTGTTCTTTTTTTTTTTTTTTTTTTGCCCCTATGGACAACAATACAGTAACCATTCTTTTATGTAGGGGTATAGATAGATAGATAGAGAGATAGATAGATAGATAGATAGGTGTCTTTACCTTAAGACTATACCAATTCACATTTCTACCAGCAATGAATGAGATCCACTTTCTTAAGCTATTTAAAAAATATTTCACTTTAAGCAGAAGAAATTTTTTTAAAAAGGGAGAAATTAAAAGAAGGGAGAAAAGAGACAGGAATAAAGACAAGGAAATGAACATAGGAAACTGAAAAAGAAGACAAAACATATAGTAAAAAGAAAACGACCTGAGAGGTCACAGACCTTGGTTCAAACACTGTTCTATTGAGATTTTCACTTTTCTAAGCTTTAGGTTTCCTTTTCCAGAAAACAGATTATAGCTACCTCACAGGGCTGTTATCAACAGCAAATAAAATAATGTGCCTGGCATGGTAAAGGCCAAATAAATGACAGTTCCCATCCTCTTGCACCACAGTCAGAACTGGAGAGAAACTTGCACCTTTATTAGATATAGCTCCTGTACTTCTGCACTTTTCCAACCCCTAGCAATAAATGAAGATGCCTCCAATGATCTCTATTTACTAGATTCCAGGCTAAGTGCTGGTAAGATATGAACCAAAACTAGATACTGCCTTTAAGGCCACAGTTCAGGATTCCCAAAAGGTTCCTTATTCCTATTACAGGTGATTACTTCCTATTTAGAAAATCATCAAGAGCATAACTGATTAACGTATCAGAAAGTTTAACAGAGTTGGAAAGACTGTACTCTCAAACTAGTTCTATTAGAATGGAGGGGGTGTATTAAAAGCAACAATAAAACAAAACCGCCAACTTTTCATTGTAACTATTTATTAATAATGAAATTAATATTATATATAGACACTCTTCACTCCAGGAGATGGAGCTTAATCTTTCCTCCTCTTTAGTGTAGACTGGACTCAGTGACATGCTTTCAAAGAACAGAGTATGGAAAATGAAAAACAGCGACTTCACAGTGAAGAAACCTGGCAGACATCACCTTAACCAAGTGATCAAGGTTATGAAAAACAAGGAAGGACTGAGAAACTACTGCAGACCAGAGGAGACTTAAGGAGATGTGATGACTAAATGCCATATGATACCCTGGATTGGATCCAGGAATAGAAAAATGACATAAGTAGGGGAATGGTGAAATCTGAATAAAGTCTAGAGTTTAGTTAACAGTATTATAGTAATGCTAATTTCTTAGTTTTGAAAAATGTACCCTATTTGTGTAAAAGGTTAACATCAGAGAAAAACTGGGTAAAGAATTTACATGAATTCTCTGTACTATCTTTTCAACTTTTCTGTAAATCTAAATGTATTCCAAAATAAAATATTTTTTAAAGTTTTTTTTAAATTAATTAATTTATTTATTTTTGGCTGCGTTGGGTCTTCATTGCTTCTTGTGGGCGTTCTCTAGTTGCGGCGAGCAGGGGTTACTCTTCGTTGCAGTGCGCAGGCTTCTCCTTGTGGTGACTTCTCCTGTTGTGGAGAATGGGCTCTAGGCACGTGAGCTTCAGTAGTTGTGGCACGTGAGCTCAGTAGTTGTGGCGCACAGGCATAGTTGCTCTGCCACATGTGCGATCTTCCCGGACCAGAGCTCAAACCCTTGTCCCCTGAATTGGCAGGCGGATTCTTAACCACTGCACCACCAGGGAAGTCTAAAATATTTATTTTAAAAAAAGAATTAAATCTAGCAGTTTTAATTAATATTTTTTATAATACATGGGTTACATTAATCAATATTAATATAAATATTCTTTCTTTTTTTTCTGAGAGCCTATGGTGCAAGCTGCAAAGCTGTCATTGTGCAAATGTCTTTCAATGAGATCTTTATTTTGTGCA
The DNA here is from genome assembly GCF_949752795.1 of Hyperoodon ampullatus. Classification (NCBI taxonomy): domain Eukaryota; kingdom Metazoa; phylum Chordata; class Mammalia; order Artiodactyla; family Ziphiidae; genus Hyperoodon; species Hyperoodon ampullatus. The sequence goes on from NC_136914.1 coordinate 138,982,511, forward strand.
TTCTACTTTGCTCTAAACAGAAATAACTGTATACTTATAGTCTGCCTGCAAAGTTTGACGGCACTATAATTGGTTTCAAGGCCCTAAGTGATGTGGTAAATGTGAGCAGAGTCCTTCTTACCAAAGAAAAACTTGCTAATTTGCAAATAAACAAGTTCACTTACATAAGCTCTAACAGTATATTAAAGAAAATGAACTTCAGATAATGCTTTTAAGTTTCTCAATTACTCAGGTGTTTCAAAATTCTATGTTGATACTAAATCTTTTTTTCTTCTTCTAAGTTATTGAATCTCTCAGGTCCTTAGTTGCGTTAATGTCAGCATTTTTCACCAAATGAAGTAGTATCACAATTTCCTTGGCCACCACAAGAAAAAACATTAACAAAATAGCCAGCCCTCATGGCACATTTCCTTAAGGAAAACAGACTTTTGTTACTACTTCAAACCTGTTATAATACTTTTTTTCTTTTTTTTCATTTTAGTGGGGAAAGCACAATGTGCTTTACCAAAGTGGCCAACACATGTAGTTACATAGTTATATAGTGCCTATTAAGGTACAGCAGGACAATCCCAGGTACAGAGACAAACCACACAAAATAAAAACACCATGACAAATTATCATGGATTCTATCTGGGGCTTGTTCAGTAAGTACGGGTCTGCCTAATGCTTTTCTGCGTTTTCATTTCTGTGTTCTGTCTACCAGCAATATCTAATTTTCATCCCCGAAGTCTTTTGATTGTTTTCTAAAAGGAAACCATGATTTTAAGGGTTAAAATCTATGCTAGCTGTTACAGCAGCTTGAGGAGGTGGGGAACCTGGTGGGAGCTGATGATGCTGCTTCTAGCCCAGCCAGTTACCACTGGAACAAATGTGGAGCATGTCAGAGAAGAAGGGATCAGCCAGTGAACTACTAACTGTGTAGTCAATGCATGAAATAAATTTTTACATCAGGAACACATTTTCACTAGAACTATGCTAATAATGACCCCATTCCCTACCCCAGCCCTTCTGCTAAACAGGGCATGTCTACACATCACTAAGTTAAGGATACGATCTAACTCTAGTAGCTGAAATCAAAGACCAGCAAATCATTTTTTGATAGGGCTTTATTGTGCTTTTAAAGATGTCAGGTGGACAGAGAGCTCATCACCTAGCTGAAATGCAAGTGACAAAAGTGAGGAATGAAAACTGCTATAGGAGAAAAATGTTATTGGAGAAATTAAGTCTAAGAGGGATCAAATAAGGTCCTAGGAGAAGGTGGCACTTAAATGAAAACTTGAATGATTGTGACAAGCAGAGATAGGAAGAAAAGGTGTTTCAAACAGAGAACAAAGTATCAATACGTATAAGTGTAGGTATGAAAGAAAATGTTAGGAATGAGAATGGGTGAATATTTCAGTGTAGTAATATTATGAACTGAATGTTTATGTTCCCCCAGAATTTATATGTTGAAACATTTCCATCCAATGGGATGGTGTTAGGAGGTGGGGCCCTTGGGAAGTAATTAGAATTGGATGAAGTAATAAGGGTGTAGCCCTCACGAACGGGATTAGTGCCCTTATAAGAGACACAGGGAACTTGCTTCTCCTCTCTGCTATGTGAAAATACAATGAGAATTTGCAGTCTGCAACCTGGAAGAGGGCCCTTACCAGAACCTGACCATGCTGATATCCTGATCTTGGACTTCCAGCCTCCAGAACTGTGAGAAATACATTGCTATGGTTTATAAGCCACTCAGTCTAGGATTTTTTTTTTTTTTTTTTGGCCACACCACACGTCTCGTGGGATCTTGGTTCCCTAACCACAGATTGAACCCATGTCCCCTGTGGTGGAAGTGCAGAGTCCTAACCACTGGACAGCCAGGGAATTAATTCCCTTGGATGTTTGTTAAATAGTGGCCAGAGCTAAGACAAACAGGAATACAGGTGACTTAAAGGAAGATCATCAAAGATGAGATCAGATAGGCTAGGGACAGATCTAAAAGAGCTTTAAAAAACATCCTAAGGAATCTGGAGTTTATTTGGGAGGCCATCAAGCTTTTGAGTAGAAAAATGATTTAAAAGACTTTTCTTTTTTTAGAGCAGTTTCAGGTTCACAGCAAAACTGAGCAGAAGGTAGAGTGACTTCCCATATACTCCTTGTCCCCCCACTTGCATGGCCTCCTCCATTATCAACATCCCTCACCAGAGTGGTACATTTGTTACAATTGATGAACCTACATTGACACAACATAATCACCTCAAATCCACAACTTACATTATGGTTTACTCTCGTGGTGTACAATCTATGGGTTTGGACAAATGTAAAATGACATGTATCATCCACCATTATAGTATAATTATAGTATCATACAGATACATACAGTATCTGTATAGTATTATACAGATACTATATGATATTATAGTATCATATAGTATCATAGAGTTCCACTGCCCTAACACAATTGTCCTAATATTTTAAATTTTGAAATAAAAGTCAAAATAGATGAAGGCCCATCAAGTTTCCCAGTACCAGGAAGATAGTTTTCGTGTTAAAGAAAAGCATGTCTTTTCTAGGTCATCTACACAAAGACTTCATTTCCAAAGAGGTAGAAATGCTTACACATTCAGCCTTTATTTTCTCTTTAAGTACTTGCCCCTTAGTATATAGCAGTCTTGAGACATCTTGTAAAACAGTAAATTATAACCAAGAATTCTCCTAATTCTGAATCCCTCAAGACCAGGGAAAACTTGATGAAATGAAAATGTTAACACTTTCAGGTTGTCTGACTCCTACTCTTAATCTAGTACTTATTACTCTGTACCAGGATGCCGCTCATAATAATCTGTTGAAAAAATTATTCCGACACTGCAGATGTGCTATGAATACTAACAGAATTAGTCTCATTTTCAAAAGTCTCAGTTATTTCAGGCTACATTATAAAGACATTCCAATGTAATTGAAGTGGTTGAATTCTCTGAATAATAGTCATCAGCAAACAAACCTGAAGTATTACTGTTAGTTTTTAAACCTTGGCCTTCTCCTCCTGATCACAGGGATGACCTGGTTAAGCAGGTGGATATCTACTTCATTTTAGTTAGCTTCACTGGTAATATTCATGCATGTGTTTAATTCTATTTTTGATCCAAACTGCCACATTATATCTTTTTGTAGTAGGTTCTCTAAGAGAAAAATTATTTAGAAAGCAAACTCTGGCAGCTGTATGGGAGAAAGACTGAAAACAGGAGAAATTAGAGGCACCCAGACCAGTTAGACAACTGGTGTATGGGAGACGCAAGGCAGCGCCTGTGAGAAGCAGGAGGAGGTGGTGGGGTGGATATCAGAAAAGCAAGTCAACAGGGCTGGAGACTTACTAGATCTGAGGACCTGAGTAAGAAGAGAGTGAGGTCAGCAAATGAGATGGGCAACACTAGAGGAGAAACAAGGCAGACAATGAATTCTCTTCAAACATGCTGAGCTGGAAGCATACAGAGATGCTGGCAGAGAATTACCATGTCTCATCATAAACCTAGTTACATACTATTTGACTTTTTAATCTATATAATTTGATAAAAGAAAAATTAAATTAAAAGGAAAAAGTCAAGGTTCAGAGCAGGAGAGAAAAAGGAAAATATTATACTAAATTGATATTAATATATTGCATCACAACTTTGAATGAAATATTTTTATTCTTCGAGTAGCACATTCCCAAGTTAAAACCCAAGAAAAAGATAAATTTTGATATATCCATGGAACCCAGTTCAGAAATAAAAAGGTAAGAACTACATCTAGGCAACAACATGAATGAGTCTCAAAATAATTATGCTGAATAATCACAAAGAAAAAAATAATTATGCTGAATCCTATTTAGAAATAAAAAGGAAATCCTATTCAGAAATAAATGGAATCCTATTCAGAAATAAATCCTATTCAGAAATAAAAAGGAACGAACAACATATAGGCAACAAAATGAATGGTCTCAAAATAATTATGCTGATTAAAAGAAGCCAGACAAAAAAGGGAGTCCATACTACATAACTCCATTTTTATAAGACTCTAGAAAACACAAACTCAGCTGTCATTACAGAAAGCAGATTAGTGGTTATGAAGAGTGAGGCAGGCATGAGTAGTATGAGGGAGGCAAACAGGGAAACTTTTGGACGAGATGGATATGTTCATTATCTTGACAGATGTATACATGTCAAAACTTATCAAAATTTAACCATACACTTCAAACATGTACAGTTTATTGTATGTCAATTATACTTCAGTAAAGTTGTTAAAAAAAACCCAGAAAAAAAAATTAAAGGACATATTTTCCTTCTTCTCCAGTCATTCTTCTTATTGTCAGTGGAAGCTCCTTAGCATTTTATAGCTAAATTCTCTTTTTAAAGTATTCTTTTTTTCTCTCCATCAGTCAAGGCTTTAAAACTCACAACAATAAACAAGTTACTCTGAAAAATCAAAAATTTAAGTCATAAAACGGATGACTTTGGCCAACATGAACCAATGTGGCTTCAATGAGTTGGGTAATTGTAAACCAAAGCAAAGAAAGCATGGCATTATTGCAAGTAAATGTATGATTTCTGTTATTTCAACATTGGAACTAGTCAGGACTTCCCTAGTGGCGCCATGGATAAGACTCCGTGCTCCCAGTGCAGGGGGCCCAGGTTCAATCCCTGGTCAAGGAACTAGACCCCTCATGCATGCCACAACAAGAGTTTGCATGCCACAACTAAAGAGCCCACGCACTGCAACTAAGGAGCCCACCTGACTCAACTAAGACCCGGTGCAACCAAATAAGTAAATAAATAATTTTTTTTTTTTAATACTGAAACTAGTCAATGGTTTCCTCAACCCAACCCACCCTCCAGTATTACCTCTGAAGCTTCCTCAGGAACTTGCCAATATGCCAGGTTAAGATGTACTGCACCAATCTAAAAATTTTCTCTTATAAGTCTTAAACAAACCTATTAAAAGTACTATACCAGAATGTACCCTAAAGATATTTTATCTAAAAAATGATAAACTTATTAATTCTATATTGACAATCACTTGCAGCTCAAACTGGTTTTCAGTTTCAAAGCATGCAAGAAACAATGATAATTTCCAGAAAGAATATGCAGAAGTTAACTAGAACCCTGAAAGTTCAGGATACTGTATGTGAATCAATAAGTAGCATAACTTCTTTAATAACCTCCATGTAGGCAATGAAAGACAATAGGCAATTCATATATCTTAGCTTTGATGAGAAAGCTTAGGTTCGCATCCGTATACCTTAGATCCACATGTTCCAGTGTCCTGTCCATGCTGGGAAGCCCACCTTTTGCACTGGTGACGCTGCAGCTTAGGGAAGTAAATACCATAAGGAAGAAACAGAACAGAAGCCTACCTGGTCAGTGTATATCAACTCTCATGTCCTAAACACCAAGAAGCGACCGCCATAATCTGAATCTTGGTAGGACTTGAAATATAGACCAGCCAAAGAGTTTACAATCGAGATTTCCTGTACTTTAATTATTAGGATGATAAAGACACTGGAATATGTGGAGTGATCAGTGAATGACTGATATATAAAGTTTAATGCCCATTTTTTAAAAAACTAAAATATTATATATATATATATATGTGTGTGCGTATATATATATATATATATGCACACATGTATTCCAAATCACAAAATGCTTTGAAATAAGTTTTCTAACATGAGTTCTCAGCTTGCTTATTTCCTAGAAAAAAGGACTAGCTCATTTATTCACTCATCAAAATCAATGCACCCCATTTGAAATCAGGTCTCTTAAATTTCTCCACTGACAACATTCGGCTGTGTGACCATGGGACTATTATAGATTCTCTCTGGGTTAAAAATGTGTGATTCTAAGATGTAGAGAAAGCAAGAATTTGAATCTCACACTGTCTATGGCTCCCATAGCAAGACCAAATAAGGTTCTACATAATCCATACTTCCTTCCAGCAGCCTTGCTTGATAGCCATGAGTTTTGTAATTATTTTTTAAATGACCACAGTAGAAGATTGTACAAAGTATTTGATCCTTAAATTTGTTCAAGTCTTCCAGAATATAATCTGTCCTCATTAAGCCTCTAGAATATAATTAAGCAGCCATTAGTGATGGTTTTCTCCCTTGTGCTTTTAAAGATAATGATAAAAATGTTTTACATACCTATAGGTGAAAATAATTGCCAAGTAACTGATACTCCTAAATACACATTAAATACCTGTAACTGTTATTTCTAAATACACATAAAATGTCATCCTAAAAATGACTATATATGGCAGTCACTGATTGATGTTTTGGCACTAGAACCTTTTCAATGCTAGTCATTTCCAGCTACTGCTAATTACTTTGACTTTTCTAATCTATAGCAGTAAGGGATAAATTCCTTCAAAACTGAAGTAGCATTGGGTACTGTGAATAAAAATAACTTTTTCATTATTTTTAGGGATAAGAAAGTAGAAAATAACACTTAGATATTCTGTATTTTAAAATTACATTATAACATAAAATAGAAAACAAGAAAACCATGGGAATGTATAGGAAAATACAGCAGAAATACCCCCCAAAATGCTGAGAGGTTGTTCTCGATGGTGAGGCTAGGGTGGATTTTCTTTCTTTTATATATATATTCATTTTTATAACCAGAAAAATCTACATAATTTTAATAGTTGACATAAAACGTGAAGGGTGCACTTCACTCTAAACACTAATGAGGTTAAAGTCACAAAGATCATGACACCAAAGCAAGAAGCCACTGCGACAAAACAGAATTTTATGAACACTCTAACAGATAGATACACTCTCATATATTATAGAACCCATCACAAAGAAGAGAACCTCCTCCTCTGAAAATCACAAAAACCTAAAGTAACAAAGAATGGCACAGTCATTTCGGCTCACATTACCACACAATTGAAACGTGGTGCAAATAAACCCCACTTATTATAGAACCTCAAACACTCAGTCTCTACCACACCAACACTCTCGAATTCCCCCCAGCCCACGTGTACACTCTCGAGGCAGAAGGAATGGATTTAATTGTCCCTCTTTGAGAACCTTACTCATAATCGGTACTTGTAGAGGAGTATGAACCCGAGTCGCTGACCGGATCTTCAGGATCACAATCCTCATCTTCTTCTTGTGAGGAAGGGTCTCCAGGGAGTCCCTCTGGGCTCTGACGTGAACCGCACAACGCCGGAGACGCCATCAGCAGGGACGCAGCAGCTACAAGTAGGGTAATTCAAATCTCGCAGCTACGGCTTGCCGGGGCCGCCATGTTGCCTCCGCTCGGGAAGGGGTAGGGGACACGTGACCACCAATCCTCAGCTTCAATTGGTGGCAGCTCAGGTTGCCAGGGAGACGAGGAAGCTTCCCTGAGCGAACCGAGACGACTGAACGGAGCCAATGAACTTGAACTTCCAGGAGGGTATCCGGGAGGAATGGAAGAAGCTGAAACTTAACCACTTCCACTCTCCTAAACACACTCCTTTGGAGCAGCGTAACTTATTAAAACTGCCGGAGGCCCACTGTTTTGTTTTCTTGCGGTTTGCACTTTGTTTCTACGCTGAACAGCTCTCCAAAACCTTAGAGGCGCTCCGCCTGAGTTTCCCTTGAGGTAAAGAAAGCTACCCTTTACCTCTCCTTACGCGCAAGGAATGGACGCCTTTAAGCAATGCCTTCTAGGTGTTGATGTAAATACGCGCCATTGTTTCTTTGGTTTTCTTATTGTTTCGCAGTGGCAAACATTTTAACAGTTCTCCCAAGCAGATGTTGTAGAGGTGCTTCAAATTGGTGCCCATATTGTGAAATCTACTGCGTGTTCATTTTCTAACTGAAAATTTTATAATTTGATGAAGTGTTCTCATCACTGAAGTTGGAAGTTTAAACAGGTAAAATTTACCTGTCATTTGTGAATATCTACATCAAATATTTTTTTGTAAGTACAAAATAATAGCTAGCATTTAGTGAGATTCAGCCATTGTTCTAATTACTTGTTCTATTCATATGTATATAAATATATATGAACTAAATATCCCTATACTAAAATAAGGAAACTGAAACTTAGAGAGTTTATTCATCTTGTTAATGGTCACATGGCTAGCAGGCATCAAAGCCAACGGAGAACTGAACTTAAGTCATTAACCACTAGATTATATTTACTCCTCAGGACCCAGTAATTCAACTATTAGAGATCTAAGAAAATAAGGGATATAAATAAAATTTATAAAATTTGTAAAACTGAAAAGCTGAAAGCAATCTAAATATTCAACAATAGGGGAAAAGTTAAATACACCTTTATATATAAAGTATGATGAATATTATGATGTGAATAGAAATGTTTTCAAAGAGTAATGCATGGGGAAATGTTCCTTTTGTAGCAGGTAAGAGAAGGATATAATGTTATTTTATGATATCAATGGATGGGTGCTGGGGATTCAACTTAAACTACATGGGTAGATGGTAGAGACTGAAAGGTGAATGGGCAGTTTATAACATATAGTGTCCTATGATAAATACAGAGTTCTACTGGAATACCCAAAGGGAAACAAACTAGGGCATGTGGGGCCACAGCAGATTTCTTAGAGGAAGGCTTAACTTATCTTGTTATTATGGGATATTATGTTCCAAACAGAGAAGAGTAGTGAAGATGAGGAAGATGAGTCACCCCATGGCCCAGAGAGATATATGCATGAAGAACTCAAAAGAACCTGGGCAGTAGCCATCAAATATTTAAACTTTCAAACTGCAATTTAGTTTCATTTGTCACATTAAACTATGTATATTTGAATATCCTAAGTTTTACTTGTATTGATTTCTAAATTTACTTTTTTATAACTGTAAACTAGCTATTGAATTTTATTTTGTAGTTTATTTGTATTAATTTATAAAATTGTTTTTATCTTATTATAAGAGCTATAAAGCACAGAGCTTATGCCTGTTTATTTAAAATTATAATAAAGTTTGTCATCCCTGGAAATCTGCAAGAGTCTTTCCTGAAAAGAGAGGTCCGTATACCACTCAAATTAGAGAACAGGGGACTAGTTCATAAATGGTAAAGGAGGTTCTTGAGGTGGCAGGAGGATACGGCACCCTAGGAACAGATGGAGGGCTATGACCTTGTTTAACACCTCTTCCCTAAAGCTGGTACCCAAAGGAGGGTGCAGGTGTGGATGCTGACTTTCCAGTTTCACTCAGGAAGCTGAGGCAGTCTCCATGTGATGGTGTTTATTTTCTCTGGTAAGTAGAAGGCAACCTTGCCAGCTAAAAGTGATGGAGAAAGTAATGGGGTCAGAAGCCTGAAGACAGTGGAACCAGGAAGGAAGAGAAACAAATATTTCCATCAGTATTGAGGTCCAAAAAAAAAAAAGATGTATTACTTTTAAAATCAGAGATCCTATTATTTTAAAAGGTAGAATCACTAATAGTTATGTTTCACGTTAAAACATACATACTTATTCTCACCACAATCCCTAAGATTCCATTCTAAAATTAAAATGCTTTAGGCACCTCTTTAATACTTAGCCTTTCATCATTTTAAAAGCAACCTATTGGAAGTAAAAAAAGAAAAAAGACATTTTAAATTTTAACAAAACTCCACATTTTCCTACTATAAATAACACTTCATTTTTTTCTATAAGTATGTAAGAATTTCATACCCTGCTTATAAGTCTCAATGCCACCCCATTAAACAGAGAATAAAATCCAAACTGTGTAGTCTCTTAAAAAAATTTCCAATTCTACAAATAATTGAGCACCAACTAGGAATCAGAAGCCTTATTTCCTGCTATGCATTAATTAAGTTAATCAAGTGTGTCCAACTTGCTGATCAAAATATCTTACCTGAGGTGCTTGTTAAACATACAGACTTTAGGGTCCTGCCCCACTTCAACAGGATCAGAACCTCCAGGAGAGGGGCCTGGAAATCTCTATTTTAAAAAGTAACCCCAGTGATCCTCAAAGGCAAACTTGGGAAACACTGCCCTTAGCCTTACCTCAGTTCTATGCTTCATACCTATAAGTCCCACTGACCATTTCACAAACAGGCTGGAACCCACTCCCACCTCCTGGTTTTAAGCCTGGCAGGCAGACCTCTCCCTGCCTCAGCACCCATCTCCGCAAGCTTCACTTTTCCTACCTGCGACTTAGGATATTGGTACCTCTTTCACGGGACTGTTTGGAATCCAGCGAGTTAATGCATGTAAAATACCTAGCACACAAAGTGTCAAAAAACATTAGCTATTCTGTGGATCATTTACTCACACAGTTCCCTGTCTGTGGAGCGCTGCTTATCCGAAACACTACATTTTCCTTCAAGTCCCAATTTAAGCTGTACCTTTTCCAAGAAGTCTTCCCAGACTCTTTTCCTACCTTATAGTAAGAATTCCTCTTTCCATCTTCCCCTCATAACATATCCCATAAAGTTCTGGTATAATTAACTGCCAGTCTGCCTAGTATCTAAACTAATTAGGAATGTGTCTATCTTCACTACCAAATGACAACTCTTAGAAGACATGACTGTTGTTTTTTTTTTTTTCAGTCTTTGATCTTACACAAAGTTGAACCAGAGCAAGAAGTGCCACATAAAAGTATATCTTTTAAGAAATGTCCTTGGGACTTCCCTGGTGGTCCAGGGGTTAAGAATCTGCTCTTCTACTGCAGGGGGCTCCAGTTTGATCCCTGGTCGGAGAACTAATCCCGCATGCCGCGCAGTGCGGCCAAAAAAAAAAAAAAAAAGTCCTTTCACACTAGATAAATCTCTGAGTTATGTCGACTTTATTTCTGTATGTTTAATGAACAAAATTCCTCCCCTGCCCCCAGAGAAAGTTACACCTTTGCTTGATCTTTCACAAAAGAAGAAATAATAGCAATCATTTTAAATTCTTAATTAAATTTTCAGGGTATGGTAATCTGATTTCCAGATTTCTAACTTTATATATCGTATTTATACTAATTAAATGAATATTTGATACCCTTAGATATACTGGAGAGGATGAAGAAAGGAAAAGAAGAAAATGCCATTTTCAGGGGCTTTATAAGAATACTGACTTTGTCTGTCTGTTTCATAACTATCAATTGCAGGAAGACTTAAAAGATTGAGACCGGGGTATATTCTTTTTTTTTTTTTTGGCTGCACAGCATGGCTTGTAGGATCTCAGTTCCCCGACCAGGGATTGAACTCTGGGCCATAGCAGTGAAAGCCCAGAATCCTAACCATTAGGCCACCAGGGAACTTCCAGGCCAGGGTATATTCTTATTTTCTATTTTCCACTACACAAATGGCCAGCCGTCTTCTGAGGCCCAGATATGTTTAGTTTAATATATATGAGACATAAGGTCCTTATTTCCATTGATTACCATCTCAATTAGGCAAACAATACAATTCTGACATTAAATACACCAGATAAGAGCATAATTAAATATTTAGTATCTTTAGCAGGTTCAAGAGCTCTTTCCTAAATAGTAATATAAGCTAGCAATGAGAACTAAATGAAAAGAGGGCCACAGGAGGTCATGTCCATTAAAAAAAAATTAATTGCAAGGTAAGAAATTCATGTAACAGAGTTTTGTTAGGAACTAATTCATATCACCTTAATTGTGCACATGGAAATAATAATTCATGAACTATGTAGTAATACTGACAACTGCAGTCATTTTAAAATCATGAATAATTAACTTGGTAGACTCAGCAAAATAGCATTTTAAAAACAGACTTCATAATGTGGAATTTTTCAAATTTGGGACAGAGACATAATATATAAGAATAACATTTTGGCAATCTTATGTTTATAGAATTGCGTTATGATTGAAAATTCTCATTTTCCTATATAAAAATTGAATTACCCGTAAAAATGTATGGAACTTGTTCTAAGATCATGCATGCTGCATTTGAACAATAACAGAATATAGATGAGAATCCAGAAGCAAACATAAAAGTAACTAAAGTAGATGGCACAAAGTTTAAGCCCCAAACCCAATTCATTTACTCTTACTAATCCTCATTTTATATTTTCATTTACAAGTTCTAACAAATTTGGTAAACTGTTCTACTGCCATAGATCAGTAGCTGCCAACCAAAAGGAAGGAAGGCCTCCTTAAAACAGGAATACACAGCAGCAAAAATTGTTGATGCCTGACAATCTGCTGATGAAGAAAAAAGTAGGACACACATGAGATTTACAAAAACCATAGTTTATAAATGAGTGTCAAGTGCCCTCAGAAGCACCTAAAAAAACCCCACTATGTTTGTCAAACTCTACAGTAATTTGATAACCACTATGAAAATGCTTGATAATCCATAAGTGCCAGGCATTCCCCAGTCAGAGGAGCCAGGTTCTCATCCTGATTCTGTCACTAATAAACAAGTGACCGGGAACAAGATCAGTTTCTTCATCTGAAGACAGCAATAATAGTCCCTGCCTACTATACAGGCTTGTTAAGAACCAACTGAGATAACCTTTAAAATCTAATGTCTTACACGTTAGGAAACAGAGCAGTGTGTGATATATACCATATTTTCAAAGAGCTTTGATTTTATTATTTATTTTAGATCTTACTTTTTGAGTTTAAAAGGATATTTTATTCATCAGGAATTTTATCTAATGGGGCACACCTTTACCCCTGAGAGTTTTGGATATTTGAGGTATTTAAAATATGCTTATTTTGCTGTTGCCAAAAGCATGAAATTTAGGTCATCAAACATTTTCAGAGACTCGCCTTTAGCTCACTTTCTCTGCTGGCTTAGGCGTCCAAATGTCAGCACTCTAGCCTGGACCAGAACCATACATTAGCCTTTAGGCTCTGGGCAAAAGTCACTTAGCTGAATCTTCTCAGAGCCTTTAGGAATAGCTGTCTTTTTGGGTTTTGTTTTAATTTTTTTAGGGCAGTTGTAAATATAATCCCTTCTGTTTCACAGAACTTTACTTTTATAGAGCAATTAAATATCACCTGAAGTTCACACCGCCATCCTGTGAAGTGGGTATTATCCTTTTATATTATAGAATGAACAGGAAAATATAGACAAGTTAAATCTTGCCAAATCCCACAACTATGCAGTATGCAACAGAATAGGACTCCAAGGGAATGATTAAATTGCAGTAACCTAGTGCATAAATTTTTGAAAAATCTTTGCAAAATTCTAATGAGTGCTAATATGATTATTTGAGTACTTCCTATAATCAAGACTGACACAAATATTTGTTGATTTACTTAAGTAAAAATAACTGAGAAATGCAATACTGAAGTTTTCCCTGACTCAGACAACCTATATGTAACTTTTTTATCAAGAAGTAGGATAGGGCTTCCCTGGTGGTGCAGTGGTTGAGAATCTGCCTGCTAATGCCGGGTACACGTGTTCGAGTCCTGGTCTGGGAAGATCTCAGATGCCGCGGAGCAACTAGGCCCGTGAGCCACAATTACTGAGCCTGTGTGTCTGGAGCCTGTGCCCCGCAACAAGAGGCCGCGATAGTGTGAGGCCCGCGCTCCGCGTTGAAGAGTGGCCCCTGCTCTCCGCAACTAGAGAAAGCCCTTGCATAGAAACGAAGACCCAACACAGCCATAAATAAATAAAAAATTAAAAAATAAAAGAAGTAGGATAGCTGAATATTTTAAGCTGAGCTGTTGTTATTTTAATATTGACATATTTTGAAGCTAACACTTCATGCAAAGAAAAATTTTCAACTTTGCTTCTTTTGAAGCTAACACCTCATGCAGAGAAAAATTTTCAACTTTGCTTCAGTTTTGGTTTGGCTGAAGTATCTTTTTCAAGAGCACAGCAATTTAATGCTAACACCTCATGCAAAGAAAAATTTTCAACTTTGCTTCAGTTTTGGTTTGGCTGAAGTATCTTTTTCAAGAGCACAGCAATTTAATGCTTTACATTTTGAAAACAATATTTACAATGGAAAATATACAAGTAATTAAAAAATAAACACTCATAAGGGTTATCCTTTAAAGTAAGATGTAAAAATAGAATAGTCTGCTATTCTTTCTTGTCTATAAATGTTCTGTGGCTCAAGGCTACCGGTCTCTTTAATGTAATTGCCAAAATTTTGTGGATATCTTACAAGGGATGTTTTAAAGGAAAAACATGAAAATGTTGTAAAACTGGCATAAAAAAAATAGGCCATGCACTGGTCTAGAGCCTGAGAACTATAATGAGTAGGTGAGTGTAGTTTAAAGGTTATCTGTTTTCTCTAATTTCTATTACATTATGTCTGAACAAATCTTTACATATACGAACAAAAGGCATTTGATTAAATATGAACTTGTGTGAAAATCTATCTTAATGAAATGAAACAGAAACTTCTATAGATGTTTCCAATTTTTTAATAAGTGTGTTTGAAAACATTAAACAGTAAATAACCACTGATAAAAATAAGGCATTGCAAAAGCAAAAAGATGTTCACATATTGTTAAAAATAGAGAATTGTAGGCATCATACTGACAAAGACACTGAAGTTTCAGATTCCATTAGTTCCCATAGCATGTGGGTGCAGTTATTTGTAATTCAGATAAAGTAGCTTTTCATATACTGAGCAGGTTTACTCCAGAAACACTCCACTACTTACTTCTGAAATAATCATATCAGTTTTGATGGCTGTAGTTTAAACATATTCTTTTGTCCTGGTTCATTCAGACAGGTTTGTGCTTTGGATGTGAAACCCTGCAGGGTTAATCAGTTTGGAATTTTTTGGCACCTGACATTTAAAACATGAAGAAATTCTGTTGCATCAGGGTTTTAAGCATTTAAAACAAACACCCCTCCCAGCTTTATCAAAGTCATGCTGTGAATGAGTTTCTAGTTAATAAATTGGGGGATTATTCATGGACTGTAATTTTTTCAAATGCAGGGAGAACTGTCTTTGGGAATTTAGCAGAATCCCCTTTTAGCTGCTCATTTGATAATATTTTATTGTATACGGCAGGGGCTCTCTTGGGGAGAGAGGGGAAGGAAACCAACTGTGGAAAACTGCAGGTTTCAGAAGACAGTTTTTAAACTGAAGAGACTGGATTTCTTCCTTGCACACTTCCAACAGAACAGGATTGTATAAACCTTTAAATGTCATTCTTTACTAAGTTCATTTTTTCTATTTACGTACTAAGCCATTTTTTCCATTTATGCCTTTATTTCCTCAGAATCGAATACTATGTCTGATACTTTTAAATCCATAAGCATTATCCAATTTTCTCATTTCCAACCTTATCTTTGGCTAACAGAATAAGTAAAACAGGATACTATTTATTTATAGGCTAAAAATGTTGAATATTGTTTTTTTCCTTCAAAATATTGCTTTTTCTTCAAATAAAGAAATGTCTTTCTTCTCTATTCACACTTCCAACAGAACAGGATTTCTACAGCTCATATGCTTTTGTACAAAGACTTAAAAGAGTCACTTGAAACGTTTACAGATGAGAGAACTCACATAAGCCTCCCCCTGACAGATATTTACCAAGCGCCACTTACTCTTTCAAGAGATACTTTTGACAAAGAGATACTTTTGACATATTTCTAAGCGAGTTTTTCCCAGATCACGTATTATGAAGGCCAGGCTCTCTTAGAGTCAAAGCAGCATTAAGCTGCCTGGCGTTTCAACCATCCTCTCTTAATCTTAAAATGGAAATAGAATTTGCTCTCCATGTGGATTCTTAGTTCTTTTTCTTCCATAAACCTCTAACCGTTACCATGGGGTTTAATATTTGTTAGTCTATTTTCCATAAAGTATAAGGTTCGACAGGGTAAATGAATACAGTAGCAGTTTATGGCAAGTTGGGATTCTCATCCTTCTGAGAGGCACTCCTAAATCTCTTTTGTGTAGTTACGTGTGTGGATGCGCACGCGTGACTGTACGTGAGTGTGTGCTTGGGAGCGGGGGATAAAATTTAGATTTGTTTAAAAGTGCCTCCTTCTAATTCCAATCACAGCCCAAATCCAAACAAACCTCTCAGCTCGTTTTCCTGGAGAAAGTCTAGAGGTGTTTAAAAAACAGCTTTGCTTAATTGTTGTATCTCTTCTAGAGAAAGTGGTGTTCTCTGCAGTGGGGTGGGTAACCCCGTCCCGCGCGGGGCCAGCCTCGGAGCGACCAGAGCGGGTGAATCCCGAGCGTCCGATTCTGGAAAGGGCGGAGGGCAGGTCCCGACTCCCCTCCCGCGGCGAGCACCGCCCCAAGGAGAATCCCAAACGAGAATTTCGCCGCAAGATGCTCGGAAGAAAGGTCGCCCCTCCCCTCGCCCTCATCCCCGGGAACGGAGGGCTGTCTTTTCCCGGATCCCCCGGCCCAGCACTGACCTGTGTAAGAGGACGCGCTGCACAGAGTCCAGGTCCTCCAGGTTCCGGGCGGCAGGTTTGGGGATGCTGGACCTGCCCACCTGAAACATGCCCACTTGAGACTCGGCGGCAAGGGCGCGCAACAGGTAACAGGCGCAGAGGACGGCGAGGTCTCACCCCCCGGCGCGCGTGGCGCCGCCTGCTTCCGGCACGGCTCCGGCCGCCGCCGGGAAACCGAGAGCTGAAGGAAAAGCCTGCCGGCTTCCGTCGCGCAGAGACCTGTGACTGAAGGGCGGCGATGTCAGCGACCGCCCTCCCTCTCCTTCGCCCTCGGGCCGAGCCGCGCGGATCTCGGAAACCCCGCGGCCGGCGGCCCGGCTACCTTGGCGCCGCAGGACCGGGGCAGGTGGGCGCTCTGTTGGCCGCCACTCCGCCGGGCCTGGCCCAGTCCAGAGTGCCCCGCTTCCACGGCTGGGCGCCCCCCCGCGCCTCTCCAACTTGGTCGAGCGCTCAGCAGGGTCCCGGGGGCCCGCGGCGAGCCGTCGAGCGCCTCCAACCCGGCCGCCCGAAGCCGCGCTCTTTCGCCGCCTAGTGCTCTTCACTCTTCCTTCTGGGCTGCAAGGCTGTTCCAGGCGAGGGACACCGGTGTCCAGGCACCGCCCCCAGCAAAGGAAGCTACCACCTGCAGCCTGGAGGGCCACGAACAAGAGTGGAGGGGGCCCTGAGGGGCTCCGAGGCCCGCCGCTCCGCGGAAGGCCAGAAAAGGAGCAAGAGAGGCGAGCTGGGCGTCCGTTATTGGTGGGAATTTAAATGCTGACTAAAAAGGCCATTTACATTCATTCATCCAGGTAAACATATACGTATTGATTACTTGCTATGTGCCAAGCTGAGTTTTAGTCTTTGGAGATAACAACGATAAATAAGAAGTGGTGGCTGACCTGCCTAGTGTGGACCCTTTATTCTCGTTTGGGGCTCTATTCGCTTTAAAAACATACTTGACGCTAGAATATAACATGGGAGAAAATCTAGATGACCTTTGGTATGGTGATGACTTTTTAAATATGACACCAAAAAGCTCAGTCTACGAGAGAAATAATTGATAAACTGGATTTCATTAAAATTAAAAACTCCACTGCAAAGATGCTTGATTATCTTGATGATAATGAGAAAATAAGCCACAGGCTGGGAGAAAATATATGCCAAAGACATTTGAAAAAAGACTGTTATCCAAAGTATACACAGAACTCTTAAAATTCAATAAGAAAGGGAACAACCTGATTTTTTTAAATGGGCAAAAGACCTGAACAGACACCTCACCAAAGAAGATATTCAGATGGCCAACAAGATACGAAAGGATGCTCCACATCATATGTCATTAGGGAATTGCAAATTAACACAAGGAGATACCACTACACATCCGTTAGAATGGCTGAAATCCAAACACTGGCAACACCATGCTGGTGAGGATGTGGAACTCTCATTCACTGATGATGGGAATGCAAAATGGTACAGCCACTTTGGAAGACAGCTTGGCAGTTTCGTACAGAATTAAACATACTTTTACCATACAATCCAGCAGTCACATTCCTTGGTATTTACCAAATGAGTTGAAAATTTATGTTCACACAAAAGCCTGCACAAAGATGTTCATAGATGCTTTATTCATAGTTGCCAAAACTGGGAAGCAACCAAGGTATTCTTCTTCGGTAGGTGAATGGATAAATAAACTGTGTACATGCAGACAATGGAATATTATCTACTGCTAAAAATAAACGAGCTGTCAAGCCATGAAAAGACATAGAGGAACATTAAGTGAAAGAAGCCAATCTGAAAAGGTAACATAATTTATAATTCCAACTATATGGCATTCTGGAAAAGGCAAAACTATGCAGACAGTAAAAAGATCAGTGATTGCCTGAGGAGGGAATGAATAGGCAGAGCACAGAGGATTTTTAGGGCAGTGAAAAGTATTCTGTAGGATACTATAATGGTGGACAACTGGAGAGCAGACTGGAAAATGTAGTTTGAGTTGTAAGGTACTACTGATTGTAGATGACAGATATAAAGAGTAATAGATTAATTTTTAAATGTAGGATTATTAGATGGGATTTAGCTATTCATTGTAGGATTTCCAAATGTCATTGTTGTAGGACATTTCTCTTGGGTCAGTTTCTTGAATGCTGGCTGCCAGTGTTCTAGGAGCCAAGTGGGTGAAGAGGGTGATTAATGAGGGTCTCATCTCTTAATATACATAGACTTTGACCTATTACTTCTTTTCTTTTTTTTTAAAATAAATCTATTTATTTATTGATTTATTTTTGGCTGCGTTGGGTCTTCGTTGCTGTGTGCAGGCTTTTCTCTAGTTGCGGCGAGCGGGGGCTACTCTTTGTTGCGGGGCATGGGCTTCTCATTGAGGCGGCTTCTCTTGTTGCAGAGCATGGGCTCTAGGCACGCAGGCTTCAGTAGTTGTGGTGCGTGGGCTTAGTTGCTCCGTGGCATGTGCGATCTTCCCAGACCAGGGCTCAAACCCGTGTCCTGTGCATTGGCAGGCGGATTCTCAACCACTGTGCCACCAGGGAAGCCCCTTACCTAACACTTCTGTTTTCAGTAAGGTACCTCACCACTGCCCTACACTCTGCCTGGTGTCCTTGAGTCCAAGAGTTTCAAGAAACTGAAAATGTTTATATCTTGTGATTCAGAAATTAATCCCAAGGAAATGATAAAAAATGTAGATCATGATGTTTATCCCAGTATGTTATCATAGCAAATATATTAAAAGTATAAATATCCAAAATTAGTGTAATACTTAAGTAGGTTAAAGTCCATTCATACAGTGAACTAATATGTATTTATTAAAATGAAGTTTAAATAGAAAGCTTAATGGCATTCAGTTAGGAAACTGGATGCATATTCACCAAATCTTAAAAATGATTGCATCTGGAAGTAGAAATGAGTGATTTTTATCTTCTCCTTTATTCTTTTATGTATTTTTTCCAAAATTTAAAACAATATATATATTACTTTTAGAATCAGGATGTATTCAAATATAAATATGTAAAAATAATAATTTAAAGTTGGCATTCTGCACATGAAAATTTTCAATTATTATCTATTATAGATTTCCATTCTCAGATGTACATAAGTGGTTTTGCAACATATTGTATCATTTAAGGATACATGGGTTGCCTGCTTTTTAAAGAAAGCCCATTACAAATCTTTTATATACAGAAGTTATTTTGTAACTATTTCAGGTAATTACTACTTTGCCTTAAGTTTTCACTAATTTATCTTTTGTTTGAAATGATTAGATAACTTTTCCTTCTGACTTTAAATTTTGTGAAAACCCATGATGTTATAGATCACTATTCAATTGTGTTTTCATAATAAATCTGGATTTTACATGTGTCATATTTTCTTAAAGTGAGATATATATATATAGCCACTTGTTTGCCCTTAAAAGCAAAAAGCATACTCTGGCTGATGGAAGAAGAGGAAATTAGAGAGATCTGCATGAGAAAAACGTACAGGACATCACTGGTTTGGAGATGGAGAGGGCTATGTGAGAAGGGCCTCTAAAAGCAGAAAGTGGTCCGTGACTGCCTGTCTGCAAAGAAATAGAGAGCTCAGTTGTATAGCTGCAAAAAGCTAAATTCTGCCAACAACCTGAACAAGCTTGGGAGAGTGTTTTTCTTCAGACCCTTCAGGTAAGATCTTAGCCCCACTGAAACACTGATTTTGCCTTTATGAGACTCTAAGCAGAGAATCTAGTGGAGCCCTCCTGGACTTGTGACCTATGGTATGGTAAGCTAATAAGTGGGTGTTGTTTAAGGCCGCTAAATTTGTGGTATTTTTTATGCAGGAACTGTTTGCATAATAGAAAACTTATACAGACTGTCTTCAAGTTTGCTTATGGGAAACTGTTTATGGAACCAGCTGGTCCTGTGGGTGGGAATATCTCTAACTGTGCTTGGCAGCTCTGATGCAGGCATGGTTTCCAAGACACCACACTCTTCTGGCCCTAAAGTCATATTGCATTGTCTGGTGCCTCTTCCTTCTCACAAACTCCCCCAGGCACATAATTACTGCCTTCAAACATCTGAAAGGCCATCACGTAGAACAGAAATTGCTTTACCCAGTACAGCTTCTGAGGTCAAAATTAGGACAAGTGGACTTTTTTATACGAAGGCAGATTTATACTTTATATCACAAGTTGGGTTCCTTGGGAAACTGACTCTGAGATGGAGATTTCTATGTAGGAAGTTTATCAGGAAGTGCTGTTGGAGTCAACAACTGTGGGCAGAGTGAAGGGACCAGGATTGGGCAGAGTGAAAAGCTGAATGGTAGTGCAGTCTCAACAAAGGCCTCAGCCAATCCCATGGGCTTGATATGGGATGACCCTGCAGAGCTGTCCTGAGTTGAGGCAAGAAGGACAGGCCTTTGCATCTTCTTATCAATTCAACCTAGAAAAGAGGTGTAATGTTGGGCAAAGTGACTCTCTTCAGCTGAGGACAGTTCCTGGCGAGAGACTCAGCTGAAAGCCTCACCTGTCAACATTCCCAGCAGGATGGGGAAGGGATGCCTCCCTCCTAAAAGGGACAGGGAGGGTGCGGCGAAGAGGGATCGGAGTGGTACATCATGGCATTTAACGCAATACAAAAGAAGACTCACGTGGTTGAGAGTCCGCCTGCCGATGCAGGGGACACGGGTTCGTGCCCCGGTCCGGGAAGACCCCACATGCCGCAGAGCGGCTGGGCCCGTGAGCCATGGCCGCTGAGCCTGCGTGTCCGGAGCCTATGCTCCGTAACGGGAGAGGCCACAACAGGGAGAGGCCCGCGTACCGCAAAAAAAAAAAAAGAAAAAAAGAAGACGACTCACTAGCGTGCCGAGGCTCTCTGTCATTGAAGGAGTTTATCAACAGAGGTTTCAGGACCTGGCAAGGATGCTGCACAGTGAATCCAGTATTGAACATAAAAATGAAGTGGAGTGGGAGTGTCTGGAGGATTTCCAAAACGCTTTTCCTTCTCTAACATTTCTGGTTGCTTCAGCACTGCTCTACCCTTGCAGCTTTGAGGTGGTGACCGTTCGTGGACTCTCTGCTTTAGGAAAAAGGTAACAGCGTGAAAGCGTGGAGTGGAGTCTTAATAATTTACTGCCCTTCACACATCAGACCTGATTTTGTCCTTCTACCTCCCAGGACAATACATATATAGGATGTCTACATTTTTTTAAATTATAGAAGTATCTTGATCTAGTCTTTACTCTACACCTAGAGAGGTAAGCCTTCAGTTTTCTTTCAATTTCTTATCTTTTAGGGGGGTTCTTTTAGCCTAAAGGTAGATTGAAGTTATTATCAATAATCTGGAGGATTTCATTTGTTAAGGTGCCCCTTTGCGAAGAATTTGAGCATCCACCATTGCACCAGCAAATGGAGCCAAAAACAGACCTCGAACAGCCTTGACCACAAAAGACACCAGAGCGATGGGTTCCCCAACAGGGGCAAGTTGTAATAAGTGGGAGGAGTGAGGGAGGCTGAGAAGATTGAGGAAGAGAAATAGGACTTCCGAGTACACACCAGCCTATGTAATATAGGTAGTAAATAAATATTTTGGACCCTAAATATGTTTAAGATTGAATTCTGGTAAGATTGTGTTCTTTCTGCTAATGATCTATGCCTGTTTGTGTGCTCTTCCAGACACTGAAGGGGCACAATGACAAGGTTATAACAATATAGCACTTCTGACTTTTTCTCATGTATATTTATTTAACAATGGTTTAATGAGTACTCTTAAATGCATTCCTGTGTTATCATTAAAAGAGCTTTTAAAACCCTCTACCACTTGGTTCCTGTTCCATCTTCCTAACCAGTGGGGGCATCTTGTTTGATTTTAAGCCTTGCATAAGGCCAGGGATGCTGGTCACTTCCTCAGGAATTGGCTCTCAGCTCTGACCCTCCAGGTTCTGCCCTGTCTCAGGCTCTTCCCACTGCTGTCCCACTGACACTTAACATGAACGTCTATACCCCCATGATCTGATATCTTATTGATACACCCTTGCCATTACCCAGGCCACTGAACCTACATTCAGGCTTTTTCATCCTAATATTTAATAAATGTGTAGAGTGATGGATACATAGGTAAATAGATGATAGATAGATAGAATGATAGGCAGATAGGTGGATAAAGTTTTATTTGCCTGGATCTAAATTCTTTCTGTGTGTAAATCCTTTGAACAAAATAAGGGCAAAGAGCTCTTCCACCAACTCCTCTCCCTGGCATGTACCAGCTTCTTCAGGAGCTGGGATCAGTTGAGTGGCATAGAGACCACTAGTGACACCCCTAAATTTTTGAGTTGGAAGGTACAACTCAGTCATACAATACAGGAATGTGTTTTGAACACTCTCGGATTCTGTGTGATTGTGTGAGCTGCTGACAATAATGCAGTTTAATAATGGACTGTATCACCTTCACTGAACCTTTGAGGGCATCACAGAGAAAAAAGTGAGGCAAGCCATAAGAATGTGTAAGAACCTGTGTGAGAGGTGGGAATAGACAAAAGAGCTACAAAGCCCCTGTGCCTTCGTTAAGTACCTTTCAGTCTGACATGGTCCAAATATAAATAATGACATAATGCAGTGGTAAAAATAAGGATGATGTGTCCACATAAATGAGCATTAAGGACATGAGATGAAACCTGAAAGGAAATAAGGCAATGGCTGCACAGAACGTCCGTGTTCTGACCTCAGTGGACTAAATGGAATTTAGAACACTTAAACACATGTTTCCTATAAGGGAAAGACAGCACAGTTTATTTAAGGTTATTACATCTGGCTCATATTTATTTGAGGGACATATATGAATGAGGATATACAGAAATGATGCATAATCTGTTTTATCATTCAAAAAGTCTTTCATGAGATTTCCAGTGTTACAATGGGGTAAAATGATGAGGAGGGTAGACTACTTAAAAGGTGTAAAGAATAATATTAGAAATATAAAACAAAATGTCTCTGGGAAGAGAATTGTGAACAGTAGGGGCCTCCAGAACCAAAGCTAGGGCTGGATAGGTTTAACAATTTATAAATAATGGAAAGCAGGCATGGGCGATGACATTTTTATACTTGAAGATATCATTTGTCACTAAACTATCTTGGGAATTCTAATTACTGTGGGATAAACTATAAGAAGAACTTGATAACTATATGAATGGACAAAAATAAGGCATATTTAATTTCAATAATGGAAAATACATGGGAAATTAATCCAAATTAGATTTATCTATGTGTATCAGTTACACATAGAGCCAGGAGAGGGACCTAAAAGTCAATTAATATATAATCTCAATGCATATAGTCTAGAAATTCAAGATTTTAAACAAAATGTTGATATTGGATACAAGATACAGTTATTGTCAACCTTAGGTCAAAGACATGGTGTTCTTGGAGCAGCATTCCACGTACAGTTTTTGATGATATTCTATGTTCAAATTAGAAGGTAATCTACAAATGTTTCCAAAGAGGAACTTTAAATGATCCTAAAGATGGGTGAGTTGAAAGTCATTAGGATTAGGGATTAGGGTTAGGATTACAGTTTGGAAAGAATGGCCAGGGAATGTGATTTATTAATTGTTTTCTGATTTTTTTATTTTGAAAAATGCCAAACCTACAGAAAAGTTGGAAGACCAATACAATGAACACGCATATGCTTTTCACTTAGAATTAATCAATTAGCATTTTTCCACATTCATACTCTCTGTTTTCCCAAATCATTTGAAAATAAGTTGCAGACAGATGTTGCTTTATTCCTAATACTTTAGGACATTTTTTACATAACTTCAATACCATTATTGATATACCAACAAGCATTATCTATTAAAAAAAGTTATATTTTCAAATTTCCAAATTGTTCAATAATATTTCAATAGCTTTGTAAAAAAAAAAGGAGCTAATCAATTATTATTTGTTGCATTTAGTTATCATGTCTCTTTAATATTTTATCTTGAACACACTATCAGTCTTTTTTGGTGGGGGTCTTGACTTTACATTTATGAAGAGTCCAAGTCAGTTGTTTTGTAGAATTGTCCACAATTTGGATTTATCTGTTTCCTTATGACTGATTTCAGATTAAGCATTTGATATGAACACTTATTGCTTTCAGTGCATGGCATTGCGAGGCTGATAATGTCAATTTGCCTCATCATTGCTGATGTAAAGTTTAAACATTTCATTAAGGTGAAGCTTGTCAGATTTCTCCTCTATAAAAGTAACTCTTTCCATTTGCAATCAATAAACAATCTCTGGAGTGATGTCAAGGCTGTATTCCCCAACAACTTTTTAACCAAGAGTTTTGGCATTCATTGATGATCTGTATTTATTTTCTCATTCTTTCATTGCTTCTTCACATATTAGCTGGCATTCTTCTGTAAAGACGAACTCCCTCCATCACCCTTTTAAAGGATTACTGTGGTATTGTGGATTCTTTTTATATTTAATGTGTTATAATCCATTCCATAACTATTCTTCTTGATGCTCAAATTTTTCTAGCTCCTGTGTTCCTTTGAATGTCTTCATCAGTTTTTAAGGATTCCCTTGTTTTCTGACATCATAAATTATGCCAGACTCACCTGTACTTTCCCTGCTCCAAATTTATAATCAGCCATTTATCAAAGAAGTCTTTTTTTTTTTTTTTTTTTTTTTTTTTTTTACTAGGGGAATAGTATTTAGACACCTAGATCTAGGTGCTGGTTCTCTCATGTTTCTGTACATCTTATGAGTGATGCAGTACTGCCCTTTGTTCTGGACTGTCTTTTCAAAGATGTTTGTGTAGTTAGTGAACAGCCTTAGAAGATAGAGAAAATGTCTCCCTCCAGAGCCAAGGACAGGTTTGTTTACTGTCCAGTATAATAAAGACAATGTCTCCCTCTGGGGCAAATGTCAGACAGCCTTCCCATTCTACAAAATTCTGGTTCCCTAAGTTCAGGGTCCTTCTGTTACAGAATCCACTGCATGTCTAGACATCACCTGGCCCTTTTCACACTGCCCTGAGGAACTGGGGTTTGGCAGCTGGCACAAATAATAATACTCTGGTGACTGCTATTTCCATGAATAATAAAGTCCTTTGTTGCTGACCCAGAAGTTCCTTGTGTTCTGCTAGCATTCATGAAACTCTGGATTGTTGGGTTGCAAGTGGAATAAAATCTCAGACCCCGAACGGTTTTTGACACTGGGAAATAGGTGTGTTCACTTCTTCTATGCCCTTCCAGTGGAGAGAACTAGAAAACGTATTTTTTTAAAAACATGTTTTGATATACTAATATCTCCTATTCCAGAACAATGCCCCAAGGTTCTTCCTCTCCATATTTACATCTCTTTTCTCCCACAGAGAACCTCAGTTCCCAAAATATCAATATATTCATTCCTTTGCTCTTTCTTATAATTCACATAAATTTTAATAGAATTATTATGCCAAGGCCACTACCAAAGCCAAATCTTCTAAGTAAAGTTCAATATTTGTTTGCAGTTCTTTTTGTCCTTTGAGTATGTCGCACTAAGGATACAGTCAGATTGCTGTACTTTAAAGATACTTTAATTCTTTTTCTGTAATTATGTTATCAATTTGATACATAGTTAGGTCCTTTTGTTTTTATTAAATCCAACTTTAGAGCTACAGAATACTCAATTGTGTGGATGTTTGATAATTTATTCAACCAGGCTTCTATGGATGGCCAGTTAGATCGTTCCTTACTTTTACTATTATCAGTAATGCCACATTGTATAAACTTTTGTTTGTAGGTTTATCTTCAGGGTAAATTCCAAGAAGTGAGAATGCTGGAACAAAGAATAAATGCATGTACAGTTTTGGTAGATATTGCCAGGCTCCACTGAATGGATTATACCATTTTGCACTACCAACTACCTGGAAAGTTTGAGAATGCCTGTTTCTCCATAGTTCCAAGTGTGTAGTAAAAAGCTCCTGAATTTTAGCCAGTATGAGAGGTAAAAACAATGGCAAGGCTTCCCTGGTGGCTCAGTGGTTGAGTGTCCGCCTGCCGATGCAGGGGACGCGGGTTCGTGCCCCGGTCCGGGAAGATTCCACATGCCGCGGAGCGGCTGGGCCCATGAGCCATGGCCGCTGAGCCTGCACGTCCGGAGCCTGTGCTCTGCAGCGGGAGAGGCCACAACAGTGAGAGGCCCGCGTACCGCAAAAAAAAAAAAAAAAAAAAAAAACAAACAATGGCAAGTATCTTGTATTTCTCTTATTATAAGTGAAATTTTTCATCTTTTTGTATATGTAAGGGTATTTATCTTTTTAAAAACTGCTCCTGTCTTCCCATTTCTCTATCGGGGTTTTGGTCTCTTTTCTCTCCCTCTTAATTTTTTAAAAAGTTTTTGCCCTTACAGTTTTATACCGAGGAATAATCAACATATGATAAATTGCACACATTAAAAATACACAATTTTTGATCTTTAACATATGTAATGAACATACTGATTCCCTCCAGTTTTCCTTGAATCCTTTGTAATCCATCTCTTTTTCCTCCCTCACTCCCATCCCTAAGCAAACACTGACCTCCTTTCTGTCATTACAGATCCATATTCTACCAGATTTCCCAGTTATTCAATATTTTGAGGTTTCCCCACTTTGGCTGGGGGAAATCAACTCTTCCCAGTACTGTGTACACTCTGAGATTTGTTCCGTCTGCTCCTTTCCAGTGGTTCTTTCTCTGGCCTCAGGAGCTTCCTTCACATGCATGTTCTTACCAGTGCTTAGCTGAAGACTCAAGAGGAGTCCTCTTTAGCTCTCTAGCTGCACAGCCCTCTCCTCTCTGAGCATCTTTCCTCTCTCTGCTGCTCTGCTGCACTCTAACCTCCCCCAAATTCTAACTGTCTCCTCAACTCAGTGGAGACAGCCTGGCTTTGAGTTCTTCCGCCCTTTTGCTGTGGCCTGGAAACTCTCTCCAGGCAGTAATCTGGGGCCATCAAAGGCATGGCTTCATTTGTTTTGCTTCTCTCAAGGATCAGGCCGAGCTGCCTGTGATCCAGTGTCTAAAAACAATTCTTTCATGTGTTTTGTCTGCTTTTTCAGTTGTTTAAGATGGGAGAGTAATCTAGTCTCTGCTACTCCATTATGGTCATGGTTTTCATGATGGGGACTTCCCCCCCCCTTAGTTTTTATGATTATTTTACATGTTAGATCAGCCCTTTATATATGATATCTGTTCAAATATTTTCTTCTAGTTTGTCATTTATCCTTTGACTTTGCTTATGGTGTTTTGCTTTTTTGTTCATGCAAAATAGTTTTCTCTTTGTGCAATCAAATTTATTTAACATCATTTGTTGCATCTGGATTTCAAGTCATTTTTAGAAAGCTTTTCCTATGCTCAGATTATAAAGGGATTTACCTAATTTTTCTACTATTTTTTTTTTAAGAAGATGTTGGGGATAGGAGTTTATTAATTAATTTATTTATTTTTTCTGTGTTGGGTCTTCGTTTCTGTGCGAGGGCTTTCTCTAGTTGTGGCAAGTGGGGGCCACTCTTCATCACGGTGCGCGGGACTCTCACTATTGCGGCATCTCTTGTTGCGGAGCACAGGCTCCAGACACACAGGCTCAGTAGTTGTGGCTCACGGGCCTAGTTGCTCTGTGGCATGTGGGATCCTCCCAGACCAGGGCTCGAACCCGTGTGCCTTGCATTAGCAGGCAGATTCTCAACCACTGCACCACCAGGGAAGCCCTTTTCTACTATTTTTATGGTTTCTTTTCTTTCTCATTTCTTTCTTTCTTTCTTCCTTCCTTCCTTCCTTTCATTCTTTCTTTCTTTCACATTTGATAGGTCTTTAACCATTTGGACTTTATTCTGGTGTATGGTGAGAAGTGTGGATCTAATTTTATCTTCTTCCAAATGATTATCCAGGCCACCATTTATTAAGAATCTCATCCTTCTCTAGTGATTTGAGATGCCACCTTTGTTACAGTAACAAAGTAATTACCATGTGTACTTGGATCTCTCTCTGGAATTTCTGTTCTGTTCCACTGGTCTACTTGTCACTCTCACCATGTTCTTTTCATTCTAGAGCTTCCAATTTCTGAAAGTTTCAGTTTCTGTTAGGGCTATTCTCTTCTTATTGCTCTTACTTTTCAGGGTTTCCTAGCTATTCTTCCATGTTTATTTTTCCATATGAGCTTTAGCATCAAATATCTGAGTGCTAAAAGAAAAAGAAAGAAAACTTTGGGCATTTTTATTGAGTTCACATTACATTTATGTATTAACGTGGAAAGAATTGATATCATTATTATGTTGAATCATCTTATTTATCTTATCCAATAGAAAGACAAGTCTTTCTATTAATTCAGGTCTATTTTTGTGTTCTTTAGGAGTGTTTAAAAGTTTTCCTTATGTAAGTTTATTCCTAGGTACTTTGTATATATTTCTAATTGCTTTTATAACTGGCATTTCCCCTCCCATTAAAGCTTAAAAAGGCTTCAACAAAATTTTATATTTATACCTGACCTTCTCATCTCTAAAATAAATAAATCTAATTTTACACACTTTAGTCTTAAAACTGGCCTCTGACTTACAGAAGAATACCAGAGTCATTCCCACAAAGACTTGGAACAAAGCAAGGATGCCCTTTTCTTTTTTTTATCATTTTTAAAAAATTTATTTAGTTTTCGCTGTGTTGGGTCTTTGCTGCTGCACTACGCGGGCTTTCTCAAGTTGCGGAGAGTGGGGGCTACTCTTCGTGGCGATGCGTGGGCTTCTCATTGTGGTGACCTCTCCTGCTGCAGAGCACGGGCTCTAGGCGCGCAGGCTCAGCAGTTGTGGTGCATGGGCCCAGTTGCTCCGCCAGACCAGGGCTCGAACCTGTGTCCCCTGCACCGGCAGGTGGATTCATAACCACTGCGCCACCAGGGAAGCCCAAGGCTGCTCTTTTAACTGGCTATTGTTTGACTATATAAAGGCCATTGATTTTTGCTATATTGTTGAGTAATTTTATTGTTTGGGCTAGCTTTATTAGTGATTCTCCTGGGCTAGCAGGTATACTATCATGGTATCTGCATGTAGAAATTGTTTTACTTCTTCTTATCTGAGTAGTATGTCTGTTTGTTTTCTTAATAACTCTGTTTTTTTCTATACATCTTTTTAAACTTTCTGTCTTTACTGGAATCAGTTTAGTAAATTGATTTTTCCTGGGAAATTATCCAGTTCATTTATTTACAAAGTAATCTCTTATGACTTAAAAATATCCTGTTTTAATGGTTATTTCTCTTTTATAATTTCTTTTTTCTTTTTTTTTTTTAACTTTTTGGCTGTGCCACATGGCATGTGGGATCTTAGTTCACTGACCAGGGATCGAACCTGCATCCCCTGCAGTGGAAGCGTGGAATCTTAACCACTGGACCACCAGGGAAGTCCCTTTAATTTCTTATTTTGTGCAAGCTTATTTACATTTATTGACATGTCTCAGATATTTGATTTCAACTCTGTCGTTTGATGGACACCTATTCCTTTACTGGTGACATTATTTCGTTCCTGAAAACCATACCATCGCATTAAAAACATGCCATAAATTTAAAAATATTTCTGTGAACTTAAAGGGGAAGATGACAATGTATTCCATCTCAACTCAAGATAACCAAACACTTTTCACAGAGAAAAACATACAGCAATTGAATGATGTAACTAATGTAATAAACAAAATTTGAAAGTAAGTAAATTCAGATTGTACATAAAATGTAACATAATGAAGATTTCTTATATTTTCCAAAGGAGAAAGATGATTGGTAGTGGGTGGTGGAGGAGGGTGCAAGGAGTCACTCTTTGGAAGGTTCAGTCTTCCTTCTGCATGATCTTTACCAGTTTTTAATCTTAAGGAGGCTCATGATTATTTTGCACCTAAGAAGACAGAGCAATTAAAAACACCTTTAGAGCAAAATAAAAGATAAACATCACAGTGTTTTGAAACACATGGAAATAGCCAATGTGCACCACAACCTGCAGAGCATAGATCTCTTGGCATAGATAGGTCTGCTTAGCAAAATATTTTGGATCATCTAATCTTGGGGCTCAATTCTAATTTCCCCATTAGAAATTTCCTGCCCAGAAATATATTGGGTAAATTGGTGACTGTCCTTTTCTGAAACTGTAATGTTGACATTTCACTTTAACAGTGAATTTAATTCGGGTGCTTGGGGTATAAATACAATTACACCAAGAAAAGAAAGAGAGAATCTGAAAGGCAGTATAACTCTTCAAAGTCATCAAAGTCAATAGTAATTATACAAATTGAGTCTGTGATTCAATGTTATTGTTCTAATGGATAAGAAAAACTGAAATTACCACGTCTAAGCAGTTTATTTTAGTAGAGATATTGATGATTCATCCATAGACACTGAACATTTCTTAAGCTGGTTACCACAGCCTTTCAGTTTTTAACTCAGAACCTTGATTTCTGCCTCCCATTGTTCTTGGATAAAATTCAATTTTCTAAATTCAGTCAAGAGATCCTCCACTTTCTGGTGGTCATGAATTTCTCCTGATCTTTCATTTTTTTCCCCTGCCTCTAGAACCCTGTATTTTAGCTATGTTGAAATGTTTTTGCTTTCTAGAATTTGGCCTACTCTGTCTCACCCCCAGGCCTTTATAAAAGCTGTTTCTTCACCTTAAACACCCTGCTTTTTGTTTTTCACCTCATTCTCTTCTACTGGGGCGTCTCAGCTAAAAATTCACTTCTTTGGGAAGGTCTTCTCTTTGTCTCCTAGATTAGGACAGCTATAGGTTTCCTTGCTGTGCTCCCACAGTACCCTGCATTTCCTTAATTACAATAGCCTTTATTATAATTGATTGCATCATTGTATGCTTTCTGAACTCTCAAGCTCCAGGGGGGCAGGCAGTGTTTGCCTTATTCATTCCTATCTCTTCAGCAAAAGCAAGCTCTCTGTAAGTATTTCTTGAATGAATGAAAGAATAAATAGGTATTCAAACTATTCCATTAAATATGTTCCTTTAAGTGTACGTCAACCCTATCATTTAAAAAAATGTTTTTTTTCGATTATAAAAACTTATGTATTTGTATCTGTATGTGTCTCCTTGCAACGAGAACGAAAGAACTCTGAAGCAGAGGCACAGAACATACGACTCCCATAGTCAGGATTTACTTGTAGAAAAGCCTGTCCACATTATACACATTCTTAATTTAATCCTTTAGCTTCTTTTGAAAACTGGCACAGAAAAATTGTCAAAAACATTATACTTTATGACCTGAGAGCTGTTTTTACAACAATATCTTTCCTATAGAGAAGGTATTTTGGATAAAAAGAGAACGATTATAGCGCAAATTAGAGATTTGGGAGAACATTTTCTGTAGTTGTTGATTTGTTTTAGGATTGACTATGAGATTTAAATTAGGTTCTTTGCGCTTTCCTTTAGAAGAATGTAGACGTTTACAACTTTTAAAGATTGAACAATATTTTTAGTCTTGGTTTTATTTTAACATTGCAGTTTGATCTAGTTCGTGGTATTTGGAAAAAAATATCAGGTTTACAATGGTGACAAATACGGTGGGAACGCACTAAAGTGATTTCAAAAGATGACCTAAGAGCTATGAAATAATCAGCCTAAACCTGTGTTAAATTAAGAAAATTATATTCCTTCACTGTTTTAAAAAGCAAAAGAGCTCCACCTGGTGTTGAGCAAAACTACTGAATGATTTTTATTTGATGATTTAGAATTGTTCATTTCATAAAAAGTATAATTCAGAATGCTTTTCTCAGTGTTCTGTTTATAATAATGCTGTTGATATTGTGCCCAAATTATGTGCAATTGGTTCTTTTATGAAATAATGCATTTCTGATAAAAACAGGCCTCTTTAACGTTTTAAAGGGTTTTGGAAAAGTTTTTCCCCTACACCTCCCTTCATACTATGCGGTGGAGCAGTAAGAACACTCCTCAGGCCACAGTTGCTGTGATTTGAAATCCATCCACCCCTTGATTTGGCCCAGGCCGTACCTCCCATTGGAGGCTCCCACCAGGGACTGAGTGCAGTGATGTAGTGAGGCCAACCCTGCCCTGGAAGACAGGTGGGACTCCTTTGTTGGCCCAGTTTGGCTCCAGGCCTTCCCCCACTGTTTTGCCAAACCTTCCTTAGACTGCACAGCAGTCTCAGATGCGTCCATTCATTTTGTCTCTCAATCTCTTATTCTTGCAGATTAGACTTGTATGCAGTCTGACAGCTCTCCCAACCTTTCCCAGCACCCTCCCCCCCGCCCATTTCTTTTTACACAGGCATTTTCTTCTAATAGAATCCTTGCATTTTTAATCCTGTCTTGGAAGAGATCCTGCTTTTTAGAAATCCCAGACTAACAACAGTAACCGTTCCGGAAGTTTTATGGAAAATGTGAAAGTGGAGACATCCGTCTTATTTTCTAATATTTGGATTATCTAATATCTGGTTCTTACGCATTAAATCAGATTTTGACATCTTTTTAATTTTATTTATTTATTTATTTATGGCTGTGTTGGGTCTTTGTTTCTGTGCGAGGGCTTTCTCCAGTTGCGGAGAGCGGGGGCCACTCTTCATCGCGGTGCGCGGGCCTCTCACTGTCGCGGCCTCTCCCGTTGCGGAGCACAGGCTCCAGACGCGCAGGCTCAGTAGTTGTGGCTCACGGGCTTAGTTGCTCCGTGGCATGTGGGATCTTCCCGGACAGGGTCACGAACCCGTGTCCCCTGCATCGGCAGGCGGATTCTTAACCACTGCACCACCAGGGAAGCCCCAGGTTTTGACATCTTAAACTCAGGTCTGGGTCTCTCCAACTTGGCTAATTAGTGCATGTGTGGAAGAGGACATGTGTCCTGTGAGGCCACTGGGCTCTGATGCTCCATGGCCAGAGGTTGGACTCCTAACTTAGCTAACCATCTTATTGTATGTACCAGTCAAAAGAGCATTTGGCAAGAGTGATGATGAATCAAGGCAAATCCAATGCCTCTTCGAGAAAAATACCTCTGTGGATTTTTTTTTTTAATATATGGAGGGAGGGACTTCGGTGTCATATTTGTACAAACACAATAAATTATATTCAGAATTACATTTAAATATTAAGTGCTGCTGATAAGTCAAACGCAGATTCAGATTTGTTTGGCTTTATCATTGAAATGGGATGTACATTACTGGAATATTCTAGAAAATAATCAATGTCATGGAGTAAAAGACACTTTGCAGTTCCTGATAGAAGGACCTTGAGCTCCAATAACTTACAAGTCCTGGAAACTGCCCAGGGGTCTTGCGCCATGGCTATGTTCTTAGTTTACTTCCTTCTCACTGATACTTACACTGAAAGGTAATACAACTCTAGGAAAATAAAACTTCACACTGCTTTGTAGTGTGGTATATTGGAAAGAACCATAACTTGGAAGATAAACTACCTGCATCTGAGTTGGCTTTACTACGTAATAACCCGCAAGACCTTGGGTAACCCACTTACACTCTTTTAGCCTCAGTTCCCCTATATGTAAGATGCAGATACAAATCTTTGACTCACACAATCATTAGGGTTAAAGGAAATAATCCACATAAAAACATTTCGGTTAACTAAAGCACATAGCATATTCAGGTTACATTATCTTTGTCTAATTGTATTTCTAATGCAATTATCTGCTAAAGAAGCAAACAGGTGTTCTGACCTTTTACAGGAGTTAGGGATTTCATAGTCCATGCTAAGACATTTCTTAAATAAAGATGTTCTGAAATAACTATTTACATAAACAAAATTGGCCTTATTTTACTTTGTATCTTTCATATAAAATATATGAATTGTTTAATAATAAAGAGAAAGATTTTATCATTTAACTATGCTTTGAAAGATTAAAAATGGAAACAAAAGTGAGTATAAATTTAAATTGAATGAAAGATTTGGATGAGATAGAAAAGCAATTCTCTCCCTTCAATTTTGGATGGCTGTGGTGGATGGGAAACCTACTTATACCTACCTGACAATTAGAGCAAAGAATGAAAGAAGGCATTTTTATTTATCTGTACCCATAAGAAGTAAAAAAATATTTTTGCTCTAATACTTTTAAAAATTGTGTTCTTTTAGAGGTTTTTATGAAAGTACATTAATAATATAACTTATCTCCACAAATTCTGCTTTAAAACGGTAGCTAACAATGTTATTCTAAGATAACAAAATATTGTCCATAAATTATTCATTTATAATTAAAAGACAACATAATTATATCATTTAACTTTATTCTTCATTTTTTTCCCTTTTATTCTCCATATTTTATGCAACTGCAAATGTAATCAGTGTAATGTCATTGTTATAAAGTAGTTCAGTTAGGCATTCTTATTTTGGTTAGCTTAAGCAAAAAGGGAAAATAATAAGATAACTGGTATATCACACAGATTGCAAGGAAAAGTTGAATGTCTATGCCTTGGGATGTGCAGGAACAGGCAGCTCTGGGGCCCTAGGGAGCAACTTTTCATCCTCTCCACTCTGTCCAAGATTTATATTCCTCAAAGTCTGGCCAAGGTTGCATTCCATGCCCACCCCGTGGTCTTGAGAAGGTAAAGTGCCCTCCATTCAATACCAATTCCATGCACTAGAAGAGGGAAGGTGCCCTAAAAGAAAGTGAAAGGATACTGGGCAAGAAAAGATAACAAATATCTGCTACTTGATGTTTTCAACTCAAATATTTTCTAATGCTTTTTTTTTTTGTGATAGTTACAATCATTTTCCATAGTTACTGAGATGATCTGTTAAGTTGTGACAAGCTCAGATATCCACTAACATGCTTTTTACTGCCCTTGCTTCTCTCTAAGGAAAGACCAGTAGATAGACCAGACACTGGCTCTTGACCACTGAGGCACTGACATTTTTTATTCTTGGTGTGATTGCTATTGTGTAAAGTTAAGGCAAGGCATACTGGTACATCACAGTTTTGACACATCCAAATAAATTGTGTTCCTTTATTGCTTTCTATTTTCATCATGGCTAATACCAACAGAGGCAGAAGATGCCCATGGAAATAGTGTTTTGTCTTCTAGAGGTAGAAGCTCTGTATATGCATACCAGTGGACAAGGAAAAAGTGTGGCTTTGGTGACTGTTACTTGTATATTGATGCTTTAAGAAGGTCTCCTGTAACTACTTTAGTTTGGAGTTTGCTAGAAAGGTAGTACTAGAAAGACAGGATGTGTTTTTCAGGGGTGTCAGCTGCCCCATATCTGAAAAACTAATAGCTCTGATTTCTATCACCTTTGTGTATACTTTATAATAATATCTATTATTTAGGTAGGACAACATTTAATGAAATGCCTTGCTATTCCATTTTTTGGTAGCATTTAAAACATACACATTCAGAGTCTATTGTTATGAGTTTAATTTTTTAAATAGCTATGAAAATATCATATACATATTCACATTTGTTATTATTAAACTGATATTCTAGCAAGAAACACTAGAGGGCATTCATTGCTCTGTTCAAAGACATTTGTACACTTTGTTTTTATACTTTCCAATGCAATTTGTTCATATGCTTGAGAAATAAAATATGAAAATTCTCATTTTCTAAATTATGTCAGCATATCACTGAATACTAAAACAAACAAACAAACAAAAGTAAAAACAAAAATGGATGAGTGGGCCACAGGGTGCAAGAATACCCAATATACACTGAGGTTATAATAGAAACAAATCTTTAATTTTAATGTGACAATTTCTCTTAAAATATAACAATTTAAAATATTGTATTAACAAGTAATACAAATTATCATTTTTAGAATTTCTAGCATAGAAAAACAAATTTCACATAACTTTAGAGTTACCTTTATTTAAATGCTCTTGGAATTTAAAAATACAAAAATAAATTATGAAGTAGAAGTAACATAAATGAGTTAAATGAATCTAAATATTACACAGTTGTCACTTTATTATAAAATATCGCTGAAATTGTCCCACTTTTATTTCCATTTCACTTGTTCTTATTATACTTACCAATTCTCTTGCTCCCTATACAATTTAACTTATTCATTTACAAATTCACCTCTTATTTTGGACACATTCTCTATGCATAAGTATTGTGTTGGGTATTGCAATTCTCAAAATATTGTGTGTAGGCCACAGCAAAATGTGCTCAAATAATTTGAGACTCAGTACAAGTCCTCATGAACTTTTACTGTGGAGATGGTTGAAATAAACAGCGATTTCTTTTAGCCTCAATTTTCTTTGGATAGGTTTATTTTAGACTGGACATAAGGCTAAATATTTATTTGCTTGATTTAAGACCATAATATGTAAAATCATACAAACAATTTCATAGATAGGTAACTTTATAAAAATGCATGGCTTAACAAAATCCAAGAGAACAAATATTTTCTTAGCATTTTACCCCTAGTTTTTGTATTTACATGTGAAAAAAAAATTTTAATCCAAGTATCATAAACATGAATCTTAACATATCCCACCCCTGCCTTTAGGAACTCACTTTTTCAGATCAAGGAAGACTCTAATGAAAGTTTAACAAATTGAAATAATACATATGAAATAATACACTTTAAAAAGTATAAAGTGCAAGAAGGTGTCCTTTATAAGCTCAGTGTTTTCATCTGTAAAAATGGGGATGGCTCATTTAGTGTCTCCCCTCCTTTTATGCTTCAGTGCTTTCCTGAGAAACGACGATCTAGTTGATGGATAGTGTCTGGGCACATCAGAAGGTGGGAGAGCATCTGAGCAGCTGAGGAACAAGAAAGGTAAAAGCAAGGGGAAATTATGTCAAATAAGGGAAAATTACAAAACTGTAAGAATGATGTTTTCAACTGTATTGTAATGTAATACTACCAACCTAAAAGACGAGAAAAAAATTACAAAGGAAAACATTTGCATCTATTTTAAGTCACTAACCTTATAATATCTTGGTTCTCAACTTTCTCTATATGGCTTATATGCTTTATGGATTACTCAGACATGTTCTGGAACTTCCAGTGGCTTCTTCAAATCAGCACTGTTTTCAGTATCTCTTATGTTATAAATTAGTGTGGGAATAGGAGATACAATAATATATTTGGTTAAACAGTATTAGAAAAGTATACCAGTTAGCATTCGAAAGTAAGAAATATATGACTTTTGGATTATTCATTGTTATTTTTTCTTTCTGTCTTTAGTTACCTCCTTTAGTGTAGATAATTTGGAAGTTTAACTAATAAATTTGCCCTCCTTTGAGTGTGTAATTAACTCTGAGACAGCAAAGCGCTGTTTTTGTAAGCAATGGCACTATTTTAGAGTCAGTGTTTTGTTTTTGTTTTGTTTTTTCAAATATTGTAGATGTTTTTGGTGTGTGTAGGGGGAGGTATATTCTGGGAGGTAGCGGGTGGTGACATCAGAATGTAAACAAGCATATTTAGTTTAAAAAAAGTATTTAATTGTATAATTATTTTGATGTATTCTTAATACTTATTTACACTGAACTTT
This sequence comes from Hyperoodon ampullatus, assembly GCF_949752795.1. Lineage (NCBI taxonomy): Eukaryota > Metazoa > Chordata > Mammalia > Artiodactyla > Ziphiidae > Hyperoodon > Hyperoodon ampullatus. The sequence goes on from NC_136914.1 coordinate 139,020,228, forward strand.
CAAATAACATTTAAATTTAAATGGTTTTAAATTTAAAGGGCCTGAGATTTTTAGGTTTATTAGAAAGGGGCAACAGGTTTAAAAGAAGTTTGAGAAACAAACTGTGAACAGTGTTTCTTCGTACAAAATGATCTTTTGTTTTGCAGCATACAGAATACAATTTGATCTTTTAAACGTTTATTTATCCACATTTTGGGGGGAACTATATCTATTTTGGAAATGAGGCATATCTGGAACAATTTTAAAATTTTCATCTTGATAATATACTGGGCAACTCCTAGTTCTGATAACTACCAGAGAAAATGAGGCATTTAGGGTAAGAGTATGAGGCCAGCAGGGCAGCTTCTCCCACAGAATCCATTAAGAACATTTGGGACCTTGAAAAAGTTCAAGAAACTTGAATCTAACCTACCAGCAATCCTGTGGTCCATGTCTAATTGCTTCCATTGATATTTGATGGCCCCAATATTTTGACTTCTTCTTAAGCTACTGACATTATCTTGAACCCGTCTCACCCAAAATCTTTAGTGACCCGCAAGCCTATTTCAAATTGAGTACATACATATTCTTCAGCCTGGTATTTAGGGCCCTCCATAATTTACTTTCCCAGTATAACCTCTCATGGGTTCTTATGCAGTTTTCTATACTTCAGTCAAACCTATCAATTTGCTTTTTTCTAAAATTCTGCCACATTTTCTCACCTTTGCACATTTGCTCTTGCTTTTCCCTTTACTAGGAATACTCTTTTTCCATTTCCATCTGCCAAAATTCTATCTGTCTTCGTGAAGCATCCAAGTACCAAATTCTTGATTAAGCCCTCCCTGTTCTTGTTTGGATGTGACCCCTCCTTTTTCTGAATTACACCTTTAGCTTATGGCTTTGCCAGGTCTTATGACCTGCCTTATATTATAGTTATTATATATTTGTTTCATATTCTGTGTTTGAGGACAGGAGTATCTTATCCATAGTTTTATCTTTTCATACAGTGTCCAAAACAGGACTTGACTCATAGCAGGTTCTTAACAAATATTTGTTGAATTGAAGTAACTCCCAGGTCTATCCATGAACTTTCTACTGGCTCATTTCCCATTTAGTAGAGCTTCAGAATAATGAAATTATGTGAAATTATGCATGAATTACCTGAAAAGTAGGCATATTTTAAAAAATATGTATTTTAATTAATTAACTCTTCAAAAATTACTCCTATAGTAATGGAAACAAAAGTAAAAATAAACAAATGGGACCTAATTAAACTTAAAAGCTTTTGTACAGCAAAAGAAACCATAAACAAAATGAAAAGACAACCTACGGAGTGGGGGAAAATATTTGCAAATGATGTGACTGACAAGGGCTTAATTTTCAAATATATACAAACAGCTTATACAACTCAATATAAAAAAAACTAAACAACCCAATCCAAAAATGGGCAGAAGACCTAAATAGACATTTCAACAAAGAAGACATACAGATGGCCAAGAGGCACATGAAAAGATACTCAACATCACTAATTATTAGAGAAATGCAAATCAAAACTACAATGAGGTAACAACACACACCAGTCAGAATAGTCATCATCAAAAAGTCTGCGAATAATAAATGCTGGAGAGGGTGTGGAGTAAAGGGAACCCTTGTACACTGTTGGTGGGAATGTAAATTGGGGCAGACTCTGTGGATAACAGTATGGATGTTCCTTTAAAAAAACTAAAAATAGAGTGGCCATATGATCCAGCAATCCCACTCCTAGGCATATATACAGACAAACTATAATTCAAAAAGATACATGCACCTCAGTGTTCATTGCAGCACTATTTACAATAGCTAAGACGTGGAAGCTACCTAAATGTCCACTGACAGATGAATGGGTAAAGAAGATGTGGTACATATATACAATGGAAAATTACTCAGCCATGAAAAAGAAGGAAATAATGCCACTTGCAACAACATGGATGGACCTAGAGATTATCATACTAAGTGAAGTAAGACAGAGAGAAAGACAAATATATGATATTACTGATATGTGGAATCTAAATAAATGATATAACTGAACTTATTTACAAAACAGTAATAGACTCACAGACATAGAAAACAAATTTATGGTTACCAAAGGGGAAAGGTGGGGGGAGGGATAAATTGAGAAGTTGGGATTAATGGATACACACTATTATATATAAAATAAATAAACGACAAGGAGCTACTGTATAGCACAGGGAGCTATATTCAATATCTTGTAACAACTATAACAGAAAAGAATCTGAAAAAGAAAAAAAATATATATATATATATCTGGATCACTTTGCTGTACACCTGAAACATCGTAAATCAACTATACTTCAATTTTAAAAATGTATTTTAATTAATTCTAAAAAACAGGCTTTTAGGCAGTGCTTTTACTTTCATTCATAGCACAATCAGAAATAAAAAGTTTAGGCATTATTTTCTTATTAATATGGGGTGATTTTAAAGAATGTTTTTCAACACATTATATCAATAGTTCTAGAAACCATATTATAAAATGAATTGTTACAAACTAGATTGTATTCTGCATGGGAACAATATAATTCTAAGACTCCATATGTGCCTGATCAAGGACTTTGGTATACTTTTACCAAAGCAAGTTAAAAAGATATGTTAAAAAAAAAAGCAAGCCCATAAATTCAATATTTCTCGAGAGTCATTTTTCAGACTCTAAATATACTATTTGTTATATAGCATTTTGAGGTTGGGAAGAATCACACAGAATCATCTATTCCAAACTTTCTCAGTTTATTAGATGAAGAACTGAGATTCAGAGAGGGTAAATGACTATGATTAAACAGTAGAGTTCTACAGTAAACTAGGCATTAAACTTATTCTACTGAACATTCTTAAAACACAAGCCAAGTACAGAGAATGGAAATAACACTAATCTAGTCTTCCCTGAATATAGGCCTTCTGCCCTCCCCTTTTTTCTGAACACTTTGTGTATAAACAGGGAGGGATGATAGTATTTATGTGTTTCTTTTTGTTGTAATAAGATGTCTTTGAACTCTCAGTGACAAACACAGTGTAAGTTAATTTTCACTTGTGTTTGGGGCAGATCAGGCACCTCTTCTCAGAGGTGCCTCAATTATCTGAGCTACTTTTGTGTGATTCTGCCATTTTGGAGTCCTATGTCCAGGCCAGTACATGGGGAAACAGAGGAAGACAGAGAGGGAGAGAGATTGAGAGAGAGAAGAAAAGGTGTGAGAACTTTGTTAAGGACCAGATTTAGAAGTGGTGTACATCACTTCTACTCACATTCCTTAGGCCAGAACTAGTCATATGGGCCCACCCAGATGCCAGAGGGCTGGGAAATGTAACCTTCTTGTGTGTCCAGGAGGAAAATGCAAATAGTTTGGTGTACACATAGTATTGTCTTTGCCATAGTGTATGAACACAAAGAAATACAGGCTTAAAAAGGAAGTTGCAGAGGGTTTTTTTGTTCTGTTTTGTTTTTTGTTTTTCTCTTCCTTTCTGCTTCCTTGAGTGTCAGCCTATAGATTCCTGGTACAGAAAACCATGAAATAGAGAGTAAAGACTTAGAGAAATGAAGAGCAGTTCATTATTAAGCAGGCTGAAGAAGCAGAGCAGAATATTGAAAAACAGGATTTCGGAAATTCCCTAGCGGTTCAGTTGTTAGGACTCCACCATCTCACTGTCGAGGGCCTGGGTTCAATCCTTGGTTGGGGAACTAAGATCTCACAAGCCGTACGGTGCAGCCAAAAAAAATAAATAAATAAATAAAGGGAAAAAATAGAAAAGAAAAACAAGTGTTAAAAGGTTTGTATTTATTCCTTGGGGCAAGACATAAATTAAGCTTAAATCATGAATAATAAAGGAGCTACTGAAATATGTGGCCATAAAAACAATCTGAGGGGGACTTCTCTGGTGGCACAGTGGATAAGACTCTGCATTCCCAATACAAGGCATCTGGGTTCGATCCTTGGTCAGGGAACTAGATCCCACATGCATGCTGCAACTAAAAGTTCACATGCCACAACTAAGGAGCCTGCCTGCTGCAACTAAGGAGCCTGCAAGCCACAACTAAGGAGCCCACCTGTCACAACTAAGACCTGGCACAACCAAAATAAATAAATAAATAAATATTTTTTTAAAAAAAGAACAATCTGAGCTTAGGCAAGTTTCTTTAATAAATAAACTACATAAAACAAGGCTTAGAGCTGGCATTGTGCAGGCAACTTGCTGGGGTAGTACTGGAGGTTGAGGGGGATGGGAGGCAGCCCTGGTGTGGAATTTGCCAATTCCCCATGGTGTAAATGTTTCTACAACTGCCAAGCTTGAAAAATTAATGAATATTTCCAGTGGGCACTCCAAGCCAGACCAAGCAAACAGCAGTACACCACCACTTAAAGCCCTTTCCCACATTCAATTAGTGAAGCCCAGGAAATACTGTCTATGTTTTCCTTTGTGGTCAATCAGCAGCCAACACCACCATCAACTCTACCTCCACCACAACTGCCACAGTGGGCCAGGCCCTGTGCTAGGCACTTTATGAATATGCTTCTTCAAATCCTTACAACCACCCTATGAGGTAGGAATTGTTATTTACATTTTACAAATGAGAAAACTGAGGCATTGTCTATCCCCAAGTCAAACAGTGAATAAGTAGCAGAGCCAGGATACAAAAATATAAATCTTGGGCTTCCCTGGTGGCGCAGTGGTTGAGTCTGCCTGCCGATGCAGGGGACACGGGTTCGTGCCCCGGTCCGGGAAGATCCCACATGCCGTGGAGCGGCTGGGCCCGTGAGCCATGGCCGCTGAGCCTGTGCGTCCGGAGCCTGTGCTCCGCGGCGGGAGAGGCCACAGCAGTGAGAGGCCTGCATACCGCAAAAAAAAAAAAAAAAAAAAAAAAATATATATATATATATATATATAAATATATATATATATATATAAATATATATATATAAAAATCTTAATACAGCCTAAAACTAGGAAAGCTTTGGAGCTAAAATCTGTAGCAGACATCTTGACACCTGAGGAATAAAGAATCAGATTTGGAAAAGTTCTAAGGGACTTTTGAGAAATTTTCAAAGAACAAAAACTATTATTCAAGACTTATAATATGTCCTAATGCTTTCAAACTTTAGCTAGCTTTGAAGTGTTATGAGTGCCCTTAATATATCTTTTAATTTTTTTAGGATTTGGAAATATTTGTATTCTTTTTTCCTCTCTAGCTTTTTTTTTTTTTTTTTTTTTTTTGCGGTACGCGGGCCTCTCAATGTTGTGGCCTCTTCCATTGCGGAGCACAGGCTCTGGACGCGCAGGCTCAGTGGCCATGGCTCACGGGCCCAGCCGCTCCGCGGCATGTGGGATCTTCCCGGACCAGGGCACGAACCCGTGTCCCCTGCATCGGCAGGCGGACTCTCAACCACTGCGCCACCAGGGAAGCCCCCTCTCTAGTTATTTTAAATTTTAACCAGTGAATTTGGAGACTGTATAGAAAAATGTCCTATATAGAATAATGTATATAAAATAAATTGCATATTTGGACAATAGAAGGTGAATATTAATAACTAAAAAATGATTTTTTTGAGAGAAGTAGTTAACTAATTAAAAATAGATACTAACAAAGAAATGAGATTTTATTTACTTGGAAAATGGATTATATAGAAGCCAGATACTTAACCATATGTTATTGATTTTTTCCTATTGATTCACTTATGAAAATTAATTACGTAAAATCCATACACTTAGTGAATTATTCTTTAAGGTCAATGTGTATTTAATGTTCTATGCAACTTTCAGCTAAAAGTCTATACATAGATCAGAGCCATCAGGGGATAATACTTCAATTAAATTAATCCTTGTAACACACGCATGGTATATGTTTGTGTTGTGATCTGAAATCCATTTTTATAGTCAAAAGAGCATCTGGGATTTAAAAAATATTATCCATGAAATCATACTACTTATTTTTAGAACTTGGGAAATTACATAAATCCTAGGTCTCACTTGCAGATTGTCCACTTATTTGCATGTATAAAGTTGCTTAATTGGAGAATGGGGTTTAGTCATGTGTGGCTTTCAGTCATTGCCCTATTGCTCTATTCCAAACATAAAACCATTCTGAAAGTGACTTATATGTTTATCTCACACAGGATTATTTTCTTATTGCCTGAAACTTGATGTTTGACTATCTGTTCAAGACAGTAACGTGGATATTTATAAATTATATGATAATTCAAATGCAGTACAACTGGTTTCACTACTGATTCTTTTTAACTGCGTCTGCATGAAGAATTCTGAAACTCAAATACCAGATAGAAACATGTATTTCTTGGGCCCGAAACAATTTCTCCCTCTCTTTCTCCCACTGTCACGCTTAGTATACAGCTGTTTTGTGTAATATTTAATGGTAATATATTTATCTACAGGTAAATGTGGCATTTTGCTGCAGTTGAGAGAGAGCGAGAGAGAGAGAGAGAATGAGAGAGAGAGAGAATGAGAGAGAGAGAGAGAACTTTAAGATATTGAAAGACATTGAATAGCTCCCAGAATTCATAGGTCATCACAAATCTCCCCTGCTCCCCTCCCTTCTTTTATTCCTTCATTAGTTATTGAGCACATATCATGGGGATAGAATGAGGTTCAATCAGACTTGTAAACTGAAGGCCAATATTTATACTGAAGAATGTAACTTCTGAGTGAGTAGAAATTCTAGTATTGACTGGTTACCTTATTCTCTTCTCAATAAAAAATTATCTGAGGTCAAGTTGGGATCAGACAATTGCTTGATGATTATAGTGTCAATATGAGCAATTGGATGATTCTAAGGAATTGAATCAAACTCTGGATGCCGGTGACATTCTTCACCAAGTGGAACTGATTTTCCAGGACACCCTCTTTCCAAAGTTTTTCCCTCTAATTCTTTTTTCTAGAATACACATAGATCACAAAGTGTGTCAGAATGTGGAGAACTTAGTGGAAAGCAGCTTTAGTGGAAAGGGCTTTCTATACCAGCTGCTATTTGCAGCTTGAACTTATTATCAGAGGGAAAAAAGCTGAATTCAGCACATTTACTGATATCTGCAGATCATGACTTTGGGTACCTGGAACACTAAAACATGTCCACTTTACTTTATGTGGATATGTTATAAATACATTTCTATTGACTTTACTTTTGCTTTTGCAGTCTGGGTATAAATTTCCAACTGACAGTTACATAGTGTTATCTGTGTGCACCATGGGCATCTCCATCTTGGTAAGACACTTAGATTTCCTCAACTCTGTCCACGCTTAGGCTACCTAAGCTCCAATTCTGAAAGAATGACATTTATAAACCATCTCATGGCAGGTTATTTCCCATCTTGGTCATTATTTTATGTAGAAGGAGACTCCTACTAATCTTATAATGATTTCAAATGTATAGAACCATTCGCTTTAGAAGACATTCGAAGGCACCCTATGAATAAACACTTCAATTCTTTATCTGAGGTCAATTTTTTGGGGAGGGGGCAGTCAGAGTGCACCCATGCAAGTGGGGAAGAAAAGAGGGAGAAAGACAGCGAAGAAGTGGATTGAGAAGTAGAGAAAGAGCATAAAGACAGGCAGGCAGGAAGGAAGGGGGAAGGAAGGGAAGGGTGGAAGTGGAGGGCAAGGAGAGAGAGATAAAAAGAAGTCAGTTAAAATACAAAGAATTAAAGGTAGATAGATGGATGGATGACAGCTAGATGAATAAATAGGTGGGATTTTATAAGGAGGGCATGGTACAAAAGACAATATTAAAAAGTTTTTTAAAAGAGACTGTTAGGAATGAAAAAAGTTTGAAAGAGGAACCAGTTTTAAAAAAGGGAGAAGGGACTTCCCTCGCGGTCCGGTGGTTAAGAATCTGCGCTTCCACTGCAGGGGGCATGGGTTCAACCCCTGGTTGGGGAACTAAGAACCTGCATGCCGCAGAGTGTGGCCAAAAAGTAAAAGTGCAGGGGAGTAAAAGAAGAGAGGGAAGACAGAGGGAGAGCAGGAGGGAGGAATGGAGTAGAAAGGAAGAGAGAGAAGGGAGGAGTTTAGGTTCACAAAGAAAAGACAAATCCAGAGGGAGAGGATGAAAGGAATAAGGAGATATAGAGACAAGTAATGAAGGAAGAAAGGAGGGAGGGAGTGAGGGGAGGAAGAAAGATGATGGAAAGAAAGTAGGAAAGAAGGGAGAAATAAAAGTAGTTTATAAATGATGAATAAGTAAGGAAAGGAGTGAAATAAAGGAGAATAAGAGAATATGAGTAGGAGGGGCCAATAAGAAAATGAGTTACAATTTTGTGTGATGGGGAGGAGATTTTAAAAGTAGAAGTCAATATTTTTAAAAACAGCAAAATAAAGAAAGAGACAGAGAAGAAGGGAGAGAGAAAGAGTGGGTGGGGGGAGAGAATGGCATAAGCCAATATAAAAGACAGTAAAAAATAGATAAACACAAAGAGTGAGAACAAAAGAAATAGAGATAAAAAGAAAAATCTTTAAAAACAAGAGCCAATACAAAAAGAATGGAAAGAAAGAAGGAGGGAGGAATGGAGGATGGAAAGAGGGAGAGATAAAAGGATAAAGGAAGGAAGGGTAAGAAGAGAGAAAGAAAGACAAAGAGAAAAGGACAGTGAATGAAATGGAGCTAGAAAGGACAGGAAAAGGCTACTAAAGAAAGAAGAAAAGAAAGAAGGGGCAAGATAGAAAGGAGGAAGTGGGAGGAAAGAGAAGTTTAAAGTGATGTCTGTAGGAAAGCGTAAAATACAAAAGAAATGAAAGAGAATGTGAGAGAGAGAGAAGGATTTGAAAAGGAGGCACGAGTAAGAAAATTAAGCACAATTGTGGACAGTGAGGAAAGAAATCTAAATAGAAGTCAGTTAAAATATTACAGTGATACAAGATCAATGGATGAATTGACAGCTAGATAGGAAAGTAGGTAGATAGGTAGGAAAGTATATAACATGTAAATAAATAAGGCCATAGATAGGTGATTGATAGATGATAGATGGATGATGAATAGATGGATGAATGAATAAATGGATAGATGGATAGATAGATAGAACTCATTTTAAAAAAGAGAACTCAGTAAAAAATAGTCAGTACATAAAAGATGGAAAAAGAGTTAGAAGGAAAAGAAGAAATGAAAAACATTTTAAAGGAGGCAGTATATAGAGAATAAAAGAAAGAGGGAAGATGGATAGGACAGGACAGGACAGGAAAGGGTAGGAAAAGAATAGAGGAAGGCATGCAGGCTGCGTGCAGACAGGCACAGAGGTGAAAGAGAAATACAGAAAGGGAACAAGAAAAAGATGTAGAGAAATGGAATAAGGGAAGGAAAGAATGAAGGAAGAAAGGAGGACATATGAAAGCAATAAAAAGCAGATGTTTCAAAATGGAATAATTTATAAGAGAATGTTAAATAGAGAAAAATATGGGAATGAGACACAGAAAGAAAGGAAAGAAGGAAAAAGGAAAGTCTCAGAGACAGAAAGAAAGGAAGAATGTTTCACAAGCAGAAAAGTTTAAAAAGTAGGAGTCAATCATAAATTTAAAAGAGCGATGTTTGGGCTTCCCTGGTGGCACAGTGGTTGAGAGTCCGCCTGCCGATGCAGGGGACACCAGTTCATGCCCTGGTCTGGGAGGATCCCACATGCCGCTGAGCGGCTGGGCCCGTGAGCCATGGCCGCTGAGCCTGCATGTCCAGAGCCTGTGCTCCGCAACGGGAGAGGCCACAGCGGTGAGAGGCCCATGTACCACAAAAAAAAAAAAAAAAAAAAAAAAAAAAAAAGAGAGAGAATGATGTTTAAAAAGGATGAATAAGAAAAGACTACAAAGATAATAGTGTTAGAGAGAGAAGGTAAGAAAGAGAAGAAGAAAGAAGAGGTTTAACAAGGAAGATGCAGTAAGAAATGCCACCAAAAAGAATAATGAAAGCAAGAGAGAAAGTGAGTAAGTTCTAAATGGAGGAGCAAATAAAGAAAACACAGTGCAAAAAAAAGATAGAATTAATAAAATAATGAAAGTGGAAGTGAAAGAGAGTAGAAAATGATGAAGGAGGAAGAAGGAAGAAAGGAAAAAAGAAAGGGACAGAAGGAAGAGAGGGATGGAAGGAGGTAAGAAAGAAAGTTAAAATTTTTAAAGGGATGAGGCTAAGGAAAGTAGCAAAATAAAAAAGCAGAGAGAATGTGACTGTGACAGACACAGAGGAGTTTAAAAGGAGGAGCTACTGTGAAAATTAAATACAATTGCACAGAGCAGGAGAGAGGGGGATATAAAGCCAAGTCAGTTAAAACTAGAGTCAAAAAAGTCATGTAGATTGATGACAGCTAGGCAATTAGATAAATAGATGGATAGACAGATAGACAGGTAGACAGATGATAGATGATAGATAGATAATAGGATTAAAAATTTTTTTTAATTTATTTATTTTTAGTTTTTGGCTGCACGTGGGCTTTCTCTAGTTGTGGCGAGTAGGGGCTACTCTTCTCTATGGTGTGTGGGCTTCTCATTGTGGTGGCTTCTCTTGTTGCGGAGCACAGGCTCTAGGCGTGCGGGCTTCAGTAGTTGTGGCACGTGGGCTCAGTAGTTGTGGCTTGTGGGCTTTAGAGAGCAGGCTCAGTAGTTGTGGTGCATGGGCTTAGTTGCTCTGTGGCATGTGGGATCTTCCCTGACCAGGGCTTGAACCCGTGTCCCCTGCATTGGCAGGCGGATTCTTAACCACCATGCCATCAGGGAAACCCAATAATAGGATTTTAAAAAGGAGAATCCAATAATAAGACAGGACAAAAATTATAGTAAGTGAGAGAGGTGGAAAGAAGTTTTTAAAAGGAGCTAGTAAAAGAAGAAAGGGAGAGTGGAAGCAAGGAAAGAATGGAGGAAGCAGAAATAAAGAACAGTTTATAAAGGTTGAATCAGTAGGGGAAAGAGTTATATAAACAAAGAAAAGAGGGACTTCCCTGGTGGTCCAGTGGCTAAGACTTCACCTTCCAACGCAGGAGGTGTGGGTACGATCCCTGGTTGGGGAGCTAAGATGCCTTGGGGCCAAAAAACCAAAACATAAAACAGAGGCAATATTGTAACAAATTCAGTGAAGACTTTAAAAATGGCCCACATCAAAAAAACCTTAAAAAAAAAAAGGAAAAGAAATGGGAGAGTAAGAGGAAGGGCCAGCAAGAAAATCAAATATAATTATGTGGTGTGTGTAATTTTAAATAGTAGAAATCATTAAAATAAAGACAGAAAGAAAGTGAGTGATAGCTGGATATAGAGCCAGCCAGCTAGGTAGGTATATAGGTAGAAAGGACTGATTTTTATTTTTATTTTTATTTTTATTTATTTTTTTTTTTTTGCGGTATGCGGGCCTCTCACTGTTGTGGCCTCTCCTGTTGCGGAGCGCAGGCTCCGGACGCACAGGCTCAGCAGCCATGGCTCACGGGCCCAGCCACTCCGCGGCATGTGGGATCCTCCCAGACTGGGGCACGAACCCGTGTCCCCTGCATCGGCAGGCGGACTCCCAAACACTGCGCCACCAGGGAAGCCCTGATTTTTAAAAGGAGAAGGCAAAACAGACAAATATAAAGAGAGACAGAGGGAAAGAAAGGAAATGTTTTGAAAGAGGAGTAATATAAATAAAGTAAAAGAAGACTGGAAGGAAGGAGGAAGGGAAGAAAGAAGGAAAGGGAAGAGAGGGAAGAAGAAGGAGAGATGAAAGAAGGAAGGAGACAGGAAGGGACTGAAGGAAGGAGAAACGAATTAAAAAGGACAAGAAGGTGGGTAGATGGATGGAGAAAGGAAAGGAGGGGGCAGGAGGAAGGAAGAAAGAAATAAGGAAAGGGAGAAGATGAAAGAGCAGGAAATAGGAAGGGAGGAGGGCGGGAAGAAAGAAAGAATGCAAGGAGGAAGGGAAGGAGGAAGGGAGGGAGGGAAGAATGCAGGCGTGCACGCAGGCAGGGGAAGAAAAGAGAAAGAGACCAGGAAAAAAATGGAGTGAGGAAAAGACAGAGAAAGGGTAAGGAGAGAGAGAAGGAAGGAAGGAAGGGAGGAAGGAAGGAAGGAAGGGAGGAAGGAAGAGTGGGAGGAAGTGGAGAGCAGGGAGAGAGGGAGATCTAAAAAAGAAGTCAGTTAAAATCCATTATAATAAAGATATACAGATGGATGGGTGACAGCTAGGTAGTTTGGTAGGTTGATGGAGAGATAGGTAAGTAAACAGGATTTTGTATGAAAGGTGTGGTAAAAAAAAGTCAATGTTAAAAAGATAAAAGGAGAGAGAACAAAGGGAAAAAAAGTTTAAAAGAGGAACCAGTTTAAAACAAAAAGAGTGTAAGACGGAGGGAGAGAGGGAAGAAGAGAGGGAGGGAGGAAAGGAAGGCAAGAAGGAAATAAGGAAGGCAGGAAGTAGGGGGAGGTAGGGAGGGAAGGAGGAAGGCAGGCAGGCAGGAGTTCACAAAGAAAAGAGGAAGAAATCCAGAGCGAGAGTGAAAAGAATAAGAATGAGACTTAGAGACCGGTAATGAAGGAAAAAGTGAGGGACAGAGGTACAAAGGGAAGGAGGGAGGGAGGGAAAGGGGGAGGCAGGAAAGGAAGAGAAGAATTCTAAAAGGGGGAGAGGCTAGGAAAATACTAAAATTAAAAAGAAGAGGCTGTGAAAGACAGGAGTTTAAAAAGAGGACCTAGTAACAAAAATTAAATACAGAAGGCAGGGAGAAAGAGATTTAAAAGAAGTAAGATAAAAATGGAAATAAAGATAGAAACATAGGTAGGTAGGTTAGATAGCTAGATGGCTAGATAGCTAGGTGGATGATTTTTAAGCCAGTAATAAGACAGGACAAAATTATAGAAAATGAGAGAGAAGGAAAGAAAAAAGTTTTAAAAATAAGCTAGTAAGGGCTTCCCTGGTGGCGCAGTGGTTGAGAGTCCGCCTGCCGATACAGGGGACGCCGGTTTGTGCCCCAATCGGGGAAGATCCCACATGCCACGGAGCAGCTGGGCCCGTGAGCCATGGCCGCTGAGCCTGCGCGTCCGGAGCCTGTGCCCCGCAACGGGAGAGGCCACAACAGTGAGAGGCCCGCGTACCACAAAAAACAAAAAACAAAACAAAACAAAAAAATAAGCTAGTAAAACAATGAGGGAGGAGGTGGAACAATTGAGAAAGAGGGAAGAGGGAGGGAGGGAGAGAGGGAGGAAGAAAGGAAGGAAGGGAGGAAGGAAGGGAGGAAGGCAATAAGTTTAGAAAGGATGCGTCAGTAGAGAAGAGAGTTAAAGAACCTAAGAGTGAAAAGGTAGGAGCCATTACGAAAATCAAGTATAGTCATGTCGTGAGGGACAGATTTTAAAAGTAGGAGTCAGGAAAACAAAGACAAAAATAAAGACAGAAAGATAGATGATTGATAGCTGAATAGGTAGGTAGTTACACTGATGATAGGTAGGTTGGTTGGTAGATAATTTTAAAAGTGGGAGCTGGTAGGGAGGAATGTATGAAAAAGAGAGAATGAGAGAGTAGAGAGGGAAGAAAAAGAAGTTTTAAAAGGGCAGCCAGTAAAAAGAGAGTTAAAGGAGAATGGGAGGAAGGAAGAAATGAGCTGAGGTCAATTTTTAATACTTAAACTTTTAAAAACCTTACCCCAAATCTGTAATTGTTCTTAGGTACTGTAGTCGATATGCAGTAGCATACCTGATCTAAATATATAGCCAATTATATATACCTCTGGAAAAACAGTACCCTGATTAAGTCTTTTGGTGTTAGTAATATCCTGTTCAATGTTCCAGAAAAAGAATAATACACATGACTTAATAAGTTATCAGTTTACATACTCTTCATCAGTGTGCTGTTATTTTTAATTAGTATAGCATTTTCTTATTAATCTAAAGTCATTTAAACAATTCTTCATATATAAAATTAGATGAAGTCTGAAGAGAGGTTATAAAGAATAATTGAAAAGCCATAAGAACCATATTAGCAAGATGAATAAGGAATATTTAAAAGGTAAAGTGTGTTTGGGGTGTGTATGTGTATATAAGCACATAGGTGTGTATGAAATCTTTTTGCTTAGTACAGGTTTGACACTACACTCTAAATAGAAATAGTCCATTAAAAACATCAGTCCAATGGAGACAGTGGTATCATAGCAGTCCTTAGATTGCCTGGATAATGAAGTGTTAGCTGAGACACTTTGCACAAATACCGACTCCACTGGGGAAGGATTTGGACCAAGTCTTGGTTACGCTTTGTTTAGAACACAAATTGAACAAATGCCACCAATCTGGCTGATTCTAAGTGTAATTTTTCTTAGCTTAGCTATAAAACACATGTCAAACATGATTCCAGCTACTTGCTCACTTTTAGGCCATGTAAAGTTAGTTGGCAAGCAGGACATCATCTAAATATTATATGTTGAAAATCATAGAGAAATATAAGAAAAAAGCCACAGTAATAGTACTGTGGACTTTTAAATTGAGTGAGCTTTTTAACCTAGTATGTATACTTCTGTGGATATAACTGGATCTGGTAGGGTTCATCCAGAGAAAATATATATTAAGAGATTTATTTCAAGGAACTGGCTTATGCATGGTGGGCACCGACTAGGCAAGTGTGAAATCTGCGGGGCAGGCTGTCAGGAAGAACAGGCTGGAACTTTCAGGGATGCACAAGCTGTATGCAGTCCATAGAAGAAATCTCTTCTTATCCAGAGAAACCTCAGCTCTGCTTTTAAAGGCCTTTCAACTGATTGAGTGAGGCCCACCCAGATTACCTAGGATAATTTCCCTTACTTAAAGTCAATTAATTATGATTTTAATCACATCTATAAAATGCCTTCACAAAAACGTCTAGATTAGTGTTTGATTGGATAACTGGGAATTGTAGCCTGGCCAGGTTGACATATCAAAAAAGACCATCACATTAACCCAGGGAAATAAACCTAAATACAGAAAAACTTTATGCATAAATCTGTTCATTTTCTCTAAAAAACCTAGAAATGTAAAACGTTGATTAAATCATAATATATTTATAGGAGAGGTATCATGTTATTAAAATGATGTTTTTAAATTATATGGAGGATTTTAAATTTTTCATAATTTCAAAAATAAGGAGACAAAATGTGTGATTATAACTTTTAAATCATTTGAACAGAAAAAAATGGATATTCAGCAAAATTTTAGAGAAAGTATCTTGGGGTGGTAACACTATTGCTAATTGTTTACTTTCTACATTTACATTTTCCATATTATTTCTAAGAAGCGTGTATTACTTTTATAATAGGAAAAACTAATATTGTAAAAATGATTGCTCTGAATTTTCAAAATATGCTAGATCAAGAACATTTTATTTCTATTAAGCCAGTTGATTTTCTAAATTTTTTGCCAATAAATTTATAAAGTTATTAAAGATGTCTAAACTTTTATGCCATGGTCGCTATCATAAAATAAGGAAGGAATATACAACTTGCTTGGCGCCCTTTTAAGAAAAGCAGAAAAAATAATACAGGTCTCAGATTTGTAGCGATTCTTCGTTATAGGTGAAAATAAGAAATTCTCAGGCTAACTTATTTGTACAAATGTATTCTGCTTTAATAAAGCCTTCTGGAGAAAAGTTCAGTGTTACAACAGATGAATTTCTTAACGCATATATTACTTTGTTAGAAATGACAAAGAATTCCTTGAAGTGGATTATATGTTATTGCAGACATGATCACATGGAAAGGTTGTGTGTACCACTTTAGGATATTTCATATTTCATTTTTAATAAAAAAAATGCATGATACAAAACTGTATACTTTGATCCCAACTATGTATAAAATGTACGTTTGTATAAGTGTGTATGTGTGTGCACATATGTATATTTATGTGTGTGTGGAATACAATGGATTATTAACAGAGATTTTTGTATGGGTGGTAAAATCATTGTTATACATATTTTTCTGTATTCTCCAAACATTTTACAGTGTATTACAGTTATAATCATACAAGCATTCTTTAAAAATAGTCCTTAAAATTCATATAACTTTGAAAAACATACATACAACTTTTTAGGTACACATCTGGTATGTAAAAAGATTCTATAAGGTACTGTGTAAAAAAAGCAAATAGGCTTGTTTGTACTTTGTAAGTGGAATGCAGAAAATAGTATAGGTGGGACTCAGGATTTTTGTAACAAGAACTGAGAATATGTGGCATATAACAATGCCTTGTAGGAAACTTTCAATAAATGTTGACCACATGAAGGATCTCCATATGCCCCCTGCATACGTCACATGCGACCTCCTTCCAGTCCTGTTGACTATTCTCCACTACCCTTTATTTCCCTCTATGACCAAAATATTCTGTTTCTCCTCCTAGGCTGAAAACTTCTCAAGTGCAGGGGCTGCTTCAGATATAGCCATTACTTCTGGTGTCTAGCCCCAAACTAAGGATATATTGGTATTCAGTGAAGGGTTGATGAAACAAGCCATTGAATTTATCATTGACAAAATGATAATGATACATATGAGAATGTCTATAAACATAAGCATTCCTCCTATGACTGCTTTTTTGTTTTGTTTTGTTTTGTTTTCAACATCAAGAACTCTTGTTCTTTGTTGGAGTATTTAGCGGGAACAATACAGAAAGAAGCAAGAGCCATGGGACTAGACATAATGCTAGGAATTCTTCGAAAAATGGTCTTTCTGCCAGATCCTGACCTCTCTTCATGCCAGCAGGGACAGAATGAAGTCAATTCTCTATTTGGGAGCAAATTCGAAAAAGAGTTCTCTTTACAAATTTTCCACGGAATCTGGAAGTACATTTATAGTTGCTTAGACTAGTAGGGCAAGATAAACTCAATACCTGGTTGTCAACTTAAAACTTAAGGGAAGGGACTTCGCTGGTGGTCCAGTGGTAAAGAATCCACCTTCCAATGCAGGGGACGTGGGTTCGATCCCTGGTCAGGGAATTGAGATCCCACATGCCGCAGGGCAATTAAGCCCCTGCGCCATAACTACTGAGACTGAACGCCTCAGCTAGATCCCATGTGCCACAA
The DNA here is from genome assembly GCF_949752795.1 of Hyperoodon ampullatus. NCBI lineage: Eukaryota > Metazoa > Chordata > Mammalia > Artiodactyla > Ziphiidae > Hyperoodon > Hyperoodon ampullatus. The sequence goes on from NC_136914.1 coordinate 139,037,233, forward strand.
ACTACAGAACCCACGTGCTCTGGAGACTGCGCGCCACAACTAGAAAAGAGAAAACCCGCACGCCACAACTAGAGAGAAGTTCGCGCACTGCAATGAAGGATCCTGCATGCTGCAACTAAGACCTGATGCAGCCAAAAAAAAAAAAAAAAAAAAAAATCTTAAAAAGAAAACTTAAGGGAAAAACCCCAGAAAATCTTACTGTGAATAAAGGCAAAAGTGATTGTATTTTTATGATATGGGTTAGTTCCTATCTTCATTTAGCTCAAGGTGAAGAAGACTAAGAAGAAATATCAGATCTCTGCCTGTGGGGACAGCAATGTGCTAGAGCGTGAGCTCGCACCTCTCCATTCTCTGATCAAAGAATAACGCTGTCCTTTGCTTCTGAACCGAACTCTGTCTATTGGCGAGAGTGACACCGGGCAGGAGGGCCCTTGTTGGAGCCCTACTTGAAAGGGAGTGATTTGAGAGTGTTGGAAGATGCTGAATGGATGGCAATAGTCAAAGTGGCTGATACCGCAAACGCTAGAAGCTGCTTAAGTTGTACTCAGTAGGAGAGCCGGAGGAAGATGGCGGAAGAGTAAGACGCGGAGATCACCTTCCTCCCCACAGATACATCAGAAATTCATCTACACGTGGAACAACTCCAACAGAACACCTACTGAACGCTGACAGAAGACCTCAGACCCCCCCAAAAGGCAAGAAACTCCCCACATACCTGGGTAGGTCAAAAGAAAAAAAGAATAAACAGAGACAATAGGATATGGACGGGACCTGCACCAGTGGGAGGGAGCCGTGAAGGAGGGAAGGTTTCTACACACTACAAGCCCCTTCGCGGGCGGAGACTGCAGGTGGCAGAGGGGGAAAGCTTCGGAGTAGCGGAGGAGAGCACAGCAACAGGGGTGCGGAGGGCAAAGCGGAGAGATTTTGGCACAGAGGATCGGTGCCCTCAGGCACACACCAGCCCGAGAGGCTTGTCTGCTCGGCCGCCGGGGCGGGCGGGGCTGGGAGCTGAGGCTCGGGTATCGGCTTTCAGTCGGAGCGCAGGGAGAGGTCTGGGGCTGGCGGCAGGAAGAGAGCCTGAAGGGGTTAGTGCTAGCCCGGAGGGAGTCCGGGGAAAGGGTCTGGAGCTACCGGAGAAGCAAGAGACTTTTTTCCCTTTTGTTGCCTGGTGCGCGAGGAGAGGGCATTCCCCTCCCTCCCCTCTGCCTGAGTGAGCCAGAGCCCCCGAATCAGCGGCTCCTTTAAACCCGTCCTGTCTGAGCGAAGAACGGACGCCCTCCGGCGACCTACACGCAGAGGCGGGGCCAGGTCCAAGGCTGAGACCTGGGAGCTGTGAGAGCAGAGACAGGGAAATCTCTCTGTGCAGCCTCGGAGGCAGCGGATTAAAGCTCCACGGTCCATTTGATGTGCCCTGCGTCTGTGGAGTGCATGAATGGACAGCGAATCATCCCAAATTGAGGAAGTGGACTTTGAGGACAAGATTTAAGACTTTCCCCTCTTTTTCCTCTTTTTACAACGAATTATCCCAAATTAAGGAGGTGGACTTAGCAAGATTTCAGGCTTCTCGCCTTTTTCCTCTTTTTACAACGAATTATCCCAAATCGAGGAGGTGGACTTGAAGAGCAAGATTTTTGATTTTTCTCCCTGCTCTCTTTTTGTGAATGTGTATGTGTAATCTTCTGTGTAAGATTCTCTCTGTATAGCTTTGCTTCCACCATATGTCCCAGGGTTCTATCGGTCCATGTTTTTTTTCAATAATTACTTTTTAATTTTAATAATGCTACTATATTTCATACTTTATTCTATTTTACTTTACCTGCTCTTTCTTTTTTTCCTACCTTCCCTTCCTCCCTCCCTCCCTCCGCTCCTTCTTTCCTTCTTTCTTTTTCTTTCCTCCCTCCCTCCCTCCCACCCTGCTTCTTTCCACTTTCTTTTTCTTTCCTTCCTCCCTCCCTCCCTCCTGTCTTTCTTTCTTACTTTCCTTCCTCCCTCCCTCCCTCCCTTCTTCCATTCACTCTTCCTTTTGCTTTCATTCCTCCCTCCCTCCCTCCTTTCTTTCCATCCTTCCTCCCTCTCTCCCTCTTTTCTTTCTTTCTTCCTTCCTTCCTTCCTTTCTTCCCTTCTTCGTTTCTTTCCCTCTCTCTTTCTTTCTTCTACTAATTCTTTCTTTCTACTTTTTCTCACTGTTATTCTGAGCCGGGTGGATGAAAGGCTCTTGGTGCTGCAGTCAGGAGTCAGTGCTGTGCCTCTGAAGTTGGAGAGCCAACTTCAGGACGTGGGTCCACAAGAGACCTCCCAGCTCCACATAATATCAAGCAGCGAAAATCTCCCAGGGATCTCCATCTCAACACCAGCACCCAGCTTCAGTCAACGACCAGCAAGCTACAGTGCTGGTCACCCTATGCCAAGCAACTAGCAAGGCAGGAACACAACCCCACCCATTAGCAGAGAGGATACCTAAAAACATAATAAGGCCACAGGCACCCCAAAACACACCACCAGACGTGGACCTGTCCACCAGAAAGACAAGATCGAGCCTCAACCACCAGAACACAGGCATTAGTCCCCCCCACCAGGAAGCCTACACAACCTACTGAAACAACCTTAGCCACGGGAGACAGATACCAAAAACAACGGGAACTACGAATCTGCAGCCTGCAAAAAGGAGACCCCAAACACAGTAACATAAGCAAAATGAGAAGGCAGAAAAACACACAGCAGGTGAAGGAGCAAGATAAAAACCTACCAGACCTAACAAATGAAGAGGTAATAGGCAGTCTACCTGAAAAAGAATTCAGAATAATGATAGTAAAGATGATCCAAGATTCTATTTCCAAGATCCAAAATCTTGGAAATAGAATAGACAATATGCAAGAAACAGTTAACAAGGACCTAGAAGAACTAAAGAAGAATCAAGCATCGATTAAAAACACAATAAATGAAATGAAAAATACTCTAGATGGGATCAATAGCAGAATAACTGAGGCAGAAGAACGGATAAGTGAGGTGGAAGATAAAATAGTGGAAATAACTGATGCAGAGCAAAATAAAGAAAAAAGAATGAAAAAAATAGAGGACCGTCTCAGAGACCTCTGGGACAACATTAAATGCACCAACATTCGAATTATAGGGGTTCCAGAAGAAGAAGAGAAAAAGAAAGGGACTGAGAAAATATTTGAAGAGATTATAGTTGAAAACTTCCCTAATATGGGAAAGGAAATAGTTAATCAAGTCCAGGAGGCACAGAGAGTCCCATACAGAATAAATCCAAGGAGAAATATGCCAAGACACATATTAATCAAACTGTCAAAAATTAAACACAAAGAAATCATATTAAAAGCAGCAAGGGAAAAACAACAAATAACACACAAGGGAATCCCCATCAGGATAACAGCTGATCTCTCAGCAGAAACTCTACAAGCCAGAAGGAAGTGTCAGGACATAATTAAAGTGATGAAGGAGAGACACCTGCAACCAATATTACTCTACCCAGCAAGGATCTCATTCAGATTTGATGGAGAAATTAAAACGTTTACAGACAAGCAAAAGCTGAGAGAGTTCAGCACCACCAAACCAGCTTTACAACAAATGCTAAAGGAACTTCTCTAGGCAAGAAACACAACAGAAGGAATATACCTACAATAACAAACCCAAAGCAATTAAGGAAATGGGAATAGAAACATACATATCAATAATTACCTTAAATGTAAATGGACTAAATGCTCCCACCAAAAGACACAGAGTGGCTGAATGGATACAAAAACAAGACCCATATATATGCTGTCTACAAGAGACCCACTTCAGACCTAGAGACACATACAGATTGAAAGTAAGGGGATGGAAAAAGATATTTCATGCAAATGGAAATCAAAAGAAAGCTGGAGTAGCAATTCTTATATCAGACAAAATAGACTTTAAAATAAAGACTATTAGAAGAGACAAAGAAGGACACTACATAATGATAAAGGGATCGATCCAAGAAGAAGATATAACAATTGTAAATATTTATGCGCCCAACATAGGGGGACCTCAATACATAAGGCAAATACTAACAGCCATAAAAGGGGAAATCGACAGTAACACAATCATAGTAGGGGACTTTAACACCCCACTTTCACCAATGGACAGATCATCCAAAATGAAAATAAATAAGGAAACACAAGCTTTAAATGATACATTAAACAAGATGGACTTAGTTGATATTTATAGGACATTCCATCCAAAAACAACACAATACACATTTTTCTCAAGTGCTCATGGAACATTCTCCAGGATAGATCATATCTTGGGTCACAAATCAAGCCTTGGTAAATTTAAGAAAATTGAAATTGTATCAAGTATCTTTTCCGACCACAATGCTATGAGACTAGACATCAATTACAGGAAAAGATCTGTAAAAAATACAAACACATGGAGGCTAAACAATACACTACTCAATAACGAAGTGATCACTGAAGAAATCAAAGAGGAAATAAAAAAAAACCTAGAAACAAATGACAATGGAGACACGACTACCCAAAACCTATGGGACGCAGCAAAAGCAGTTCTAAGGGGGAAGTTTATAGCAATACAATCGCACCTTAAGAAACAGGAAACATCTCGAGTAAACAACCTGACCCTGCACCTAAAGCAATTAGAGAAAGAAGAACAAAAAACCCCCAAAGTTAGCAGAAGGAAAGAAATCATAAAGATCAGATCAGAAATAAATGAAAAAGAAATGAAGGAAACAATAGCAAAGATCAACCAAACTAAAAGCTGGTTCTTTGAGAAGATAAACAAAATTGACAAACCATTATCCACACTCATCAAGAAAAGAAGGGAGAAGACTCAAATCAATAGAATTAGAAATGAAAAAGGAGAAGTAACAACTGACACTGCAGAAATACAAAAGATCATGAGAGATTACTATAAGCAACTCTATGCCAACAAAATGGACAACCTGGAAGAAATGGACAAATTCTTAGAAATGCACAACCTACCAAGACTGACTCAGGAAGAAATAGAAAATATGAATAGACCAATCACAAGCACTGAAATTGAAACTGTGATTAAAAATCTTCCATCAAACAAAAGCCCAGGACCAGATGGCTTCACAGGCGAATTCTATCAAACATTTAGAGAAGAGCTAACACCCATCCTTCTCAAACTCTTCCAAACAATATCAGAGGAAGGAACACTCCCAAACTCATTCTACGAGGCCACCATCACCTTGATACCAAAACCAGGCAAGGATGTCACAAAGAAAGAAAACTACAGGCCAATATCACTGATGAACATAGATGCAAAAATCCTCAACAAAATACTAGCAAACAGAATCCAACAGCACATTAAAAGGATCATACACCATGATCAAGTGGGGTTTATTCCAGGAATGCAAGGATTCTTCAATATACGCAAATCAATCAATGTGATACACCATATTAACAAGTTGAAGGAGAAAAACCATATGATCATCTCAATAGATGCAGAGAAAGGTTTCGACAAAATTCAACACCCATTTATGATAAAAACCCTGCAGAAAGTAGGCATAGAGGGAACTTTCCTCAACATAATAGAGGCCATATATGACAAACCCACAGCCAACATTGTCCTCAATGGTGAAAAACTGAAACCATTTCCACTAAGATCAGGAACAAGACAAGGCTGCCCACTCTCACCACTCTTATTCAACATAGTTTTGGAAGTTTTAGCCACAGCAATCAGAGAAGAAAAGGAAATAAAAGGAATCCAAATTGGAAAAGAAGAAGTAAAGCTGTCACTGTTTGCAGATGACATGATACTATACATAGAGGATCCTAAAGATGCTACCGAAAAACTACTAGAGCTAATCAATGAATTTGGTAAAGTAGCAGGATACAAAATTAATGTACAGAAATCTCTGGCATTCCTGTACACTAATGATGAAAAATCTGAAAATGAAATCAAGAAAACACTCCCATTTACCATTGCAACAAAAAGAATAAAATATCTAGGAATAAACCTACCTAAGGAGACAAAAGACCTGTATGCAGAAAATTATAAGACACTGATGAAAGAAATTAAAGATGATACAAATAGATGGAGAGATATACCATGCTCCTGGATTGGAAGAATCAATATTGTGAAAATGACTCTACTACCCAAAGCAATCTACAGATTCAACGCAATCCCTATCAAACTATCACTGGCATTTTTCACAGAACTAGAACAAAAAAATTCACAATTTGTTTGGAAAAACAAAAGACCCCGAATAGCCAAAGCAATCTTGAGAACGAAAAATGGAGCTGGAGGAATCAGGCTCCCTGACTTCAGATTATACTACAAAGCTACAGTAATTAAGACAGTGTGGTACTGGCATAAAAACAGAAAGATAGATCAGTGGATCAGGATAGAAAGCCCAGAGATAAACCCACGCACATATGGCCAACTTATCTTTGATAAAGGAGGCAGGAATGTACAGTGGAGAAAGGACAGCCTCTTCAATAAGTGGTGCTGGGAAAACTGGACAGGGACATGTAAAAGTTTGAGATTAGATCATTCCCTAACACCATACACAAAAATAAGCTCAAACTGAGTTAAAGACCTAAATGTAAGGCCAGAAACTATCAAACTCTTAGAGGAAAACATAGGCAGAACACTCTATGACATAAATCACAGCAAGATCCTTTTGGACCCACCTCCTAGAGAAATGGAAATAAAAACAAAAGTAAACAAATGGGACCTAATGAAACTTCAAAGCTTTTGCACAGCAAAGGAAACCATAAACAAGACCAAAAGACAACCCTCAGAATGGGAGAAAATATTTGCAAATGAAGCAACTGACAAAGGATTAATCTCCAAAATTTATAAACAGCTCATTCAGCTCAATAGCAAAAAAACAAACAACCCAATCCAAAAATGGGCAGAAGACTTAAATAGGCATTTCTCCAAAGAAGATATACAGACTGCCAACAAACACATGAAAGAATGCTCAACATCATTAATCATTAGAGAAATGCAAATCAAAACTATAATGAGATATCATCTCACACCAGTCAGAATGGCCATCATCAAGAAATCTAGAAACAATAAATGCTGGAGAGGGTGTGGAGAAAAGGGAACACTCTTGCACTGCTGGTGGGAATGTGAATTGGTACAGCTACTATGGAGAACAGTATGGAGGTTCCTTAAAAAACTAAAAATAGAACTACCATATGACCCAGCAATCCCACTACTGGGCATATACCCTGAGAAAACCATAATTCAAAAAGAGACATGTACCAAAATGTTCATTGCAGCTCTATTCACAATAGCCCGGAGCTGGAAACAACCTAAGTGTCCATCATCGGATGAATGGATAAAGGAGATGTGGCACATATATACAATGGAATATTACTCAGCCATAAAAAGAAACGAAACTGAGCTATTTGTAATGAGGTGGATAGACCTAGAGTCTGTCATACAGAGTGAAGTAAGTCAGAAAGAGAAAGACAAATACCGTATGCTAACACATATATATGGAATTTAAGAAAAAAAAATGTCATGAAGAACCTAGGGGTAAAACGGGAATAAAGACACAGACCTACTAGAGAATGGACTTGAGGATATGGGGAGGGGGAAGGGTAAGGTGTGACAAAGCGAAAGAGAGGCATGGACATATATACACTACCAAACGTAAGGTAGATAGATAGTGGGAAGCAGCTGCAGAGCACAGGGAGATCAGCTCGGTGCTTTGTGACCGCCTGGAGGGGTGGGATGGGGAGGGTGGGAGGGAGGGAGATGCATGAGGGAAGGGATGTGGGAACAGATGTATATGTATGACTGATTCACTTTGTTATAAAGCAGAAACTAATAAAAAAAATAAAGTGGAGAAAAAAATAAAAAAATAAAAAAATAAAAAAATAAAAATAGAAGAAATATCAAAACCCATTCCCAGCACCCTGCCCCCAGCTTTCCCTTCAATGAGGAACAAGCACCGCCTTTAAGGGGAAGAAGGCAGCAGCACTCCAGGCAGGCAGACTGGAGATGGGCTTCCACACCTTCTAAAGTCTCCCAGCTCACATTTTTCTTCCCTTTACTGGATAGCTGGACACAGGACCTCTAGAGTCAAGAATCAGGATAAGCCAACTGGGTAAGTTTTGGCTCAGCTTAAAACCCTTTATTTTCCTACTTTTTCTTCAGGCAATCAAACATACAACTGAATTAAAAGTATTCCTTCTCAATAAAGTTGGGAAAAAAAGGAAAAAATTGTTCCTGGCAGTTGAAGTAATTAAGGCTCCTAATAGATTGTACACATGTCTTTTAGAAAAGGGGTAACAAATGACCCCTTTATTCCTCTATCCACGCTTCATGGGTCCTTCCTCCCCCCTTCCCTCCTTCCCTGTTCCTTCCTTCCTTCCTTCCTCCCTCTCTTTCTTTCTTTCTTTCTTTCTTTCTTTCTTTCAGTCAAATGTTTACTGAGCTCCTACTATGTGTCAGGCATATTTCCAGACTCTGGGGATCCAGTTAGGAACAGGGACAGAATCTTTCCCATTATGGAACATACTTTAATAGTGAGGAGCATGAACAAGAACAAACATATATGAAACGTATGGGGTGATAAATACCACGGATGTGGGGATAGAGACTGATAGTGAGGAAAGTTGTGGTTAGGGCAAGCCTTTATGATAGGAGACTTGCGTGCAGTGAAGGAGCAAGCTATGTGAATATTTAGGGGAAGGACATTCCATGAAGAGAGAATAACAAGTGTAAAGACTCTAAGTTGGGATTGTGCATTGTGTGTTCACTGGAATATCAAGGGGACAAGTGAGTCTGGGGAGGGCTGGGGAGAGAGAGTATTGTAGGAAAGGAGCTCAGAGTGTTGGAAATAGGGGAAGAGATTATGCATTTGTGTGTATGTTCTTTTTGTTACTGAGTTAAATGGAATTTGAGGGCTCAGTTGTCAGTTAAGGTGATATGTATTTAACTTTGCTGATGAGCAACATATATTTTAAAATCTAAAACACTATGATTAAATGTTAGATATAGGTGCAGATTTTGTGCTTTCACAGTATTTTAAATGTAAGATATATGAATTAGAAGAAACTGTATTAATTATCAAGAAATATCTTATTTCATAGATGAGTTAATCGTGATTTAGAAAGAATATGTAACCATAATAATATAAACATAGTTGTAGCATTCAGTGTCAAACACTGTGCTGAGTGCTGTGTACATTTAATCCTCACAGCAACTTGGGAGTTGGCATTATTATCCCCATTTTAAAGATGAGGATACCCAGGCTGAGAGAAGTTAAATAACTTAGACAAGATCAGAGCCCTAATAAATAGCAGAGCCATGATTCAGAGGCACAGGCAATCTTCCTCTTGACTGGCAGCAAGATTGCCTTAAACAGAAGCCTTCTGACAATTAATGTTTTAATTTTAGACACTAAAAATTCCAGTATCCAGACTCCTTGAGTTTGGGAACAAAGCCTTCTATTTTTCCATTGCTTGACTCCAAAGCCTGGGCTTTTGACTGCTATACTCTATTGCTTCTAAGTGCTAATGTGTCCCTAGTTGATAGTTGGAAGAGTTGGGTTTCAAACCACAAACCAAAACCATTATATTCCCAATGTGGTATCCTTTTCAGGATGCCACCCTACTCTTTGAACACCACCCTTCTACTCTGACCAGCAAGCCCTGGACCACTCAGTGAGGTGAAGGGGTGGGAAAGCCTTTTCCTCTTAGTTGCTCCTGCTGCCACAGCCCTGCCCTCAGATCACAGGGTCCTCTGACAGAACCAGCCATAAGTGATCACTTGAATTTTGGTCAAGGTCAACTTCACCTTTTTCACTTGCCCTAGATTACTTTGGATATAGGTCTAGTAATGTTTCCAAATTAAACTACAGAGAGATTAAGGAAAATAATTCTATCAGTAATTTTTTTTCTAAATTATTAACTAGGGGAGAAACTGTAGGAAAAACAGAAGACAGAGCACATTTAATGGTGCAGATCATACTGTTCTGCCAGAAATTCTTCCCTGTTTTTAGTTCTTTTCTTTTCTCCAGAGGCAACATTTTAAAGAACTTTGAGAAGGAAGACATAAAAGACCAACATTGTTGGAGAAGAGAAATATGTGTTATTTGAGCAGAATAACCTGGACCATCATTTGCAAATGACATAATAATCATCAAAAATGCTGAAACCAAAGAATAGCAACTTAAAGTCTTCCAAAGTTTCCTCTGGGTTTTTTCTGTGTCTCTGTTTTATTTTCCTTGTGAGAGTAGACCATTATGCACACATCCCAAAGGATTTGGGATAGTTGGCTTGTTCCTTCTCTGTCCACACCTGGCTAAATACTCGTTGTCATTATACAGCTTGGGTAATACTTGGATTTATTGACCAACAGGGTGGTCAAGAGAATGTCAAAAGAATGCATTTAATCATTTTTCAGCAAGTCAAATGAGTAATTAGATTCCAAAGAGTTAAGGATTTTGAAAGTTAGAAAACTGACTTAGCACTACTACATCAAGACATTTATAATCAGGAAGTAATGGAGCAAATAAAGTTGAAAATGCAGAGTTGTTCATTGAAGAGTTGTTTATAATAGAAAAAATAGGAAACAACTTAAATGTATAGGGAAATATATAAGGGAATTTAAAATGTTTTAAAAATAAATTGTGAGAGTGATGTCAGCATCATGGCAGAATAAGATGTTCCACATTTTTGTCCCCCACCCCAAAACAGCATCCATCCATAAACAAGAGTACCTTTGTGGGAGCTGTGGGATCCAGTACCAGCCAAAGAGGCTCATTTATCTCTAGCCCCATCAGAATACTGAACTGTGAGCCACACAGCTGGGAGGTGAAAAGAGGCTGGGAGAATCAGACAGATAGGACTATTGGAGGGCATTAAAGGGATGCAGATCCTACTAACTGTGTCATGAATTCCATAGAAGCCCTTCCACAAACCTCATCCACAGATCCCCCAGATGGCCCATGGGCAACCCTAGCACTCAGCATGCCTCCCTTCCACCCCACCCTGTGGCTGGCTCCATGTGTGCACATCTAACAGTGGTGATGAGAGCAAGTTTTGGCAGATAGCTACTGAGCATATGTAGAAAGCCTGACCAAATCTGTGGTCCAGGGAGAGTTGACAAACTTGAGCTTTAGTGACACCTTTGGGGAAAAAAAGGGGGGCTGTCAGCACCCAGCATCGTGCATTGCAGGAATGAGAGAAGGCATATAAGCTTAAGAATTCTGCCACAGAGGGAGCAAGAAGCTTAGAGTGTATCCATGTGCTGAGAAAGCCTCAGAATTGCTAGCTGGTTTGAGAGAAGCTATTTCTCTCCCAAAGACAGTAAAGACTGGAGGATGTAACTACAATTTTACATGTGAAGATAGCAATGCAAAACTTTGAGGAACATGAAAAAGGCAAGGAAGCATGACATCACCAAAGGATCACAATAATCTTCCAGTTATCAACCCTGAAGACATAGAGATCTGTCATTTACCCAATAAAGAGTTCAAAATAGTTTTAAGAAAACTCAATGAGCTACAAGAAAACACAGAAAAGCAGTTTAATAAAATCAGGAAAACAATACATGAACAAAATAAGTTTAACAAAGAGATAGAAATTATAAAAACAACCAAACAAATTCTGGAGTTGAAGAATACAATGAAAGAATTGAAAAATGCAATAGAGAGCATCAGCATCAGAAAGGTCAAGGAAAAGAAAAAAATTCACGAGATAGTGTAGAAGACAAGGACTTTGAAATTATCCAGTCAGAGGAGAACAAAGAAAAAAGACTGAAGAAAGCTTATGTGATCTATGGGATATCATCAAAAGAACCACTTTGTGAATTATTGGAGTGCCAGAAAAACAAAGAGAGGGAGAAGGGAGCAGAAAGCTTATTTAAAGAAATAATGTCTGAGAACTTCCCAAATCTGGAAAGAGATTTGGGTATCCTAGTTCATGAAGCTCAGAGGTCACCAAGCCAAATCAACTTAAAGAGATCCTTTCCAAGGTACATTAAAATACAGCTGTAAAAAATCAAAGACAAAGAGGAAATCTTAAAAGCAGCAAGATAAAAGAAGCTTGTAACTTAAAGTCAACCCCTTATAAGGCTATTAGCAGGTTTCTCAGCAGAAACCTTACAGACCAGGAGAGAGTGGGGTAATATATTTAAAGTGCTGAAAGAAAAAAAAAAAAAAAAAAACAACTACAACCAAGAATACTCTATCCAGTGATATTAACCTTCAGAAATGAAGGAGAGATTAAAAGACTTTCCCAAACAAACAAAAGATGAAGGAATTCATTGCCAGTAGAAATACCTTAACAAGAAATGATGAAAGGAGCAGCAAGAGAAAAACAACTTGTAATGTACAAGGGAAACCCCTTAAGGCTATCAGCAGATATTTCAGCAGAAACCTTACTAGCCAGAAGGGAATGGCATGACACATTCAAAGAACTAAAAGGAAAAAAATCTTCCAACCAAGAATTCTCTATGCAGCAAAGTTATCATTAAGAATCGAAGGAGGGCTTCCCTGGTGGCGCAGTGGTTGAGAGTCCGCCTGCTGATGTGGGGGACATGGGTTCATGCCCTGGCCTGGGAGGACCCCACATGCCGTGGAGTGGCTGGGCCTGTGAGCCATGGCCACTGAGCCTGCGCGTCTGGAGCCTGTGCTCTGTGGTGGGAGAGGTCATAGCAGTGAGAGGCCCGCGTACTGCAAAAAAAAAAAAAAAAGAATCGAAGGAGAGATTAAGAGCCTCCCATATAAGCAAAAGCTGACGGAGTTCATCACCACTAAACCAGCCTCACATGAAATGTTAAAGGGATTTCTTTAAGCTGAAAGGAAATGGCACTAATTAATAATAAGAAAACACATGAAAGAAAAAAATCTCACTCACAATATTAATTATACATAATTATTATTATATATAATAAAAGTAGTGGAACAATCACTTATAAAGCAAGCATGAAGGTTAAAAGACAAAAGTAATAATGTTAACTAAAATTACAATAATTAGTTAAGGGCCACATAAAATTAAAAAATGTAAAATTTGTCAACAATAGTATAAAATGGGGAGGGGGAAGTAAAAAGCTAAAGCTTTGTAATATGTTCAAATTTAATTTGCTCCCAACCTAAAACAGACTACTATTTACATAGGATGTTATATGTGAATGAACCTCACAGTAACTGCAAGGAAAAAACTCGTAGTAAATAGACAAAAGAAAATGAGAAAGGAGTCTAAACATTACACCATCAAAATGCAAAGGAAGAGAGGAAGAGAAGGAGAAAGAAACTACAAAAAATTCAAAAAACAATAAATAAGATGACATTAATAAATCCTCTCAATAATTACTTTAATGTAGACTTAAATATAAGACATGACACCATAAAACTCCTACAAGAGAACATTGGCAAAACATTCTCTGACAAGCCTTACCAATGTTTCCTTAGGTCAGTCTCCCAAAGCAATAGAAATAAAAGCAAAAATAAGCAAATGAGACCTAATCAAACTTACAAGCTTTTGTACAGCAAACATAAACAAAATGAAAAGACAGCCTATGGGATGGGAGAAAATATTTTCAAACAATGTGACAAACAAGGGCTTAATTTCCAAAATACACAAACAGCTCATACAACTCAACAACAACAGAACAAACAACCCAATCGAAAAATGAGCAGAAGACCTAAATAAACAATTATCCAAAGAATACATACATATGGCCAGCAGGCACAAGAAAAGATGCTCAACATCACTAATTATTAGAGAAATGTAAATCAAAACTACAATGAGATACCACATCACACTTGTCAGAATGGCCGTCATTTAAAGGTCTACAAATAATAAATGCTTTAGAGGGGGTAGAGAAAAGGAAACCCTCCTACACTTTTGGTGGGAATATAAGTTGGTGCAGCCACTATGGAAAACAGTATGGACGTTCCTAATAAAACTAAAAATAGAGTTACTATATGATCCAGCCATCCCACTCCTAAGCATATATCCAGACAAAACTATAATTCAGAAAGATACAGGCAAGCCTATGTTCATAGCAGCACTAATCACAATAGCCAAGATGTGGAAACAACTGAAATGTCCATCGATGGATGGATAAGGAAGATATATAGTACCTCCAGTACTATACTAGAATACTACTCAGCCATCAAAAAAAGTGGAATAATGCCATATTCAGCAACATGGATGGACCTAGAAGTTATCAAACTAAGTGAAGTAAGTCAGATTGAGAAAGACAAATACCATTTGATATCACTTACATGTAGAATCTAAAATATGACACAAATGAAATTATCTATGAAACAATAACAGACTCACAGACATAGAGAACAAACTTGTGGTTGCCAAGGGGGAGAGGAGGTGAGGGAGAGATGGAGTGAGAGTTTTGGATTAGCAGATGCAAAATAGTATGTATAGAATGGATAAACAACAAGGTCTTACTGTATAGCACAGGGAACTATATTAAATATACTGTGACAAGTCATAATGAAAAAGAATATAAAAAATAATGTGTGTGTGTGTATAACAGAATCACTTTGCTATACAGTAGAAATGAACACATTGTAAATTAACTATACTTCAATTAAAAAAAGAAAAGTATGATAAACCTGAAAAAAATCGACCATTTAAAAAAGAATATTTTAAAAGAATTTTTTTGGATTATTCAAGAATAATTTTAAGAAGTCTTAAAGTAATAGCTATTAAACAAATATTAATAAACAGTGCCTTGACAAAAAAATTAATGTAAATGGATTAAATTCTCCAATCAAAAGGCATAGAGTGACTGGATGGATAAAAATACAAGACCCAACCCAACTATATGCTGCCTATAAGAGATTTACTTCAGCTTTAAGAACGAATAGGCTCAAAGTGAAGGGAGAGATCACATGTTAGGCCACAAAACAAGTCTTAGCAAATTTAAGAATTAAATTATACCAAGTATCTTTTCCAATCACAATGGTAAGAAACTAGAAATCAATAACAGAAGGAAAGCTTGCAAATTCACAGACGTGAAAATTAAGCAACACACACCTGAACAGCCAATGGATCAAATAAGAAATCAAAAGAGAAATTAAAAAATATCTTAAGAGAGACAAAAACGGAAACAGCATAGCAAAATTTATGGGATACATCAAAACAGTTCTAAGAGGGATGTTTATAACAATAAATGCCTATGTAAGAAACAAAACAGTTCTCAAATAAACAACTTAACTTTACACCCCAAGGAACTAGAAAAAACAGAACAAACTAAGCCCAAAATTAGCAGAAGAAAGGAAACAACAAAGATCAGAGCAGAAATAGTAGAAATAGAGATCAGAAAAAAACAATAGAAAAGGTAAGTGAAACTATGAACTGTTTTTTTTTTTAAAAAATAGACAAAATTGGCAATTTAGCTAGGCTAATTAAGAATTAAGAAAAAGGGAGAAGACTCCAAAAAATAAATAAATCAGAAACAAGAGAGGACACATTACAAATGACACCACAGAAATACAAAGGATCATAAGAGATTACTATGAGCAAATTATACACCAGCAAATTGGACAAACTAGAAGAAATGGATAAATTCCTAGAAATATATCTTGAGACTGAATCATGAAGAAATAGAAAATCTTAACAGACCAATAAGAAGTAAGGAGATTGAATCAGTAATCAAAAACCTTCCAACAAAGAAAAGCTCCCCCCAAAACCAGATGGTTTCACTAGTGACTTTTACCAAACATTTAAAGAATTAATACCAATTCTTCTCAAACTCTTCCAAAAAATTGAAGAGAAGGGAATACTTCAAAACTCATTTTAAGAGGCCAGCATTACCCTGATACAAAAGCCAGATTAGGACACTATAAGAAAAGAAAATCACAAGCCAATATCCCTGATGAATAAAGATGCAAAACTTCTCAACAAAATACTAGCAAGTTGAATTCAATAGCACATTAAAAGGATCATACACCATGATCATGTGGGATTTATCCCTGGGATGCAAAGATGGTTCAACATATGGAAATCAATAAATGTGATATACCACATTAATAGAGTGAAAGATAAAAATCATATGATCATCCCAATAGATGCAGAAGAAACATTTGACAAAATACAGCATTCTTTCACGATAAACACTGAACAAGTTTGGTATAGAATAAACATCCCTCAATATAATAAAGGCTATATATGGCAAACCCATAACTAACAGCATACTCTATGGTGAAAAGTTGAAAGCTTTTCCTCTAAGATTGGGAACAAGACAAGGGTGCCCACTCTCACCACTCCTATTCAATATAGCACTGGAAGCCCTAGTCAGAGCAATCAAGCAAGAAAAAGAAATAAAAGCCATACAAATAAGAGAGGAAGAAATGGAATTGCATTTGTTTGCAAATGATATGATTTTTTATATATAGAAAATCCTAAAAGACTCTACCAAAACACTGTTAGAATTAATCAACAAATACATTAAAGTTTCAGGATACAAAATCAACATATAAAAATCAATTGTGATTCTATACACTAAAAATAAACTATCTGAAAAACAAAGAAAACAATCTCATTCACAATAACATCAAAACCAATAAAATAATTAGGAATAAATTCAACCAGGGAAACGAAAGATCTGTACACTGGCAACTAAAAGACCATGATGAAAGAAATTGAAGAAGACATGCATAAATGGAAAGACATTCCAAGATCATGGATTGGAAGAATTAATATTTTAAAAATATCCATACTATCCAAAGCCATCTATAGATTCAATGCAATCTCTATTAAAATTCCAATGTCATTTTCCACAGAAATAGAAAAAAAATCCTAAAATTTGCATGAAAACACAAAAGACCTTGAATACTCAAAGCAATTCTGAGAAAGTACAAAGAGGGAGGCCTCACAAGGCCTGATTTCAAACTACACTGCAAAGCTGTAGTAATCAAAGCAGTATGGTACTGGCATAAAAACAGACACATAGATTAGTGGAACAGAATTAACAGCCCAGAAATAAACTCTCTCATATACAGTCAACTAATATTTGACAGAAGAGCCAAGAATACTCAATGTGAAAGAAAAGTCTCTTCAATAAATGGTGCTGAGAAAACTGGAAAACCGTATGCAAAAGCATGAAATTAGACCCCTATCTTACACCACTCACAAAACTAACTTGAAATGTATTAAAGACTTAAACCTGAAACCGTAAAACCCCTAGAAGAAAACATAGGGGGATATTTTGGATATGACACCAAAAGCACAAGTAACAAAAGCAAGAATTAATAAGTGGTACTACATCAAACTAAAAAGTTTCTGCATAGCAAAAGAAACCATTAACAAAATGAGAAGGCAACCCACAGAATGGGAGAAAATAATTGCAAATCATGTATCTGATAAAGGCTTAATTTACAAAATATATAAGAACTCATACAACTCAATAGCCCAAAAAAACCCCAAAAAATCTGCTTAAAAAATGGGCAGAGGAACTTTAGAAAATTCTCCTCCAAGAAGACATAGAAATGGCCAACAAATACGTGAAAAGATGGTCAATATCACTAGTCAACATGGAAATGCAAAACCACATTGAGAAATCACCTCACACCTGATAAAATGGCTACCATCAAAAAGACAAGAGATTACAAATACTGGTGGGAATGTGAAGAAAAAAGAAACCTTGTGCACTCTATGTGGGGATGTAAGCTGGTACAGCCACTATGGAAAATAGTATGGAGCTTCCTCAAAAAAATTGAAAATAGAGCTACCACACAATTCAGTAATTCCAATTCTAGGTATATATCCAAAGGTGAAACCAAAATCTTAAGGAGATATCTGCATTCCCATGTTCACTGCAGCATTATTCACAATAGCCAAGATATAGTTACAACCTAAGTGTTTATCAATGGATGAATGGATAAAGAAGTTGTGACACACACACACTGGAATATTACTCAGCCATGAAGAAAAGGAAATTCTGCCATTTATAACAGCATGGCTAGACCTTAAGATCAGTAGGTTAAGTGAAATAAGTCAGACAGAGAAAGTCAAATACTATATAATATCACTCATATATGGAATTCAAAAAGTCAAACTCAGAAACATAGTAGAATGGTGGTTACTGGGTCTGGGGGATGCGGGAAATGGGGAGATGTTTGTCAAAGGGTACAAACTGTAAGTTATAAGATGAATAAGTTTTGGGGATCTAATGTACAAGATGGTGATTATAGTTAACAGTATTATATTCTATACCTGAAACTTGCTAAGAGAGTAAGTCCTAAATATTCCCACCACAAAAAGGACATGATAATTATGTGAGGTGACAGAGGTATCAGCTAATGCTATGGTGGTAATCCTCTTTACAATATGTAAGTTTATCAAATCAACATGTTGTACATCTTAAATTTATGCAATGTTATTTGTCAATTATATCTCAATGAAGCTGGAAAAATGACAGTTCATCCATTTAATGGAATATTACCTAGCCATGAAAAACTAATTTAGATATATATTTGTTTGGATGAAAAAATTTCATGATGTATTGTTAAGGTACAAAGCAGGTTTTACATATATTTTATATTTAATATAGAGTAGTTGTGGAATTCTTTGGGTAATTAGGGCATAATGTTCATCCTGATTATCTCTAGTTTTATTTTTCTACTGAAAACTTAGATTAAAAGGTTTAATTAGCATTAAACACAAATATTTAAAACCATCTCCCATGAGATATCCTTATTTCATTTTATCCAAGTAAGATACATTTGTATGTACATGTATGTGTAGAAGTAAAATATTGTTTTTGAGTAAAGTTCTCTAATGTCTTGGTATTTAAATTAAGGGAGAGGCTTTTTAAAGTAAATGTCAATTTCTGTCACTTCTCTGCTCAGAACCCTCCAAAGGCTTCACATGTTACTCTGAGTAAAAGCCACATAACATTGAAATGGCCCATGAGGTCCAACCCTGAGGTGACCCTCCATTGCTTGTTTGACTTGGTCTCTTGGTACTCTCCCCTAGCTCACTCTGCTCCAGCCACACTGACCTTCCTGCCCCATTCTTCCTAGCACTCCTGGTCCTCCTTGCTCTGGTCTAGTTTTTTCTATTGGGCAATGTGGTATTACTTAAGTGGAGGATGCAATGGTGATCATCATTTTTAAAGCACATCAAATTCTATGTGTTATTTGGTTGACAGTAAATATTGATTAACTTCAAATTTTATTACATTAACTATGTATTCTTAGTTTATGGGGAGGTAGAGGAAAAATAGAAATAGAGTATATTTATTCCCAGCTATTAGAGGAGAATAACAGAAAGAAGGCAGGGGGAATCAGTTAATCCAAAAGAAGACAAGGGAGAAAAAAGGAACATAGAAAAAGAAGTCTAAAAACAATAAAAGCACAAAGTAAGAAATAAATCCGAATATATATGTTTTCAATAAATATGTATGTTTTCAATAGAAATAAATTAGCTAAATGCTCTAGTTAAAAGCAAACATTGTCAGACTGGATAACACACACACACACGACCCTGAGAGTGTAAGGATACCAAAAGGTTGAAAGTAAAAGTGTAGGAAAAGATAAGGAAATATGTATGAAATGAAAGCTGGTGTAGCCATACTAATATTGGACAAAATAAACTTTAAGTTTAAACAGTAGAAAAATAGATTAGCATATAATTAATTTTAAAAGGTTTAATTTATCATTCAAAGCTTAAATGTACCTAGTAACAACTTTAAGTATATAAAGCAAAAATGAGTAGAACTGGAAATAGAAACTGATGTACTGTATTTACCATGTATCTACCATTTATCAAATTTATCAAATTTGTAAATATCACTTATTACCGTGGAAAATTTTAATAATCCTCTCAGTAATTTACAGATTAAGCCAGCAAAGAAAGAAAAATCCAGTGAAGATATAGAATATTTAATTACACAATTAAAAAGCTAAATATAATGGACATATTTAGAAAATGGAGCCTTGGTGTATATACATTCTTCTCAAGCTCATGAATCATTCATGAAACCTGACTATATTCTGGGCCATAGAGCAAGAATTCAAGGAATCAATATCATATAGATAACGTTTTTTGACCTCAAGTCAATTATGTTAGAAATCAATAAGACAATGAAACAATAAGATAACCAAATAAACCTCCTACATTTGGAAATTTTAAAAACTTTGTAATGTTCACTGGTCAAAAATATATCATATTGGAAATGAGAAAATTTTGATCTAGAATAAAAGAGAACTTGTGGGAAACTTATAACCTTAAGTAATTGTACTATAAAACAAGAAATTTAAAAATTATTGACCTATTCAGGTCACTTTGGAAATTAGAAAATACAGGAGAATAAATATAAAGTAAGAGGAAGAAAGCAATAAAGATAAGAGAGAAATTAATAAAATTAAAAATAAGATACAATAAAGAGAATCAGGAAGTCAAAAATTGACTCTTTGAAGTACTAGTATAATTATCAAAAAGACAGCAAGATTCATATCAAAAAGAGAAAGGTCACAAGTAAAATAAGGAATGAAAAGAAGATCAAATACAGATACAGCAGAGATTAAAGAGGTAAGAGAAAAGTACAAACAACTTCATGCCAATAAACTTAAAAACAAAGTGGACGAATTCCTAGAAAAATGTTTACCCTAACTGACTGACTTAAGAAGTTTAAAAACCTGAATTGACATATAACCAGTGAAGAAATTGAATCAGTAGTTATATATCTTTCTACAAAGAAAGCATCAGGCTAGAGTGTTTTTTCTTTTGAGATCTAGTAAAAGGAAGACATAATTCCAATTTAAAAAAGTTATTTCACATGCTAATTCATTTTACAAGGATGGTACAATTTTTTAAAATTAATTAATTAGTTTACTTTTGGCTGCATTGTGTCTTCATTGCTGCACGCAGGCTTTCTCTAGTTGTGGCAAGCAGGGGCTACTCTTCATTGCAGTGTGTGGTTTTCTCATTGTGGTGGCTTCTCTTGTTGCGGAGCATGGGATCTAGATGTGCGGGCTTCAGTAGTTGTGGCTCATGGGCTCAGTAGTTGTGGAGCACGGGCTTAGTTGCTCCGCAGCATGTGGGATTTTCCCAGACCAGGGCTCGAACCTGTGTCCCCTGCATTGGCAGGTGGATTCTTAACCACTGTGCCACTAGGGAAGCCTAGATGGTACAATCTTGATGTCAAAAACCAAACAAAGACTAGGAGAAAGGAAAATTGCAGACTAATTTTATTCATTAAAAATGGATATAAAAATTCTAAATAGGCTCATAAATCCAGTAGTGTATTAAAAAGTATAATATGTAGATTCTTCAGTGTTATATTTAAATATCTTTCACCATACTATGGATTAAAGTATCAATATTAACCCATAAAGGAAAAGATCAATCATAATGCTTGTATTAAAATTAAGATCTGCTTGTCAAAATATATCTTTAAACACAAGATTCAACTTGAGAGAAGAAATTTGCCACATTTGTAACTGACAAAGAAATGTTGCCTAAAATATACTAATTCCTTTTAAAAGATAGATAAGAGAAAGGAAAGAAGTAGAACAGGAAACTGGGCCAGTGACATGAGCAGCTGTTGCCAAGAAGAAAGAAAAAAACCAAAAAATTATGAAAAGATGCTCAACTCCAAGTAATCAGGGAAATGCAAATAGAACCACAATGAGGTACAATGAAGTACTGTTTTGTATCCATTATAGTGGCAAAAATAAAATGTATAATACCAAGAATTGCTGAGGATATGGATAAAGAGAAATTCTTATGTACTGATGATTGAAATATAAATTGGTACAAAATCTTGGAAAATACTTTGAAATTATCTAGTAATGTTGAATATGTGTAAATCTACAACACAACAATTACTCCTACCTTTATACCTAGGAGGAACTCTTGTGCCTGTGGACCAGGAGACATGTACAGGAATATTCACAGCTGCATTATTTATGATAGCCCCGATCTGGAAGCAATGCAAAGTTTCAATGGCAGGAAATTAGACAAACAAATTGTGGCAAATTCATATTGTGGAATACTATACTGCAGTGGAAAATGAATGAAATACAGCCACTCAATCAACACACACAAAACAAAGTGAAAGAACAAGTTGGAGAAGACTAGTTGCAGTATGAATTTGTTTAAAAATATTAAAAAACAGGCAAAATTAAGCAATATACTTTTAGAGTAATGAAGATAGGTGATGAAATATCAAGAAAAGTAAGATAAAATCAGGATTGAGGGGAGAGATGAGGTGGGAGCAGGGCTGTCTGTAGCACAAGTCCACGGGGCACCCTTCCCACTTCATTCTATCTGAATGATGATCCCTGGAGTTGTGAAACAGAGTGACCCTTGGGAGGAGAATACAGAAGCTTCAAGATCAGTGGTAGGTTCAGCTTCTTCAGCTGGGTGGTTGGTTATAATGTATATCCTTTTGTATGTAAAAGAAAATTAATAAAGTAGGAAAATAAGTGTAAGAAACCCACGATAGAGAATGTGTTCTTGTTCCAGCTTCACCTCTAACATAAAACTATGTCATCTTTGGCAAGTCACTTAGCCTCACTGAGCCTCAATTTTCTCATTTTAATAAATGGTTATAACAAATCCAGGCCTACCTATTTTATAGGATTGTGTGAGGATCAAGTGTACTTGAAAGCATTTAATATGTTATTAATAAAATGAAATATTCACATGCAACACAATTTTTCTACATATGAACTCAAAAGGTTTACCTTTCCAAACTAATATTCAAAATCCACATGATGAAAGGTGAGAATGCTCAGCTTAACCATTCAACTCTTCTGCCAGTTGAAATGTTCTGTAGAGTTATTAGCCAAAGACTGTATAAAGCTGTAGCAGCCGTGGTGTAGCTGGCCTTGGAGGGAACACTGGCCTCAGAAATGGAAAACTTGGTTTTGAATCCTGGCTTTGTCATTGACGAATTCTGAGAGGTTGGCAATTCACTTTTCACTTCTGCCCATAGGTTTCTTATCTGTAAAGTGGTGGTTTTATTGGCATTGTCTTAACAGGGAATTGCAATATGTTAAGAGACAGCAAGGCTCTCCTTCATTCTTTGTATCCACATTGGCTTCATGGGCAGCAGTGGCAGCAGCATCAGAGTTGCCTGGCCCAGGTCATTCAAACTACTGATGGCTTTTCATTGTGGTGAACAACACACCCAGCTGATTGTTTTCTTCTGTATTGGTTTCTTTTGTGAAAAGGCCAGTGCCCATCTACAGGCACCTACCTATTCTGCCTTTTAACGTTTGACTTGTTTGTGGACCGTTTTTTTTTTTTTTTTTTTTTTTTTTTTTTTTTTGCGGTACGCGGGCCTCTCACTGTTGTGGCCTCTCCCGCTGTGGAGCACAGGCTCTGGACGCGCAGGCTCAGCGGCCATGGCTCACGGGCCTAGCCGCACCGCGGCATGTGGGATCTTCCCAGACTGGGGCATGAACCCGTGTCCCCTGCATTGGCAGGTGGACTCTCAACCACTGCGCCACCAGGCAAGCCCTGTGGACCACTTTTGAGGTAGCAAATACATCTTATGAGAAGATGCCACTTTCTCTTTTGCTCTTCTGTTCCTCATGCTCCCTACTCAGCAGCATACAGTCCAACCAAGGTGATTCTAATTCTTTTGATTGTAATCATACAATATAATGCTGCATAATGCAGCAACCAGGACTGGGCAAAGTTACTGAGATGTGGGATCCTTGTTCCAACTTTATGAGAGCTCTTACAGGTTAAGAGTTAGCATCAGTAGACTGCATTATTTTGATGAGTAAAATCCAGAGATACTTTTTAAAACTTAGACTTCTTATTTTGAGATAATTGAAGATTCAGATACAGTTGTAAGAAATAATACAGAGAGACTCCATGTATCCTTTACACAGTTTTTCCTAATGGTAACATCTTGCAAGACTATAGTATAATATTACAAGTAATCCACAAATCTTATTATTCAGATTTACTTTCACTTGCACATGTGCTTATATTTGACTTTACATAATTTATTGTCACATGTGCAGATTTGTGTATCCGCACCAGAGATAAAAATTAAAAAAAAATAGTTCCATTGTCACAAGAATCTCGTGTTCCCCTTTTAGAACAACTACCTTCCCCATTCCTAATCTTTGGCAACTACAAAATCTGTTCTCCATTTCTAAAATTTTGTCATTTCAAGAATGTTATATAAATCGGATCATACACTACATGATCTTTGGGTATTAGCTTTTTTTTCTCAGCATAATTCCTTGGAGATTCATCCATTATTGTGTGTATTCATAGTTCATTCCTTTTCATTGCTGAGTAGTATTCCATGGTATGAATATTTAAACATTAACCTATTGAAAGACATTTGGGGGTTTTCAGTTTTTGGCTTTTGTGAACAAAGCTGCTATCAATATCTGTGTACAGTATTTTCTATGAACATAAGTTTTCATTTCTCTGTGATAAATTCCCAAGAGTACAACTGCTGTGTCATATGGTTGCATGTCTGGTTTTATAAGAAACTGCTAAACTGCTTTCCAGAGTGTTTGTACCATTTTACATTCCTTCCAACAATGTAGGAATGATCCAGTTTCTGTGAATCCTGTCAGCATTTAGTGTTGTCACTATTTTTTTGTTTCTCCATCCTGATCGGTATGTAGTACTATCTTATTGTGGTTATAATTTGCATTTTCCTAGTGCTTAATGATGTTGAACATCTTCTCATGAGCTTATTATCCATCTGCATAGCTTCTTCTTTTCATGTCTTTTGCCCATATTCTAATGGTATTTTTTTATATCATTGAGTTTTGAGGGTTCTTCACATATTCTAGATACTAGTCCTTTGTCAGATATATGGTTTGCAAATACTTTCTTCCAGCCTGTGGCTTGTCATTTCATCCTCTTCACATGGTTTATCAATTTATCCTTTTATGGATTGTGCTTTTGGTGTCAAGTCTAAAATCTCCTCGACTCACCTAGATCATAAAATTTTCTCCTACATTTTTATATTCCAGAGTTTCATAGTTTTAGGTTTTACATTTAAGTGTGTGATCCATTTTAAGTTAATTTTTGTGGAAGTTGTGAGGTTAGGTCTAAGTTCATTTTTTTGCCTATGGATGTCTAAGTGCTTCAGCATGGTTTGTTTAAAAGGCAATCTTTCCTCCATTGAATTAATGTTGCACCTTTGTCAAAATCATCTCTGCATAGTTGTGTGGGTTTATTTCTGGATTCTCTACCCTCTCCCATTGATTTATGTACCTATCTCTCTGCCAATACCACACTGTTTTTATTACTATAGTTATATAGTAAACTTTACTATTGGGTACAGTGATCCCTCCCACTTTATTATTGTTTTCAAGATGATTTTAGCTGGTCTAGGCTCTGTGCCTTTCCATATAAATTGTAGAATAAGCTTGTCTATGTGTATAAAAAACCTTGCTGGGATTTCAGTAGGATTTAGATTACATCTACAGATCAATTTGGGGAGAATTGACATCTCTACTATGTTGAGTTTTCTAATACACAGACACAGTCTATCTCTCCATTTACTTAGGTCTTTAATTTCTTAAAGGTAATTTTATTAACCGTGCTGGATGAATTCTAATACTCAGAGAACCTCACACTGGTTATAATTAAAATGTAAAAGTACATTTTTGGTGCAGCCTCATAGTATATTGGGATAAAATGTGACTATAAACATATCCTTTGGGCAATGGAATTGATAAAAGCAGTTTGCAAGCCAGTTTCCATGTTTGTGGCATATGAAGACATAGTAATGGTGGTCCATAGCAGAGAAGGACTGCTTTTCACTAGTAGAAATATAATGTAACACTTATTTTTTCATTTCTAGTTTTATTCACTCTTTTGTACATTTACTGAATTATTAATTGATTTGGATCAAGAGTCAAGAGTGAACGTCTGAAAGAATACACTGTAGGCATTGTGGCAGTGCTTTATGCTTCCTGCCGCCACAACTTTCCATAGGCAGAGCTCTCATCCTGCATTTGCCAGTGTGCTTCTGTATATCCCCAATGAGACTGTAAGCCACAAGAAGATACCAACACATTTCCAGTCCCTAGCACAGACTTGGCACATAGTAGATGTTCATTACATATTTTTAAAATATCTAGCAAGTCACACTATTTGGGGATTTATACTTGGTTCTTTTTCTCCTTTGTGTGCTGGATTAGGCTTGGTTGAGTTCTCTTGTGCTATTTGAAACCGCCTCTATCCCTCACTTCATAGAATATCACACACTTTTGGTTTATTCCCTACTTTTTGACCCTTTCTTTTACTAGCCTTTTATTATGAGTATTCTTTTAACTCTATGCTTTGAGCTACTGGATTTTTTTTCTCTTTCACACTGTAGGGAATATCCCTCATCAGTCTGTCTGCTTGGTATCTTTACCTTTGAAGAACGACCCCTCTCCCATACCAGAGGATTACAGTCATGGTTTCTAATCTGATTACACCTGAATCAGATTAGAAAAACTCATCTTTTTGAGCATAGTGATTGGTCCGGGAATGGACACATTGTCAGAGCAGAACTAATGAGAGTTCATTTTGGATTTTCATATGGATGCTGGGGGAGGGAAGGTCACTTTAAAAATCTGGGTTTGTAAACTGAGATTTAGTCATTTAAAAAATACTTATTGAGTTCCTACCCTGTGCCGAGAACTGTGTGTGGACTCTGAATGCAATAAGCCAGCAGCTGTCCTCAATCATGGATGCTGCAACAGGGAGAGGAGAGTGCTTACCTGGGAATGAAGCTAACACAAGGGAAAGCAGCTTGAAGACCTAGAAAAGGAGAACAGCCCTTGTGATCTTTCTTGAGCATGTGGATCCAGGTGTGGCTGATGATTTTGTTGGACTTCTAGTTAGTAAGGAGCCATACAATTAAAAAATTCACTAAGTGTTATCATTGAGTAAAACACATGCCAGCTCCTAATCATTTCACAATCTGAATCTTCATTTTTGTCTGCTAGTACTTAATTTTATTTCTAGATGACTACTATATACTGCCACTTGAATATGCCAATGATCTCTGAAGTAAAACATATCCAAAAGTAAACTCATTCTTATAATTTACCAGAATATAAGCTCCATTAGGGCAGGTACTTTGTCTTGCTCACTGTTATGCCTCAGGGTCTATAAGAGTGCCTGGCACATAATAGGCACTCAAAAAATATTGTTGAACAAGATATTAAATCCAGACCCCTCAAAACTCTCAGATTATGATACATTTCCAATTATCTTTAGTGAGTACTTTTCTTTACCTTAACAGTCCTCAATGAGGTTGAAATGTGGTGGTTTGGAGAGTGAGTTTATTAGAATCAGTCAGGGAACTTTGTCAGTTGAGAACTGCTGCTTGTTAGAGTTATACATGATATTAAAAAATTAAATAAAATCAAGCTTTGCATGAAAAAACTCACATCCTGTTAAACCATTCATATAATGTGAAGACTCTTATAAACTTCCTACTTTTTCAGCTTTGTAAATGTTTTGGTTATCTTTTGCCATTATCCTAAACTACCACAAAGTTTAGTGGGTTGGAACAATGACTATTTTATTGTATCTCATGGCTCTGAGATTTAGGTAGGGCTTGGCTAGGTGTTGTTTCTGTTCATGTTGGTCACTTGGGGTATTCAGCTGCCAGATGAGCTAGTCTGGCATACCCGTGTACATGATGCACAGAACACATCACTTCAGCACTCTCTTATTTTCAATAATAACATGAAATCAAACTACTAATAACAAAGTCCACAAAAGTAATAGACAGTGGAAAACTTTTCTTTTATTGAACTTTGTATAAATAATCATACCAGTTAAAAAAAGAATATAAAATAGATACTACAGTACAAAAACAGGGAAAAAGCACAAATGTCTATTTGGTATTTTTTCATTCTAATTTACATAGCCTGAACTTTTGGTTACAGCCTGATATAATAATATTTTAGGTAAATAATTGTCCAATGATTAATAACTGAATTTTACAAAAGGTGAAAAGTCTGCAAATGATACAAGTTAGGCAATTACTAAATTGTACCACTGATATAACATCTTATTTTCTTGATTTATTCCTTTGGTTTAAACAATTAATAATTAAAACAGAAGAACAAATTTTAATTTATAGAGATATTATTTGAATTCAGCCAAAGTTTCATGTATGGACTAAAGTTTGCACTTACTAAACATTAATATTATACTTTGCAATCTGCACCTTGTTTTGCTGTTTTAGATTATTTAAATAGAAAATAAAACTCCAAATGCTCAGGTAGAATGATGGAACTGAAGGAATGCAAGATCTGTTTCTTTGTCTTTGCAACTACTGTGCTATCATTGTTTATCTGAGTCTATCATCTAAATGTAGAAATATAGTCCTCCAGGGATTGGAGAAGGCGCAAGTCCATAATGTCCACAACGAGAGTGTGAAAATATATATGTATATGTCACTGTCCCTGGTTCCCCACCAGAGCTCCTAAAACCCTTATAAATTCCTAAGTGATAACACTAGAAGCATCTCTTGTTCTAATGGGGCAACTCTGAGTGGGCTCCTGGAGGGCTCCTGGATGGGGGCTGGTCACCAGAAAGACTAAGCCATGATTAGAAGCTTGGAATTTTTAGCCCTACCCCTTAACCTCCAGAGAAGGTAGAGGGGCTAGAAACAGAGTTAATAATTGATCATGCCTATGTAAGGAAGCCTTCATGAAATCCTAGTAGGAGAAGGTTTGGGAGCTTCAAGATTGGTGGACACATCCACACCAGGAGGATGATGCACCCAACTCCACAGGGACAGGAGCCCCTGTGCTCAGGACTCTCCCAGACCTCACCTTATCTATCTATCTATCTATTCATCTGGGTTGTTCATCTGTATCCTTTATCATATTCTTTAACAAAATGGAAAGCATAAGTAAGTGTTTCCCTGAGTTCTGTGAGCCACTGTAGCAAATTAGTTGAACCCAGAGTGGGGGGTCTTTGGAACCTCTGATCTATAGCCAGTCGGTGAGAAGCTCTGGTGGTAACCTGGGCTTGTGACTGGCATCTGAAGTGCATGTGTATGTTCGTTGGGGGAGCAGTCTTGTGGGACTGAAAACTTACCCTGTGGGATCTGATGTTATTTCCAGGTAGATATTGTCAGAACTGAGTTAAATTGTACACCATCCAGCTGGTGTCATGGAGAATTCCTTGCTGTGGGGAAAAACCTCCACACATTTGTTGACTAGAAGTATCAGAAGTGAAGTATTCTGAAAAGTAGTAAAGGGGACACACAGGAAAAAAACACAGTAGGGGAGAACTGGATTTTTTCCTACATAGGTGAAGAACTGAAAAGTTTTTTTTTCCTTTTCAGAGTTTGAAATGAACATGCTTTGCTGAGCCTGGTATGTTGGAGGTTGACTGTATAATAGAGTTCTCCACATTAACTTCCATGTAGAATATAATATTTATTAAAGGACAAGTAACCCAAATAGGCTAATTTGAAGTTTACATGTATATTATTAAAACTAAACAGTAACTATAGCAATTGTTTAGAAACTAGGCCAACAGAAGATTTTTTCAGGTAGTAAAGTTTTATCACTGACATTGTTTAAAATTTGTAGCTCATGGTCATGATAAAAATCAGACCAAATTTCTTTTATTATTGTCTTAAAATTCTGAATCCCTTTGTCGCCTGTACCTGGGAAAGATTGGTACACTATAGGTTTAGAGGGTCCAAGATGTTTGGTGCTTTCTCCCAAATGGCCGGAAAGCTGTGCTCAGCTGAGTGTCAATAGGAGTAACTATTTGTGGCCTCTCCAGCATGGTAGCCCCAGGCTAGGCAGACCTCTCCCTTGGTAATGCAGGGTTCCCAGAGAAGAATGTCCTAAAAGACTTAGGCAGAACTACAAGGCTTCTTAGACTTAATCTTGAAAGTCAGAATATTTACTTCCCATGCATTCTATTGGCCAAGCCAGTCCAGATTCAAGGGGGAGGGAAATTAGCCTCCAGATCTTGATAGGAGGAGTAGCAAAATATTTGCAGCCATTTTTAATCTTCCAGAGTCAATGTAATTTTTATTTAGAGGCCATACCTCCTCTATCTTTGCATTAAGTTTTGCTCCACTCTATTTACCTCTTATTCAATAAGTGCCCTGTCTGCTGGTTCTTCCTCTGTCAGACCCTTAGACTATATGAACTAATCATTGTGACTTCTGGATTTCTGATTTTAGTCCTTTCTTTTCTTTTATCTTTTTCTTTTATTTATTTATTTATTTATTTATTTATTTATTTATTTATTTATTTATTTGGCTGCGCTGGGTGTTAATTGTGGCATGCATGTGGGATCTAGTTCCCTGACCAGGGATAGAACCTGGGCCCCCTGCATTGGGAGTGTGGAGTCTTAACCACTGGACCACCAGGGGAGTCTCCTTTCTTGTTTTAATTTATTTGTTTCTCAAAGGCCCACTTGAGGCAATGAGCAGTATAGCATAGTATAGGTGTACAGGCTCTGGAGCTATGCTGACTAGTTTCAAAGGATAGGTATCTAACATCTCTGTGCTCCAGTTCCCCTATCTGTACACTGGGGATAATGATGATCATAACTACTTGCCCAATTGTGTGACATTTAAATGGCTTCATACATATAAAGCTCTTAGAGTAGTGTCTCTCACATGGCATATGTTGAACAAATGATAACTATTATTATCACCATATATCTTGATTGGGTTCACACAGCAGCAGACCCTGAAACAAAGATCTGAGTGCAAATAGTTTATTTGGGAGGTGTTCCCAGTAAACATCAGTAAGGAAGTGAGGATGTGAAATACGGAAGGGAAGGTAGCCAATAAAGGCAATTTACCACCTTGGAAAATTAGAGCTTCATCTCACTGGAGAACTTTGGGAGGCAATGTAGAACATACATTTCACAGTGATCTCATCCCAAGGGACAGGAGAACCAAGTACTTATACACCAATAGTCATCTATCATTGGATAAAGACTTCTTCCAGGGGATGTTAATTCCCTGATACTTCCCTTCTGTTGTGTGAGAAAGTCCTTAGACAAAGAGGTACAGATGGTAGCAGTTGGAGGTCAGGTCATAGGCACAAAAGTGATAAGCCTGACCAACAGATATGGGAAGGGCACTGATGGCTTCCACTACTCCATTTTATTCATCTACCCAGGATTCTAAATTAGGTTCCTGTATGTGTTGACCACTCTAAGAATTGGCCAAAGGTAGCTTAGAGAGAGAGGGAAGTAGTTTCTGAAAGTTGGAGAGAGAAAGTAGTAAGGGAACTAGAAGTAAGAGATGAGAGTGGGATAGTGCCAATGATAACTGGCTTACATGCCTACATGGATAACTTTATTGAATATTCAAAGCCTCTCATCAATTGGGCTTTCTGTATTTACCCACTTTGCTCCTTAATGTTTTCTTTTCCTTCAGTTAGAAAGGCTGAGCTACTTGCCATGCCATACATGAATTTTGATCATTCCCACTTTAAATGTAGAATGACAATATCATGCATGTAGTAAAGTAGGAGGAAAATCACTCCTTACCAGCTCAGTACAGATTTATGGCTGCAAACATAGTGTTTAAACTACTCAAAGCACAAATTTTCCTCAAACTCATAGTCAGTATTCATAAGTATTGGGGAAGTTACTGTAACCTACAGACTAATACTTCATAGGCTGGTGAGAGTTTGGAAAAAGTCATTCAAGACTGTTATTGATCAGTTACCCTAAAATTGGAACCTTCCATTCAGTTATTCAGGGGTCTTCTCTGAAAGCCACACAACAAAGGTAGTGTTAAATTAATTAAACAAGGAGGCCGTTAGTCTGAGGTGGCTCTAATGCCATAGCAGCCTACTTAAGCAAACCAAAATCTAAGCCTGTAAATGCCTCAAGGTTATAAAATTGAAACCTAAGGATAACCAATCACAAACAACCAACTAGGCTCTAAGCTATAGCCAATCAATAATTTCCTACTTTACTTCTGCCTTTTCTTTATAAAAGTCTCTCCCTGGAGCTCCTGTCGGTGGAGTGCTCCTAACCACTTCTGGTTCAGTGCTGTCTGATTCAAATCAATTTTTGCTCAAAGAAACTCTTAGAAATTTTAATATGCCTCAGTTTATCTTTTAACAGTAGGAAGAACACTCAGGAAAAGATCTTGAGGGAAGGACATTGTGTTGGCTTATATCTCTGGCTTGTATCACCCTGGGTTGATTTTGGATCTGATCTGTGACCCAGGAACAAAAAGGATTTAGTGCTGGGCTGGTTTTCACAGAGGGAGGCTACCATCTCCTACTGGAGTTATTTGGGCTGAGCCACACTAAGAATGTTTCTGAAGTGATACACTCATTAAAAAATCAAAACCAGAAGAAATCATAGGAGTAAAGCATTGCAAATGACTTCTGTTTATTTAGGCATGATGTTACCACTGTGCTGGCAGAAGTTTTATTTTTTCAGTTTGGAACCAATCCCATGAAATCAGAGCTAGCCTCATCAGATGTTCAGTCAGCAAGTATTTGGTGAGTGCTCAAGGAATACACCACTGAATGTGGGGAGTGTATATGAAAAAACCCCAAAACTCTGGTCTTGAGGAGTTTATAGTTTTATAGGTCAAACTAATGTGTAATCAAAATAAATGTAGACTTATAAATGAAATAATTACTGTTGTGTATTTAGGGAGAGGGATGGATGAGAACTGAAATACTGGGTTGAAGAAAGCGTAGAGTTAAGTGGAGAAATCTGCAAAGATATATGTCCCTGACCCAACCTCTTCCCTGACTTTTCTCATTCAGACTCTAAAAGAGGCTGTAACTACAGGCTGATGAACAGCCACAGAATACTTTGGAGGCTTTATGATAGAAAGACCCTTGGTGATGTGCAGATCAACACTGTTCAATAGAACTTTTTGAGATGATGGAAATGTTCTGTGCAATACTGTAGGCACTAGCCACTGTGGGCAATTAGCACTTTCAAGTGTCAGTGGAATGGAATCTTTTATTTAATTACATTGAAATTTAAATAGCCACATAAGACTGCTGGCTACCATATTGGATGGCACAGGTCAAGACAATGCTTTCCTCTGAGAATCAATCACTTCCTAAACAATGGAAACTGGAGGAACAGACAAGAACAAGGGCTGGTGCTAGGCAATGTGGTTCAGGTGGTAAAAGCAAATCCAAAGGCTGCTGTTTGTGTAATGAAGACCCAGGTATCAGTAAGAGACTAGTCTGGAGACAGAAACCACACCAGCTATTTATTTATTTATTTAAAGGTGAACTTGACATAACATTAAAGTAACCATTTTAAAGTGAACAATTCAGTGGTATTTAGCACATTCACAGCATTGTGCAATCACCACTTCTATCTAGTTCCAAAACATTTTCATCACTCCAAAAGGAAACTCCATATCCATTGAGCAGGTGCTCCCATTCACTTCTTTCTCCAGCCCCTAGGAAATACCAATCTGCACTCTAACACTATGGATTTACCTATTCTGGATATTTCATATAAATGGAATAATACAATATGTGATTGTGTGTGCGTGTCTGTGTGTGTGTGGCTTCTTTTAGTTCACAGTGGCATTTTCACAGTAGGTAAAATGTGGCAATGACACAAATGTTCATAAGGGATGAATGGGTAAACAAATTTTATCTATCCATTAAAGAGGAATGATGAACTGGGGCTGTGGCAAGATGGCAGAGTAGGAAAACCCTGAGTTCACTTCCTACCATAGGCACACCCATGTTATAATTATTTACAGAGCAACTGTCTATGAAAATGACCTGAACTAGCAGAAAAGATTTTCTACAGCTAAAGATATGCAGAAGGACCCACAAAGAGATGAATAGGAGAGATGAAGATGCAGTATAGTCAAGATCCACCCACCACCCTGAGACGACCCACAGATGGGAGGATAATCACAGTTGCAGAGGTTCTCCCCAAGGAGTGAGGGGTCTGAGCCACACATCAGACTTTCAAGCCTGGGGATCCTGCACTGGGAGGACAAGTTTCCAGAATTCTTGGCTTTGAAGGCCAACAGGGCTTGTGTACAGGAGAGTTGAAGGGCTGTAGGAACCAGAGATGCCACTTTTTTTTTTTTTTTGGCTGTGTTGGGTCTTCGTTTCTGTGTGAGGTCTTTCTCTAGTTGTGGCAAGTGGGGGCCACTCTTCATCGCAGTGTGTGGGCCTCTCACTATCGCAGCCTCTCTTGTTGTGGAGCACAGGCTCCAGACGCGCAGGCTCAGTAGTTGTGGCTCACGGGCCTAGTTGCTCCACGGCATGTGGGATCTTCCCAGACCAGGGCTTGAACCCGTGTCCCCTGCATTAGCAGGCAGATTCTCAACCACTACACCACCAGGGAAGCCCCAAGACGCCACTCTTAAATGGTACATATAAAGCCTCATATGCTCTGAGTCCCAGCACAGAGGCAGTAATTTGAAAACAGCCTGGGTCAGACCCACTTGCTGATCTTGGAGAGCTTCCCAGAGAAGCAGGAGGCAACTGGGGCTCCCCCTGGGAATGTAGACACTGGTGGCAGCCTTTCTGGGGAGCTTGTTCTACCACAAGGACACTGGTGCTGGCAAGTGCCACCCTAGCCTATCAATGCTAGGCACTTACCTGCCCACCAGCTGGCTGGCACCAGCCCCAAGCCCCTCTAGGCCTGCAGCCAGCTGTGCTGGGACATGGCACTGCCCACCACTGACCTGCACTAGCTCTGGGCCCCTGCAGCTCCCAAAGCCACAAGTGGGCTGGCAGCCACCACATGAGGCATGGCCTTACAGCCAACTGGGCTAGGGGCAAGTCCCATCTACCAGTGTGCCCACAGTAGTCAGCCCCACCACAACAGAAGGGCTGACACAGCCCACATAGGAGGCACACCATAACATATATCTCTGGTGACCAGAGGGGAGTGTGCTGCTGGGCCCCATAAGATGTCTTCTATATAAGACCACTTCTCCAAGGTTGGAAAATGTAACCAACCTACCTTACATAGAAATAATCACAGAAAATTATTAGGCAAAATGAGGAGACATAGGAATGCATTCCAAATGAAGGGATAAGAAAAAATTTTTTAAAAACCCAGGAGAAGAACTAAACAGAGATAAAGAATCTGTTAAATAAAGAGTTCAAGGTAATGATCACAAAGATGCTCAATTAACTCAGGAGAAGAGTGGATGAACACAGTGAGAAGTTTAAGAAAGCGGTAGAAAATATAAAGGAAATATAATGAGCTGAAGAATACAATGACTGAAATAAAAATTACATTAGAAGGAATCAGCAGTAGATTAGATGATGCATAGGAACAGATCAGTGAACTGGAAGACAGAGTAGTGGAAATCACCCAAACTAAACAGAGAAAAAAAATTTTTTTTAATGAGGATAGTTTAAGAGATCTTTGGGACAACATCAAATGCATTGCATTATGCATTATAGGGATCCCAGAAGGAGGAGAGGGAGAGAAAGGGGCAGAAGAAATAATAGCTAAAAATTTCCCTAAGCTTCAGAAGGAAACAGACATCCAGGTCCAAGAATCACAGAGAGTCCCAAACAATATGAACACAATGAGGTGTACACCAAGACACATTATAATTAAAATGTCAAAATAAAGAGATTAAAAGCAGCTATTATTTCTTTTGAGTATTGACTTTTCAGAAGAAACTTTGCAGTCCAGAAGGGAGTGCATGATATATTCAAAGTGATGAAAGGACAAAAATTACAGCCAAGAATACTCTACCTGGCAATGCTATCCTTCAGATTTAAAGGAAGATAAAGAGTTTTACACACAAGCAAAATCTAAATGGGTTCAGCACCACTAAATTGACTTTACAAGAAATGTTAAAGGAAATTCTCTAAGCAGAGAAGAAATGACCACAACTAGAAATATGAAAATTATGAAAGGAAAAATCTCATTGGTAAAGGCAAACTTACAGTAAAGGTAGTAGATCAATCACTTATAAAGCTATTAGGAAGTTTAAAAGTTTAAAAGGTAAAGTAGTAAAACCATCTATAAGTAGTTAAGGGATACACAATACAAATAGATATAAAATATGATGCCAAAAACAATACAAGTAAGGGGGGAGGGTAAAAATGCAGAGTTGTTAGAGTGCATTTGAACTTAAGAGATCATCAACTTAAAAAATAATCATGTATATACATAGGTTGTTATATATGAACCTCATGGCAAATGCAAACTAAAAATCTATAATAGATACACAGAAAAAAGGGAAAGGAATCCAAACATAACTTTAAAGATAGTCATCAAGGGCTTCCCTGGTGGTGCAGTGGTTAGGAATCTGCCTGCCAATGCAGGGGACACAGGTTCAATCCCTGGCCCAGGAAGATCCCACAAGCGGTGGAGCAACAAAGCCCATGCGCCACAACTACTAAGCCTGCGCTCTATAGCCCGCAAGCCACACCAACTGAGCCCACATGCCACAACTACTGAAGCCGCTCACCTAGAGCCTGTGCTCTGCAACAAGAGAAGCCATGGCAATGAGACACTCACTCACCGTAACGAAGAGTAGCCCCCCACTCACTGCAACTAGAGAAAGCCTGCGCACAGCAACAAAGGTCCAACACAGCCAAAAAAAAAAAAAAAAAAAAAGGTCATCAAATCACAAGGGAAGAGAGCAAAAGAATAAAAAATGAACAAAAAAGAACTACAAAAACAATCAGAAAACAATGGAAAAAATGGCAATAAGTACAGACCTATCAATAATTACTTTAAATGTAAGTGAACTAAATGCTCCAATCAAAAGATACAGAGTGGCTAAATGGATTTTTAAAAGAGACCCATATATATGCTGCCTACAAGAGATTCACTTCAGATCTAAGCATATACATAGACTGAAAGTGAGAGACTGGAGAGGGGATGGAAAATTCCATGCAAATGGAAACAAAAAGAAAACTGGGGTAGCAATACTTATATCAGACAAAATAGACTTTAAGACAAAGACTGTAACAAGAGGCAGAGAAGGACAGTCAATAATGAAAAAGGGATCAATCCAACAAGAAGATATAAAAATTATAAATATATATGTGCCCAGCCTAGGAGCAACTAAACACATAAAGCAAATACTAGCAAACATAAAGGGAGAAATTGATAGTAACACAATGATAGTAAAGGACTTTAACACCCCACTTATATCAATGGACAGATTATCCAGATGGAAAATCAATGAGGAAACAAAGGCATTAAATGAAATGTTATATCAGATGAACTTAATAGATATATAAAGAACATTCCAATATCACTGATGAATATAGATGCAAAAATCATCAACAAAATATTAGCAAACTAAATTCAACAATACATAAAAGCATCATGTACCATGATCAAGTGAGATTTATTTCAAGGACACGAGGATGGTTTAATATCCATAAATCAATTAATGTGATATACCATATTAACAAATTGAAGAATAAAAATCATTTGATCATCTTAATAGATGCAGAAAAAGCTTTTGACATAATTGAATATCCATTTGTAATAAAACTCTCAAGAAAGTGGGTATAGAGAGAATATACCTCAACATAATAAATATCATATATGACAAACCTACAGCCAACATCATACTCAATGGGGAAGAGCTGAAAGCATTTCCTTTAAGATCAGGAACAAGACTAGGATGCCATCTCTTGCCACTTTTATTCAACATAGTATAGTATGTCCTAGCCACAGCAATCAGACAAGAAAAAAAAAAGTAATCCAAATTGTAAAGGAAGAAGTAAAACTGTCACTGTTTGCCAATGACATGCTACTATACATAGAAATCCTACAGATGCCTCCAAAATACTACTAGATCTCATCAATGAATTTGGTAATGTTGCAGGATACAAAATTAATATGTAGAAATCTGTTGTGTTTTTATACACTAACAACAAACTATCAGAAAGGGAAATTAAGAAAATGATCCCATTTACAACCACACTGAAAAGAATAAAATACCTAGGAATAAATCTATAGGAGATAAAAGACTAATACTTGTAAAGCTATAAGACATTGATGAAAGAAATTGAAGAAAATACAAACAAGTGGAAAGAAATACTGTGCTTATGGATTGGAAAAATTAATACTATTAAAATGACCATACTACCAGAGTCAATTACAGATTAAATGCAATCCCTATCAAAATACCAATGGCATTTTTCATAGAACTAGAACAAATAATTCTAAAATTTGTATGGAAACACATATGACCTTGAATAGCCAAAACAATCTTGAGAAAGAAGAACAAAATCGGAGATATCACACTCCCTGATTTCAAACTACACTACAAATCTACAGTCATCAAAACAGCATGTACAGGCACAAAAAACAGATACATAGATCAATGGAACAGAATAGAGAGACCAGAAATAAATGCACCCTTATATGGTCAATTAATCTACAACAAAGGTGGCAAGAATATACAATGTGAAAAAGACAGTCTCTTCAATAAATGGTGTTGGGAAGACTGGATAGCTACATGCAAAAGAATCAAACGTGACTAGTTTCTCACACCATATACAAAATAAACTCAAAATGGATTAAAGACTTCAATGTAAGATCTGATACCATAAAACTCCTAGAAGAAAAGAGTACACTTTTTGACATTGGTCTTAGCAATATTTTTTTGGGCCTGTCTGCTCGGGCAAGGGAAACAAAAGCAAAAGTAAACAAATAGGACTACATCAAACTAAAAAGCTTTTGTGCATGGAAGGAAACTATCAACAATAAGAAAAGGCAGTCTACTGAATGGGAGAAGATATTTGCAAATGATATATCTAATAAGGTGTTAATATCCAAAATATTAAAAAGCTCATACAACTCAACATCAAGGAAACAAACAACCTCATTAAAGAATGAGCAGAAGACCTGAATAGACATTTTTCCAAAGAAGACATACAGATGGCCAACAGACACATGAAAAGATACTCAACATTACTAATACTCAGGGAAGTGCAAATCAAAACCACAATGTGATATCACCTCACACCTATCAGAATGGTTATTATAAAAAAGACAACAAATAACAAGCGTTGGTGAGGATGCAGATAAAAGGGAATCCTTGTGCACTGTTGTTGAAAATTTAAATTGGCTCAACCACTGAGGAAAACATTATGGAACTTCCTTCAAAGGTTAAAAATAGAACTACCTTAGGATCCTGCAATTCCACTTTTGGGTATTTTTCTGAAGAAAACAAAAACACTAATTTGAAAAGATACATGCGTCCCTTTGTTCATTGCAGCATTATTTACAGTAGCCAAGATATGGAAGCAATCCAAGTGCCCATCAATAGATGAATGGATGAAGAAGATGTTGTATATATATACAATGGAATATTATTCAGCCATAAAAAGAAGGAAATATTGCCATTTGTGACACCTTGGATGAATCTGGAGGGAATTATGCTAAGTGAAATAAGTCAGACAAAGAAAAACAAATACTGTATGATTTCACTTACATGTGGAATCTAAAAAACAAAACAAATAAACATAACAAAACAGAAACAGTCCTCCAAACAATTACTGTGTCTGTTTTCGAGTACTGCTGTACCCTCAAGTGTTTGAAACAGTCCTGGCACAAAGGCAGGTCAGCATGTTACAGGCGAAGGAATGACTGCATAGTATTACAGAATATGGATGTACCATAATGTATTTAATCAGTTCCTAATATATTTAATCACACTGAGAGATATGTAAGTTGTTTCTACCTTTTATACATTAACAAATGCTTCATGTTAGACTTTCAAAGCCTGATGAAGACTATGGCAATTTTCCCACCATTGAATGTTCATGGATCCAAATGTTTTGGAAACAATGATGGCATAATCTGATTACTTTAGCATTTTCTTGAACTGGACAAGAAACAAAGTACTTATTACATATTAATAAAAGGCATACTATTTATTTATAAATCAATAGTGCCAAATAGTACCAAATACAATGAATTAGAATCATCAAGGGAACCAAATTAAAAAATTAACATTTTATTGTGAACCAATAAATATGTATACATTTATTTTATTATTGTTTTTGATTCATAGTTTAAGTAGTCATTGTCATTAAGTTCTTTTTTAAAAAATTAATTCATTCATTCATTTTTGGCTGTGTTGGGTCTTCATTGCTGTGCACGGGCTTTCTCTAGTTGCAGTGAGAACGGGGTACTCTTTGTTGTGTGCGTGGGCTTCTCATTGTGGTGACCTTTCTTGTTGCAGAGCACCGACTCTAGGCATGCGGGCTTCAGTAGTTGTGGCTCGCGGGCTCTAGAGCACAGGCTCAGTAGTTGTGGTGCACGGGCTTAGTTGCTCTGCAGCATGTGGGATCTTCCCGGACCAGGGCTGGAACCCATGTTCCCTGCATTGGCAGGCGGATTCTTAACCATTGCACCACCAGGGAAGTCCTGTCATCAAGTTCTTGGCATGAAACTTACTTGTTTTCTTTTCATGTGATTGCACAGACAGAAGGGTATCATGCATTTTCAATCTTGTTAGGATTATTTTGACTTAACAAGGGTAAAAATATACACAGGACTACATCCCAAACTGTCAAAACTCATAAAAGAATCTGGCAATAGCTATTAAATTAAAATATCTGTATATTTTTTTATTTTGATGCCCCTGTTTTGGGGATTCTACCTTAGGAGTAGGAACATCACTATCAAAGAACATATATACAAAGATATTAAAGTAACATTATTTGCAGTTGCCAAAATGTTAGTAAAAAACCCTGTATGTTCATCAGTAGGGGGATTATTGGCTTATTTGTGGAACATTTATACTATGGATTGGTTATACATTTATGAAAAAGTGAATTGGATATATATATATATATATATATATATATATATATATATATATATATATATATATATATATATAATCCAGAGGGATATCCATGATCTACTATGTTTAGGAAAATATTTCCAAAACTTGGAAATAAGGCAAAAAAGATGATTGCATGATCTTAATATCCTTCTATAGCATTTTCTAACAAGCCCAGTCTGAGGGTCATCTACCTCTCTCTTGAGGAAGAGAGACTTGGCCTGACTTAATGTTTACAATTGATTAGGGCCCAGGCATTTTACATCTCAGTAAAGTTAAAGGTTAACTTGTAGAAATCTAATAAGGTGTGATTATTTTTTTCTGTATAGTAAAGGAGATAACCCCAAAGGTTAAGATTTTATTTCCCTGTGGGACAATGACCATTTTTATGTTTAATTTAGCAATTTTATTTATGACATTCCTTTTTTCACTATTTATATAAGTCCAAGTTTCTCATATCTAAATTGAACCAGTGTTGTCATTCTGCTGATTTCCTCATTAATGAGTCAAACGAAATTTTGACATGTGCCCATTACTATTTGTGTGGGACTTTGTTTTAACCAATTTGACTGGTTAATTGAGACTGTTAAATGAGAAAACAAGTTGAAGAGTAATGTATATAGATTATTTATATAACAATACAAAAACCCCTATTTCTATCTCTGCATGTCTGTATATGTTTGTATAAGTGTGGATACAGGTGTGGAAAAACACACACTAGGGTGTTTACATTAATCCTGCTACCTTGGGGGATGGAGTGCAAGGAAAATTATATGTATATTATGTATATATGATTTATTTTGTGAATTGGTTCTTAATTTAACAGTTAAACATTTTAATTAAAACATTGAGGGGGAAAACCCTTCAAAAAAGATTCTGCAACAATTTATAATCCATTGTTTGTTTCCATAGTATATACAAGATAGTCATAATAAAAGTTTATATTTTCAAATGCAAAGTAATTTCACAAAATTAGGGTTCTATTGTACTAGCTACGTCCACCCATGCTTGTATTATTCGTAAAACTAGTGTGAAATTTGTTAATATGTTCTTCTCTTTTGCATTTCTGAATATATAACCTTAGATCTGACTGGTCTAGGAATCCCACTTGGGGTGGGGACAAAGGGAAGGTGTGAAAGGAATGTAGCTTCTGAATTCAAATTTACTCCAAGACTTTTTTTTTGCAAGCTAAGCTACTAGACAAGAAAGGGTTTTCTAAAATCCTGTATTTATCCCCTTTAACATATCAAGGAGCAAATTGAAAGCACTCTATTTGTAGAATAGAGGGTGTGCCACTTGTCTGGTGGTCTAGAAGGAGTCTTGCTGCTCTATGGTAGAGAGAGTATGGTGGAGAGGATCCACTAGATGCTATCTGTGGAGACAGTTCAAATCACTGGATTGGACTAAGGCTTAAACCAGATGTTTAGTAATTTTTTTCCCTACTACCCAGGGGGTGTGGACTCATGAGAAAAACCATATTAACTTCAAAGTGGAGTTGCGCTCTCTCTGTACATTTGGGCTGACATAGGAGTTAATTTAGAATGCCTTTACATTTTTGTGTTTCGTACCCCCAGTTAGGGTTAGGGTTATGCACAGTGTGGTAAAGTGGGAAGGGCTTGGATTTTGGAGTCAGTCTGACCCTTTATAATTATGTGTCCTTTAGTCGGTAATTTACTGTGACCTGTAGTTACTTGTCTGTAAAATAATAATGTATATAACGTGTCTAATACTGTGCTTGGCACAAGGCAGGCTGTCAGAAACTGTGACCTTCCTGTCTTTTAGGGTGAGATGTCATACCACTCAATTCTGGTGAGAGTCTATAAAAGAGAGACTTTGCCAGTACACTGTACATAGTGGATATTGCCTATTACTGTTCCTTGGCTCAGAGAAATCCCCCACTATTTAATATTACATAAGACATTTGTAATGGTTGCCACCTGCTTTATTAATAGAATGTTTTCTCTCATTAAAGTAGATGAGAAAAGCTGACAGTACTCTGGGGAATGGGTGTG
The DNA here is from genome assembly GCF_949752795.1 of Hyperoodon ampullatus. NCBI lineage: Eukaryota > Metazoa > Chordata > Mammalia > Artiodactyla > Ziphiidae > Hyperoodon > Hyperoodon ampullatus. The sequence continues at coordinate 139,079,937 of NC_136914.1, forward strand.
TCTTGCTGAAATCAATTGCAATTTTGCAAGGGCAAGTCCGTTGGGATTATAAATATGTGTGACTGTGGCTTTGGTGGTTTGAAAATGTCCAAGGGACTCTTTCTATGGGAATATCTGATAGTTATATTGGCATAGATAAAGGGACGTTGAGGTTTGAAGTAATGATTTAGAAAATTGGGCAAAGTAATCTTTAATGAGTAGTTTCTCTTATATAGGCTGCCTAGATGATAGACAGTTATAATCCTCTACAACTGTATTTCCTTTTGACTGTGTAGCTTGACATGTTCACATTTCTATTGCCCAAATAAAGATTCACCAGTGTAAGAGGATTATAGCTTTCTAAGGAATAGTGTTATGAAAAACTTAATTAGTGTTTATGTAGCCACTGAGTCTTTTGATCGACTCTGAGGCATGTTTGGACAAACTGGCAATGTTTAGTGAAAACTGGAAATGTTTAGTGAGCCAATCAGATTAACATATGAATGATAGCTCAATTCATAAATGGTTTATTGATTTTTGTTAAATGACCTCCAGATGTGTTTGCATTTTTTCATAACTTATTACAACCCATATTATAATATTTATAAGTAATATAGAGAATTCTTTGGAGATGATGCTATATATAATAAACTGATCTACACCAGATGGCATTAGGTAAGAGGCAAATACTCTTAAAGTTAAGGGCCTGTGTGGTGTAGGACTTTAAGCAATTCTCAAGCAAGTCGTAAAATACCAGATACCTAAATTTTCAAAATGTACATCACTTCTAAAAGGAAAACTTTTGCAAGTTTAATGAGATTCTCATCTCACATGTGTAAGACACTTGTTTGCTGTTGAAATTAGGTACTGTTGCTGCAATCTCAACCTTACTTTTGATTCGATAACTCAATAGCAAGTGATAAAGTTTGCAAAGGTCACTTTCCTAAGCTGCTAGACAAACATTCACAGAAAGATATGCCTACATTATGTAATACCTGAAGATGCACTGCAAAACATACTGTATATTATATATGTATATATGTACATGTATACATCTATATATACACACACACAACAGTTGTGAAGTAGGTTGGGAACTGTGTAAATGTAAGAGAGAGAAGACTCTCACCTAAAAATAACTAAAGGAACTAATTTAAGCAGTCTATAAATATAAAGCAATTAAAGTTTATTGTGATAAGTAATGTTGACATGTTACATTCAAGAACAAGAGACGAGTAAGGGAAAAAAGAGAGAAAAATTCCTTTTGGCAAATAATACAGTTGAGAGAAAACAAACGTGAAAAAAGCCCAATTTTCTCTGTAATGCTCTGTGCTCTTCCAGTTCTTCTGCAACAAATACAAAGTGATATTTTTGGAGAAGTGGCTAATTTCATTTCATGAGCTCATTCATAATGAGAAATCTGATCATTATTTTAATTCTGCCACTTTTGTGAATGTGTTTTCATTGTTACAATTGCAAGATTGATATGAAGTCTTTACAGTTATGATGCCAGGTAAATTCTACCTCAATGAATATTTTCATTCATATGTGTGGGGATTTTTTGTATAAAAATACTAAACCAGTCCTCAAATTCTGAGTTGACAAATAAAAATGAAAACCCTCCTATTGTATATGTGATATTTTAATTATATTTATTTAATACTAGATTAAGATATTTTCAGGCTGCAACCTTATAATGAGAAGAGTAATTTCTCTGTATGTGGGAGGATTGTGACTTCAGGTAACTCTGGCCCCTCCTCCCCATCTCCATCATGATTGCCCTAGTTGGACCCTCATCATTTCTTGGCCAGGCCATTTCTATAGTCTACTACCTGGTTTTCATATTCAGCAGTCATTTCTCTTTGCAATCTGTTGTGTATATTACAGAGAGAATGATATATGTATTTGAAATGCACATCTGACCATTTGAATACCATGAGGTGCGCTCTGTGGTGAGGTGTTCTCCAGGAGTTTGGGAATCAGATTACACTTTGGGATGGACACTTTAGTATCAACACAGAATGATCAGATTGTAAAAATCCAAATGACCCCCAGGTGAGTCAGACTTCACTGTAACCTGATGGAATATATCCACTCACTTATGGAGAATTCTAGTCAGTCAACCAACTCGTACTGTTGAGGTGAGATTGCTGCTGGCCATCTGGTATGCTGGTCCCATCGGTAGGATTATATCTGCTGTGGAATTAACTGCTACAGCTTTTCCTAAGACACTACAATGGTGCTACCTTGTTGATGTGATGAAGTGCAAGCTCTTTGCACTTATCCTTCCCTTTCCTCTTCTGGCTCACTTGTACTGGTTTAGGCATCACTTCCTCCAGGAAGTCCGCCCCACCTAGTCTGTTAAGTCCCCTTCTCTTTGCTCTTATGACATTCTGGCACTTAGCAGAGTACAATGAATTACACTTTCTGTGTCTAACTCCTAAACTGTTTTATTCTCAGGGGACAGAGACTGTGCATACAAGAACAGGGAGTGTCTTTTATTCATTTTATCACTAGGGCTCAGCACTGGGCTATTTCCCCCACCTGTTATGCTCTTGTTTTCCCTGCTATCTTTGCTTTCCTTTCCCTAAGCTTTGCCAAGAGAGTGGTTGTTTTAATTTGCATTTCTCTTATCATGAGTGAGGATGAACATCTTTGTCCATTTTTCTATTATGTTTTTGGTCTTTTACCCCTCAATCTTCTTTTTTTTTTTGCCGTGCTGCGGGGCTTGTAGGATCTTAGTTCCCCAACCAGGGATTGAACGGGGGCCACCACAGTGAAAGCATCAAGTCCTAACTACTGAACCACCAGGAATTTCCCCATTACCCCTCCATTTTTAAGAATTCTTCATATATTAGAGATATTAGCCCTTTATCTGTGATCCATGTTGCAACTATTTTTTTTTTCTCAGTTTGTCAGTTGTCTTTGCCTGTTTTTTTTCAAATGAAGTCGTTAATTTTTATGGAGTCAAATTTGTCAATCTTTTAAAAATTGCTTCTGGATTTTTAGTTATGGTTAGAAAATTGTTTCCTACACCTGATCAGTGAAGAATTCAACTATGTCTTCTTTTAGTACTTGCATAGTTTTATTTTCTGCATTCAGCTCTCTACTCCTCTTGGAGATGTGTATATGTGTGTATGTGTACTGAGAGGTGTAGATCTAAATTTATCTTTTTTTCAAGTGACTAAACAGTTGTTCATCCCATTCATGAAAAAGTCAGTTTTTTCTGTAGTGACTTAAGGTGTCATTTTTATCATATACAAAAGTTTAATATGTACTTGAGTCTATTATTTGAATTTCTATTCTATTTGACTTTTCTATTGATACACCAACCCCACATTATTTTAATTATAGAGGTTCTGTGGTGTTTTAATATCTGGTAGAGTTAGTTACCACTACCTCCATCATAGCTTTTCTTTTTTAGTGTTTTTTTCTGACTATTCTTAAATGTTTATTTTTCCACATGAAGTGTATCAACTGTATAGTTTAGTTCCATTAAAAAGCTTGTTTGTATTTCTATTGAGAGATTGCATTAAATTTATAAATCAGCATAGGGACAACTGACATCTTTAAGATGTTAGGTCTTCCTATGCAAGAACAAGGGATGTTTTTTTATTTATTCAGCTCTACTTTATGTCTTTCAGAAGTGTTCTGAAGTTTTTCTAATATAGGTTTTGCATATTTCTTGGTAAAATTTCCCAAGTATTTTAACTTTTTTGTTGCTATTGTAAATGGGCTTTTTTCTACCCTTACATCTCTAACTAGTTATTAGTTGTGTATATGAAGGCTATTAATTTCCATATGTTAATATGGAAATTATTTTGAATAGGAAGATGCAATAGTGTAAAAATAATCTACAACTTCATTAAATAAAAAAAGTTTAAAATTCATTTTGGATAAACTTTGACAAATTTTATCTGAAAGAAGAAATATATGAGAATATCCAGGAAATTTCTTAAAATAAATCTTAATGAGGGGATGCTTGATCAATCACATATTAACATATATTATGAAGTTTTAGCAGTTAAAATAGTCTGGTGTAATAGTAGCCATATGAATTAATGAAGCAGAATTCAGATATAGCCTGGTATATAGAAATTTAACTTATGATAAATCTGTCATTAAACTTATTAAAGAAAATATAAAGTATTTAATGAATGATGTTGGGAAAGCTGATAATCATTTGGAAAAAAATTGCTGGATTTCTTCTTCTAGTCTCTGCACTGAAATGAATTTAGATGCATCAAAGTTTTAATTACAAGAAATAAAGCCACAAGAATAATGGAGAAAATATAGTTGAGTATTTTTATGATGTGGAGGCTTAGGAAACCTTTCAAAGCATTGATACTTAAAGCAGAAGACAAAGGAATGTGTTTAAAGATGTATAAGGCGATAAACAAAAACCAAATCAAAACAAACCCCCAAAAGGTTGAAGGTAAATTACAACCTAAGAAAGAGGAATAATATTGACAACATATATGATAGATATGGACCAGGAAATAATTTTTTTTTTTTTGCAGTCAAAGGTTTTGACTTTTGAGATAATCACCTGTTCTATAGATAACACGTGCTTATTTTGGAACTCAAAGTCAAGAATTTGATTTTTTATTTATTTATTTATTTTCTGTGGTATGAGGGCCTCTCACTGTTGTGGCCTCTCCCGTTGTGGAGCACAGGCTCTGGACGTGCAAGCTCAGCGGCCATGGCTCACAGGCCCAGCCACTCCACGGCATGTGTGCTCTTCCCGGACCAGGGCACGAACCTGCATCCCCTGCATCAGCAGGCGGACTCTCAACCACTGCACCACCAGGGAAGCCCCAAGAATTTGATTTTTTTGCCTTCTCCCCATTCGTCATTTTACTGAAGCAATGTTTCATTCTTTTTTTTTATACAGCAGGTTCTTATTAGTTATCTATTTTATACATATTAGTGTATATATGTCAATCCCAATCTCCCAATTCATCCCACCACCTCTACCCCCCACTTTCCCCCGTTGGTGTCCATACGTTTGTTCTCTACATCTGTGTCTCTATTTCTGCCTTGCAAACTAGTTCATCTGTAGCAATGTCTCATTCTTATGATCTAATGTTAATAGTGGAAGGGCCTTGAAGTAAAAGGGAATTTCCAAAATGTAAAATAAAAACTGGAATTAGATAAATATGTTGCTAATTTTTAAGTAGCTTTTATAAATTGATGGAAAAACATAACTCCACCAATAGAAAAATGGACCAAAATATAAAGATGTTATTCACAAATGGAAAAATGCAAATGGCCAATTAAACTATAAAACAGGTGTACAACTTTGCTTGTAATACAGCAAAGAAAGCAAAAACTTATTAAGATGTCATCTTCACCTATCGTATTAAAAAAGGAGAAAGAATATAATAATGTCCATTGTTGTAAAATGGGGTAGGAAATAGAACTCCCATATAGTAAAAACTGGCACTTCTTAAGAGGGTACTTTGGAACATGTGGCAAAATGTATAACATATATACATTTTATTCTATAAGTAGGAATTTATTCTAAGGATATAATCTGATATCTTCACAAAGGTATATATTTAAAAAGTTAATTATAACATTGTTCATAATAATGAGAAAGAAGGGATCAGTTGTGTATATCTGTTATGGACAATGGAACATTATATAGTATGGAATGCTACACAGCTATTAAAAATAATGATATATAATGATATTTAGTGACAGGGAAAAATGTCCATGGCACTGTAGAGTTACAAAATAACAAGTATAGTACTGAGGGTCTCTTCATACAGAGACACAGAGACACATAACCTCCGGGGCGCCAATCTGCATAGACTAGGATGTGAATGGTGCTCCCAGAATTGTGCAGGGTAGCAGCCTAGATAGTGTGATAATATATATATATATATATATATATTTTTTTTTTGTAAAAAATTCTGTATATATGTAGAGGAAGAAAACGATTATTTTAAATGAAGGCCTCTGAATTCCCTGAGAGAAAACTGTGATTGTGCTAGATGGGTATGCTTCCTTGTGAAGATGAGGCTCCTTTGGCATAGCTGTGATGGGCAAGGAGGGATAAAGAGAAAGCTGAACTCTTCTGCCTAAGAAATTGAAAGGAATTTTGGGAATAGAAGCCAGCCAGGTGGGGAGGGGAAATACAAGGGGGTTGTACAGCAGCAGAGACTAAATGGTAGTATGTGAAAATTTCCTTGGAGCAGAAATGGCTTAGGGACTTCTTTAAAAGAACAGGTTGTATAAAATGAAATTTTACATTGATTGCTTTTCTCTGCTGCCCTCACTGTTGTCTTAAGTACCATTCAATTCTGCTATACATACAGCCTTCCTTAGGAAATATTTTGTCCCTTCCCTATTGAAGGGAAGGGACAGCGGTCAGCTTGGTCCTGATGCAGAAAAACACAGAATGGAGGTAGGGAAGCAGTGCACTTAGGGTCAGTGCCAAAATATATGTGATTCTCACCAGTCATGGGGACTGTAGCCAATGTTTAGTTTAGATATTCAGGGCAGTTGTTTGTCAAAATAAAAAATGATTTTTTTTTTCTGAGGGTGGAATTTGGGATAACTTTTTACTTTGATTTTTAACATCCCTCTGAACTATTTACAATGATCATAATTATTTTTTAAATTAGGAAAACTAAAATTATTTTCTTTTCAGGTAGTGCAACAATGTGAATGTACTTAATGCCATTGAACTATACTCTTAAAAAGGTTAAGATGTTAAATTTTATGTTATGTGCACTTTATCACAAGTAAAAAAAGGCCTCATTAATGACACAAAGATATTTGCCACAGATTCCTGTGATTTAGAGGAGAAGGAAAAATAAAGATAAAACATATATACTTCAGGGCTTCCCTGGTGGCACAGTGGTTAAGTATCCGCCTGCCAATGCAGGGGACACGGTTTCAAGCCCGGGTCCAGGAAGATCCCACATGCCGTGGAGCAACTAAGCCCGTGCGTCACAACTACTGAGCCTGTGCTCTAGAACCTGTGAGCCACAACTACTGAGCCCGCATGCCACAACTACTGAAGCCTACATGCCCAGAGCCCGTGCTCTGCAACAAGAGAAGCCACCACAATGAGAAGCCTGTGCGCTGCAATGAAGAGTAGTCCCCGCTCGCCGCAACCAGAGAAAGCCCGCACACAGCAATCGAGACCCAACTCAGCCAAAAATAAAAATAAATAAAATAAATAAATTTGTTTAAAAAATATATATATATATACTTCAATTCCTCTGGGGTAATTGAATGACTCCTGAAATTTCCTGCATTGTTTGTTTTGGACTATTGATAGTACTAGAAGATAAAAAGTACTAAGGAGGCAAGAAAATTAACAATTAAAAAACTAGTGTGCATTACAAGGAAAGTATCTCATGGTTTATGTGTCACGGTTTCCACATTTTATTTTTGCCCTTCCCACTGCCCACATATTTCTAAAAATTGCCACCATGGCGCAAGAGTGTGCCAATGTTAGGTTTCTGAACCTGCCTGGTTTAGGGTTTCCTTTCACACAAAGTCTCCACACAGGAATTACTGTTCCTATTATACAGATTAAGAAATTAAGGCTCGAAGTGAAGTAGGTAGTAGGCGACCTAGCATTACATGAGTGGCAGAGGTAGGATTTAAATACTAGTTTCAGTAGTCCATTGGTTAGGCTCTCCTGAGTTTATAGCTATTATTTCCACATTTCCCCCATTGTTTTACAGGCCCCTTTTATTAAAGGCAGTAAATTAAGCAAATTTTAAACAAACAACCAAACAAAAAGAAAACAGAGGTGTGCTTACTGCATGGATGGTGGTAGAGAGTCAGAATTAATGTGAGAAAGTTACAAATAGAAAATGAAACCTAAGAGGACAAATTAGGTTTTGTTTGTCCATTCACCTGTTTTGAAACTCTTCTTTCAGAGTTTTTACTTGTGAAAAACTTAAAGATGGTAGCAACCATTGATTAAGATGACATATCTACAGATAAGAATTTCTTTTATCAGAGCAAGTTTTCTCAAAAGACCACTGTTATAGGTGGAATTGTGTCCCCACCCCAATTCATATGTTGAAGTCGTAATCCCAGTACCTCAGAATGTGACTATATTTGGAGATCAGGTCTTCAAAGAGGTAACTGAGGTAACATGAAGTCATTAGGGTGTACCCTAATTCAGTATGACTGGTGTCCTGTTTTTTTTTTTTTTTTCAAATTTATTTATTTTATTTATTTATTTTTGGCTGTGTTGGGTCTTCGTTACTGTGCGCGGGCTTTCTCTAGTTATGGAGAGCAGGGGCTACTCTTTGTTGCGGTGTGTGGACTTCTCATTGCAGTGCCTTCTCTTGTGGAGCAAGGGCTCTAGGAACACGGGCTTCAGTAGTTGTTGCACGCAGGCTTAAGTAGTTGTTTCATGCGGGCTCAGTAGTTGTGGCTCATGGGCTTAGTAGCTCCACGGCATGTGGGATCTTCCCTGACCAGGGATCGAACCCATGTCTCCTGCATTGGCAGGTGGACTCTTAACCACTGTGCCACCAGGGAAGTCCTTGGTGTCCTATTTTAAGAAGAGGAGTACACACACACACAACTGACTATTGTAAAGACACAGGGAATAGATGGCCATTTATAAGCCAAGGAGAAAGGCCCTCAGAAGAAACCAACACTACCTACACCTTGATCTTGGACTTCTAGCCTCCAGAATTGTGAAGAAATAAATGTTTGTTGTTTAAGCCACCTAGTCTGTGGTATTGTTATGGCGACCCCAGCAAACCTATATCAAAAAACCTATATCAAAATCATATGGGAGACATGAAAAATGAGAGACCTGTGAATGATTAGGAAAAAACAGGAAAATATTAAAGAAGATGTCCATACTTTTAGTTTCTTCTGCTAATCGTCAGGATACAAGTGCTATCGAAAGGATGGTACTGATCTTGTGTAATATTCATTCTTCAGGAAATGTACATTAAACCACACAGATTTTTTTTTCCTAAAAAAAGTATGATTTTCTACTCTTTAGGATAATACAGTTATCTATGTATGGACATAAATCCAGAAAGGCAGCTCCATGTTAACTATGGATTCTGAAATTCCCTTTGCTTTTCGATTCTCAGGCCAAAACTGTGAGACTTAGACCAATGACTCATGGCTTAATATGTGGATTTCTGAAAGCTCTGATAGATTTATAAATGTACTTATTTGTGTATATCCCTAGATACACAAGAAGATCCTAAAACTACCTGATCCAATAAATATTATTAGTTGATCAGTCAAAGCATAATGAATCTGATATCTTTACTCTTTTTTATGGCATGCTAATGTTCTCTCTCGGTTTTTCCCTCTTCTTCATGGCTCTTGCTGTCTCCTCATCCCTCCCCGCCCACTCTGAGCTCCTCTTTTCTTTTTCCTTGTCTCTTTCCCTTGCATGCTCCGTCACTGTTATAATCCATTTCACAAATCCTTGTGCTAATTCCACTCTTTGTGGCTATTAAGATGATGTTTCACATGAGTTACAATGAATATTTACATGTGGAAAATAATTAGTGATATTATTCTCTGAATGTTTTCTTTTTAAAAATTTAGAAGTGAAAATCTACATAAACAAAAATAAAGCAAAAAATAAATGTTTGCTTTCTGGATTGCATTAATTTTACTACAACCCAGCAGGGAGATGAGGAAAGGGAGTTGATTTTCAGCTACTTTAAATTAAACATTTTGCAATGTTTTTATAAATTTCTTTAAATGAAATTAATATGAATTGTTTAATATTTAATAATGTTTTGACTAGAATTTGTAGAACTCCGAAGCCTTTAAGCTTAAAAGCATACATTATGCACTTAATGAAGCTGTTTTATAACAATGTTCTGTAGAGATGATATTTAAATTTAGTACTAGTTGAGAAGAGTAATATAAGAATGTCTGAATGAATCTTTATAAGACGGAAAGGGAAAAGGAGAAAAGACATTTTGAGAGGAGATGAAAGATGGCTGGCATTGTGAACTACAGACATTAATCCCCTTCCTCATGGAAAATGGGGGATTTCGAACCATGGGGCTTAGGGGGAGAAGCCAGGGCTGGCTATTTGAATCCAGAAGGTACAAGGAAATAACAAATCAGTTGTTGTGAAACAGAGAGGTTTTATCTGCCTGGCTCCATGAAGTATACTAAGGGGCTGGCCCTGGGACAGGACTGGGCTACTGACCCCAGATGGATGCATTTGTCTTGGAACAGAGAGCCAGCTGAGGTTAGCACATATATTTCAGCTTGGGAAAGTTGGGAAATGGAAAAAGAAGCAAGTAGATGCCAAAGTTCTTACATTCAAGGGAGATTCCCCATTGCTGGCTTGGAGACATAGAGAGCCAAGTGTCCAGGACCTGAGAATAACTTCTAGGAGCTGAGAATGACCCTTGGCCAGCAGCCAGCAAGAAAATGGGGACCTCAGTCCTACAACTGTGAGGAGCTGAGTTTGGCCAATGGCCCGAATGAGCTTTGAATCACATTCTTCACAGAACCTCCAGATGAGAACTCAGCTGAGTTAACAGCTTGAATGTGATACCCAGAGCAGAAAATCCATTTGGATAGCTCTAGGACTTCTGACTTTCATAACCGTGAGAATAAATGGATGTTGTTTTAAGATGCTAAGTTTGTGGTAATTTGTTATGCAGCAATAGAAAATGAATAGTGATATAACATTGAAAACTCTCTCCTCAAGCTATTTTGGTGGTCTTAACTCAGATCAAACTGATTGCCTCTTACCAGTTGTTATTACCTTGGGTAAGTCACACAATCCTTCTGAGTCTGTTTTCTCACCAGCATAGTCAAAGGAAATAGTGACTGCCTCCTTAAATGAGTTTAGGTGGTAGGTGAAGTGAATGAATGCTCATGAAAATTCCTAGCAGGTTTCTTGGCATGTGGTAGACACTCTTAAATGGTTTATTCTTTCCTTCCTCCCTTCCTCTTCCTATAGGCCATTCATGCCCTGTTCCAGCAGTTTTCAAAGTATGGTCCGAGGTCCTCTGGGGAGTCTCTCAGACTCTTTTATGGAGTTCTTGAGGTCTAAGCTATTTTAATAATGATAGTAAGATGACATTGGCCTTTTCCACTCTTATTCCTTCATGAGTATATGGGGGAGTTTTCCAGAGACTGCCTGACTTATCACAATAGTTGGAATGCAGAAGCAATATGAGAATCTAGTTGTCTCCTACTAATCCATACATTGAAAAGATTTGCAAAAATCTAAACTATGCCAACCTCATCACAAAATATTTTGTTTTGGAAAACATAGTTATTTTTTAAAATAAAAAACTTATTTATATTAACATGTAAGAAGACACATGTACTATTCTGCCTTGAAATGAATTAATAAAATTTTAAATTTTCTTGGTTTTCATTTCCAATATGGTAAATATGAATAAACAAAAGCTCTTTGGGGGTCCTTGATAATTTTTAAGAGTGCTTAAGCAGAGAACCCAATATTTCCTCCTAAATGTTCATCCTCCATGAGGAGGTAAAGGTGCCTAGAAAAAGAGCTCTATAGAAAAGTGAATTTAGGAAACACTGAAATGTATTTACCTCTACTCCACCCCTCACACAACAAATGAGAGTTTAAGTTTAAGTTTGCTTAATTCAGCATTTCCCCAATTTAAACTACTCGACTATCAAGAGTAACAGGAATGATTTTACTAGACACTGGTAATAAGATTGAGATGCAGGCTCAGATTGTGAGAGAAAGATTTTATTTTAAGGGCATCAGAAAGAGAGAAAACGGCATTCGTAATAAACAAGATCATCTTTCCCAGTGAATTTTTTTTTTTAAACACAGAAAGCCTAACAAGAGATTAGCCTGTAGATCACAAGGTGTTAAGAACTACTCTTGCGAGGTCATCTCCACTGCATTTCACCTACCCTGTTCTGTCTCCTTTCCTCTACGCTTATTGTTTACTTCCTTTGTGCACACCTATTCTAGCCCTAACAGCCCATCACCCGACCTTTTGGAGAATAAACTTTTGAAAGATATTCTTTCTCTTCCTTCCTTTCTTTCTTTCTTTTCCTTCCTTCCTTCCTTCCTTCCTTCCTTTCTTTCTTTCTTTCTCTTTCTTTCTTTCTTTCTTTCTCTCAACATCTTTATTGGAGTATAATTTCTTTACAATGTTGTGTTAATTTCCACTGTATAACAAAGTGAATCAGTTATATGTATACATATATCCCTAAATCCCTTCCCTCCTGCATCTCCCTCCCACCCTTCCTATCCCACCTCTCTAGGTGGTCACAAAGCACCGAGCTGATCCCCCTGTGCTATGCAGCTACTTCCCACTAGATATCTATTTTACATTTGGTAGTGTATATATGTCAATGCTACTGTCTCACTTCATCCCAGCTTACACTTCCCCTTCCTCATGTCCTCAAGTCCATTCTCTACATAAGTGTCTTTATTCCTGTCCTACTGCGAGGTTCATCAGAATGATTTTTAAAAATTTTTTAGATTCCATATGTATGTGTTAGCATATGGTATTTGTTTTTCTCTTTAAGACTTACTACACTCTGTATGACAGACTCTAGGTCCATCCACCTCACTACAAATAACTCAATTTCATTTCTTTTTCTGGTTGAGTAATATTCCACTGTATATATGTGCAACATCTTCTTTATCAATCCATTCATCTGTCGATGGACACCTGGGTTTCTTCAGTGTCCTGACTATTGTAAATAGTGTTGCAATGAACATTGGGGTACATGTCTCTTTTTGAATTATGGTTTTCTCAGGGTATATGCCCAGTAGTGGGATAGCTGGATCATGTGGTAGTTCTATTTTTAGTTTTTTAAGGAACGTCCATAGTGGCTGTATGAATTTACATTCCCACCAATGGTGCAAGAGCGTTCCCTTTTCTCCATACCCTCTCCAGCATTTATTGTTTGTAGATTTTTTTTTACATATTTATTGGAGTATAATTGCTTAACAATGGTGTATTAGTTTCTGCTTTATAACAAAGTGAATCAGTTATACATATACATCTGTTCCCATATCCCCTCCCTCTTGCGTCTCCCTCCCACCCTCCCTATCCCACCCCTCCAGGCAGTCACAAAGCACCGAGCTGATCTCCCTGTGCTATGCGGCTGCTTCCCACTATCTATCTACCTTACGTTTGGTACTGTATATATGTCCATGCCTCTCTTTTGCTTTGTCACAGCTTACCCTTCCCCCTCCCCATAACCTGAAGTCCATTCTCTAGTAGGTCTGTGTCTTTATTCCTGTCTTACCCCTAGGTTCTTCATGACATTTTCTTTTTTTTTTCTTAAATTCCATATATATGTGTTAGCATACGGTATTTGTCTTTCTCTTTCTGACTTACTTCACTCTGTATGACAGACTCTAGGTCTATCCACCTCATTACAAATAGCTCAATTTCGTTTCTTTTTATGGCTGAGTAATATTCCATTGTATATATGTGCCACATCTTCTTTATCCATTCATCCGATGATGGACAGTTAGGTTGTTTCCATCTCCGGGCTATTGTAAATAGGGCTGCTATGAACATTTTGGCACATGACTCTTTTTGAATTATGGTTTTCTCAGGGTATATGCCCAGTAGTGGGATTGCTGGGTCATATGGTAGTTCTATTTTTAGTTTTTTAAGGAACCCCCATACCATTCTCCATAGTGGCTGTACCAGTTCACATTCCCACCGGCAGTGCAAGAGTGTTCCCTTTTTTCCACACCCTCTCCAGCATTTATTGTTTCTAGATTTTTTGATGATGGCCATTCTGACTGGTGTGAGATGATATCTCATTGTAGTTTTGATTTGCATTTCTCTAATGATTAAAGATGTTGAGCATTCTTTCATGTGTTTGTTGGCAGTCTGTATATCTTCTGTGGAGAAATGTCTACTTAAGTCTTCTGCCCATTTTTGGATTGGGTTGTTTGTTTTTTTGTTATTGAGCTGCATGAGCTGTTTATAAATTTTGGAGATTAATCCTTTGTCAGTTGCTTCATTTGCAAATATGTTCTCCCATTCTGAGGGTTGTCTTTTGGTCTTGTTTATGGTTTCCTTTGCTGTGCAAAAGCTTATAAGTTTCAAAAGGTCCCATTTGTTTACTTTTGTTTTTATTTCCATTTCTCTAGGAGGTGGGTCAAAAAGGCTCTTGCTGTGATTTATGTCTTAGTGTGTTCTGCCTATGTTTTCCTCTAAGAGTTTTATGGTGTCTGGACTTACATTTAGGTCCTTAATCCATTTTGAGTTTATTTTTGTGTATGGTGTTAGGAAGTGTTCTAATTTCATTCTTTTACATGTAACTGTCCAGTTTTTCCAGCACCACTTATTGAAGAGACTGTCTTTTCTCCATTGTATATTCTTGCCCCTTTTGTCAAAGATAAGGTAACCGTATATGCGTGGGTTTATCTCTGTGTTTTCCATCCTGTTCCATTGATCTATATTTCTGTTTTTGTGCCAGTACCATACTGTCTTGATTACTGTAGCTTTGTAGTATAGTCTGAAGTCGCTTTGGCTACTTGGGGTCATTTGTGTTTCCATACAAATTGTGCAACTTTTTGTTCTAGTTCTGTGAAAAATGCCATTGGTAGCTTGATACGGATTACATTGAATCTGTAGATTGCTTTGGGTAGTATAGTCATTTTCACAATGTTGATTCCTCCAATCCAAGAACATGGCATATCTCTCCATTTGTTTGTATCATCCTTAATTTCTTTCATCAGTGTCTTATAATTTTCTGCATACAGGTCCTTTGTCTCCTTAGGAAGGTTTATTCCCAGGTATTTTATTCTTTGTGTTGCAGTGGTAAATGGGATTATTTCCTTAATTTCTCTTTCAGATTTTTCATCATTAGTGTATAGGAATGCAAGAGATTTCTGTGCCTTAATTTTGTATCCTGCTACTTTACTAAATTCATTGATTAGCTCTAGTAGTTTTCTGGTGGCATTTTTAGGATTCTCTATGTACAGTATCATGTTATCTGCACACAGTGACAGTTTTACTTCCTTCTTTTCTGAGTTGGATTCCTTTTATTTCTTTTTCTTCTCTGACTGCTGTGACTAAAACTTCCAAAACTATGTTGAATAATAGCGGTGAGAGTGGGCAACCTTGACTTGTTCCTGATCTTAGAGGAAATGTTTTCAGTTTTTCACCATTGAGAATGATGTTGGCTGTGGGTTTGTCATATATGGCCTTTATTATGTTGAGGTAGGTTCCCACTGTGCCTACTTTCTGGAGAGTTTTTATCATAAATGGGTGTTGAATTTTGTCAAAAGATTTTTCTGTATCTATTGAGATTATCATATGAATTTTATCCTTCAGTTTGTTAATATGGTGTACCACCTTGATTGATTTGCATATATTGAAGAATCCTTGCGCTCCTGGGATAAACCCCACCTGATCATGGTGTATGATCCTTTTAATGTGCTGTTGGATTCTGTCTGCTAGTATTTTGTTAAGGATTTTTGCATCTATGTTCATCAGTGATATTGGCCTGTAGTTTTCTTTTTTTTGTGACATCTTTGTCTGGTTTTGGTATGAGGGTGATGGTGGTCTCGTAGAATGAGTTTGGGAGTGTTCCTCCCTCTACTATATTTGAAAGGGTTTGAGAAGGATAGGTGTTAACTCTTTTCTAAATGTTTGATAGAATTCACCTGTGAAACCATCTGGTCTTAGGCTTTGTTTTTTGGAAGATTTTTAATCACACTTTCAATTTCACTGCTTGTGATTGGTCTCTTCATATTTTCTATTTCTTTCTGGTTCAGTCTCGGAAGTTCTACTTTTCTGAGAATTTGTCCATTTCTTCCAGGTTGTCCATTTCATTGACATACAGTTGCTTGTAGTAATCTCTCATGAGCCTTTGTATCTCTGCAGTGTCTGTTGTTACTTCTCCTTTTTCATTTCTAATTCTGATGATTTGGGTCTTCTCCCATTTTTCTTGATGAGTCTGGCTAATGGTTTTTCAATTTTGTTTATCTTCTCAAAGAACCAGCTTTTAGTTTTATTGATCTTTGCTATCATTTCCTTCATTTCCTTTTCATTTATTTCTGATCTGATGTTTATGATTTCTTTCCTTCTGCTAACTTTTGGTTTTTTTTTGTTCTTCTCTCTCTAATTGCTTTAGTTGTAAGGTTAGGTTTTTTATTTAAGATTTTTCTTGTTTCTTGATGTAGGATTGTACTGCTATAAGCTTCCCTCTTAGAACACTTTTGCTGCATCCCATAGGCTTTGGGTCATTGTGGTTTCATTGTCATTTGTTTCTAGATATTTTTTATTTCCTCTTTGATTTCTTCAGTGATCTCTTGGCTACTTAGTAGTGTGTTGTTTAGCCTCCAAGTGCTTGTATTTTTTACAGATTTTTTCCTGTAATTGATATCTAGTCTCATAGCATTTTGGTCAGGAAAGATACTTGATATGATTTCAATTTTGTTACATTTACTGAGGCTTGATTTGTGACCCAAGATCTGATCTATCCTGGAGAATGTTCCATGAGCACTTGAGAAGAAAGTGTATTCTGCTGTTTTTGGATGGAATGTCCTATAAATATCAATTAAGTCTATCTGGTCTAATGTGTCTTTTAAAGCTTGTGTTTCCTTATTTATTTTCATTTTGATGATCTCTCCATTGGTGAAAGTGGGGTGTTAAAGTCCCCTACTATTATTGTGTTACTGTCGTTTTCCCCTTTTATGGCTGTTAGTATTTGCCTTATGTATTGAGGTGCTCCTATGTTGGGTGCATAAATATTTACAATTGTTATAACTTCTTCTTGGATTTATGCCTTGAGCATTATGTAGTGTTTTGCTTTGTCTCTTGTAATAGTCTTTATTTTAAAATCTATTTTGTTTGATATGAGTATTGCTGCTCTAGCTTTCTTTTGATTTCCATTTGCATGGAGTATCTTTTTGCCTCCCCTCACTTTCAATCTGTATGTTTCCCTAGGTCTGAAGTGGTTCTGTTGTAGACAGCACGTATATGGGTCTTGTTTTTGTATCCATTCAGCCAGTCTATGTCTTTTGGTTGGAGCATTTAATCCATTTACATTTAAGGTAATTATCGATATGTATGTTCCTATTACCATTTTCTTAATTGTTTTGGATTTGTTATTGTAGGTCTTTTCCTTCCCTTGTTTTTTCTGCCTAGAGAAGTTCCTTTAGCATTTGTTGTAAAGCTGGTTTAGTGGTGCTGAATTCTCTTAACTTTTGCTTGTCTGTAAAGGTTTAATTTCTCCATCAAATCTGAATGAGATCCTTGCTGAGTAGAGTAATCTTGGTTGTAGGTTTTTCCCTTTTATCACTTTAAATATGTCCTTCCACCTCCTTCTGGCTTGCAGAGTTTCTGCTGAAAGTTCAGCTGTTAACCTTATGGAGATTCCCTGTATGTTATTTGTTTCCGTTCCCTTGTTGTATTTAATATTTTTTTCATTGAATTTAGTTTCTGTTAGTTTGATTAATATGTGTCTTGGTGTGTTTCTCCTTGGATTTATCCTGTATTGGACTCTGCCTTTCCTGGACTTGATTGAGTATTTCCTTACCCATGTTAGGGAAGTTTTCGACGACAATCTCTTCAAATATTTTCCCAGACCCTTTCTTTTTATCTTCTTCTTCTGAGACCCCTATAATTCTAATGTTTGTATGTTTAATGTTGCCCCAGAGGTCTCTGAGACTGTCCTTAATTCTGTTCATTCTTTTTTTTTTATTCTGCTCTGTGGCAGTTATTTCCACTCTTTTATCTTCCAGGTCACTTATTCTTTCTTCTGCCTCAGTTATTCTGCTATTGATTTCTTCTAGAGTATTTTAAATTTCATTTATTGTGTTGTTCGTCATTGTTTGTTTACTCTTTAGTTCTTCTAGGTCCTTGTTAAATGTTTCTAGTATTTTCTCCATTCTATTTCGAAGATTTTGGATCATCCTTATTGTCATTACCCTGAATTCTTTTTCAGGTAGACCACCTATTTCCTCTTCATTTATTTGGTCTGGTGGGTTTTTACCTTGTTTCTTCATCTGCTGCATACTTCTCTGTTTTCTCATTTTGTTTAACTTACTGTTTGCAGTCTTCTTTTCATAGGTTGCAGGTTCATAGTTCTCATTATTTTTGGTGTCTGCCCCCAGTAACTGAGGTTGGCTCAGTGGCTTGTGTAAGCTTCCTGGTGGAGGGGACTGGTGCCTGTTCTGGTGGGTGGGGCTGTATCTTGTCCTTCTGTTGGGCAGCACTACATCCCGTGGTGTGTTTTGGAGTGTCTTTGAACTTAGTATGACTTTAGGCAGCCTCTCTGCTAATGGGTGAGTTTGTGTTCCTGTCTTGCTGGTTTTTTGGCATGGGGTATCCAGCACTGGATCTTGCTGGCCTTTGGGTGCAGTTGGGTCTTAGTACTGAGATGAATATCTTTGGGAGAGCTCTCAGCGATTGATATTACGTGGGGCTGGAGGTTTCTTGTCGTTCAATGTCCTGGACTTGGCCCTCCCACCTTGAAGTCTCAGGCCTGACACCCAGCCAGGGCACCAAGACCCTGCTAGCCACATGGCTCAGAAGAAAAAGAAGAGAGAAAAACAAAAAAAACCAAAGTAACAAAACAAAAACAAAAACAGAAAAATGACAGACAGAACCCTAGGACAAATGGTAAAAGCAAACCTATACAGACAATATCACACAAAGAAGCATACACATACACACTCACAAAAAGACAAAAAGGAAAAAAATGTTTATATATATATAAGAAAAGGAAGAGAGCAACCAAACCAATAAACAAATCCACCAATGATAATAAGCACTAAATACTATACTAAGATAAACATAACACCAGAAACAAATTAGACATAGAAGGCTAACCCCAAGTCTACAGTTTTTCCCAAAGTCCATTGTCTTAATTTTGGGAATGTTTGTTGTCTATTCAGGTATTCTTCAGATGCAGGGTTTATCAAGTTGATTGTGGGGATTCAATCTGCTGCTCCTGAGGCTGCATGGAAAAATTTCCCTTTGTTTTCTTTGTTTGCACAGCTCCTGGGGTTCAGCTTTGGTTTTGGCCCTGCCTCTGCGTGTAGGTCACCCTCAGGTGTCTGTTCCTCACCCAGACAGGAGGGGGTTAAAGCAGCAGCTAATTAGGGCTCTGTTGCTCACTCAGGCCAGGCCGAGGGAGGGGTAGAGTAATATTAATTGGAATGCAGGGCGAGCCTGCGGCAGCAGAGGCTGGCATGACATTGCACCAGCCTGAGGTGTGCCGTGTGTTCTCCCAGGGAAGTTGTCCCTGGATATCGGGACCCTGGCAGTGACATGCTGCACAGGCTCCTGGGGGATGTGGATAGTGACCTGCTCTTGCACACAGGATTCTTGGTGGCAGCAGTAGCAGCCTTAGAGTTTCATACCTGTCTCTGTGGTCCAAGCTGATAGCCATGGCTCGTGACTGTCTCTGGAGCTCGTTTAGGTGGTACTCTGCCTTCTGTGGGCACAGGGGGAAGGAATCCCCTCTCCTCTCACTCCCCAAAACAAAGGTCTTTTGCCTCTTAGGCAGGTCCAGACTTTTTCCCGGACTCCCTCCGGCTAGCTCTGGTGCACTAGCTCCCTTCAGGCTGTGTTCACGCAGCCAACCCCAGTCCTCTCCCTGGGATCTGACCTCCGAAGCCCAAGTCTCAGTTTCCAGCCCCCACCCGCCCTGGTGTTTGAGCAGACAAGCCTCTCAGGCTGGTGAGTGCTGGTCGGCCCTGATCCTCTGTGTGGGAATCTCTCTACTTTGCCCTCTGCACCCCTGTTGCTGCACTCTCCTTTTTGGCTCCAAAGCTTTCCTCCCACCCACCCACTGTCTCCGCCAGTGAAGGGACTTCCTAGTGTGTGGAAACTTTTCCTCCTTCAGAGCTCTCTCCCAGAGGTACAGGTCCCTTCCCTATTCTTTTGTCTCTGTTTTTTCTTTTTTCTTTTGCCCTACCCAGGTACGTGGTGATTTTCTTGCCTTTGGGAAGTCTGAGGTCTTCTGCCAGTGTTCAGTAGGTGTTCTGTACGAGTTTTTCCACATGTAGATGTATTTTGATGTATTTATGGGGAGGAAGATGATCTCCACGTCTTACTCCTCTGCATCTTGAAGGTCCAGCCTCTCTTTCTTTTTTCTTTCTCTCTTTCTTTTTTCTTTCTCTCTTTCTTTTTCTTTCTTTCTTTCTTTCTTTCTTTCTTTCTTCCTTCCTTTCTTTTCTTTCTTTCTTTCTTCCTTTCTTTCCTTCCTTCCTTCCTTCCTTCCTTCCTTCCTTCCTTCCTTCCTTCTTTCTCTGCTTTGAAAGAGTAATCATTGTTTCTAGAAAACATTTTTCTAAGCCAAGTATGTCCTCTCAGAAGACAAAGAATGACTGGGGGAAGGGGAAAGTTAGTTGTTACTGATTCTCTGCTAATTCCTTGTGCCCAGTCGCATCCTTACCTTCCTGCCTCTTCAGTCTGCCAGCCTCAGATTCAGAGCCATCATTACTCTAAGGGGAGGGGGCCCAAGGAGACCTCCCACCCCAAGCACAGGGAGTGAATATGAAAGGTGTTAAATTCTTTCCCTTGTTCTATTTCTGTAACAGCTCAATTCTGTGACATGAAAATCTCCCTTTCTGTCTTAAAATCATCTGTACAGACAGATGCAAAGCTGTAACTCATTAAGCATTGCCCCCAACTGATTGCTAAGGAACCTAAACATAACAGAGGAGGGTGTTGGGAATTTGAGGAAATTGTTTCAGAGAAGAAAAAGAAATAGAACTAAGGCAGAAAAACCTCAACTGGTGATTGGGGATTAGGGAACCAAGGGGGAGATGTTGTTTTTCAAATGGAGAAAGACTATTTTTGAGAAAGCCTTTAGACAAGTCATGGGATTAGCAAAACTCTAGGGTGGAAAGCCTGTGAACAGTGGCCAGCCCTGGGCAAATGATCTTCCTCATTATGAATATTCTCTTCTTCCTTTCTGACACTCGCTGAGTCTCATTCTTTTTCACAGTGACTGGTCAAATAATTCCAGCTAAGATATAGTCAAGAGCAGTTTAAAATAGATTTGGTCCATTCAGGTATGTATAGTTCAAGTTTGGGGAGAGAGGATGAGAGGAACAGCATGGTAGATTTAAACCCTGACACTGGTTCTATAAAACTGAACCTGTGTACCTCAGATTGGGACTTGAACCCACAGGCCAGGACTTGAACTCAGCCAAAAACTGAGATTGGGACTTGAATCCATGGTCTTTTAACTGAAATCACACACCTGGTCTCAGGACTTAATGAAGCTCAGGTTCTTGATGTCTCATCACAGAAACAATTTGGTGAGAGACAAAGTGATAGGTAAGAAGTGGATTTATTTAGAGAGAAACACACTCCCCATACAGAGTGTGGGCCACCTCAGAAGGCAAGAGGCCTTGGGAGAAACACACTCCACAGACAGAATGTGGGCTATCTCAGAAGGGGAGAGAGGCCCTAGGGTATGGGGTTGTCAGTTTTTATAGGGGTGGGTAATTTCATAGGCTAATGAGTGGGAGGACTATTCCAGCTATTTTGGAGAAGAGGTGGAGATTTCCAGAAATTGGGCCACCATCCACTTTTTGACCTTTATGGTTGGCCTTGGAACTGTCATGGCTCCTGTGGGTGTGTCATTTAGCTTGCTGATGTGTTACAATGAGGGTATACTGAGGCTGAAGGTCTAGTGGAAGTCAACTCATCTGCCGTTTTGGACCTATTTGGCTGTAATCAGTTTTTTTTAAATTAATTAATTAATTAATTTATATTTTTGGCTGCGTTGGGTCTTTGTTGCTGTGCGCGGGCTTTCTCTAGTTGCGGCGAGCAGGGGCTTCTCTTTGTTGTGGTGCATGGGCTTCTCGTTGGAGTGGCCTCTCTTGTTGTGGAGCATGGGCTCTAGGCACACAGGCTTCAGTAGTTGTGGCGTGTGGGCTCAGTAGTTGTGGCGCACGGGCTTAGTTGCTCCGTGGTATGCGGGATCTTCCCAGACCAGTACTTGAACCTGTGTCCCCTGCATTGGCAGGTGGATTCTTAACCACTGCACCACCAGGGAAGCCCTCTAATCAGTTTATATCATGTCCTCAGGCTATGTCATTCTTTTAAAGGTTGTGCCCTGCCCCCTTTCATCCTGTTTCAAAACCACTGGTGTCAGTATCTAGGGTCAGGGGTCTCCACAGGTAGCCTCTCAAATGCTGTCTCCACAGGAAGGACTTACCTGTAGGTAGAGAATAAATCCCCTAATGTGACATTTATTCTCATGGTTTGTTACTTTTAGTTTTTATTGTTTGACTTAGTCCACATATGGTTCCTGACGGCAGGGTTTTATTTTGCTGTGATGGGAGCTGGAGCCCTGCTACACTGTAGCACATGCTGTGTGTACTGGCAGGTGGCCCTTGGCCACATCTCAAGGAGAATCTCAGTATACCCTTTTTTATACAGAGCCAACCAAGGTAGTCAAAAGCTAATAGCATTTGTCAACATGGGTAAGATTAGTATTTTCCATTTTCTGCTTAGTCCTTAGAATTTTCATTATATATGCAAAGTGTTCAGAAACGGGTATATGTGAAAGACTGAAGGTGTAAAATTCCAAGAGTGTAGCAGAAAATCTAGGAGGTTGGTTCCATGTCCTATACATTAAATAGTTCAATGAAGATTATTAGTTTCCTCAATATAAGATTAGTATGTTCTTATGACTTTTCTGATGGGAATTTTTGGATCAAAGATTGTCTATCTACTGATACAAAAAAATTTGGTCGTCAGAGTGTATCTTCCAAGCATTTGTACCTCAGAATATGTACAAAATCCAATTGTTATTTAGAAAGTGAATTAGAATGGAAATAAAATGTGCTTAAGTTAGTGTTTTTGTTTTTTTAAAGAATGATCCATTTGCACATGGATTTGTTTGAATCTAACCTCTTGAAAACATAAAGGACCCTCAAATTTGTCATCTTTTGTTCTTTGATTAGTATTATACATACTCTTCTTTAGGAAATAGGATCTGCAAGTCTATTTTTCTTTTTGCCCTAGAGATTTCACTCATCTTTTTTGTATTATCCTACAGGGTTAGGCGATTATGCACATTTATTTTATGTTTCTTCTGTGAATGGATTTAAATTCCTTTACTTAGAAACCATCCCTTCAGGGAATGAAGAGGGTTTATCTTTGCTGGCCATGTGGATTCCTGTGAACTCTCTCATCCAAGATGAAAGCAATTTGCATTCCAGTAATACTGAGCTATCTTGTGTTTCTCCCCAAATTGGTAATTTTCCAGAGGCTTTCTCCTCTGTTTGGGATGTCCTTTCCTAGCTGGTAAACACTTTGTTCATTCTTCATGTTTATGAATCAATTCTTTTTTTTTTTTTTTTTTTTTTTTTTTTTTTTTTTTTTTTTTTTTGCGGTATGTGGGCCTCTCACTGTTGTGGCCTCTCCCGTTGCGGAGCACAGGCTCCGGACACGCAGGCTCAATGGCCATGGCTCATGGGCCAAGCCGCTCCGCGGCATGTGGGATCCTCCCAGACCGGGGCACGAACCCGTGTCCCCTGCATCGGCAGGCGGACTCTCAACCACTGCGCCACCAGGGAAGCCCTATGAATCAATTCTTTGTGAAGCTTTTTCTTTCCATCTTCATCTCCTTCAACCCCTACCCCATAATCCTAGGCCAGAGTTTATCATAGCTTCTTCTCTAGTATCTCCACACTGCAGATATAGCTCTATTATTATGTTAATCATGTTATACTGGGTCATAATGTTAGCTCTTCTGATTTCACTTAGCTTTCTAGGACTAAAGTTGTTGATCTTTCCAATATCTGTAAGCTTTACCTTGGGTCTCCATACAAGTCTCCTTAATAATAAGTTAAATGTAATAAGTTATATGTGATAACAACAACTATTTATTAAGTGCATACTACCATATTTTATCCACAAGGTACACATAGTTTTCTTCCATATTTAAACATCTCTAAAATCAGGATGCATCTTAAAATTGATTAAGTCTTAGGTTGATGAAATACAATGTATGTCAGCCACTGTACTGATTTCTTAATATTATATTTCATCCTTAATAATCCAATAAGGTAAGTTTTTTAAAAAAAATAAATTTATTTATTTATTTATTTTTGGCTGTGTTGGGTCTTCGTTGCTGCACACAGGCTTTCTCTAGTTGAGGCAAGTGGGGGCTACTCTTCGTTGTGATGCGTGGGCTTCTCATTGCAGTGGCTTCTGTTGTTGTAGAGCACGGGCTCTAAGCATGTGGGCTTCAGTAGTTGTGGCTCTCGGGCTCTAGAGCACAGGCTCAGTAGTTGTGGCACACGTGCTTAATTGCTCTGCGGCATGTGGGATCTTCCTGGATCAGGGCTTGAACCTGTGTCCCCTGCATTGGCAGGTGGATTCTTAACCACTGCACCACCAGGGAAGTCCCAAGGTAAGTGCTATTAATATTTGGTTTATGGATGAGGAAACAGAGATTTGGAGGGATTAAAAAACTGGTTCAAGGTACATAGCTATTAAGAGGCAGAGCGAGGACTGAAACTTAGGTAATGATCTTAATCATTCTGCTGGGGAAGAGTGGGAAGAATGGAAGAAAACTAACATTTTGAGAACTTTCTATTATGTGGCAGCCACTGTGCTAGGTACTCCTTGTACTACTGAAACCATGCAACTCAGATTGGGACTTGAACCCACAGTCTTTTAACTCTGATCACACACCTGGTCTCAGGACTTAATGAAGCTCAGGTTCTTGATGTCTCATCACAGAAAGAATGCAGTGAGAGACAAAGTGATAGGTAAGAAGTGGATTTATTTAGAGAGAAACACATTCCACATACAGATTGTGGGCCATCTCAGAAGGTGAGAAGCCTTGGGAGAAACACACTCCACAGACAGAATGTGGGCCATCTCAGAAAGGGAGAGCAGCCCCAGGGTATGGGATTGTCAGTTTTTATAGGGGTGGGTAATTTCATAAGCTAATGAGTAGGAGGAGTATTCCAGCTATTTCAGGAAGGGGTGGGTATTTCCAGGAATTGGGCTACTGCCCAATTTTTGACATTTATTGTCAGCCTTGGAACTGTCATGGCTCCTGTGGGTGTGTCATTTAGCTTGCTGATGTGTTACAATGAGGGTATACTGAGGCTGAAGGTCTAGTGGAAGTCCATTCATCTGCCATCTTGGACCTATTTGGCTCTAATCAGTTTATATCATGTCCTCGGGCTATGTCATTCTTTTAAAGGTTGTGCCCTGCACCCTTCCTTCCTGTTTCACTACTTCTCATTTTATTCTCACAAAAACTTTGAGGTAGGCATTATAGTCTTTATATTATAGACAAGGAGACTGAGGCTTATGTTAGATAGATTGTTTGAAGCCACATAGCTGGGAAGTGCTGAAGTAAGGATTTGAACTCAGGCCTGGTGGGTTCCATAGTCATTTTCACCAGAATTTTAGCAGTGCCCTTTCAGTTTAAGAGAAACTGAACATTGATATAGGCAATGTGAACCGAACAGATATAAAAATCCATTCCCCAGATGGCAAAATTAGGTCGTGTTCCTTGTATGATGATCTAAGAGTGTCTTAGACTCTCGACTTTCCTTAAATATAAAAGAAGTAGGGACTTCCCTGGTGGCACAGTGGTTAAGAATCCGCCTGACAATGCAAGGGACAGGGGTTTGAACCCTGGTCCAGGAAGATCCCACAGACCGTGGAGCAACTAAGCCCATGTGCCACAACTAATGAGCCTGCATTCTACAGCCCATGAGCCACAACTACTGAAGCCTGTGGGCCTAGAGCCCATGCTCCGCAACAAGAGAAGCCCGCGCACCACAACGAGGAGTAGGCCTCACTAGCCATAACTAGAGAAAGCCCAACGCAGCCAAAAATAAATAAACAAATAAATATATAAAGTTATTTTTTAAAAAGTAAGCACTAGTGATGACTCTGCTGATTTGAACTGTGGACTAGTCTCAAGGTGTTTTCTTGACGTGTGTAACAAAGATAATGCTCTTTAGCCTCCACTGCCTCATCCGGTACCCCAGCAGTGTATATACCAGGTGACATAAGGGCTACTATTAACTGGACCCTACCTTGTAGCTTTGTGTGTTAAAGGACATTGAACTGGCACCATAAACAATGTTTAACTGATTTTCCATTTATTAAATTGTTTGACTTGTGGCCTAACTGATTTATCCTGGGCTAGACCATTAACCCCTTGGACACTCCATTATGCAGGATGCCTATCATATGCATTTATTTTGTCTTTCATAAAGAAATACCTTTCCCCCCTTTTGAAGGAAAAAGCAAGATAGTTTCTCAAACTAATCTTAATGAGCTCACTGCAAGAATTCAAATATGCTGTCTTTAGGTATATTCAGCTCTTTCAAAGAGTATAATGTGAATACGCCAATGTTTTCATTTTTCTCTTGGACGAATTTTGATTTGTAGCTAGAGTTAATGAATTTAAGAGTAGTATTCCAAAGTAGTGTTTCCCAAAATGTATTCCAGCACATGTTAGCTCTAAGAGTTGACCTTTGAAATATGGGTCCCATGGTCAAATAAATCTAGGTAATGTAGCAAAGCTATTCCTCCCTCATAGAGTTTAACCATTAGTGCATTAAAGGCCCTGATAAGTCCAGCTGTAAAGAACTTGTTTTTTGGTAAGTCTGTTGACAATTCATGGAACTAGTGTTTCCTTAACACACTTCAGGATATACTGTCTCTGGCAGAGGCTGTAATTGTCCCCTGTATCCATTCTCTTTTTCCTTTTAGTGAGAGAATCTCTGAATTGTAGCTAGGCACATAGCTTTCTAGCTAAACACTATGTTTTCTCACTTCTTTAAAACCAGTTGCAGCTGTGTGAATGATTTTTTTGTCAGTAGAATGTAAACAAAAATAATGTGAGCAAAACTGAGTGTTGCTCCTTTAAAAGGAAGTTGCTTGCCCTCTACTTTCTATCTTTCCCCATTCTTGCTGGCTGGAATGCTCAGTTGCTGGTGACTCAGTTTTGACCATCTGACCAGACCACACTTCAGGGGATGCCAAATGAAAAGACACAAGGAATCTGGGTCCCTGATGGTTTTGTGGACTAGCCATTTATATCTGAATTGTTTCACGGAAGATAAATAAAATTCATTTTGTTTGAACTACTCTATTTTGGGTATCTTTGTTATAGCTGCTTAATCTAAACTGTCACTAATCACTGTCCTGGAATTCTCTGAGAATTTTATGCTTGGGTTAGTATAAACTTCCTGAATTCTATTGGCTTTTCTTAATAAATGTTTTTAAAGAGAAATTCCTAAATGCTTTAGAGGAAGCTAAAAATTTATGTGAAATAACGTTTGGAATGAAGCTAAGCTGTAGACTTAGCATTAAAATATAGAATGAACACTCAAATAATGAAATATTTGCTCAGACTGAGCCAGGTGAAAGACTGGACTTTCTCATGAAAGAAGATGAGGTTTTAAATGACTCATGTTATACATAGTATCACTAATTTTTCTAAGTGTGTTTATACATAAATGTCTCAAGCTACTGAAATAAATGAATGATTCATATTAGCTTCAAAAAGAAAGCCTTTGGGGTTTTCTCTGTCTGCTCTGCATTTTAACTTGCCATTATTTAAAGGCTTATTCAAGACTTTTAACAGCAGACACACTGGCAACAATGTCAATTCTGACCTCAGTCAAACATAATAGGAGAGAGCAAACTGTGTTTTCCTCGGAAAAGAAAACCACAGCATATTTTCCTCCTGGAATAATTTGATTTCCTTTTGCTGTAGAAAGTCCAGAGAAAGTGACAGCAATTCTGCCATAAGCTTCCACAAGTTGAAACTGAATGTCTGTGATTGTACTTCCCATGATGACTTTTCTACACTAATGCTTGGGTTTCCATTTTAGAGCCCCTGATTACTAGATGTGCTTCAAGATCTTAACGTAACTAAGCATGCTTGGCTTGGCTCTGCTTTGGGGCAATGGCATCCTGCCGGCTTCTGTGATGAATGTGTCCAGAGCTTTAGCCCTGAAAACTCCAATCTCCAAGGAATTGTCGATTTTGTCTCTGACATTTATGAAGGACATCTGTGTAATGTCTGACCATGGCTTAAATCTCTGTATCTCCACATCTATCATGGTATCTGTGCTTAGCTGCAAGCCCAGCAATGGAAAGGAGCAGTTTACTAATTGGAAATCGTAACAGGTTTTGACTTTTTCATTGCAACATCTGTGAAGTAGTATGAGATTTGATTGGTGTCTAAAAATCTTTATTTAATTTACTACCAGAAGCAGATCAAATTTCAGATTCCCTTTGCTGGTATTAGCATCAAGATAAATCTTTTATAAGGGTGTACAGGAATTCTAAAGAAAAAGTGAAACCAGTAGCTTTTTAGATTTTCCTTGTTTTATGTCGGGTTTCCTAGAAAATGAAAAAGAATTTTTTCTTGGAAGAAAGTTAAAAACTACTTGTGCAGAGGAAAAACAGAAAAGGAACAATGAATGATATTTCATATTTTTAGACTCTTGAAGGTGAATTTTGATCCATTTCCTATTTTTTTTAAGATTATAATATAGTTCTTTGCAGGTCATCTCATCTCTGGAACATTCTCACTCAGTTATCAATGAAACCCAAAGATATCTGTGGGACTAAATTCTTCTTTGAAAGATTAGCATAGATTCACTATCAACAAAACAAAATAGCCCTTATCCTCTACCTCATAACATCTTTTGAGAAGAGATTTGTGAGCCTTTTGGGTGCATGTGCTATGAAAATGCCAAACGGTGGTAAATTGATGATGTAAAGGGAAAAAAGGTTTCCATAGGTTCCCTTTGTAAAAGGAAACAAATACATGAGTTCTATACAACATTCATGATAAGGCATACCGCTTCTGTCTCAGACTGCTAATTTTTCCTTTTTCTCATTCTTTTTTCCCTCTTTTTCTCATTATTTATAGATAGAAACTTCTAATCTTATTCCCTTCCTGAAATGAGTTCTCAGCCCACTTCAGACTGCTGAATTCCAAAGAACATGGGTCATGTTTGGAAGCTTTCTTGGTGAAGGGCCTTAGTGCAACACCACCTGTGAATAAATGCTTAACAAGTAGGCTTTTGATCAGGATGTCTCTTAGATATTAGAAAAAAATTGTTTCAATAGAATAGCTTCAGGCTGCAACTCACTGTTAAATAAACTAGACAGCTGCCTCAAATCCTTTCTGAAATGAAGTGGGATTTACTCACTAACTAAAATAAGAGATCCACTCATCAAGGCAACAAGTATTCATTCTTTAACATGGCTTCAACAGATCATGGTGCTAGGCTGGTGTCATCACAAGGTTTGTGTTAGAAAGCAGTGTGCACAAATGAGGTCACATTAATTCTAACAACTCAAATTTTACTGACTTGAGAGAGTCTTAGCCTCCTGAAAACTCCCTGCTAAGTATATTTTTAGGGTATCTTTAAGGGTCTCTCCTATACTCTCCTAGATAGCCCTTCTGCTCAATGATGTCCTCTTCCTAAGAAAACAACTGAGAGCAGTTGCTGCATGCTATCACCATACTTCTGGAGCTCCCAAAGCTGCAAACTTGAGGGACCATGTAGAGTAGTATGCCCTGTAAATGACCCTGGCCCAGGAATAAGCTGTGTTCTGCACAGAATATATTTTGTAGGAAGCACACAAAGAGGGTCTTAAAAGGTGTCTCCTAAGTTCCTTTGGGAAAACAGTTTTTTGTTTGTTTGTTTGTTTTTGTTTTTTTCCATTTTTGCCTATAGCATCTCTCACTCCTTAGAGCTCAAACACGAGTCTATGTGTCCTGAACAGGAGAGCCACCATGCTATTCCCTTCAAATCCCAGATGTCTCCCACAGTGTGCCTTGAAACACCCTACTCCCTGCAGTCACTCTACACCCCTAGGCAGATCAGTTTGTATAAATAGACACCTGTGGTCTTCCACTACCTCATCAGACATACCCAGACGTGTCTGAATCCCAGCAGAGGAAATATCTTAGGCTAAAACCAAAGCATCTGTACATGCTTAACAAAAAAATCACACAAAATACTGTGAAACTTAAAGTTTTTCAGTGGAAAATGCCTCACATTAATTTGGTTCATGCATGCATGCTTCATTTATAATCCAAATAAATTCCTAGGCCCCATATGGCCCAGTTTTGGCATAGTACTACATTAAAGAAACACAGTTTAGCAACCAAAAGTAATTAAAAAGTAATTCTCACATTTATTTGGGCTTCCTTAAGAATATTAAATGAATAACAAGTTCATAATCCTTAGTTATGAATCCTTCTAGAAGCTTTCTTTCTTCTTTCATGTTCTCTCCTGTCCCTTTGTGTTCCTAAGTGCCTCTATTTGTGCTAAGTCCCCAATATTTCTCTCCCAAACCTGCCTCTATGTCTCTTACTTTTTCTTTTTCTTTTCTTTTTGCCTTTTCAGTTTGTTCCTCTCTTTCTCAAAATCTGGGAATTTTTGATAAAATTGAACTCATCTTAATGGGTCAAAGTTTCATGGAAGCTAGCAGACCAAGACAAGATACTTTTTAGTGAGCAGAAAGGGTAGGGATGCATCAATGATTTTTGTATCTATTATACATTCATCTGACATTTATTGAGGACCTAATATACATGGCAGGCATTGTGGAGGCACTGAGGACATAAATGAATAGGATATTGTCTCCGACTTCAGGAAACTCAAGTCCAGTAGAAGGTAGAGGCATATTAGACAAATGATTGTAATCAGTGGGGCAGGTATAAGAATGGACTTAGATTTTAGGCCATATGTGACACCAAAGTTGGGTAGGTCAAAAAAGACTTCACAGAGGAGAAGCCCTTGCCTTTAAGGATAAGTTGTAGTTTTTCAAGTGGGTGGTTTCCTAAGGCAGAAACCCAACAGTGATCCTAGAGTCTTCCCATTCCTTTATCCTCTACAAATACTTTTAGTTCTTATGGCCTATTGAGTCTATATCCTTAACATCTCTTTTGTCCACCTCTTTCTGCCAATCCACATTGCTATTGTTTATGTTAGCACAGCTTTCACTTTGAAAGTATCCAACTGGCTTCTTATTTATCTTCTTGCCTATTATCCGGCACCTTTTGAAAATATCTACCATATTGCCTATAGTCTAGATAAGTCATTTTCAGTTTTATTTTCTGTCTTAAGTCTACTTTATACTCTCAAAAAGTATTGAGGACCCCCAAAAGCTTTTGTTTATGTAGGTGATAGAAACTTAGAATTAAATTAAAAATTTAAAGATAAAAACAATCTCATTATATGTTAACATAAATAATATGTTCTTATGAAAAATATATTTTACAAAACAAAATAAAATTTAATGAGAAGAGTGGCATTGCTTCTTACTTTTTTTGCAAGTCTCTGTATGTTTGGTTTAATAGAAGACAGATGGATTCACATATCTATTTCTACATTCAGTATGTTGAAATGTCACATGTTATATAGCCTCTGTAAGCCTCCATTGTACACTCTAAAAAATGAGGGTGAACAATACTATTATTGCAAAAATATTTTTGACCTTGAAAACCTTCTATATGGTCTTGGGGAACCCACGGCTTCTTAGGCCACACTTTGAGAACTGCTAGTATGGATCTTTCTAAAGTACAAATCTGTTTATGTTTCTCCCCTGCTTAAAATTTTTCAGCAGCTCTCTTTTGTGTACAGAATAAAGTAAATGGAAGAGTGGGAGGACACTAAGATGACTCCTAGATTTTATGCTTAGATAACTGGGTAAACAAAATAGAAAATTAGAAAAGGGAAGCATATTTTTATAGTGATGAAGTTGATGAATTCAGTTTTTTTTTTTTTTTGTCATGGCTTTTGAGGTGAGTACCAGTTAACTACAGTGTATAACATACCCCTCAAAAAACATAGTGGCTTAAAACAGCATTTGTTATACAACACCAAAGATGTGATCTGTGAAATAAAGAATTGATAAGCTGGATTTCATTAAAATTGAAAACTTCTTCTCTGCTAAAGACAATAACAAGAGAATTAGAAGACAACCCACAGAGTAGGAGAAAATATTTGCAAAAGACACATCTGATAAAGGACTGCTATCCAAAATATAAAAGAACTCTTAAAACTCAACAATAAGAAAACAAATAATCTGTTTTAAAAATGGGCTAAAGACCTGAGCAGACATGTCACCAAACAGAATATACGGATGGCAAACAGCATAAGAAAAAATATTCTACGACTTATGTTATCAGGGAAATGCAAATTAACAACAACGAGATACCACTATGCCCCTTTTTGAATGGCCCAAATCCAGAACGCTTGACAACACCAAATGCTGATGAGGATGTGGAACATCAGGAACTTTCATTCATTGCTGGTGGGAATGCAAAATGCTGCAACCATTTTAGAAAGCAGTTTGGCAGTTTCTCATAAAACTAAACATACTCTTACCACTTGATCCAGCAATCATGCTCTTTGGTATTTGTTTAATCAAAGGAGTTTAAAATTTATGTCCACACAAAAACGTGCTCAAGGGTGTTTGCAGCAGCTTTATTCATAATTGCCAAAATTTGGAAGCAACCAAGATGTCTTCCAGTAGATAAATGGATAAATAAATCATGGTACATCCAGACAATGGAATGTTATTCAGCTCTAAAAAGAAATGAGCTATCAAGCCATGAAAAGACATGAAGGAAGCTTAAATGTGTATCACTAAGTGAAAGAAGCCCATCTGAAAAGACTACACACTATATGATTCCAACTGTATGAAATTCTGGAAAAAACAGAACTAGGGAGATAATAAAAAGGTCAGTTGCTGTCAGGGGTATGTATATGCGGTGGTGGGTAGAGGAGGGATGAATAGGCAAAGCACAGAGGATTTTTAGAGTGATGAAAATACTCTGTATGCTATTATAATGGAGGATATATGTCATTATACATTTGTCCAAACCCATAGAAGGTACAACCCAAGAGTGAATCTTAGTGTAAACTATAGACTTAGAATGATTATAATGCATCAATGCAGGCTCATCAATTTTAACAAACGTACCACTCTGGTGAGTGATGTTGATAATGGGGGAGGCTATGTATCTGTGAGGGAAGGGGGTATATGGGAAATCTCTGTATCATCCTCTCAATTTTGTTGTAAATCTAAAACTTCTATTAAAAAAGTAAGAAGTTTTAAAGAAACCCAGCATTGTTAAGCATTTGTTATTTCTCACAAGACTGTAAGTTGACTGGACAAAGCTAGGTGGTGAATGGAGGATGGTGGACCCGTGGGATGGAGAGCATTTCATCTGGCCTTTCTTTTGTCAGTATAGTGTGCTTCCTGCTCAGTCTTTGCTTTTTCAGGCAGAAAGTGCTGCCTGCCACTGGTAGAAAGTCAGGAGACATCACATCTGGGTCACTCTTTGCCAGTGGGTGGAGGGCCAGAAGACACCAACAGTCTCCTGCTACTGTGTAAGGGCTGGGAGAGCCTGGGCTTGGGTTGTCTTCTGCCACTGGGTGGAGGATTGGGAGGTATTCTACCTGCTTTTAATATTCCTCCTCTCTCTGTGTTCTCATAATGTCCTTTACTGGTATTTATAACATTACATATTAATCATTGACTTTTTTTCAGGCAGAGACTATCAATATTCAACACAATGCTTAGCATGTCATAGGCACTCAATAACTGTTTGAGAAATGAATGGATGGTGAAATTTGATATTATGCAAAGCAGGCTGACAATAGGAAATCATTATAAACTTTTGAACTGAATTATGACATAAGGAATTATGTTTTAGGAAGATTTTACCATTATTATGGATGTACTGAGAAATACACTCCTCTACCTGGGTGACAACTACTGCTTTTTATTTTTTAATATGGAGGTTTGGGGATATATCCCTACTGATTTTCTTTTTTTTTTTTAAACATCAGGTAAATGTTTATTTTCTCTCATTCCAACCCAGAAAATGTACATAGGTCTCGAGTTATTCCATGAAACTATCATTTACTATACATCTTTTTTTTAAATTTTTAAATTTAATTTTATTTATTTTTTTATACAGCAGGTCCCTATTAGCCATCAATTTTATACATATTAGTGTATACATGTCAATCCCAATTGCCCAATTCAGCACACCACCATCCCCACCCCCCTGCCGGTTTTCCCCCTTGGTGGCCATACATTTGTTCTCTACATCTGTGTCTCAATTTCTGCCATGCAAACTGGTTCATCTGTACCATTTTTCTAGGTTCCACATATATGCATTAATATATGATATTTGTTCTTCTCTTTCTGACTTACTTCATTCTGCATGACAGTCTCTAGATCCATCCACATCTCTACAAATGACCCAATTTCGTTCCTTTTTATGGCTGAGTAATATTCCATTGTATATATGTATCACATCTTCTTTATCCATTCGTCTGTCGATGGGCATTTAGGTTGCTTCCATGACTTGACTATTGTAAATAGTGCTGCAGTGGACATTGGGGTGTATGTGTCTTTTTGAATTATGGTTTTCTCTGGGTATATGCCCAGTAGTGGGATTGCTGGATCATATGGTAATTCTATTCTTAGTTTTTTAAGGAACCTCCATACTGTACTCCATAGTGGCTGTATCATTTACATTCCCACCAGCAGTGCAAGAGGGTTCCCTTTTCTCCACAGCCTCTCCAGCATTTGTTGTTTGTAGATTTTCTGATGATGCCCATTCTAACTGGTGTAAGGTGATACCTCATTGTAGTTTTGATTTGCATTTCTCTAATAATTAGTGATGTTGAGCAGCTTTTCATGTGCTTCTTGGCCATCTGTATGTCTTCTTTGGAGAAAGGTCTATTTAGGTCTTCTGCCCATTTTTGGATTGGGTTCTTTGTTTTTTTAATATTGAGCTGCATGAACTGTTTATATATTTTGGAGATTAATCCTTTGTCCTTTGATTCAATTGTAAATATTTTCTCCCATTCTGAGGGTTGTCTTTTTGTCTTGTTTATGGTTTCCTTTGCTGTGCAAAAACTTTTGTTTCATTAGGTCCCATTTGTTTATTTTTGTTTTTATTTCCATTACTCTAGGAGGTGGATCAAAAAAGATCTTTCTCTGATTTATGTCAAAGAGTGTTCTTGCTATGTTTTCCTCTAAGAGTTTTATAATGTCTGGTCTTACACTTAGGTCTCTAATCCACTTTGAGTTTATTTTTGTGTATGGTGTTAGGGAGTGTTCTAATTTTGTTCTTTTATATGTAGCTGTCCAATTTTCCCAGCACCACTTATTGAAGAGACTGTCTTTCCTCCATTGTATATCCTTGCCTCCTTTGTCATAGATTAGTTGACCATAGGTGTGTGGGCTTATCTCTGGGCTTTCTATCTTCTTCCGTTGATCTATGTTTCTGTCTTTGTGCCTGTACCATATTGTCTTGATTACTGTAGCTTTGTAGTATAGTCTGAAGTCAAGGAGTCTGATTCCTCCAGCTCCATTTTTTTCCCTCAAGACTGCTTTCACTATTCGGGGTCTTTTTTGTCTCCATACAAATTTTAAGATTTTTTGTTCTAGTTCTTTAAAAAATGCCATTGGTAATTTGATTGGGACTGCATTGAATCTGTAGATTATTTTGGGTAGTAGAGTCATTTTCACAATATTGATTCTTCCAATCCAAGAACATGGTATATCTCTCCATCTGTTGGTATCATCTTTAATTTCTTTCATCAGTGTCTTATAGTTTTCTGCATACAAATCTTTTGTCTCCTTAGGTAGATTTATTCCTAGGTATTGTATTCTTTTTGTTGCAATGGTAAATGGAAGTGTTTCCTTAATTTCTCTTTCAGATTTTTCATCATTAGTGTATAGGAATTCAAGATATTTCTGTGCATTAATTTTGTATCCTGCAACTTTACCAAATTCATTGATTAGCTCTAGTAGTATTCTGGTGGCATCCTTAGGATTCTCTATGTATAGTATCATGTCATCTGCAAAGAATGACAGTTTTACTTCTTCTTTTCCAATTTGTATTTCTTTTATTTCTTTTTCTTCTCTGCCGTGGCTAGGACTTCCAAAACTATGTTGAATAATAGTGGTGAGAGTGGACAACCTTGTCTTTTTCCTGATCTTAGAGGAAATGCTTTCAGTTTTTCACCATTGAGAATGATGGTTGCTGTGGGTTTGTCATATATGGCCTTTATTATGTTGAGGTAGGTTCCCTCTATGCCCACTTTCTGGAGAGTTTTTATCATAAATGGGTGTTGAATTTCGTCAAACGTTTTGTCTGCATCTATTGAGATAATCATATGGTTTTTATTCTTCAATTTGTTAATATGGTTTGTCACATTGACTGATTTACGTATATTGAAGAATTCTTGCATCCCTGGGATAAATCCCACTTGATCATGGTGTATGATCCTTTTAATGTGTTGTTGGATTCTGTTTGCTGGTATTTTTTTGAGGATTTTTGCATCTATATTCATCAGTGATATTGATCTGTAATTTTCTTTTTTTTGTAGTGTCTTTGTCTGGTTTAGGTATCAGGGTGATGGTGGCCTCATAGAACGAGTTTGGGAGTGTTCCTTCCTCTGCAATTTTTTGGAAGAGTTTGAGAAGGATGGGTGTTGGCTCTTCTCTAAATGTTTGATAGAATTCACCTCTGAAGCCATGTGGTCCTGGACTTTTGTTTGTTGGAAGATTTTTAATCACAGTTTCAATTTCATTACTTGTGACTGGTCTGTTTATATTTTCTATTTCTTCTTGGTTCAGTCTTGGAAGGTTATACCTTTCTAAGAATTTGTCCATTTCTTCCAGGGTGTCCATTTTATTGGTATAGAGTTGCTTGCAGTAGTCTCTTAGGATGCTTTGTATTTCTGTGGTGTCTGTTGTAACTTCTTTTTCATTTCTAATTTTATTGATTTGGGTCCTCCCCCGCTTTTTCTTGATGAGTCTGGCTAATGGTTTATCAGTTTTGTTTATCTTCTCAAAGAACCAGCTTTTAGTTTCATTGATCTTTGCTATTGTTTTCTTTGTTTCTATTTCATTTATTGCTGCTCTGATCTTTATGATTTCTTTCTTTATGCTAACTTTGGGTTTTGTTTGTTCTTCTTTCTCTAGTTCCTTTAGGTGTAAGGTTAGATTGTTTATTTGAGGTTTTTCTTGTTTCTTGAGGTAGGCTTGTATAGCTATAAAGTTCCCACTTAGAACTGCTTTTGCTGCATCCTATAGGTTTGGGATTGTCGTGTTTTCATTGTCATTTGTCTCTAGGTATTTTTTGATTTCCTCTTTGATTTCTTCAGTGATCTCTTGGTTATTTAGTAATGTATTGTTTGTCCTTCATGTGTTTATGTTTTTTACATTTTTTTCACTGTAATTAATTTCTAATCTCATAGCATTGTGGTCAGAAATGATGCTTGATATGACTTCAATTTTCTTAAATTTACTGTGGCTTGATTTGTGACCCAAGACGTGATCTATCCTGGAGAATGTTCTGTGCGCACTTGAGAAGAAAGTATAATCTGCTGTTTCTGGATGGAATGTCCTATAAATATCAATTAAATCTATCTGGTCTATTGTGTCATTTAAAGCTTCTGTTTCCTTATTTATCTTCATTTTGGATGATTTGTCCATTGGTGTAAGTGAGGTGTTAACATCCCCCACTATTATTGTGTTACTGTCAATTTCCTCTTTTATAGCTGTTAGCAGTTGCCTTATGTATTGAAGTGCTCCTATGTTGTGTGCATATATATTTATAATTGTTATATCTTCTTCTTGGATTGATCCCTTGATCATTATGTAGTGCTCTTCCTTGCCTCCTGTAACATTCTTTATTTTAAAGTCTTTTTTTTCTGATATGAGTATAGCTACTCCAGCTTTCTTTTGATTTCCATTTGCATGGAATATCTTTTTGCCTCTCCTACTTTCAATCTGTGTGTGTCCCTAGGTCTGAAGTAGGTCTCTTGTAGACAGCATATAGATGGGTCTTGTTTTTGTATCCATTCAGCAAGCCTGTGTCTTTTGGTTGGAGCATTTAATCCATTCACATTTAAGGTAATTATCAATATGTATGTTCGTATGACCATTTTCTTAATTGTTTTGGGTTTGTTTTTGTGGGTCCTTTTCTTCTCTTGTGTTTCCCACTTAGAGAAATTCCTTTAGCATTTGTTGTAGAGCTGGCTTGGTGGTGCTGAATTCTCTTAGCTTCTGCTTTTCTGTAAAGCTTTTGATTTTTCCATCGAATCTCAATGAGATCCTTGCTGGGTAGAGTTATCTTGGTTGTAGTATCTTCCCTTTCATCACTTTAAGTATATCATGCCACTCCCTTCTGGCTTGTAGAGTTTCTGCTGAGAAATCAGCTGTTAACCTTATGGGAGTTCCCTTGTATGTTATTTGTCATTTTTCCCTTGCTGCTTTCAATAATTTTTCTTTGTCTTTAATTTTTGCCAGTTTGATTACTATGTGCCTCAGCATGTTTCTCCTTGGGTTTATTCTGTATGGGACTCTCTGCGCTTCCTGGACTTTGGTGGCTATTTCCTTTCCCATTTTAGGGAAGTTTTCGACTATAATCTCTTCAAATATTTTCTTGGGTCCTTTCTCTCTGTCTTCTCCTTCTGAGACCCCTATAATGTGAATGTTGTTGCATTTAATGTTGTCCCAGAGGTGTCTTAGGCTGTCTTCATTTCTTTTCATCCTTTTTTATTTATTCTGTTCTGCAGCAGTGAATTCCACCATTCTGTCTTCCAGGTCACTTATCTGTTCTTCTGCCTCACTTATTCTGCTATTGATTCCTTCTAGTGTAGTTTTCATTTCAGTTATTGTATTGTTCATCTCTGTTTGTTTGCTCCTTAATTCTTCTAGGTCCTTGTTAAACATTTCTTGCATCTTCTCTATCTTTGCCTAGATTCTTTTTCTGAGGTCCTGGATCATCTTCCCTATCATTATTCTGAATTCTTTTTCTGGAAGATTGCCTATCTCCACTTCCTTTAGTTGTTTTTCTGGGGTTTTATCTTGTTCCTTCATCTGGTATGTAGCCCTCTGCCTTTTCATCTTGTCTATCTTTCTGTGAATGTGGTTTTTGTTCCACAGGCTGCAGGATTGTAGTTCTTCTTGCTTCTGCTGTCTGCCCTCTGGTGGATGAGGCTATCTAAGAGGCTTGTGCAAGTTTCCTGTTGGAAGGGACTGGTGGTAGGTAGAGCTGGGTGTTGCTCTGGTGGGCAGAGCTCAGTAAAACTTTTATCCGCTTGACTGCTGATGGGTGGGGCTGCGTTCCTCCCCTGTTGGTTGTTTGGCCTGAGGCAACCCAACAGTGGAGACTACCTGGGCTCTTTGGTGGGGCTAATTGTGGACTCTGGGAGGGCTCACGCCAAGGAGTACTTCCCAGAACTTCTGCTGCCAGTGTCCTTGTCCCCACCGTGAGCCACAGCCACTGCCCACATCTGCAGGAGACCCTCCAACACTAGCAGGTAGGTCTGGTTCAGTCTCCTCTGGGGTCACTGCTCCTTCCCCTGGGTCCCGATGAGCACATTACTTTGTGTGTGACCTCCAGGAGTGGAGTCTCTGTTTCCGCCAGTCCTGTCGATGTCCTGCAGTCAAATTTCACTAGCCTTCAAAGTCTGATTTTCTAGGAATTCCTCCTTCCATTGCCGGACCCCTAGGATGGGAACCTGACGTGGGGCTCAGAACCTTCACTCCAGTGGGTGGACTTCTGTGGTATAAGTGTTCTCCAGTCTGTGAGTCACCCACCCAGCAGTTATGGGATTTGATTTTACTGTGATTGCACCCCTCTTACTCTCTCATTGTGGCTTCTCCTTTGTCTTTGGATGAGGGTATCTTTTTTGGTGAGTTCCAGTGTCTTCCTGTCGATGATTGCCCAGCAGCTAGTTGTGATTCTGGTGTACTTGCAAGAGGGAGTGAGAGCACGTCCTTCTACTCTGCCATCCTAGTTCCTAATCCCTACTGATTTTCTAAATGTTCATAATATTTGATTCCTTCCATTTCTATTTTTATGAAGTAATTATTTTCATAACCTGGAGGCAAACTGCCTTTACTTACATCATACAGGTATTTTCATAGTGCATGAAAAATCACACATATGATGTAGAGCTTTAGGATATATTATTATATTATTTCTGAGGAGTTAGACTTTACCTCACAGTAATTTCTCGATTGCTCCATGATAGGTGGATGTGAAATGCATCATTTTTATATGATTAAAAATAGTCACTTTGATTATCTAAAGATTTTACAACTATTGCACCTTTTTAAAAAGATTGTATCTTGGTTTATAGAAATTGAAATAATTCTACCTGTATTTTTAGCTGGATTTAAATGTGACGGTTTCACATCGGTGGACGGTGTCTTTGGAAGATCTTGCTTCTGCCAATTCTCTAATACTGAGCTGTGTCAAACAGTTAAAAGAAAGTAGATGGTTAGGCAATTTCCTTTAAATATGTTGATAAAATTATCTGTAAATATGAATGAGAGCTGGGTGTTCAAATTTTTTGAGTTCATATAATTCAGATATTGGAAACATCACCATTTTTCTCCATGAAACAGCAAGTTTTATTATTGTTCCTCTTATCCAAATTATCTAGACTATTTTTAGTCTTCCACTTTAATCTTCTAGGGTGGACATGGTCATATAGGAGGTACACATACACACATTGCCAGTTGAATATTCAAGCTTTATTCTATTGCCAAGAAGTGATTTGTAACAAACCTGCTGATATGATTTTACATTCTCTGCAGAAATCACTCTGTAGTAAACCAGGTTTCTGGCCACAGCAGTATCCCCTGCTAAGAGCTAATAAGCCATAGTATTGAGAAGCCAGGCTGGAATTTAACTGTTTAATTGTTTTCATGTGTTTGCATTAGAATGGGTATGAACCCTAACAAGTCAGCTTTACGAAGGTTGGAGGTGGAATCCAGGCCTTGTTCTCAAAGAGCTAAAGCTAAAACAGTCCCTTAGTTAGCCTGTCTTAGCAGTCTCTGTTTCTCAGGAAATAAATTCTATTGCTTTTGAAGAAAGCAAAGTTATTTGAAGGAAAGCAAAGTTATTTGAAGGAAAGACTGTCTCTCTTGTCCAATGCTTCCACTTCCTCCTCTTTTCTCTTGGGATTTCTTAGAATCCTGCAATTATCCGAGTAAATAAAGTTAAGCTTTTACTACCAAAAAATAACTTCCAGACTACTGACGGATCATGCACTTTATAGCCTTGAATAGATTCCTCAGATCTACTTTCTGAGGTAGGTATATTATACCATACACTATTTTTAAAAACAGCTTTATTGAGGTGTAATTAATATACAAAGAACTGCATATACTTAATGCACACAATTTGATGGATTTGAACATGCCCAAACACCTGTGAAACCGTTACTACAATCAAGGTAACAGAGGGTCAGAGAGAAGGAATTTTCTAAACATTCCAGAGGTAATACAGGGACTAGTAGGGATTTGAACACTGGTCTTTCTGACTCCAAAATCCATGCTCTTTCCAATTCAAAGCTGCCACGTTATGTTTTCACCTGGACTGATGTTTTTGTGTTGGCATAGGACTTGCTAGAGATGTTAGCATGGAAGACCTGTAGGTATGGGACTACTTTTTCCATCAAAAATGAAGATGTAAACATACTTATGAGACACAACAATTGGAATTGGACTGTCCAAAAAATCTGGAGTATATTCAATTCTAGAAATTTCACTTTAGTCAGAGACAAGAGATAGTCACACTGTCTAATTATATCTGTTTCTCAGTTGTAAAAGCAAATGGGGGAATTGTGTGGATAACAGGAGTGGGTTAAGAAGCCCTGCTTCCCCAAACTGCCACAGAATCACAAACCACACTTTGCGTGATGGATGGGTTCCTCTTTCTAGGGGAATACAGTATCATTTTATTAATACCTCTTTAAAGCAGGAGTGAATTATATACATGTGTATATATGGTATTAGATGTATTAAACTGCTTATTAAATTTTATTTTCATATACTGCCTTTCACCTAAGTATGTGCTTATGGCAATACATACTGACATATGGAGGTGTTGGAATCACTGAAAATATAATTATTCTTAAGTTTTCAGCATGTAACATACTGTGCAAGGGGATAAAGTTAAATTGCAAGGAGTTTTGATTCCTCTCCAATAGTAAAAATAATTTTCACTAGACAATTTTGTCAATGTAGAAAGCATTTACAAAAAAATAAAAATGACTTTTAACTTCATCAATCAGATATGACTATTATTGTTCTTGGTGTATTGATAAAGTTATTTAAAAGAAAGATTTATATATGTTGCTACATGTATGGAAAATGAGTGAAGAAATAAATGTTTAATATTTCATACCACTCAGTATAGAGGAATTAAGGTTGCACAATAGCAAGGTACTCTAGCATTTCACAGAAGAGTAACAAAACAATTGTATTTATAAATAGACATTTTCAAGAAAAAAAGCATGGATTCCCTTTAAAGTATACAGTGAAAACCTAATTTTGTATAGTAATCAGGATTATGGATCCATAATTTGAAGTCATGGTTAAAAAAAAAAGCCCATGGCTACCTAGTGTTAAATGATGGCCCCTCCCTCCATCCTCAACTGGGATACTGTTCCAAGGGCTGATGGTTTGTTTTACTTCCCACTTAAAAATAGCTAGAGAAAGAAACCATATGGAACAAAGTCTAAAAGTATTATTATGTAGCAGATTGTATTTTTGGAAAATGGTTACAAAGTAACTCCCATGTCACATACATTTTTAGAACCTTGCCACTCACCCATAAAAAGATGGAGTCTCATTTGTTCCCTCAACTTGACTTTGGGTAGGATTGTAATTGCTTCACAAATGGAGTCCAGTTGAGGT
This sequence comes from Hyperoodon ampullatus, assembly GCF_949752795.1. Classification (NCBI taxonomy): domain Eukaryota; kingdom Metazoa; phylum Chordata; class Mammalia; order Artiodactyla; family Ziphiidae; genus Hyperoodon; species Hyperoodon ampullatus. The sequence goes on from NC_136914.1 coordinate 139,122,602, forward strand.
GACTTTGCATTACTTATGATACTAGAAAGAACAGAACATAAGCTTCATTTAGTTCTCTTGGTATGACTTGTAGGAAGTCAGACCATGGAAGCTGACCAACTCCCCTGATACTGCTGTGCTGTGAGGGAGCTGAAATCAGCCTACATGGAGAGAACACATAGAGGAACATTGAATCTACAAGTTAGGAGAGATGTGTCTAGCCATCCCAGCTGCTCCAGCTCCTCAATGTTCCAATCTATCTACTGTGTGACTACAAATAAGGGACGCTGAGCCAGAACTGTAAACTGATCACTTTCTGAATTTCTGAGCTACAGAAATCATGAAAGAGAATAAAATGATTGTTGTTTTAAGCAACTACATTTTGGCGTGATTTATCATGTAGCAATAGATAATTGGAGCAGAATTTGATGCAGAAATGGAGTGCTGACATAACAAAAATCTCAAGTGGACAGAATCCTATAGGAAGAGACTGTTAGTGAAACCCTGAAATACCTAGGGAGGTTTGTTGGTGAAAGCTGGAAGAAACTTGAGGAGAGCCTTAGCAGTAGCCTAAAGGGTCTCAGGAAGGCTGTCTGAAAGGTCTTAAGGCAAAAGGAGGAAATCATAGTTGGAAGTTGGAGAAAGAGGGACCCTCATTATGTAGTGGCAGAAAGTTTAGCAAAATTCTTGCCTGTGTGAATGTGGAGCATAGACTGTGTTCCTAATGAACTCAGTGATCTGGCTTTTCTTGCTGCTCATAATAAAATAAAAGAGGAGAGTGATGAACTAATGAGCAAATTATTCAGTTCTGAGTGAAATTCTTAGGAAATGCAAAGGATTCAGAGCAGTCTTTTCAGAAAGCAAATTGTTCTCAAATTTAGAAAGGGCTTTAGAACAAAGACCTAAGGGAAAGATAGAGCTAGAATATTCTTTTAAGACCTCAGAAAGTTCTAAGGCATAATACATGTTCATGAGAGGCCCCAAGCCAGAACCACTTAGATGAGCCTTCCCTAAATTCTTGGCCTACAGAAACCAGTGGAAATAACAAAATGACTGTTGTTTTAAGTCAATCCAATTTTCAGTGAGTTTTTTAAAGAAATAGATAACCAGAACATATTCAAAAGACAAAAATAATGTATAAAGTCATAAATACTCATTTTTAATTTTAAAAATTATTTTATCACCAGGGAGTAAGGTAAACATTATTCAGGTATGTGGATATTAAATAAATTACTTTACATCAAAAGTAAAAAATTAAAACAAAAATAAAAACTTTCCATTTAAAGACTAAACCTTATTTAAATATTGACTCAAATACGTGTTCCCTTTTTTATTAAATCATCATTAAAATAGAATGGAAATATTTTTAGACTGGGGAGTTTGGCTTTCACACTATGGGTGTTGCAACATATGACACCCCTCTTCAGAAAGATGAGTGTTATAGACAGGGGGTACATAACAGTAATTTTAATTAAGTATTTAATTTTCACCCAGAAGTGAAAGTTTCCATATGTAAGTAAAGTTTCTCACCATGTGAGCTTTCACATTGATATGTTGAGAAAACCGATATGACTTTCTTTTACATAAAATTAAAAATGAAAGGTGGCTGACACTGTGCCTTTAATCAGTAATAGATACACATTGATTTAAATATAGCAATTCAAATGAACTCTACTGATAAAATTCATATGGTGTGTATAGTTGAACTACTTTGAAAAGGGGTAATACTGTAGGATATTGTTATATTCCGAATCTTCTATAGGATTCTTCTTCACCACCTTTTTCCACCCTTCCTTCTTCTCTTCCCCCCTTTCTTCCTCCTCCTCTTTTTCTCTTCCCTCCTCCTTCTTCTGTTACTTTAAAAGATAGTTTTCTTTATGATAGGTCAAAATATTGTTTCTGTTTACTTTGATCCCTTTATCATTTGCATCTGTATAACATGTTTAGTCTAGCTGCTAGCAATATTTAATAAGAAGACCCTTCATTGTATTAAAAATGAGTGATGGAGGTAATTATTCCTGACTTCACGGAGTTCACATTTTATTGTGGGAAATAGTCACGTATTGATCTCATCGCCATATTCTCATACACATGTAAGTAAAACGGATAATGAGCTTGAGATCACAGAAAAGAGAGTGATGAATATTTTGGCGTGATGAATATTTTGAGGGTGAAAATGGGATTTAAGCAGTGTTGTACTGAAGTCAGCTTGCACTGATTTGGCGATGCTTTTATGGAAGAGATGTCTTTTGAACTGAGCTTTAAAATATAAGTAGAAGAAAAAAGAATGGATATATGTATATGTATAACTGACTCAGTTTGCTGTACACCTGAACTAACACATTGTATATCAACTATACTCCAATAAAATTTTTTAAAAAATTTAAAAAGTATAAAAAATATAAGTAAAAGTATTTTTGCTGGGTTGAAAGAGAGAATGGGCTGGGAGAGAGCAGTCTCGCTAATAATAATGGCTACCATTTACTGGGTGCTAACTATGACCAAGGTGCTGTGCTAATTAAGCACTTACACTGTCATAATGCATCCTCGAAACAGTTCTGTGAGGTAGATATTACCTACTCCATTTTACATGGGAGATGGAGGCTCATGACTTGAAATCATGTCCATCATCTGAAAGGTTTACCACTGCATTTACTGCCTCAAAAATAAATAAGTGGATATGGGAAATTTGAGGGGTAGAGGTGGACTAAGTTTAACAAAACGCATTATTTCTCTTATTACCACTTTACATAGCCTGCTATTTTCTAAAGTTATGTATAGATTTCTCTGGCTGGGGCAAACTTATTCTCCAGGCTAACTCATTGATTTCATAATATAGAAGATTCCTTTAATATATTTTGTAGTTTATTCGGAATATTAAATTTCAGGAGAGCAGTGAGTGATAAGGTTGAAACAGTTGACACATACTGTAAGTTGAAATTGTGACCTGCCCAGTGTTTTGGGTAGGGAAATTTAGGTGGCCTGCAAAGAAGAGGAAGGAGTTAGCCAAAGTTAACTGACAGGGACAGACTGAGAGAAGACATTTGCAGCACATATAACCAAAAAGGGATTAATATCTAGACTATATAAGGAACTCCTGCAAATCAGCAAGGATAACATAGGAAAACCATCCAAAAAAGGCAAAGTGCTTGAATAAGCAATCCATAGAAGGAAAAATCCCAAACGACCAATCAGTATATAAAGAGGTATGAAACCTCAATAGAAATCAGAAAAATGCAAATTAATAACTCAGCCTCCAGCTTCTTAAAAAAGATGTCTTACTCAGTTTTTAAATTATTATGATTATGTAAATATTACTAATATAGACAGTTATATTTCATTTGATTTATAGCTTTTAATAACAACTTTACAGAGGTATAATACACAATACAATAAGGTACACATTTAACGTGGAAATTTGATAAGATTTTACATGTGTTTACTCCCATGAAACCATCACCACAATCAAGATAATGAACATACCCATCACTCTCAAAAGTTTTCTTGTGTCCCTTTATAATCTCTCCATACTGCCCATCACCTGATAGACAATCACTGATACACATTTTGTCATAAAGATTACCTTGTGTTTTCAAGCATTTTACATAATTGAATCATAGAGCATGAGTCTATTTTGGTCTGGCTTCTTCCACTTAACATAATTATTGTGAGAGTCACTCATGTGGTTGCAAATCACAATAGGTTGTTTATTTTTATTGCTGAATTGTATTCCATTGTATGGATGTACTACATTTTTGTGTGTGTGTGTGTGTGTGCACCTGATGATGGATGATTGGGTTGTTTCCATTTTTTAGCTATTATAAATAAAAACACTATGAACATTCATTGAACATTCATTTACAAATCTTTGTATGGATATATGTTTTCATCTCTCTTGGTTAAGTGCCTAGGGGTGAAATGAGAGTTCCAATTCTTTCACAGCCTCTCCAACACTTGGTATTGTCAGTCTTTGGTCTTTTTAATTTTAGCCATTCTACTAGGTGTATAGTTTTAACTCACTGTGGTTTTAATTTCTGTTGCCCTAATAACTAATGACATTAAGAATCTCTTATGTTCTTATTTGCCATCTGCATATCATCTTCTTTTTTTTTTTTTTTTTTTTGCGGTATGCAGGCCTCTCACTGTTGTGGCCTCTCCCATTGTGGAGCACAGGCTCCGGATGCGCAGGCTCAGCGGCCATGGTTCACGGGCCTAGCCACTCCACGGCATGTGGGATCTTCCCGGACTGGGGCATGAACCCGTGTCCCTTGCAGGGGCAGGCGGACTCTCAACCACTGCGCCACCAGGGAAGCCCTCATCTTCTTTTTTTAAATTGAAGTATAGTTGATGTACAATATTATATAAGTTATAGGTGTACAATATAGTGATTCATAATTTTTAAAGGTTATACTCCATTTATAGTTATTATAAAATATTGGCTATATTCCCTGTGTTGTAAAATATATACTTGTAGCTTATTTTTTACATAATAGTTTGTATCTCTTAATCCCCCCCTCCTGTATTTTCCCTTCCACTTTCCCGCTCCCCACTGATAACCACTAGTTTGTTCTCTATATCTGTGACTCTGCTTCTTTTTTGTTATATTCACTAGTTTGTTGTATTTTTTTGGATTCCACTTATAAGTGATATTACACAGTATTTGTCTTTCACTGTTTGACTTATTACACTTAGCATAATACCCTCCAAGTCCACCCATGTTGTTGCAAATGGCAAAATTTCATTCATTTTCATAGGTGAGTAGTATTCCATTGTGTGTGTATGTATATATATATATATATATATATATATATATATATATATATATATATATATATACCACATCTTCTTTATCCATCCATCTGTTGATGGACACTTAGGTTGCTTCCATATCAACAATTGTAAATAATGCTACTATGAATATTGGGGTGCATGTATCTTTTCAAATTAGTGTTGCTGATGTTGTTTTTTTTTGATATATACTCAGAGTGGAATTGCTGGGTCATATGGTAGCTCTATTATTAGTTTTTTGAGAAGCTTCTATACTGTTTTCCACAGTGGCTGCATCAATTACATTCGCACCAACAGTGTATAAGTGCTCCTTTTTCACCAAATCCTCGCCAGAGTTTGTCATTTGTGTTCTTTTTGATGCTAGCTATTCTGACAGGTGTGAGGTGATATCTCATCGTGGTTTCGATTTGCACTTCCCTGATGATTCGCAATGTTGAGTATCTTTTCATGTGCCTCTTGGCCATCTGCATTTCCTCTTTGGAAAAATGTCTATTCAGGTCTTTTGCCTTTTTAAACGTTGGGTTGTGGGTTTTTTTTGATGTTGAGTTGTATGAGCTGTTTATATACGTTGGATATTAACCCCTTATTGGTAATATCATTTGCAAGTATTTTCTCACATTTATTAGGTTGTCTTTTCATTTTGTTGATGGTTTACTTTGCTGTGCAAAAGATTTTAAGTTTAATTAGGTCTCATTTGTTTATTTTTGCTTTTATTTCCTTTGCTTTAGGAGACAGATCCAAAAAAATATTGCTAAGATTTATGTCAAAGAGCGTTCTGCCTATTTTTTCCTCCAGGAGTTTTATGGTTTACATTTAGTTCTTTAATCCACTTTGAGTTTATTTTTGTATATGGTGTCAGAGAATGTTCTAATTTCCTTCCTTTGTAGGTAGCTATCCAGTTTTCCTAGCACCACTTATTGAAGAGACTGCTTCTTCTCCATCGTATATTCTTACCTCCTTTGTTGTAGATTAACTGACCATAAATGCTTGGGTTTATTTATGGGCTCTGTATTCTGTTCCATTGATCTATGTGTCTGTTTTTGTGTGAGTACCATACTGTTTTGGTTACTGTAGCTTTTGTAGTGTAGCCTGAAGTTAGGGAGCATGATTTCTCCAGTTCTGTTCTTCTTTCTCAAGGTTGCTTTGGCTATTTAGGGTCTTTTGTGTTTCCATACAAATTTAGAAATTATTTATTCTAGTTCTGTGAAAAATGCCATTGGTAATTTTATAGGTATACACTGAATTGCACTAAATTATATTTTGACAGGGATTTCATACTACCCAAGGTTACCTTGGGTAGTATGGTCACTTTAACAATATTAATTTTTCTAATGCAAGAACACAGTATATCTTTCCAACTTTTTGTGTCATCTTCAATTTCTTTCATCAGTGTCTTATAGTTTTCTGAGTACAGGTCTTTTACTGTCTTAGGTAGATTTATTCTTAGGTATTTTATTCTTTTTGATGACGTGGTATGTGGGATTGTTTCCTTAATTTCTCGTTCTGATAGTTTGTTGTTAGTGTACAGAAATGCAACAGATTTCTGTATATTAGTTTTTTATCTTGCAACTTTACCAAATTCATTGATGAGGTCTGATAGTTTTCTGGTGGCATCTTTAGGATTTTTATGTATAGTATCATGTCATCTGCAAACAGTGACAATTTTACTTCTTTTTCAATTTGGATTCCTTTTATTTCTTTTTCTAGTCTGATTGCAGTAGCTAGGACTTTTAATACTATGTTGAATAAAATTGGCGAGAGTGAGCATTCTTGTCTTGTTCCTGATCTTAGAGGATATGCTTTCAGCTTTTCACCATTGAGTATGTTAGTTGTGGGCTCGTCATATATGGCCTTCACTATGTTGAGTAATGCTCCCTCTTGCATATCTTCTTTAATGAAGTGTATGTTCGCATCCTTTGCTCATTTTTAAAATTGAGTTTAAAATTTTTTCTTATTGTTGAACTTTAAATTCTTCTTTATATATTCTGATACAAGTCATTTATCAGAGCTATGATTTACAAATATTTTCTCCCAGTTTGTGGCTTGTCTTTATTTTCTTAAGTTTTGAAGCTTTCAAAAAGCAAAAGTTTAAAATTTTATTGAAGTTCATTTTATTAATTTTTTTCTTTTATAGATTGTGCTAATAGTGTTGTATCCAATAAATCTTTGCTTAACTCAAGGTCACAAAGATTTTCTCCTAATTTTTCTTCTAGACATTTTTTAATTTTAGGTTTTACTTTTAGGCTTATGATTCATTTTGGTTTAATTTTTGTATATGATGTGAGGAGTAAATCAAAGTTCTTTTTTTTTTTTGAATATGGAATTCCAATTGTTCCAACACTGTTTATTGAAAAGACTTCCTTTTCTCCACTGAATTTCCTTTGCATCTTTATGGAAAATCACACATGTGGGTCTATTTCTAGATCTCCATTCTATGCCATCCATCTACTTATGTATATTGATTCAAATATCACATTGTTTTTACTCTATTGTTTTATAAGTTTTACAAGCAATGTTTTATAAGTTTTCTTCTTTAACTTGTCAAGATGAAGTTATGATGAAAATAAGCTGGTGTGGGGGTATGAGGACATTTAGGTTGGGTGGCTCAGGTGAAGTATTATGGCTTTTTTACATTGATGTCGTACTCACTGAGGGCAGAGATCAACTCCTCCATGGTCAGAGAGTACTTGTGGTCCTTTCTCTTGCTTCAGGAGATGCCAGAGCTTGTGCTCTTTATTTTTCAGTCTTGCTGGACATCATTAGCAAAACCTGAGATGAATTTCTGGGCAGCTAGGGAGATGAGCTAAATTATTTGTGGATCTGAGGCTCCAAAGTCAACATTGTTCAGGGAATAGCCAGTCACTGTATCTGGGTTCTTAGGTGTATAGTCCTCTAGCCACACCAGGGAGTCCACTAGAGGCTTGCCGAACATCTCTGGCTTCACATCTATGTTGGCCTGCTGGGCAGGAGGTAAACCCCATTAGACATGACCCCCTGGAGGTGCTGTGGGAAGAGGGTGGGTACCAGATGCTGCTCCAGCTCCAGACCCTCCTGCTGTCCCCAGGACCCTGAAGGTTCTAAGGGGCTGTGCAGCCTCCCTGGATCTTTTCACTATAGTTGTATGATGATTCTTGATACCAGGAAGTGTTAATCCTTCAACTTTGTTCTTTTTCAAAATTTTCATGGCTGTCCTTTGCATTTACAGTGAATTTTAGAATCAGTTTGTCAATTTCTACAAAAGTCCTGCTGGGATTTTTCATTGGATTTTTAAAATCTATACATCAATTTGGGGAGAACTGACATCTTAATATTGAGTTTTGTGACCCATTAACAAAGTATAGCTCTCCATGTATTTAAGTCTTTAGTTTCTCTCAACAACGTTTTGTAGTTTTGGGTATAGAAGTCTCTCACACCTCTGATCAGATTTGTTCTTATTTCATTGTATTTGGCTTCTTTCACTTAGTCATATGCTCTTAAGTTTCCTCCATTTCTTTTTGTGACTTGAGAACTCATTTCTTTTTAGTGTTGAATTGTCCATTGTCTGGATGTACCACAGTTTATGAATATATTCACCTATTGAGGGACATCTTGGTTGCTCCCAAGTTTTGGTAATTGTAAGTAAAGCTGCTATAAACATCCATGTGCAGATTGTTGTGTGGACATAGCTTTCAGCTCATTTGAGTAGATAATAAGGAGCACCATTACTGGGTTGTATGGTAAGATTATGTTTACTTTTGTAAGAAACTGCCAAACTGTCTTCCAAAGTGACTGTACTAGTTTGCATTCTCATCTGGAAATGAATGAGCACTTCTGTTGCTCCACATTCTCACCAGCATTTGGTATTGTTGGTGTTTTGGATTTTGGCCATTCTAATAGGTATGTAGTGGTAACTTGTTGTTTTAATTTGCAATTCCCCAATCTTGTATGAAGTTGGCAGTGCAGACTTTTTTAGGCTGAGACTTTTTTCCCCAGCTTTATTGAGATATAATTGATATATAACATTATGTAAGTTTAAGGTGTACCTCGTGTTGATTTGATACACTTATATATTCCAAAATGCTTACCACCATAGTATTAGCTAACACTTGCATTATGCCACTTTTGTGTGTGTGTGGTGAGGACATTTAAGATATACTCTCTTAGCAACTTTCAAGTATATAATACAGTATTGTTAACTATAATCCCCATGTTGTACATTAGATCTCCAGAATTTATTCATCTTATTACTGGAGTTTATACTCTTTGACCAACAGCTCTCCTTTTCCCCTACTCCCCAGGTCCTGGTAACCACCATTCTAGCCTCTGTTTCTATATTTGGCTTTTTTATATTCCACATATGAGTGACTTAACAGTATATGTCTTTTTTTGTTGTCTTTTTTTTTCATGGCCCATAGTATGGTGTGTTTTATATGTATTTAAGAATAATATGGATTATGCTATTTGTTGGAGCATTCTCCCAGAGATCACTGTCTTTTGTTACTTAGTGTTCAGTGTCTTAAAAACCACTGTCTTTTTTATTGTTTGCTTCAGGTGGTAGAGTAAGTCCAGCCCCTGTTAATTCATCTTGGTTGGAAGTCTGAGTTCTTGTGTAATAATTTTCCTTTCTCTTGGGCCTTTTCCCTTACTCCTTTTTGGTTTCTTTATTTTATTTTATTTTATTTTTTGTATCCACGACTAATTATCCTTAAACGTCATGTCAGAAATTCAAATTTCCTCTCCATTCGTTCAGACATGTTAGGTAATTTATCAATTTAATATTTTCTTAAGAACATCCTGTCTGAAGCTTTCCTTCATCATGCTTTCAATGCAGACTAGTTGCTGTCTTTTCAATACTTTGAAATACCAGTATTGTCCTGGGATTTTTCTTAACTTACTTAAAATATTATATAAGCATTGCTGTTAACTAGTTCTAATATTCTATAAACTTACTTCTTTACTCTTTTGTGTTTTATGGACCTCTTAGCTTCCTTTTTCTTGATTTACTCCCTAGTTTTGGTGGAATACATCTTTCAGTAGCTTACTGAGAATAGATATATGAGAGAGAAATTTTCTTGAGAACTTATAGGACTGAAAATATCTTTATTCTATGCTCCCATTTGATTTCCAATTTGGATTGTTATAGAATTCTAGGTTGTATACCAATTTCCCTCAGAATTTTAAGGTATTGTGCCATTTTTTCCCCAGAGTCCAGTATTGCAATTGAGAAGTCTGAAACGTTCTAATTCCCACTCTTTCATTGGCAATCTGCTTTTCTCTTTGGAGGCTTGTGGTGTCTTTATCTTTAGTATCATAAAAATTTTCACTGATCCCCATTACTTAGCACTTAAAAAAATCTCTTTGAAGATATTAATTTCAGTGTTTAAAGTTGTATTTTGTTCTTTGTATTGACTCTATTTCTTCTGGCCTTCATTTTTCTTTTCATTTATATTTGTCACTATCATTCATGTCAAAGATTTTTCTTCTGATATCTGGTAAGTTTTTCCTGTTTATAATTAAGAATGAAGGATTAAAGATTTGGCCAAAAGGTGTGTGTGTGTAAGTGTGTGTCTGCAGGGTGTGTTGATTAAACTGCGTTCTCTGTAGGCTATTTGGGTGGGGAGCACACTTCTCCACTGTTCAGTCAACTCTGAGTATGTGGATATTTTCTTTATTTATGGTTAGTTTTCCAAGGTAGAAATCCTTTAACTTTACCTTCTTGCTTAGGGTTATAAGGCTTACTGCCAGCATTCCAAGAGTAAAGATGGAGTATGGAGAGGTGGGATTAAGGATCTTGCTATTTAGTATCTAGAATTTCACTCACTATGGCATTTCTGCCCTCAGCTGTGCCCAGGGACTCCTAGTGCAAAGTTTCTAAGGTTCAAGCTCTTTAGTCTTTTTTGGGGTGATGGAGGATATCTAAGGGTTTAACTGCTCCTTTTTTATATTAACAACAGGTTTTTATTAAACAACAATATATCATTTATAATAACTTTTAAAAATCCAATTTAGATCAGAGGTACAAAAGTTCCACACAGAACACTAAAAATATTATCAAGAGAAATTTTTAAAGATCTAAGTAAGAGTATACATCTGTATAGATGTTCATTCTACCAAATCAATCTATTACTCAAAACAATCTCAATTAAAACTCAGCAGTGGGGTGCAGTGTGTGTATGTACATGTATGTGTGTTTGACAAAATAATGATGAAACGTGTATGAAAATGCAAAGGGTCAAGAATAGCAAAGACAACTTTTAAAAGAATAAAATGGTAAGTCTTACCCTACATGATATCAGGACTTATTTATTATAAAGTTATTGTAAATAGAGCATGAGATATTGGCATAAGAAAAGACAAACCAGTGAGTCCAGAAAAAGACTCACATATATATGTACACTTGATTTATGACATTAGTGTCACTGCAGAGCAGTGGGGAAAGGAAGATTCTAGTCAGCAACACATGGAGTAGAACCACTGTGTTTTAACTGCTTCTTATACACAGATAACCAATCCTATCTTCAGTCCCACCAGAACCTGAACTTCAGAGGTATCTGGTAGACCCAACTTGTGAGCCTTTTTATGGTTCTTCAAGGTTTGCATCTTCTTTCTAGGCAAGAATTTGGTTTTCTCTTGTCTCCTAAGTCAGTTATTATAAGTCCATGTACTTTCCACCTTCCAAAATTTAGTTGACATCTCTCTTTTTGATTTTATCCTCTTCTGTTCTTTTTGCTCTGTAGGTTTGAACTTAAAAAAATACTTTCAATGTAATTTTAATGTGTTCTTAGGAGGCACCAGAGATTAACGAATGGTTGAGATATGGTCTCTTTTGACTTTTAACTGTGAAATGTAACAAATGTATAGAAAAGTATAAAAAAATATAGTTCACTGATTTTCACAAAGTAACCAGTCAGGTTAAGAAACAGAGCATTGCCAGTCTACCAGAATCCCCTCTCATGCTTGAAAAATTCATGTTGTAAGAATCTTCATCCCGTCACAAAAAGTATAATTTCAGTGCACCCCAAATATTCTGAAATTTATTGTCTGGCTTCTGGAGTGTGTCACTTGATACCAAACTAGCCGCATTTTCTCTATATTTTCCAGCTGTCTATTTTACAGAGAAAATATTCCTTATAATAGGTAACATTTAGTGCTGATGTAGAGTAAGATCTAACAAATCTTGCTGAGTAAGCTTTACCTTAGCTAATAAGTATACTATTTTAAGGAACATTCGTGTGCAGGTACAACCTAATTTTATATACAAGAAATTTCATCTAACACAGTAAACTGTTCCTCCCTTGAGATATTCATTCTGTAAGACTAATCTACTTTCCAATATGATTTCTCTTTCTGTGATTTTAGAAGGTCCTGGAGAAACATTGAAGTTAGACTGTGATATAGAACCAGTATAAAATAAGTTGAAAAGTAATATTTCTCAGTAATATCATTTATTCTCTACTTCCTAGAAGCCCAACACCCTTCCTGTACAAAGGCCATAGTTTTCTGTGAACCAGAAAAGCTATAAATTTTACCAGCTGGGTTTAACTGAAAAGAAATATCAAAAAATTCCTCCTCTGGGCTCTATAAATGCTCAGATAGTAGACTGACACACATGAAATATAAGCACTGTAGTTATTCATGCCTTTTTCCCCTCTCAAACATGTCCTAATGATTTGTTATTCTACTCCGTGTATAAATAGCCATGAAGCAGAGTCTCACTAAGTGAGAGGCCTGCTGTTTTTTCTTATGTAAAGTGTCAAGTGAGTTGAATATTTTTGGGCACATAAATCTTTGTTTGGTACCTAAGCAGAGAACGAGTTAATGATTTAGCATATGGAGAATAAATTGGTTATCAAATTTTGTCTACATTTAGTTTCTTTATTTATCCTTCAGGAATTAACTTGAAATTGATATCCTTTTTTAGAATTTTACTTTCTATCAGTATTCTAAAGAAAAAGATTGGAAAATAAACAGACTCAATCTTCCTTTCCATGAGTGTGCAACATTGGGAAATTTCTGCAATGCATGAGGCATTCCTCTACATGAGAAACAGGATGCTGGATGAAATCTCCAAAACCTTCTGGTTCCAGTACTTGCATTGCCACATTTAATCTCCAGCAGTTTTGTATTGCTTTTTTCCCATGGAAGAGTTTTAGATTAACTATTGAAATGGAACACCCAAAATGTAACTTCAGGGAAAATAATTTGAATACACATTATACTGGGGATTTTTAAAACTTGCTGAACATTAGAGTCCTTTGGAGTTTGTTGAACAGTTTCCTGGGTCCTGCTCCTAGAGAGTCTGATTTTCCAACAATTTTGGATAAAGTTTTTGGTTTCTGCTCCTGTAACAATGTAGTGAAGGGACCCTTTCAAAATAGCTTCCCAAACTCTGAAGTTCAAAGACCATTTACATTACATTGCTTCTTTATTCCATAGAGTAGTAATTTTTAAGCACTAGCATTCTCTCAAGTAAGGAATAGGGATAGCTAATTTGAGGGCACGAGGCTCAGTGAGAGAGAAGGGCAGGCTGGAGGGTGGGCAACATAGAATCCTTTGATATCAGATCTCTTAGCAGCCACTGGGAAGGTAGAGGACACCTATGAGAAACTGTTTCTGCTTTCTAACCATTTTCTCACTAAGCACACATGTGGGTAGTCACTCATCCCTCATCTCAGCCAGCTATATGAGTGGTTCTGTACAAAGAGCTGGAAACAGCCCCAATAATCCATCAGTATGGCACCTCGATATTCTCCTGTGGTCTTCTCTGTGGGACATAGGTTAACTCCAAATCCACTGGATTAACTCATACACAAGGAAACATTTGAAAATATGGGGCTGAGGAAAGCATACCTGAAATGGGAGACAAAAGTTCTAGTTGTTTATTACCAAAGTGACTTCCTTAATATCTCTGGACATTAGCTTTTTTGTTTACTTAAGGAAGTTTGCATTAGATGATGTCTTGTGTCTCATTTAGCTCTCAGTCTATTCTGAGAAGGCTGAGTCTGAGGCAGGAAGCTGGTTTCTGATAAACGTTCTGGTGCCTGCTGTTGTCAGGTAACTGGTGCCTAAACTCTTTTGATGAGATTCTTTCTCTTTGGAAGAAATCAATATTTTTGATGAGTTGGCAACATTGCTTGTTTCTGCTTATTGCTGAGTATTGGAACACCTTCTGTTTTTATATACTGTAGATTGGTCTCTTTATGTTCCAAAGTCTAAAATTAAAGAGGCTGGGACTTGGAAATGTGATATGAGTTGCAAACTAGTCACTGAACTCCTACTTGTTTGAATAAGTGTTGAAAACTGGGCGATTGAACAATTTCCTTATGAAGTCTCAAGATTTGGTTTTAGTCCCTTTTCTTTTAATATCGTATTTATTAATACTATTAGTATTTTAATGGATGGATTAATAAGCAAAATCTTATTTTCAGGGACAACTAATTGCTCAAACTCAATCTACCCTAAATAAACCGATCTTCCCCTCAAAATGAGCTTCGTTTCCTGTGTTTCCTAACATTTTTAAAAGAGATGTCTTTGTAATCACCTATAATCCCTCCTTTTCCTGCACCCTCCACATTTTAATCAATAGCCAATTTTACTTGGTTCTACCTCTGAAGAGTCATTAGTTATATGAGCTTTACTGCCAGTGACTCATTACTTGTCCCTTATACCACTGCAATAACCTTCTCTCTATCTTTAATTTTTATCCACACTAATTCGTTCTTTGTCACTAGGATAATCTTTCCAACACACCATTCTGATGATTTCCCTCTTTTGTTTAAAAAACATTAATGACTTGGCATTATATGTAGGATGAAATCTAGACTTTTTAGTGGAACTTTAAATTTTTTCTTGTTTGGACATGCCTAATATTCACACACATATGTTATCCCCTACTTTTGTTTATTCTGTTCCTGTAGCATTAAATGTTGTCTCCCCACCCTTGTCTCGGTCTGGCAAAGTCCTGCTCATCCTTTAAGGACAAGCCCCAAAGTGACATCCATCATGAATACTTCCCTGAGTATTTTACACCTAAATAAATGGTCCTTGGTCTAAGCTCTTAGAGCAGATCTTATTGCTTTAATATTATGCTACTTTGTATTATCTTCATACCTATTTTTCCTTTAACATTAAGGGCTCTTAATAAGCATCAGGTAGTCTTTAACCTTCAAACTGATGCAAATTTTACAGGTATTTTTGTATTTCTGGTAAGAGAAGCTGTACCTTTCATCAGATTTTCAAAAGATTCAATAACTCCAAATGATTGAGAAATATAATACAATATTGTAAACTCTTAGATAGAAGAAATGTATTTTGCCATTTTATCTTCAACATAGTCAATAAATAATTTCTCAACTGAATAAGAAAATAAATGGATATTGCATTTAAATACAGTTTAATTGAAGAATCCTCTAAATTTATATTCAGAACCATGTATTGGGTAGTTGTTATAACTTGCCAGTGTTTCTAAATATCTAGGATAAGGAAGTTTGATATAGGTAGTCTCTGTTTTATGAGAAGAGGGTTTTTTGGTATGTTTTTGTTTTTTTTGACTAAGATCCCATGGGATATGAACTTAATTAGGATTTATCTAGTATATTGGGATATGATTAGAAATCCCTTCTGTTCCATGGACTTTTCTTTTAGTCCCTGAATTGGGAGGTAGTCTAGATTAATCTTTAAGTGAGGCCCTACACAGATTTAAATCTGTCTGCTGTGTGACTTTGGGCTGAAACTAGCCTTGGCCCTCTGCCTTCCCCTTGCACTTATTCAATGCCATCCTGTGAATTTACGTTTAGACACACTATCCTTTCTCACCATCAAACACATGAGGAGGTACCCTCACCAGATGCGAGCAACCTCACTCTCAGCAGCAGCTTCTCCTGTACTTTTCTCCAGACCCCTATACAGCGGAATTTAGAGGATACCAGGCCTGATGAACCTATGCATGGCTGGAAGTTTACCTGTTGGTTTGGCTTCTTTTTCTTGTCTTTGAAATTAGGGAGCAGGAATTGTTTGCAGACTTAGGGAGGGTTTGCCAAGGACAGTGAGGAGTGATTACAGAATTGGAAGAAAGTGTTGGCAGCCTGAGAGGGGTTCCACATTCTCAGACTTATAGTTTCTTTAAGTAGAGAGGGCTGCCTCTGGTGCACAGCAAGCATATGTGATTATAGAGACAATAACTGTTGAAAAATGCTTTTTTCTCTTTGCAGAATATTGATTAATTTGCAATATTTACTTATAACAAAGTAGACAATCTAAAGATTTATAGTCTATTTAGAAATAAAAGTATATACATTTTATTTCTAAAATGTATATACTGAAGAGGAGGGCATTTGGAATTTGTAGTTCTCATACTTTTTCATATATATTATCTCATTTAATCCTGACAATAATTCTGTGAGGTATGAAGGGAAAATATTATTATTTTCTTTTAAAAAAAGAAAACTGAAGCTCAGCAGAATAAATAATTTACCCAAGAATTGGAACTAAAATTCAAATCCCCTAGTCCTGTGATCTTTCAATCATATTATATAATAGCAATAACCCTTCCTAACTCAATTATAGCAGTTTGTAACCTGTGGGTAATTTGGGGCAAAGAAAAATTTCTCCTACAAAATAAATGGCACGGTCATTTTACACTCAGGGAGGGACCAGAAATACTTGTGTGTCCATTGATAGTATGAATATAAATATTACTGTAAAGTACTACCGTTTAAAAATAATAAAAGTTCCACATCTCTACACTAAAATTTCTTATTATTTTGAGTGAAGCAGGCAAGCAACAAGAGCTTACCCTCTAGGGATAGTTGTATGAAAGGTTTGGGTATTTCTTAAATTTTTTGAGGTAATTCTAAAATTTAACTAGTGTTGAGAACCAATGGTGGAAAGGCAAGGTTGGAAGCAATCAGAGCAGGATGCCAAAGACCTGGACCATGGTAGTGGCAGAGAAAATGAGAGGCATTTCTAAGAAATATTTAAAGGAATGCTGATCAGTTGAGTATATGGAGAGAAGGAGAGAGAGAGGTTGATGTTGACTCTATAGTTTCCAATCTGCTAACAGAAGAGGCTAATCTTGGTAGTAAACTAGTTTGATGGGATGGGTGTAGGACAAAAAGACATTGATAAGCCTGATTTGGGGTATAAGATCGTAGTAGAGATATAGTTAAACATACGTTCTTCTGTTAGATCAACAATTACAATAATGACAGTTTTTAAAAGAAATTAATATTTGATAGTTAGATGTATTCTTTTTTTATGTTTATTTATTTATTTTTGGCTGCGTTAGATCTTCGTTGCTGCACGCGGGCTTTCTCTAGTTGTGGCGAGCGGGGGCTACTCTTCGTTGCAGTGCGCGGGCTTCTCATTGCGGTGGATTCTCTTGTTGTGGAGCACGGGCTCTAGGTGCGCGGGCTTCAGTAGTTGTGGCATGCGGGCTTCAGTAGTTGTGGCACACAGGCTTCAGTAGCTGTGGCACTTGGGCTCAGTAGTTGTGGCTCGTGGGCTCTAGAGTGCAGGCTCAGTAGTTGTGGTGCACGGGCTTAGTTGCTACACGGCATGTGGGATCTTCCCAGACCATGGATCGAACCTGTGTCCTCTGTGTTGGCAGGTGGATTCTTAACCACTGCGCCACCAGGGAAGTCCCTAGATATTCTTGTAAATATTCACTGAGGTCCATTAAATACTCTAAATTGAGTAAATTAGCAAGTGCCCTCTTCCTTTTCCACCCTAGGATGGATTTAAACTAAGTAGAGCTGAGGGGAGCAGAGGTAACCTTGAATGGTTTCATGCCTAGAAAATATTATCACAGGGCACCTGTTCCCATTTCCACTTTGAAGGAACTCAGTTTCTTGGACCATAATTATATTGGCTTTCACCCACAAGTAGTGCAGATACTATTTTTACACATACAGTGGACTCATTATGGGATTCTGTTATTATTTTTGTTCTTTTTGGGGGCATAGTGTTAAATTCAGGCTGGGTGGGACCCTATGTGTATATTTTGTGGCTACAGACAAAGCAGTATAAGGCGTTTCCTTCTGTTCAGTTTCCAGGATATTTCTGGGAAATCAGACCATGAAGTTTGCCCCAGGAAATTGTTTCTTTGTGGCCAAGACCAGTGTTTACACATTGAGGGAATCTTTAATAAGCTGTTCTATTTGCACACAAACTGCCCTAAGAAGGTATTTTTACCCTCTTTTCTAAAACCTTGGCATTATAAGAATGTATTAAAACAGTGGCTCAATTGTGAGAGGTTATCCAGAACTGAAGGTTTGAAGTTCCTTTTTAATAATGTTGTAACACAGGAATAAAGACACAGACCTGCTAGAGAGTGGACTTGAGGATATGGGGAGGGGCAAGGGTAAGCTGTGACAAAGTGAGAGAGTGGCATGGACATATATACACTACCAAACATAAGGTAGATAGCTAGTGGGAAGCAACCACATAGCACAGGGAGATCAGCTCCGTGGTTTTTGACCACCTAGAGGGGTGGGATAGGGAGGGTGGGAGGGAGGGAGACACAAGAGGGAAGAGATATGGGAACATATGTATACGTATAACTGATTCACTTTGTTATAAAGCAGAAACTAACACACCATTGTAAAGCAATTATACTCCAATAAAGATGTTAAAAAAATAATGTTGTACATTTAAGAATCTAAAATGACTTACTCCTGTAGATGTCATGTCTTCCCCTCATTGAAGGGATGATCCCTTTTTATCTTTGGAGGAAAAAACGTAACAAAAAGTTTTAAAACTTCCCAGTGGTTTTTTGGATTTCAAAACAATTTATGAAGGAAGTATTGGAAGATAATTTAGCTCCATTTTACCAATGAGAAAGCCATGGCCTTCACCTAGAAAGGTTAAAATACGTTCTCTACAGGAAGTCAGTTGTCCAGCTGAAATTAGGACCATGGAGAAGAATCTTTGGCTACTTTTATCCATTTACATATAGGATTCTAAAATACTCTAAACTTCTTGTAGAAGTTTAACAACAATCTTGAAGGAAGAAAAAAAAGTCAAATCCCTCTTTGTGTTTGAAACAGGAATATGACATTATCCACTCAAGAGAGAAGCCTTCAATGGCTTAGTTATAATGATTTTCTTTTCGTTTCTTCTTTGCCTCCACTAATTGTTTTACTAATTGCTTTTCTCACATTTTTTCTTCTTTGTACTACTTTATGGCCCTTTGTAACATTTACTTAAGATCTTCCAACTATATGGTTATATACCATAGGATGATAGGGATAAGATAAGAATGAGATAGACACAACTTTTCTCACTAGAGGTTGTCATATGGCAGGAGAGTATATCACTGGGAGAAGAATGGAGAAGACATTATATTAGACCAACACACATCAATATAGTGTCAGGAAAAGTTTCCTTCTCCAAGTAAAATTTAGACTGGGACATTTCTTCTCTCTCTCCTGAGTTGATGAGAACTATGTGGTCCATAAAATCTCCTAATTTTTTCCTCCTTGAAGTGTCTTCCGACTCCAAATGTCCATGGCTACTGGGGAGGTTGGGTCCTGTTATGAATAACATACACTATTATATATTTTTCATCATAATTAATGATAATTCTGTTGGCAACATTTTTTTCATTCCATCTTTTTATTGTCAAAAAGATTTGCAAGAGTTCAGGTATAACTTAGATTCAGTGTCTACATAATGATCTCTTTCTTCTTTTTCACGAAAGTCAGGAGAATGTGAGCTATTATGTTAAGCTGTTTACCTGAGACCTAAGGACTGGGTATGACATTTACATCCCCAACCAAAATTTCTGGGTTTCCTGATAGAAATTAATTTTTCCCAATATTTCTTTTCTTCACATAGAGTGAAAGATTAACAAGCTCTGTCTTCTCCTGGATTGACATAAATAGACATCATAGTAGGATATTGGAGAGAAGTGGTGATTTTCATCATCCTGGTTATACGTTAGTAATAGAATTTTCTTCCTGTGCTGCGCTGTGAGAAGGGCATGTGGTCCACTGATGGTTCATTGATTTTTATTCATTCTCAGATCTCCTTTCCTTCTTCATTCTTTTCTTCTTGTCTTCCTTTATCAACTACTAATTGAACACATACTGTGATCTAGTCACCTAAAATGCTTGAGCACACAATCCAAAGCACACACATTTTATTTGCATCATAAAATATAGACAAATAGAGCTTAAAAAGGAGAATATAAAACTAGATAGAAATAGAAGTTCTAATGATTTCTTATATACATAAAGCACAGGAACACAAGAGTAATGGGGTCCAAAAAAATAGTCCTTGGTATCCTACTGAATTCCAAAAAGAACCTGGGTTATGTGCATACTGTGGCTAATGAAAATATTACCCGTGGTAGGCCCCCCAACTTACTGATATAATTTCCATCAAGGCTCATGGCAGTTTTATGTACACATTTATAAGGGGAGACTCTTAAATACTACTACTGTTCTATATCGAAAGTAGGCTAAAGTACTTTCAGGAAAGACTATTTAATTTTCTTGTGTTTGAAAAACATAAAATGAGGTGATGACTGGCAAATGAGAGCAAGCCTGTTTAATATTAAGATTATGACATAAATTGACAAAAGCCCAGGCATTCCAAGTCCAAGTTGCTAGGCACCTTCTTCTTGCTCCCATCTGAGTATAATGATGTATTGTCCGCCTCAGTTGAAGTACAGAAGGGTTATTAGACCTCGGAGTCCATCTGTTACCCGTGCAAAGGAAACAATTGAACTAACACTGCTTGCTCTTTTCCTTGGTCTCTTGCCACCTTAATTATAGTTCATCTGAGCTATGTGTGTACTTGCTGCCTTGAGTAGAACATTTTCCAGGACTGTAAGAAAGCAGAATGAAAGCTCAGGTAAGGGAATTGAAGCAGAGTTTGCAGTTAGAACTTGGGGGAAAGTGTTATCTGACGAGTCACCAAAGCAATCAAACCAACAGCACATGCTACCCACAATTCATGTCGCCTCGATGCCCACTATAGCCAAACTATTTTCATGAAGTTTTTCAACTCAGCCTTGGTCTTGGTTTTTATTTTTAAATGTTTTGTGAGTGTGCATATGTATGTTTTTTGTTAAGACTTATATCAGGAGATATTTCTTTTATGAATTTTAGGAAGGAGAGATGAACCAGCTTACCTCTCAAATTTATTTACCTATCATTTTTAAAACCAGCAGTCAGTCTCCTGTTTTCTGCTGGGGTACACCTTGTGGTAGATGTCTTCATGTACAAAGTGACAACTAGGTTTGTGGCTTGGATAAGATAGACTCAGGTGATGTTCATCTCCCTGAGAGACAGTGTCACTTTATTTCTTTCCATACAGCCAATGTGAGACTCACTTAGGCTACTACACCACTAATAAGAATTGCTTCTCTAAGAATAAGCCAAGTAGCTTCAAAAAGGTGATACTTAAATTCTGGAACTTCAAGGGAGATTTTGCAAGTCTTTCCTTGTCTCTTTATAAATGCTTTCACTGTGTCCAGAGTGTCTTTTTCTTACTCTGTGCAACTAGGACTATTGAGAACCTTTGGACAATCTTCTGCTTAAAACAAAATTTCTTGCTGCATTAGCTGAACTGCCCCCGCATAATATCAAATATGATTTTTTGGGGGGGGATATCTGATTTTGTGTCTAAAGGTACAAATCCCCTAAAGGGACAAATCTTGGTTCCTTTAAATAGGCATGTATATAGTTGAGAAATGTGGACAAGCTATTTGCAATGAATATAGGTAAGAATACATTCTCTCTGCTCAGTGTTGGTGGATCTAACTTTCATTATTGTTATGGCTAAAATTTTTTATTAGTAAATGTGTTGTTTATCTTAAGATGCATTTTTCCTCAAGAAAATTAAGAAATTGAACCTGAAGTTAAAATTTGTCAGTATCATTATCAATTGGATTGCTTATAATAGTATACGATGGCTCTGGTCTGCGTTTGGTTTATGAGTCCTGTTTTATGGCTAGTGAGAGGATTGAAATGATGCAATGGGGGTAAATTAGTAGTTCCCCACACCGTTAGAAGAATCACCTGAGCTTCATCCTCAGGTGATTTGGATCAGGGAAAGAGGGAGGCAGGGAGTTTGTACTTTGATCAGCCCAGGTGATTCTGAGGATCAAACAGATTTGGAAACTTCTGGAGAGAAGGTAAATTTTTTTCTCCCCTAGTTCTAAAATTCCATGACTATCCTCTATTCATCACATTCCAAATAATAGAAATTTAGAGCTAGAAAATACCTTAGAGCACATTTGGCCTGAACCCTTCATTAAAAATAAAGTATTTTTAGAATTAATTTAGAAAATTTGGAAAATGGGCATTAAAAAAAGAAAATAAAAATCATTACCCCCTAAACTCACCAAATAGACATAATTATTATTTATACTTTGATAATTTTCCTTCCTTTTTCTTGAATATATACTTAAGCAATGGGAGCACACTGTACATATACATATGCATGTTATGTATGTATGTTTTTAATGTGTTATTTTCACTTAATATATTTGGGTACATTTTCCATGTCATTAGATACTCTTTAAGGTTGCAGAGTCAATGGTTTGGTTTTAACATAATCATTTTAATGGTAATTTAGGTCATTTTCCTTTTTTTCCCCTCTATTATAAATAATGGTGAGATTAACACTCTGATTGAAAAGTCTTTGTGCATATTTTTGATTATTTTTTTAGGATGAATTCTCAGAAGAGGAAGCTCTGGAAGTATTGCATAATGGTTAGCAGTGTGGACTCTGAACGATAGAGCCTGAGTTTGTGTCCAGGTATTACCGAGTTTACACCACTTGTGCAAATTTTAGTGTCTCAGTTTACTGATATGTAAATAGGGTTAATTATAGTGCTAGCTCATAAGATTTTTGTGAGAGTTAAATGAGCAAATATACTTAAAGCACTTAGTGTATGGGACAAGAGTTAGAGTTAAATATTTGCCCTTTTTCTGGCACTAAGGCAACGTACATTTGGAAACTCCTGGTTTTTGAGAGTTACTGGCAATGAACTTAGGAAACGCCTGTTAGTTTGAGAGTTATTGCCAATTTTCCCTCCAGAAAGGCTGTAGCATCGATGCTCTCACTAGAAATATTTAGAGTCCATTTCCCTGCATCCTCACCAAAGCTACTAACCTTTTTTCATTTACAGATGAAGAAAAGTGAGGTGCAGTGAGATCACGTTACTTTCCACAGGTCTCATCAGGCATTGACAGATTTGGGACTTAAATACAGATCCAAAACTCCATAAACTTGTCCTTACCACAGTTAGAGATTAAAATTTTACATTTGTACATTTTAATGTCCCTTGTTTTGCAGGTTTGGAGTTAAGCCCTTTTTGCCCTCCAGATACAATGTAACTGTGGGAGCAATGGACAAAAAAGGAGTCATTCTCCAGTGTGCTTTGTGCTAATTTATCGTAAATACTTTTCCCTCCCAGAAACATAAATTGACATTTATAAATATTTATGGGAAAAACTCTTTGAAAATGTACAAGATTCACTTAAACTTTTGTTCTCTGAGATTGAAATAAAAGTGGGTCTTATCAATGGGTCACTAGAGGGCACTGTGACTCTTCAAGTTGTATTGTTTGGAAAAGAAATTCTGCCCTGAAGGGTATTTTTGATTTCAGTGAAGAGTTTTGCTGGCATCTAGAAAAGTGTAATCAAATATGAAGAGTTTGAGAGGTGCATGGAAATAGATATGACTGTGTATGAGCTGATCAGGAGATTACCTTTTTTGGTTACAGGAAAATCCAAGTTTTAGGAGCTTTTAAAATATGAAAATGGTGTGTTTTGATCTATTTTCCTTTCAGTTTAAGACAGTGTTCTGGTCCTGAAGCTTCTCCTTGTTTTTTCCCTCTGGAATATTTTACATTACAGTGTAGTTGTGAGTGTTCTTGAGTCACCACATGACATAAACCAATATTTGTGAAATAGACATTTACATTGTAGTGATTTTAAAGTACTGTTATCCATTAAATAACATATTTTTTCCCCACAAAGTGACCTGGGCCTTTACTAGATACTTTAGAATTGACCTGAAATAGCTTCAATGACATCCTTATTTTTATTTCTTTAAATAGTGTGCTGAAGAGAAAGCTCTTTTTCCAAACATGATGGTATTTCCCACTCCATTAGTAAGCCTGGGATCAAGTTAACATAACTGGTTAGCAGCATCTTTGTCCTTCAAAATAACCTTCCTGAAGGTTATTTGGGACTACATACTGAATAGTGCATCAAGTAGCAACTTTGTTAACAATTTAAACTATGGTTTTCATTCACACAACATAAAAACCCAAGAACATTTGAAATGGTAGTTGCTGGTTTTCATTTGATAAACTTGCAAATGATTTACCAAATTTTTTTTTTTATATGCTTGTCATCCTGTAGTATGCTGTTTATTAAAAAAAAAAAATCCGGGCTGGCGCAGTGGTTGAGAGTCCGCCTGCCGATGCAGGGGACGCGGGTTTGTGCTCCGGTCCGGGAAGATCCCACATGCCGCGGAGCGGCTGGGCCCGTGAGCCATGGCCACTGAGCCTGCGTGTCCGGAGCCTGTGCTCCGCAACGGGAGAGGCCACAACAGTGACAGGCCCGCGTACCGCAAAAAAAAAAAAAAAAAAATCCACAAATCATTA
Organism: Hyperoodon ampullatus; assembly: GCF_949752795.1. NCBI lineage: Eukaryota > Metazoa > Chordata > Mammalia > Artiodactyla > Ziphiidae > Hyperoodon > Hyperoodon ampullatus. The sequence continues at coordinate 139,146,972 of NC_136914.1, forward strand.
AGTTTGAGTTTGTTCTGACCTTATTAAGTAAACTTGACTTAAATGAGGAATGGTCTTGTGAAGTCTTCAACAACAGATGCTAGATTTTTCCTTTAAAAAAAAGGTTCTTAATATTATATTTAAGAAATAAAGTATTAACATTATATTTAAAATATACTTAAAAGTGAAAAGAAAGGCTCTATTACTGCTTCTATCCGGAAGATAATCTATCAAAATCATTTCAAACTGGTTTCCTTATGTTTCCTAACCAAACATCTTCCTCAACAGTTTCCCTGCCCCATCCCCTCCACATCCCCCTCACCTCCTTAAATCAGAGTTTATGTTGGCGAAACTCTTTAATTCTTTCCCTCCATTTCTCCCCTCTGTTTCTCCCCCCAGTAATCCATCTAACAGCCTGCAGGATTCTATATCTCCAACTGAGTACACACTTAATTTTTTCATTTCTGGAGTGATATTTTCTGAAAATAGCCAAAGCTTGTAATATAGCATCTTACTATATATACCTTGGGTTCAAATCATGTTCCTGTATATGATTCATTGCAAGGCAGAACATCTTAAACAATGGTGGCAGGTCTTCCCCTCCAGGATCAGTATTAGTTTCCTTTACGGAAAGTGAGATCAAAAGTGAGTGTGCGTTGTGTGCCCTTTGTTTCCCAGACTAGGGTAGCATTTGAAATTGATGGTGAACCTAAGTGGCCAGTTTAGCTTTTTATGGGTCCATGTGGTTATTGGGTTCACTACTTTGAACATGTTCTTTTCCTACTATGGCACTCTGCTCAGATCTTTTTCTGCCCCCTTTCTGCAGCATGGTAATCATAGGTAACTAACATTATTGAATACCAATATATATGGCAGGCTAAGCACTTCATACACATTATAGGGTGCATCCAGATCTCATCATGCCCTCTAGGCCCAGGCAGGATTGGCAATACGTTCTTTGGGAATTCAAAATGGGACGTATTTCCAGAAAGATTATCTTGTGGGCAGTAAGTGTTAAATTACTTGGCTGTCTGTGACTTTCAGAATGACCCTAGGATTCCCTTCATTACACTTTAAAACTAATATTTTGGGGATGGGATTATAGAAATAGAAAACATGTGCAGTATCCTGTAATAGTAAACTCTTATTTTTTCAAACCCCCTGCATCCATTCCACCATTATGGTTCCTAAGAAGGGGAGAACTGCTGCCTTGGGAAGAGGAAGATGGATATAAGGGAAGTCTAAGGTCAAGTAAACACAAAGTCAGGCAGCGGCTGAGGAAGCTAATGGCCAGACACGTGTCGGGATTTACTTCGAGGTGGGAAGGGGCGATTAAAAGCACCTGGCCGCACTACCAGGAAAACTGATGGTGGGGATGGGAAGCAAGAAGCACCTCATTGTGCCTTCAAGGGAAAGACGGCTGCGTCCAAAACTCAGGCACCACGAGGGCGCTGTGCAAGTCGCAGGGGTCACGTAAGCTTCAAAAAAGGGAGAGAGAAGGAGACACAAACGTACTGGCCGCGGTACCACACCGGCCCACGAAGAAGCCTGCCTGCTGCAGAGGCCGCACTCCTTGGCCTGTGGTGCGTGGCTGTGCTCGGCTGTGCGCGGCTGTGCGCGGTGGTGCGTGGCTGTGCGCGGCCGTGCGTTGTGGTGCGTGGCGCGGGGCAGCCTGGGAGCTGCGTACGGGGCGGTCCCGACGGGTTAGGAGAAACATTAGAAGTTACGCCTTGCTCCTGGGCGACCCCGGGGGGCGGGGGGGGGGGCGGGGGGGGGGGCGGTGGGGCGGCCCGGGGGGGGGCGGTGGGGCGGCCCGCGGCCCACATGGTGGGTGAGCCCAGCACGTCCTCAGTAGGTTCCCTAGGACAGAGACCCAGGCCTGGAGATAGCGTGCGAGATGCCGCCCGCAGCATCGCCATCTGGGAGGGGAGAGAAGCCTTTCGCAGTCTGCCATTACCCCAAAGAGCCATCACTTAGCCGGAAGTTACTGTTCCACCCTGGAATTGTGTGTTACAACCTGAAGAAAAGGAGTAACGTTAATGGACCGGTTTACTTCCCAATTCTGCTGAGAGTACGAACTTGAGCGACACATTACGTCAATTATATGGACAAGAAAGGAGCCACATTTTCACGAAACGCGTGAGTGTGTACTTTTTCAATCTTATCAGGCACAATTTGTGTTATCACCTTCCTCCTCCCTTTTCTCAAATGTTTCTTCTGGCCCCTTTACTGCCACAGCTGTCTCCTTTATACCTCTCCTCGGTGCATCAGGCTTCCTCTTTTTCAGTCATGCCTGTATTTGGGGAAGCTTTCTGAATAATGAAGCCACCATTAAGTACTCAGAGACTCTGTTGCCTTGGACGTATTCTCCATTTATAACTCAGTGCCTCATCCATAAAATGAATTGGAATTAGGAAGCAATGGGCAGAAGACTGACCTGTAATTCCATATACTGAGAATATTTTTGTGAGCTAATTAATATGTGCAGTCTTACCAGAAAAAAATGTCCAGAACCACCATAAACTGTATTCTCCAGTCTTCCAGCCAAGTCATAAATAAATGTTCTTGATAGAAAGGAGAGGGAGGGTGGTTTAGTTGGGATTAAAATATCATGACTGGAAAATGCCCGTGCCTGTAGGATCATATGCCTCTGAGAATTGCTCTTTCCTTACCTATATGCAGGAGCAAGTTCCCTTTACAAGTAGAAAGTTGTTTATTATTATATTTTTGGAAAATTTGGTTTATTTTTATTTTCTTTCTTTAACTTAAGACATCTTCAACTTTGCTCTCTTTACTTATGACTGGCATGTATATTTGTAATTGGTATCTTCTAATCTTGGGATGATTTTTACAGAGGTAACTTTATTTTCTACCTTGTACTTAATCTGCATGAGGAAATGGGTCTAGAATGAATGAATGGCTAGTCAGTTTTAGTGTTAATTATTGAAGGAGAGCTCAGGTTAGTTATTGTATATTTTAAAACTTAAAGATAGCAGGTTTTAGGTTTGATTTGATTATTGAAATAACTGAAGATTTTATAAGATTTTGAAATTACTTTTTGAAGAATGAAGCAGGCTTTGAAAAGGGAAACATATCCTTCCTCTTCCCTTCATCTCAAAATATACCCATCCCATAAAAAAACGCAGCAGAATCCAATTTTGATCACTTCTCTGAAATTAAAGGGAAATAAGTTTGGGTTTGAAATCTTGAACAATGATTATTTGCTGGGGATATATGAAGGTGGAAGGATAACTTTAATGAGAAGGAAAGAGTTTATTTTAGGATCATTATTTTAAGGTTAGGTGTATTATTATTGCCTTTTTTTACCTCCCTGGCAAAGGTAGAGATGCTGTTGTGATTTCTATTAGGTTCGTTTAAAATATGTAAAATTATTCTCAGACCGGGCCTTTACGTATTACAAATTACATTCTGGAGGTCATCTGTTAGAGGCATGTTAACTCAAGGGAAGAAAATTATTTTATAGTAATTAGAAATTTAGAGCCATGGTACCCAGCCTGAGAGCACTGGATAAAAGGAACTGTAAGAGAATTAATTCAGTATAGGCTGAAAAGACTCAGGATACTAACAGCCTGTGGCTATGCCAATTTAAGTTTTATATATTAGGGAAAAAGCACATGTATTTCACCTGAGTTCAGTATTAAACATGATTGCAGAGTAGATACATTGCCACATCTGTCAAACATGGAATAAAAGCATGCTTTGTCTGGGGGCTCCTGCATACAAAGATATGACCTTCACTTTATGATGCTAGCTGGGTTATGAGAAGAAACTGGAAAAAAAGAGGCTGTTCTATAAATGATATTGATCACAGGATTCAATGGAAAAAATTCTGCAATGTATTGTAAATACAAAGAACCATATGTAGAGAAAACTCCACCAAAAATTATAATAATCTGAGAAGGGGAAGTTAAAGTTAAATGTGGAAGTTAAGGTTAATAGTAACTTTGACCATGAGGCCAACGCAATCCCTTTCCTCCTATACCATTGGATTTCTCTACATGGATTTTAAGAGAGGTGTTTGGATCTGGGTTATACAATCCATTGTTCTTTGCTTCAGAAGAACGTTGTGTTGCATCTTTGGATGCAATCCAAAATGCAGTCTTTGGAGATTTCCTGTCAGCTCCTCAGTAAAAAGAATTGTTCTTAAAAACTCTGCTGTCTGGAGCCAGGCTTCAGCTAGTGTAATTTTTCCGTATTAACCATGCTATAGGCAGAGTCTACATTAAACATTAGTTTGATGCAAGTTGTGAAGAAAAGGAAATAATAATGAGGTTTATTCAGTCTTTTATAACTTTTGCTTGAGGAAATAGTTTGCAAATTTTTATTATTTAATTATTTTTTAGGCTCGCTCTCTCTAACTTTGTCGAAGTTGTTTACCCCATCAGCAGACTGAAAGTCTGTTTGCCAGACCAAGGGCAAGTCAGTACACAACATTTTCTCTTTATTATTTATACTGTTATGATTGAAAAAGAAATTGAGTGAAAGGAGTCATATTTGTGGAATATATCATTTGAAGACCATATAGCTATTAGGGATTAGCCATGCAGATAGAAAATATCCTGAAGTCCTTGAAACTTCTATTTGGTACTCAGCATTTGCATTAGCTATACTCTCTTCTAAACTGTACAACACTTTTGAGTAACTTTTTCCTCCACCCAACAACCAGTTCTCCAATTCTCTGACACCAATTGGGTTTCCTACAATTTAATTCAATTCTGACACTACCCAGAGTTAGCACAGACCCCACAGGTTAAGGTCTCAGTTCCATATGACTGCTCCCATTTCAGATGTTAGTAGCAAGTACTAGGTAGCCATCTATACTACTGACCAGCCACCTATGTATTGAGGGTTCCCATGACTCCCTCCTCAGGTGGGATAATTTGCTAGCATATCTCACAGAACTCAGGAAAACACTTGCTATCACTGGTTTATTATAACGGATACAATTCAGGAACAGCCAAATGGAAGACATGCACAGGGCAAAATATGGGGGAGGGGCACATAGGGCTTCCATGCCCTCTATGGACATGTCACCCTCCCAGCACCTTGATGTATTCACCAACCCAGAAGCTCTCTGAACCCCATCATTAGGAGTTTTTATGGAGGTTTCATTGATTGAGTAAATCATTGACCATTGGTGATTATCTCAATTTCCAGTGCCTCCCACCTTCCCAGAGGTTAAGGGGTGGGCTGAAAATTCCAACCCTCTAATTATGCCTTGGTCTTTCTGGTGACCAGCACCCATCCTGAAGCTATGTAAAGGCCCACCAAGAGTGGCCTCATTAAGACAAAAGATGCTTCTATTACCCAGGAAATTCCAAAAGACATAGGAGCTCTTTGTCAGGAAGCAAGGATAAAGACCAAATATTAGAACAAACAATGTTCCTATCACCCCTATCATTCAGGAAATTACTAAGGTTTTAGGAGCTATGTTTAAAGAATTGTGAGCAAAGACCAAATATATGTAGTTTTTTTAAAAAAATCACACTCTCCCTTTATATAAGTTTTGGGTGCAGTGTTATAGTTTAACATCTGTATATTCTAATTTTTTTAACTTTTGTGTTTTTTTTGAGTTAGTAATGTAGTTCTTTTTTTCATCTTTTAAATTAAATTGATTTTTAAATTTTTTTAAATCTATTTTTGGCTGTATTGGGTCTTCGTTGCTGCATGTGGGCTTTCTCTAGTTGCGATGAGTGGGGGCTACTCTTCATTGTGGTGCATGGACTTCTCATTGCTGTGGCTTCTCTTGTTGTGGAGCATGGGCTGTAGGCACATGGGCTTCTGTAGTTGTGACATGCGGACTCAGTATTGCTTGCAGGTTCTAGAGTGCAGGCTCAGTAGTTGTGGCTCGCGGGCTCTAGAGTGCAGGCTCAGTAGTTGTGGTGCACGGGCCTAGTTGCTCTGTGGCATGTGGGATCTTCCTGGACCAGGGATCAAACCTGTGTCTCCTGCATTGGCAGGCGGATTCTTAACCACTGCACCACCAGAGAAGTCCTCTATGCTCTAATTTTTAATCATAGGGAAAATATTGTCTTCCTTCCTCCCTCACGTCACACGTGTCAGTTATATTTAACTAAGTATCTGGTGTGTATTCTCTCAGAGCTTCTTCACCAGGAAACATTTTCATGAAAGTTCCAATAAGAGGAATAGAAAAGAGAGACTTCCTCATATTTTATGGGTTATATTGTCCTTTTTTCCCATGTAATCTTAGCACATAATGTTATATGAAGGGTATGATAATGTTCACAGAAGTCTTGTGATTTGAGATAATTATCATAAATTACAAACATGTTTCCTTTGCTAAACAATGAATGTGGCAAATGGGAAATAATAATCTATCTTCTCAGAATGCTCTTTTGTGTACTTTTCTACCTGGTCTTAAAATGTTGGTATTTCTTGTTCTGAGTTTACCCCTCATCTGTCCTCTGTAGTGCATGGGTCACTTGATTGAAATCAGTCATACATGGTTTTAAAGAATACCTGTAGGGCTTCCCTGGTGGTGCAGCGGTTGAGAGTCCGCCTGCCAATGCAGGGGACACAGGTTCGTGCCCCAGTCCGGGAGGATCCCACATGCCATGGAGTGGCTGGGCCCGTGAGCCATGGCCACTGGGCCTGCGCGTCCGGAGCCTGTGCTCCGCAACGGGAGAGGCCACAACAGTGAGAGGCCCGTGTACCGCAAAAAAAAAAAAAAAAGAATACCTGTACACTAATGACTCCCAGATCTATACTTGTAATCTAGGGCTGTCTACTAAATATCTGATACATATAGGAAGAAATCTTACAGTTTTCCCATAGACATTTTAAGGATTCACTTATTCATTAACTCAGTGCATTTTTATTGAGGGCCTGCTTTGTGCTAGGCACTTAAAATGTCAAAAATTTGTCATTTATATTTTCTTTTCATAGGTAAATACCTCCACATAACAAACATAGCAACCTGGGGACTAATTTTCCATTCATTGATAACGATAAAAATAAGTGATCTAACACTATGATAGGCATTTAACATATTTCAGTAGCTCACTGAATTCTCACAACAACTCTGTGAGTTAGGAATTATTATTATTTTTATTTTAAAGTCAAGGAGAAATTTGAATTGAGAATTATGTAAATTATTTAAGGTCATACAGCTAGTAGATGAGAGAGCTGGGTCTGAACTAAGGCCATATGCAGTAACAGAGACCAACTGATTCTCCTTTGTTAACATCACTGACATAAATCTACCTCTTTTCCATTCTCACTGCTTCAAAGTGTAGTTCAGCCCATCATCACTTGGGCTGGACTACTTTAGTTGATTTCCCTTGTCTTGGCTTATATGTCTCCATTTCATCTTCAGTACTGCTACCAGATAAATCTTTCTAAGACCTGGTCATGTTACTTGTAAATTAAAAAGCCTTCAGTGGTTTCTCATTAACTATATGACATGCTACAAATTTGTCAATGTGGTGCTCCATGAGCTCATCCTGCCTCCCTCTTGTATCATCTCTTACCAGAGTCTTCCTTGCATTCTGTGTTTTATTCATATGGGATTACTTGAAGATCTTGTGAAGTATTTTGCTATATCGTGCTTCTTTGCTTTTTAGTTAGTCTTTTTACTCTGCTTGGAATGCTGTTTTTCCCTGGCCCAATTGTCGAATTCATACTCTCCATTTAAGACTCATTTCACTTACGAAGCTGTTTCTTGGTCTCTGGGTATACTCGATCCTTTATATACTTCTGTTATTTCAACTATAAAAGTTTATTCACTTAATTGTTTACATGTTGGTCTCCTCTAGAGTCTGAATTCCTCGTGGCAGGAAATCATTTTCACTTAATTGTATCTAGGACAGTGTCTGGCATGCCACAAATGATAGCTGAATGATCCCTTATATACAGCCCAGATAAACTGCAGAATTTGCAGTAGTCTGTTAAGAGTCACAAATTATTTTATAACTATGGATTGTTTTATTATTTATAATTTCAAGATTAAGGATCTGTGAGAAGTTCTTGACTGGCCTAGAATTAATCTTGGTTGACTGGGTAATGGTATTTGAATAGCAAATCCCCACCCCTCACTTCATTTTTATACTTCGTTCCCACTTATCTCTAACCATACATCTTCTTTACGTCCATTCATACGTATTATTTCATCCGTGATTTCCCAATAGGAATACTTTTTCCTCCTCTTGTTTTTTTCTTTTCATAGTTCAAATATGTTGATGGGAATATCAGGATTCTGTGACATTGTGGGTTATAAAAAATGCAAAAATGGATATAACTATTTTGTTTTAGGAGCAACCTAACACATACCAACTGCTGAAAAAACAAAGCAAAACAAAAGCATCAAAAGACAGAGTTTGATTTGTTTTGATGTGTCTCTGAACATTCTATCAGTTGTAATGGCAGGTATTTAAGGGGCCAATTTCACTCTTGATATTATTTCAGGAATGCACATTAATTATAAATTAATAGATTTTCTTTAATGAGCTATTATTTAATAATATAAAGACACTGCTTTCTGCATGGCAGTAGAGAAATTTCGGAGAAATTTCAAAAATTTTAAACATGGGTACCAGTTCCTCCCTGTTGTGTGAATGGAACAGTACTGTTCTGTAAGATATGCATATTCACAGATTATAAACTATATGTATTAACATGCTCCCATTTTTGGTAAACATTTAAAAAGTATATATCTGCATGGAAAAAAATAAATGAAATGCTTATATGGCTCATGACTGGAGGTAGTGTTACAGTGTGTTTCAGTGGACTTTATTTCCTGTATGTTGTTCTCCTATATGTTAAATATATATATTTTAGTATATTATTATTTGTGTAATATAAAGAATAAAGGGAAAAGTAAGATATACTTTAAAAAGATCCTCTAACATGTAAATATAATTTTATTGTGGTAGTATCCTTCTGAGACTACTTTAAAGCAGGACTCAGCACTGCAAAGCTTCCCCAAAATATGTTCAATTCTCTTTTGCATTAATGAAAAATATAAATTTTTATGAAGATTGCATGGAGAGAGGAGAATAATGTACATTACATACCATATGCAAAACTTAATACATATCCCCTTGTTAATTTTCCAAAATTTTTTTTCTGGTGTAACCCGTATCACATTTCTTCTCTACCCTCCCACTTCTTCCTAACTGCTTCTCAGCTGTACTGAGTCTTAGCTTCTTAGCCCTCTTAGATTTTTCTCTTCACTTCAATCTTTTTTGAAAGGATTGTAATTATAGTTCTTTTGGTTCTCTGTTTTTTTACTTTCTCACTTAACAGTCTAATCAACTGACAAAGTACTCTCCTCTTCTTAGAAGTCTTGGAAGTCAGGAGCATTGTGAATAATAAAGGCATTTTTCCCTTTCATATACAGTTGTATTCACCAGATATTTTCACTTGAATTCTATATGCCTTTAACTGAAGTGACTCCTTTAATTAAAATTTGCTTTGCTAGTAGTAGAGCATGCAAAAACAATTAGATTTAAATTAGATATACACAGTGTAGTGACAGTATTTGTCCTGGTTATCTAGTGAAGATTTCTTTTATATTTTAATTTACTCAGAAATCTTGCCAGGTCAAAATCTAAAATTAAAATAAAAACAAAAAACTGGGAAAGATGAAACAAATGGTAGAATGTTGATAACTGTTGAAGCTGGATGATGGGTACATGGGAATTCATTACACTGTTCTTTTCACTTTGTATATGTTTGAAATTTTCCATAAAAAATAAAAATAATTGTGAACACCAGAAAGCTCAGGTAAGATGCTGCAGATACTGTCAGTTCTACCCGATATTCACCTCACTCTACTCACTCTCTCTTCTTCCCACATTTTCTGCTAACAGAACACAGATTTTGTTTGTAGTAGCAGTGTGCCCACTCCAGTGACTCATCGCAACTGGTCTTAGTCAGGGTTTCTTAGTGGAGACATTTTGGTGTTTTGGGCAGGGCAAATCTCCATTGTAGGGGATTGTTCCTTACATTTCACTGTTTTTGGCATCTCTTACCTCTAGGCACTAGGTGCCAATCAGTAATTGGCCTCCTTCTCATCACTGTGATAATCAAAATGCCCTGACACATATTAAAACATTCTTTAAGGGTTGGAGGAGAACTGTTTGAGAACTACTGGTCAGAGCTAATCGTGGCATTCCTGCCCTCTACTTCCCAGATTCCCGCATAACTAACTGTAGCCCTGTGATCCCCTTAGGGACAGTGAGACTTAAGCTGCAGGGGCTTCAGGGAAAGCTTTTTGTTTTCTTAATTGAAAGGACAAATGTAACTGTTTAATGCTCCTCTCTTTTTCCTGCCCTGAATGAAGGACTGGTGCAAAGCTGTAGAAGTAATTTTGCAACCAGTCAATGTGCCAAGTGTAGTGGAGTAGAAGGAAAGAAGGAGCCTGGATCTTAGAAGACGTGTACCAGCACTGGCCTCTTTATCTCTTTTTTTTGTGATAAAAATAACCCCCTTTTTGTTCTAGCTACTGTTCGTTACGGTTTCTAGTTTTACTTGCAGCTAATAACACTCCTAACTAAAAATGTGAAAGTTCTGGGTTCTTTGATCAATGTTAATATGAGACAAGGATTATTTAAACAATTCTAGCCAAACTTCTTTTTGCAAAGTCCTTTATTATGCTTGGTGAAAAGTAACACTCTTATGTAGAAATGAGAATGCTATTTGGAAATATTTATCAAAGTGACAACTGGAAATAATATTGTCACATATATTCAGACCTCCCTCTCCTAAATATCTAAATCCTTTGGGGAAATAGCCATACTAGTCTGGGTTTTTTCCCCCAGGATCTAGGTACTTTTTAAACTGAATTCAAGTGATTTTAAATAGATTTTGAGAGGAGGAATTGGATTGTTTTACTCTGAATTACAAACTCAGGCTTGGTATCTAATACAATACATGTAAATTTAGAACAGATTAAAACATTGGATGTAATTGTTGCTTGAATGTGGCATTTGAGCCCCTTTAGACTAATTTTTCTGGCTCATTGTGTCCTTTTCTCTTTCACTTGTCATGTCATCCTAGGCGGCTGCAATGTTCCATGTCTATAGATAGTTCAGCATCTCATCCTTTTATTTACTTGGCTCCAGACAACTTCACCTTCTTTCTATTTCTTCATCTTTTTTTCATGGCTACACGTTGGACTTTGTCATAGCCTAACATTTCTTCCTCAGAAGTAATAAACCATCTTATTGATACAACTTCTTATTCTTCATTACTTCCTCATGTGCATCTCTAGTCCTTTTTTTTTCTATTGGTCACTTCCTGTCTTTACTTTCTACCATATCCTGTTTAATTTCTCTGGTTCATCATCTCAACCACTTTTAAGTAGTTCCTTAAACTTCCTTACATTTTACATGGCTTGGCAATCTTTTTATTTCTTTCATTCTACACAGAAGTTCTTTGAAAGCTTTTCCATTCTCCTTGTACAACAGCCACTTTTGCCCTTCTCCAACCACTCCTCTCTTATAAACATGTATTATACCACAAAGAAAGTCTATACTATACCTGTCTTTTACTCATGTTCTCCTGTCATAATGAAGTATCCTTTTTTAAGTATTATTTCTCTACCTGAGCTCTGGATCTCATCCCCTGCCATCTTCTCAGGAACCTTCTTCTCAGCGACCTTCCTCAATGAATTACTCCCTTTCTCCTTCTGATATACTCTGTTAGAATTTAAATATAGTATATGTTTTTCCCATTTTATAAACAAACCAAACTTAGATCTCTCATCGCTTTCTGGATTCTCTTGATCTCTTTTCACTCCCTTGCAGCCAGACATCTTGAAAGAATTGCTTATACTTTTGCTTCCCCTCTGGCCTATTTCTTCCTTAACTCACTGAGGTCTGGCATTTACCTTCACTACTCCGCTAGCTCCTGGGCTTGGCTGAAAGCTGTTCTCTTCAAAGACACTAGTGACCTTGATAAAGCCAAGAGACATGCCTCAATCCTTATGTTATTCTACCACTTTCTAGTATTTGACACTTCTGACCTTGACACACTTCCTTGATCTCCATGGTAGCCTAGGTAAAAAATTTCTTTTTACCTTTTTGGGTGTTCTTTCTTATGCCTCTTTGTAGGACTCTTTGCCTAAGGAGCTTCTCCTATAGCCTTTTTCTCTTTTCATTCTATAGTTCTTTTACTAAATCATCTATTCCCATAGCTTAAAATACCAATCATATGGTAATGATTCCCAAGCAGTTGATTCCTTCTCAACAATCATCTTTGAACTCTAAACCAATATATCCTATTGCCTGTTAGATGTTTTCACGTGGCTATTTTATAAGTATTTCAAAACAATACATCAGGGCTTCCCTGGTGGCGCAGTGGTTGAGGGTCCGCCTGCTGATGCAGGGGACACGGGTTCGTGCCCCGGTCCGGGAGGATCCCACGTGCCGCGGGGCGGCTGGGCCCGTGAGCCATGTCCGCTGAGCCTGCGCGTCTGGAGCCTGTGCTCCGCAACGGGAGAGGCCACAACAGTGAGAGGCTGCGTACCGGAAAAAAACAAAAAAAACCCAAACCCCCCCCCCCAAAAAAACAATACATCATATCTTCCCTTCCCACAAGCTTACTTATCCTCTATCGTTTCCAATAAATGGCATCATCCAGTTATTCAAAGGAGAAACTTGAACATCATCTTTGACTTGTCCTTCTCCCTTACGTTCCATAGTTAAAGATAACTGGATTATATTTGTTCTCCCTTCTAAAAGTTTCTCTGATCTGCCAACTTTTTTCTATCCCTATTGCTGTTTTCCTAGTTCAAGTTGATATCTAGCTGTCATCTGGATTAATTTAAGAGCCTTCTATTTCATCTGCATGCTTTATTTTTTCCTTCTTTCAATCTATTCAAATGCACATATTATTCACCTGTTTAAAATCCCTCAGTGACTTCTAGTTGTTCCTATAGCCTAAACTTTTAAACATGGCTTATAAGACCCTGTCTACTTCTTTACACTCACCATTCATCATTTAACCTTTTTTATTCCAAGCACTAGACATACTAAAATTCTTTCCATTCATTTTGCAGTGTTACATTCTCTTTCATGATTTCACACATGCTCTTTTCTTTCCACTCCTACTGTTTAACTCTTACTCATTTTCTAGATTTCATCTTAGATATCTCTTCCTTTAGGGAGCCTTCTTTCTGTTCTTCACCCCTACCTTAAGTCTGTGTAGGTCCTAGGGCACCCTGTATCTATGTCAGCATGGCATTTGTAACAGTGTATTATATTTACCTGTTTGTCTGTATCTTGGATTAGACTATGAGTTGTGTAAGGGCAATGATTAGGTCAGCGTGGCTCCCTAGTGTCTAACAAACTACATGATACTAAATAGATACTTAACACATGACTGAATGAATAAGTGAATGAATGGTGTGATTTTTTAGTTGATTAAATGTATAAAGTGAGTGAAATTTTGGGATTAAAAAAGCTAATACATGGGTTTGAGGTCCTAATTGGCTGATGTTGCCAATCACTGGCTAAAGGAATCCATAAAGCAATTTTGGGAATGAGATATCTAAAACATTCGTATGGAGATATCTGATAATCAGCTAAATATATAGGACTGGTGTCAGGAGAGGGAAATGAGCTGGAAACATTGATTGGGAGTCATCAGCTTATGAGTTTGAGAGAGCCCAGGGAGAAGCTGTATTGTTGGAGGGGAAGAGAGCAACACTGGTATTTATGAGATGAGCAGAACAACAGGGAACTACCACAGAGGCATCCAAGGGAAAGCTGACAGGCAGGTAACTGGGGAAGGCACCCGACATTGGTGTCATATAAGCAAATGGAGGAGAGTTTCAAGGAGGGATGATTGACAGTATCAGGTTAATTATTTTCTTTTGTCATTCAACAAATGGAGTTTCTACAGAGGATGTAGTGTCAGATGTTATTTGTCTACCTTGCTTCACTGCAGGTTTCTTGAATGCAGGGATATTTTCTTATTTGTACTTTTAATCCCAGAATTTATCATAATATATGGCACACAGTGGAATTCAGTAAACAGAGGTTAAATGAACATAATGCATTTGCTCTGGTAGCATGGGCATAAATAGATACTTTTACTCAGTAATGACTTTCTTCTGTATTATGCTTGGATTTCAAAGACATCTGGAAAGTGGAATATGGTTAGGTACTTCTCATTGTATGATTTTCAAATGAGCCAACTCTAATAAATATTTTCAGTTTTAGCATCCTTGACTTTTTGTGTTTTATGCCACCAGTTTTTCTTTGTTTTGTTTATCTTGCAGACATTGCCAATTATGTCTCTCTCTCTATTTATTTATTTAGTGTTGGGTCTTTGTTGCGTGCGGGCTTTCTGTAGTTGCGGCAAGTGGGGGCTCTCTTTGTTGCGGTGCGCGGGCTTCTCATTGGCGGTGGCTTTTCTTGCTGCGGAGCATAGGCTCTAGGTGTGTGGGCTTCAGTAGTTGTGGCACATGGGCTCAGTAGTTGTGGCTCGTGGGCTCTAGAGCACAGGCTCAGTAGTTGTGGCACATGTGCTTAGTTGCTCCGCGGCATGTGGGATCTTCCCGGACCAGTGCTTGAACCCGTGTCCCCTGCATTGGCAGGCAGATTCTTAACCACTGTGCCGCCAGGGAAGCCCAATTCTGTCTCTCTTATTCGGAGGAGTAAAAAATATATCTGATAAAAATAGGTAATTTATATTAAAGCATATTAACTTAAAATGTTAAAAACTCCCAGGAATGCTTTCATCCAAAAATAAGACTTAGTAGAGAACTTACTTATCAAGTAGGGTAGAAGTGGTGGTAGTGGAGATGGTAGGAATTTTGAGGGAGATGGGGAGGACGACCTTTTTTTGTGTTCCTAATTATGCAGGAATACTGACACTGCTTTCCATTCTCTCATATAGAGTTTGCCCTAAAAGGCATATGTGGAGAGAGCTCTTGTTCTCAAAAAAAAATACCTGGTTTGAATCCTTACTTCTCACCTACTATTTGGGCACCTTTGAATATATCCCAACCTTTATGAGTTTTAATTTCCTCATCTGTGAAAGGATCATAATAACTACTACTTACCTCTTGGGTTATCCAGCGGATCAAATGAGATTGCATATGTACAGCTAGTTTGCAAATGAAAGACTGTTATTCTTTGCAGGCACTATTTGGAAGTGTCTGATGTTGTTGCATTGTGTTTTCAGTCTTATGTTCCTGTTTGGTTTTCTAAGTTTGAATACTCGAGAGCTGCAAAAAAAGTTTATGATATTATAACATAATTGTAATATTACATAACATAATATAATATAATTATTTGGAGGTAGTACAGATACGCAAATGTCTTAAGCCTCCTTCCCACTTAAAAAGAATATAAAACAATAGCCTCGTACACAAAAACAGTCTTCCCATTTTGTTCTTCCTGGGGACACCCAAACTCTACATAGAACTGACTGGTGTTCATACTTCCCACACAGCTGCAGTTGAACCTGTGCAGCTACCTCCAGAGAATTGTCTTGGCTTCCAGTCTGTTGGGTAACTGCCTATTTGGACAACCTAGCCTTGGATAATTTCCCTTTGTCCAACCATGGGACTCATAAATCCATGTACAGGGAGATAGAGTTCAGAAAATGATATTTGGCCATAGGTAGTTGCAATTTCAAGACCCTTTCAAAGGGTGATGATGACAGATTTTTACTGGACAATGTAAGTTTTCAAACTTTGAAGATATATCCTGGGATCCAGATCATTTATGCATCAATATAGAATATGCGTTGCTTATCCATCAACCTGTTCTAAGATGTTAAAGTCATGAGTAAGAATGTTCCACAGCCCATAAAATACTTCTCCTGGAGTATAAGTTAACTGTGAGGGAATATTATTAAATATGTAGGAGTTCTACTTTGTTATCAACTGATATATAAAATAAGAAAGAAAAAGACCCATTTCCTTCACAGTACGTTTTCCTTATAATAAATGTTTAGAAAGGAATATGCCAACAAAGATTTGTTGTTGTTGTTTGTTTTTTCTATCTCTTCTTCATCTCTGAATTTTATTTCATTTTTTGTTTTAATCATGGAAATCTGGTTGAATGACCTGAGTGGTTATCTCATCTGTAAAATATGTGAGATATAGTTATGGTTTCCCAGACAATTAACTATGTGCTAAATGTAGGTCAGTAGCATTTACAAAGGAAGACACAGCTGTATACTATTCCAAGGGAAAAGGAAACAATGTCAAGAGTCATCAGAGAGACTTAGAGATGCTTTCTGCAGGATTTCAGATTTCAACAAAACTGTTTTACCCTGAATAATGGTAGGATTAGTCTTAGCCAAAATGCAACTGGACAATCTGTTACTTCCCATATGGAAACCAACTGTTCAAGTAAATTATATAATTGTACATTACAACTTAGCTTCTGTCATACATTATAAATTCACTTCTATCCCAAACTGAGGCCATTAAATGAGTGAGCCAAGTTTAATGTTGCTCAACCAGCCTTTCTTGTTGTAGTTATATCCAGCAAAAAAAATGAGTTCTCTTGTATATTATTCTTATCTGGCTTATTGGAAATAGAAATTTGGTTTGGACCTGTTAGTGGATGTCACTTTTATCCTGACTTGGAGAATCAATCAGGAAGACTTTCTAGAGTAGCCTATTGTGTAATCAGGAACCTAATAGGAAAAGGTAATTGATTGTTCCTTTGGATTAATTTTTATTTTCTTCTAAATGAGATTCTTAGTATTAAAATTCATGGAGAATCTGTTAAAAAAAAAGTTGTTACATGGACCTTTTTGTTTTATCACAATGGTATTGTACCATGAGAGAGCTGAGCTCATGCTCTCACTGGGCTGGTGCTCTTGAGGCAGTGTAGAATGTTCCCTGTTTTGTCTTGTTGGCAAAGGAAATTACACCAGTGCCATGATTGTCAGAATGATGCAGAACCTCTGAGGAAAGGTAGGTTGGGGTGAGCTATGCCAAATGTTGAGTGAGATTTATTGAATACTCTACAAACACCATGCAAGAATTCTGTGCATTACAGTTATGAGAAAACAAGTGTTGATGAGAAAATAACAAAAGTGCAAATGGGAAAATAATAATTATTTCCAGGGTCCATTCATGAAACAAAGGGATGAAGTCTAAAAGGAATGGAAAACTCCTAAAAACCCCCCACAGAATTTACTGTCAGGGAAATGTTGTTAATTTAAATGAGGCAGGTAAGTAATACTATTCATGCTTCATAGTAAATAGAATATCTGAGACATGATACTTATGATCTGTCTGGCTCTTTACCAGTGATTTGTTTCCTTTTACTTGGTTTGTGAGGATGTGTTATGAATGTACAATTATATTTAAATTCCAATTATATTTAAATTCCTCTAAAATTCCAATGTTTAAAGCATTGACTTCTCAGATTAAAATGATACCATTTAAATATGGGCCATGATATTAAAATATAAACCTTAAAACTTTATTTTTTGTTTTATGAGTGATGTCTAAAATAGTTGTCATCTTTTATATATATAAAAGAAGACATGGTATATAATGATCTTTGGAATTGTCAGATCATCTTCCTTGTAGCAGATTCACAAAGTAAACTCATTAATACAGTGTGCGGACCTTTACATGAGCCACTGCTCATGTAAAAGAAGGAAAATCTTACAGTTTTTTTATTGAACAACATATTATATTTCTACAAATGTCAGCATTGGGCTACGCAAAGAGCTTAATAAGTACTTGGGGAACCCTGAAAATGATTACTTTTTGCTATTATTAATGAATAATTGTCTTCCTATATCTTGTGTCATTTGTATTTAGAATTATAGAGTCTTGGATAGAGAATTAAAGGGAAGCAACAAAGGATCAATTTAAAAGCATAAATTACAGCAATGAATAAGGGTAACTTTGTACTGCTTAAAAATTTAATAATAAATTATGAAAGTTACAAAGTAAAGCTACTGTAGAGTTTTCAATTAGGCAAGTTTATACATCTTTTAATTTTGTTGCCACTACTGATCATAATTCATTGATATCATTATAAATAAACCTCCATTGAGTAATTGATATGTAAACTATCATTTGGTAAATAATGGTTTATAGGTTGTCAGTTTAATGCATTGATTTAGTGGACTGTCAAGTTACTACAGTGTGATTAAGAATTGTTTGATGACTTTTGGACTATTAATCCCTCAGGAAGTAGATAGGTAGGTATGCATAAAAGTCATTTAAGCATACTTAAGGACATTTTGACATCGTGTTTTAAAGTGAGAAGCTAGAAGTAGGTTTGTCAAATGCTAATCAGTGTGGAAAACTAGATGTATTCTTGAATGCTTCTTTCTTGTTTCACCAAAACCCAGCATTCTGAAAACTGACAATATGTCCCTTATCTAAACTGTATCTTTAGTCTGAACTTGTGGACTACCTTCTTTATCTGTTATATCTTTGAACTGTCTCTTCCAATCATCTGTATGTTAAGACACAAACAAGAAAATAGTCTTGGTATCTTAGAAAATTGTTACTTTTATTTCTCCAATCTTCACAGTTCATAGAAATATATTTCTACATTGATTGCTTTGAAGGAGAAGGTAGGCAAATGTGAATTATATATCTTTCTAGCACAAAAAAGTCAGAAATAAATAAGTTAGTAAAATCTACTGTTCTTATTAGGAAGACTGAGAAACTTGTGCTCAAAGGAAGTTAAACTTTAATTTTTTTTCTGACCAATAAGCAAAGAGGAAAATTTTTTCCAGGAGTTTCTTTTACCTCCGTCAGTGTTACATGGTAGTTTGGTACTTTGTTTTATATTTGGAAGTAGGTGCTTTCTCCTAGTTTATGATGTATCAACAAAAGTGTGCAAAAATGTACTACTAGTGATAATGGTATTTTTGAGGAAATAGTTTTTTTTTTTTCCCTAGTAGATAGCATGAGGTAAAATGACCTCAAATAATGGTGTTACTCAAGGGGGACACATTCTCTTCAAATTGAAGGGATTTTTCTTAGTTTTGAAAGATGAAAAGAGTAAACACTAAAAAAAGGAGTTAATGCATTTCATTATTTTATGAATTAAACTTTAGTTGAAAGCATTTTCCCTCTTAAACAATGTAGAGGACAAATCACACATGATTAGCACAAACGTAAGACTATTAAGGCCATAAATTAGTATTTCCAAAAGCTCTGACTGATTACTGAATGCAGGATTTATTTTGAAGACCTTTTGGTAACCTCGGCTGTAATGTTTGCTTCCACAGAAGGCTCGGTGAGTTGGGGAAGGAGTCCACATGTTCCCTTTAGGTCACAGTGGGCGTGTAAAACTGATTTCCAACTTGGGCTCACACTTTTGTTCCAAACCTGAACCTTTTGGCATCAGAGCTCCTGTTCTTATGGCCAATTTGGATTTTTAAGCAAAGAAACTAATTTAAAAAGTCTCTTGGACAACAAATGGCTTTTAAAAAATAACATTTTAATGATTTAAATGGAAACAAACCAGAAGAAGCTGGATTAAATTTCTCTTAAAGTATATGTGTTTAGCGATTAAGAAGAAAAAGTGGCTGAAAAAATGCTGTCTGTTATTTTCCTTCAAAACCCCAAATAGTTGAACAGTTGAGTAGCTCAAAAGATTTGAATTGGGATATCTTTGTGGAAAATATTTCTGGCAGTGAAAGTACTGTTAATAAAAGAATGAAAGATGATAAACTCTTTAACAATGAATTTTTAACCTCTATGTTTTCTAAAGATTAGTTTTAGTGATAAAATTATTTTATTGAAGATTCTTTAGAAGAAGGTTGATCTGATTTAAGAATTTGGGGGATAGAGAAAAAATAAGTAAATATTTTGGGAAAAAAATCATTGTGAATTAGGGTTTTCCTGGATAGCACTTGCTGTTTGTGTGTCCCAGAGCTTTTTAATACCAAACTATTTCTAAGTGTCTGTATTTTTTTAGCCACCATAGACTTTGCATATGAGTGGGAGAGGTTGAGAAGCCTAGGCTTTTCAAAAATGTGGGCTTGATTTAGATGTTTTGTTAAAGAAAAATGGGGAAAGAAATCTAGATTAGTAGAAAATTTAAGTTAGTAGATAGGCAGACTTGTGGGTTTGAGCAGGTTCAGTAAATAGTATCTCTCTTTTAATGTTTTGAGTGAACTGAGAAATGAAATAGAGAAGATGGGAGATCAGAATGCCATCTTTATGTTTCATAACACTGATGTTGGAGATTGTGGTTTAGCTATAGGAACAATGGGCTTCCTCAAAACAGCTAGACAGCCTTCCCCAACCAGTCCCAAACAGCACAAGACTAGGCAGACACTACCTGGCAGGGTCAGAGCTGTCCCATACAACCTTCAGTGTTGGGGAGGTAACACTGAATTGTTTGCTTTCTGCAGTCATCTTATTTCTAAGAGAAAGGAAAGGGGACATGAGTTGAACGCGCCAGTTTATTTTTCTTAACATTTTCAATCAGTAAGTCTGTGTGCCTCTCTTGGAGAAGGGGGAGTAAAGTTTTGGCAAGAGCCCAAGAATGGTACTTTAATGGGGCTTCCTTCACGTTGGAAGGAAACATCAAGAGCAGGAAAGAAGTGTTTTTTGAGATTTTTGTTCTTTTAACCCAGAGGTTCTAAAAAAGGATTGTTATCTACCCCTAGGGAAATTTTTGTTGTAACAATGATCACAAAATACTGATGGTTTTTAGTGGGTGGGGGGTCAAGGATGCAAGATATCCTGCAATGCACAGAACATCCCATACAATGAAGAATTATCACCATAAAGCTCCCTAGAGACACCCTGAACTGATCCTATTGGGTTGTTTGCTCTGTGGGGTGAGGACGAGAACAGCACTATGTCAAGAGCATTCCTGCTACACCTTCCTGAGGCTGCCCCCTCAGTGCAACTCACTGCTTCTTTGTGGTTCCTCTTTGAGCTATTCATGGCAATATAGATTTTTCTCCTAGCAGTCTCTGAAATGGGTCAGAACAACACATTACTTAAATGGACTTCAAAGCTCCTCTGTACGCAAGGCAGAAATGTCACACCCTAGTCTAGTTCCCATAAAAATGATCTGTAATATTGTCCAACATAGTTTAAAAATTGTAAAATGAAATCATATTGTAAAATAAAACGAAGTGAGACCGTCAATATGGCAGAAGAGTAAGACATGGAAATCACCTTCCTCCCCACAAATACATCAGAAATACATGTACATGTGGAACAACTCCTACAGAACACCTACTGAACGCTGGCAGAAGACCTCGGACTCCCCAAAAGGAAAGAAGCTCCCCACGTACCGGGTTAGGGCAAAAGAAAAAAGAAAAAACAGAGACAAAAGAATAGGGACGGGACCTGCACCTCTGGGACGGAGCTGTTAAGGAGGAAAAGTTTCCACACACTAGGAAGCCCCTTCACTTGTGGAGATGGGGTGTGGCAGCGGGGAAGCTTCGGAGCCACAGAGGCGAGCACAGCAACAGGGGTGCAGAGGGCAAAATGGAGAGATTCTCACACAGAGGATTGGTGCCGACCAGCACTCACCAGCCTGAGAGGCTTCTCTGCTCACCTGCCAGGGTGGGCAGGGGCTGGGAGCTGAGGTTCCGGCTTTGGAGTTCAGAGTCCAAGGAGAGGACTGGGGTTGGCTGCATGAACACAGCCTGAAGGGGACTAGTGTGCCACAGCTAGCCAGGAGAGAGTCCGGGAAAAAGTCTGGACCTGCCGAAGAGGCAAGAGACTGTTGTTTCGGGGTGTGCAAGGAGGGGGGATTCAGGGGACCGCCTAAACAAGCTTCAGAGATGGGCACGGGCTGCATCTATCAGCGCTGACACCAGAGACGGGCATGAGATGCTAAGGCTGCTGCTGCAGACACCAAGAAGCCTGTGTGCAAGCACAGGTCACTCTCTACACCTCCCCTCCTGGGAGCCTGTGCAGCCCGCCACTGCCAGGGTCCTGTGATCCGGGGACAACCTTCCCAGGAGAACACACAACACGCCTCAGGCTGCTGCAACATCATGCCGACCCCTGGCGCCGTAGGCTAGCCCCACATTCTGTACCCCTCCCTCCTCCCGGCCTGAGTGAGCCAAAGGCCCCTAATCGGCTGCTCCTTTAACCCCGTCCTGTCTGGGCGGGATCAGACGCCCTCAGGTGACCTACACACAGAGACGGGGCAAAATCCAAAGCTGAACCCCAGGAGCTGTGTGAATAAAGAAGAGGAAGGGAAATCTCTCCCAGCAGCGTCAGGAGCAGTGGATCAAATCTTCACAATCAACTTGATGTACCCTGCATCTCTGGAATACCTGAAGAGACAACGAATCATCCCAAAGTGAGGTGGTGGATTTTGGGAGGAACTGTAGAGTTGGGCTTGCTTTCTGCATCTAATTTGTTTCTGGTTTTATGTTTATCTTAGTTCAGTATTTAGAGTTTATTATCATTGGTAGATTTGTTTGCTCTCTTCCTCTTTTTTCATTTTTTCATATATAGACATATATATTTTTTCCTTTTCTCTTTTTTTAGTGTATATGTGTATGGTTCTTTGTGTGATTTTGTCTGTATAGCTTTGCTTTTATCATTTGTCCTAGGGTTCTGTCTGTCCTTTTTTAAAATATTTTTTTAAGTATAGTTTTTAGTGCTTGCTATCATTGGTGGATTTGTTTTTTGGTTTGGTTGCTCTCCTTTTTCTTTTTTTCATTAAATTTTTTTTTATTTTTAATAATTTTTTTTTATTTTAATAACTTTTTAATTTAATTTTTTTCTTTCTTTTTTTCTCATTTTTCTTCTGAGCTGTTTGGCTGACAGGGTCTTGGTGCTCTGGCTGGGTGTCAGGCCTGTGCCTCTGAGTTGGGAGAGCCGAGTTCAGGACATTGGTCCACCAGAGTCCTCCCGGCTCCAGGTAATGTCAAACAACAAAAGCTCTCCCAGAGATCTCCATCTCAATGACCAGCAAGCTACAGTGCTGGACAACCTATGGCAAACAACTAGCAAGACAGGAACACAACCCCACCCATTAGCAGAGAGGCTGCCTAAAATCAATAAGGTCACAGACACCCCAAAACACACCACCGTATGTGGTCCTGCCCACCAGTAAGACAAGATCCAGCCTCATCCACCAGAACACAGGCACAAGTCCCCTCCACCAGGAAGCCTATGCAACCCACTGAATCAACCTTAGCCACTGGGGGCAGACGCCAAAAACAACGGGAACTATGAAACTGCAGTCTGCAAAAAGGAGACGCCAAACACAGTAAGTTAAGCAAAATGAGAAGACAGAGAAACACACAGCAGATGAAGGAGCAAGGTAAAAACCCACCAGACCAAACGAAGAGGAAATAGGCAGTCTACTTGAAAAAGAATTCAGAGTAATGTTAGAAAAGATGATCCAATGTCTTGGAAATAGAATGGAGAGAATATAAGAAATGTTTAACAAGGACCTAGAAGAACTAAAGAGCAAACAATGATGAACAACACAATAAATAAAATTAAAAATTCTCTAGAAGGAATCAATAGCCGAATAACTGAGGCACAAGAACGGATAAGTAACCTGGAAGACAAAATAGTGGAAATAACTGCTGCAGAGCAGAATAAAGAAAAAAGAAAAGAATTGAGGACAGTCCCAGAGACCTCTGGGACAACATTAAATGCACCAACAGTTGAATTATAGGGGTCCCAGAAGAAGAAGAGAAAAAGGAAGGGACTGAGAAAATACATGAAGAGATTATAGTTGAAAACTTTGCTAATATGGCAAAGGAAATAGTTAATCAAGTCCAAGAAATGCAGAGAATGCCATACAGGATAAATCCAAGGAGAAGCATGCCAAGACACATATTAATCAGACTATCAAAAATTAAATACGAAGAAAAAGTATTAAAAGCAGCAAGGGAAAAACAACAAATAACATATAAGGGAATCGCCATAAGGTTAACAGCTGATCTTTCAGCAGAAACTCTGCAAGCCAGAAGGGAGTGGCAGGACATATTTAAAGTGATGAAAGGGAAAAACCTACAACCAAGATTACTCTACCCAGCAAGGATCTCATTCAGATTCGACAGAGAAATTGAAACCTTAACAGACAAGCAAAAGCTAAGAGAATTCAGCACACCAAACCAGCTTTACAACAAATGCTAAAGGACCTTCTCTAGGCAGGAAACACAAGAGTAGGAAAAAACCCTACAATAACAAACCCAAAACAATTAAAATGGTAAGAAGAACATACTTATCGATAATTACCTTAAATGTAAATGGATTAAATGCTCCAACCAAAAGACATAGACTGGCGGAATGGATACAAAAACAAGACCCATATATATGGTGTCTACAAGAGACCCACTTCAGACCTAGGGACACATACAGACTGAAAGCGAGGGCATGGAAAAAGATATTGCATGCAAATGGAAATCAAAAGAAAACCAGAGTAGCAATTCTCATATCAGAAAAAATAGACTTTAAGATAAAGACTGTTACAAGAGACAAAGAAGGACACTACATAATGATCAAGGGATCAATCCAAGAAGAAGATATAACAATTGTAAATATGCACCCAACATAGGAGCACCTCAATCCGTAAGGCAAATGCTAACAGCCATAAAAGGGGAAATCAACATTAACACAGTCATAGTAGGGGACTTTAACACCCCACTTTCACCAATGGAAGGATCATCCAAAATGAAAGTAAATAATGAAACTGAAGCTTTCAATGACACATTAAACAAGACTGACTTAATTGACTTTTATAGGACATCCCATCCAAAAACAACAGAATACACTTCCTTCAAGGGCTCATGGAACATTCTCTAGGATAGATCATATCTTGGGTCACAAACCAAGCCTTGGTAAATTTAAGAAAATTGAAATCATATCAAGTATCTTTTCCGACCACAGCACTATGACACTAGATATCAATTACAGAAAAAAGTCTGTAAACAATACAAACACATGGAGGCTAAACAATACACTACTTAATAACCAAGAGACCACTGGTGAAATCAAAGAGCAAGTCAAAAAATACCTAGAAACAAATGATGATGAAAACTCAATGACCGAAAACCTATGGGATGCAGCAAAAGCAGTTCTGAGAGGGAAGTTTATAGCAGTAGAATCCTACCTCAAGAAACCAGAAACATCTCAAATAAGCAACTTAACCTTATACCTAAAACTATTAGAGAAAGAAAAACAAAAAAACGCCAAAGTTAACAGAAGGAAAGAAATCATAAAGATCAGATCAGAAATAAATGAAAAAGAAATGAAGCAAACAATAGCAAAGATCAGTAAAACTGAAAGCTGGTTCTTTGAGAAGATAAACAAAATTATAAACCATTAGCCAGACTCATCAAGAAAAAATGGGAGAAGACTCAAATCAATAGAATTAGAAATGAAAAAGGAAAAGTTACAACTGACACTGCAGAAATACAAAGGATCATGAGAGATTACCACAAGCAACTATATGCCAATAAAATGGACAACTTGGAAGAAATGGACAAATTTTTGGAAATGTACAACCTTCTGAGGCTGATCCAGGAAAAAATAGAAAATATAAACAGACCAATCACAAGCACTGAAATTGAGAATGTGATTAAAAATCTTCCAACAAACAAAAGCCCAGGACCAGATGCCTTCAGAGGTGAATTCTATCAAACATTTAGAGAAGAGCTAACACGTATCCATCTCAAACTTTTGCAAAATATAGCAGAGGGAGGAACACTCCCAAACTCATTCTCTGAGGCCACCATCACCCTGATACCAAAACCAAACTAAGATGTCACAAAGAAAGCAACAGGCCAATATCACTGCAGAACACAGGTGCAAAAATCCTTAACACAGCACTAGCCAACAGAATCCAACAGCACATTAAAAGGATTGTATACCATGATCAAGTGGGGTTTATCCCAGGAATGCAAGGATTCTTCAATATACACCAATAAATCAATGTGATACACCATATTAATAAATTGAAGGATAAAAACCATATGATCATCTCAATGGATGCAGAAAAAGCTTTTGACAAAATTCAACACCCATTTATGATAAAAACTCTCCAGAAAGTAGGCATAGAGGGAAGATACCTCAACGTAGTAAAGGCCATGAATGACAAATCTACAGCCAACATCGTTCTCAATGGTAAAAAACAAACCATTTCCACTAAGATCAGGAACAAGACAAGGTTGCCCATTCTCACCACTGTTATTCAACATAGTTTTGGAAGTTTTAGCCACAACAATCAGAGAAGAAAGAAATAAAAGGAATCCAAATCGGAAAAGAAGAAGGAAAGCTGTCACTGTTTGCAGATGATATGGTACTATACATAGAGAATCCTAAAGACTCCACCGGAAAACTGCTAGAGCTATTCAATGAATTTGGTAAAGTAGCAGGATACAAAATTAATGCACAGAAATCTCTTGCATTCCTATACACTAATGATGAAAAATCTGAAAAAGAAATTAAGGAAACACTCCCATTTACCGTTGCAACAGAGAATAAAATACCTAGGACTAAATCTACCTAAGGAGACAAAAGACCTGTATGCAGAAAACTATAAGACACTGATGAAAGAAATGAAAGGTGATACAAATGGAGAGATATACCCTGTTGTTGGATTTGAAGAATCAACATTGTGAAAATGACTCTACTACCCAATGCAATCTACAGATTCAATGCAATATCTAACAAACTACCAATGGCATGTTTCACAGAACTAGAACAAAAAATCGCACAACTTGTATGGAAATACAGAAGACCCCGAATAGGCAAAGCAATCTTGAGAAACGGAGCTGGAGGAATCAGGCTCCCTGACTTCAGACTATACTACAAAGCTACAGTAATCAAGATAGTATGGTACTGGGGCAAAACCAGAAATATAGATCAATGGAACAGGATAAACCCAGAGATAAACCCACGCACATATGGTCACCTTATTTTTGACAAAGGAGACAAGAATATACGATGGAGAAAAAGATAGCCTCTTCAATAAGTGGTGCTGGGAAAACTGGACAACTACATGTAAAAGGATGAAATTAGAGCACTCCCTAACACCATACACAAAGATAAACTCAAAATGGATTAAAGACCTAAATGTAAGGCCAGAAAGTATCAAACTCTTAGTGGACAACATAGAACACTCTATGACATAAAGCACAGCAAGATCCTTTTTGACCCACCTCCTAGAGAAATGGAAATAAAAACAAAGATAAACAAATGGGACCTAATGAAACTTAAAAGCCTTTGCACAGCAAAGGAAACTATAAACAGGATGAAAAGACAGCCCTCAGAATGGGAGAAAATATTTGCAAATGAAGCAACTGACAAAGGATTACTCTCCAAAATTTATAAACAGCTCATGCAGGTCAATATCAAAAAAACCCAAACAACTCAATCCAAAAATCAGCAGAAGACCTAAACAGACATGTCTATCTTCAGACCTAAACAGAAGACCTAAACCTAAACAGAAGACCTAAACAGAAGACCTTCAGACCTAAACAGAAGACCTAAACAGACATGTATATCTTCAGACATGTCTGAAGATATACAGATTGCCAACAAACACACGAAAAGATGCTCAACATCACTAATCATTAGAGAAATGCAAATCAAAACTACAATGAGGTATCACCTCACACCAGTCAGAATGGCCATCATCAAAAACAAACAATAAATGCTGGAGAGGGTGTGGAGAAAAGGGAACCCTCTTGCACTGTTGGTGGGAATGTAAATTGATACAGCCACTATGGTGAACAGTATGGAGGTTCCTTAAAAAATAAAAATAGAAGTACTATATGACCCAGCAATCCCACTACTGGGCATATGCCCTGAGAAAACCATAATTCAAAAAGAGTCATGTACCACAGTGGTCATTGCAGCTCTATTTACAGTAGCCAGGACATGGTAACAACCTAAGTGTCCATTGACAGATGAATGGGTACAGAAGATATGGCACATACATACTATGGAATATTACTGAGCCATAAAAAGAAATGAAATTGAGTTATTTGTAGTGAGATGGATGGACCTAGAGTCTGTCATACAGAGTGAAGTAAGTCAGAAAGAGAAAAACAAATACCGTATGCCAACATATATATGGAATCTAATAAAATAAAATAGTTCTGAATAACCTAGGGGTGGGACAGGAATAAAGACTCAGACATAGAGAATGGACTTGAGGACACGGGGAGGGGGAAAGATAAGCTGGGATGAAATGAGAGAGAGGCATTGATTTATATGTACTATCAAATGTAAAATAGATAGTTAGTGGGAAGCAGCCGCATAGCACAGGGAGATCAGCTCAGTGCTTTGTGACCACCTAGAGTGGTGGGAGGGAGATGCAAGAGGGAGGACATATCAGGATATATATATATGTATAGCTGATTCACTCTGTTATACAGCAGAATCTAACACAACATTGTAAAGCAATTATACTCCAATAAAGATGTTAAAAAAAAAATGAAGCTACCTTAAGATGTTCCTGAAACAAAATGTCAAAAACTATGCTGTAAATGTGAAGATAAGTACCCTCCCATTATAAGTTTCTTGGGGAAGAAAATGGATGTTCAAAGATCCATCCCCTTTAAAGTTGAGTGTTTTGGACTTGTGAATTATATTAAAAGAAATTGAAGTTTCATATTTACCTCAAATTCTTATGGTCAGTCTCTGCCAGAAGGTTCTTAATGTAGAATTTGTTTTTTTTTTCCCCTGCAGTTGTAGCCTGTACTTTTTCGCACTGGAATTAGTGAAGTTTCCTCAAGGTCTTAGAGGTTTTATTGATTCTGAATCATATCTCTGATAAGCCTTAATTTTAAAAAAGATTCTAAAGGACCAGTAGGCCGTCTAACATTATCACAGCACTGGTTCCACTCTTAGGTAGAACCTAAGTACTGAGAACAGCTATCCCAGGCAAAATCATGTTCCTTAAAAACTGGTACTTAGTGTTTCTGAAGGTCCATGCCAGAAACCCAGTGGTATCTTTATCAGCCACCGACCGGCCCTGTAGGAAATAGATAGCACACTTCTAGTTGGGATAATTTGAGGGGAATTTAATAAGGTTGTACGTGGTGAGAATCTACAGGGAATAGTGTACACCTCTGTGGCTGGTTATTAGGATGCTGTTGCCACTCTTAGAGCTGGAAGGGGAAGGAAGAGAGTAATTGGAACCCTGAAAGGGAAAAGGTTGTGGTAGAGGACATCCTGACCATGGCAGGGAGAGAGGCTGGGGAGTATTTTTTCCAACCTCACTGTCTTTCCTTCCTCCAGTCTCTTGCTGTTGCTTCCAAATGACTGAACTAGTCAGAAGCCAGAGGGCACAGGAGCCCATTAATGGAGGAACGAAGTGAAGATATCTGGCATAGTAACTGAAGAATGAAAGGAAAAAAGAGAAAATCTTGTTTCACTTTTACCGAGATGCCAGCGGAACCAGACATCCAATATCCTTGACCAATGAGTTTGAACTTGATTGGGAGGAACCCCTTATTAACAGGTTAATTTTGGCAACATGGATTTACTATATCTGGAGAAAAAAATACCTGTGAACACTTTCTTACGTTTAGAAAGTAGCTGTAGAGACTTTTTTGTTTTCTTGCTAAGTTTAAAAATTGCAGTGCTGGCAGCCCTAATCACCAAGTCCTACCGGAGGTATTCTTTTTCTAACTCAGCAAAAACCCATTAATGCACTGTCGAAACCTCTGAATTTCTATGTCCTCTTTGAACTCCATGTTCTGACATCGTCCGTAGGCTTTGTCTAGTGACAGAGTTTCCAATGTGCCTGAAAAGGGGGCATTTTCAGTCTTGAGTTTAGGGCTGTGAAACCTGCCTTTTAGGGAGCATCTACTGGTCAGGGCCATGTTGGTATTGGTTGGTTATCTAGTTTAGATGTTGGCTTTTTAAAAATAATTTTCTCACAGTGTAAAGCTAGGCTGTCACTAGTGTTCTGAAATGGAACTCTTGCAGGTAAAAGCAGCAAATATTGTTTCATATCCTAGCTTGTAAGAAGTTTTTACCTCACTCTGACATATTCAAGCTATACCTGTGTAGTTCAGGATCAAGCTGCAACACTTATTCTCTGAGTCCCCACCATTGATGTATATCCTGTTTGATCAACGTCACTTGACCATATGGTACCAGCTTGATGAGCAGCCAGCCACTCAGTATGGACAAGATTCCATGGACTGCAGTGGGAATCCATACAGTT
Organism: Hyperoodon ampullatus; assembly: GCF_949752795.1. Lineage (NCBI taxonomy): Eukaryota > Metazoa > Chordata > Mammalia > Artiodactyla > Ziphiidae > Hyperoodon > Hyperoodon ampullatus. Next base: position 139,177,061 of record NC_136914.1, read on the forward strand.
CCCGAGGCCTCAACTGATCTGCTTCTGTCACAACAGTCACAGTAGTTAGAAACCAACTTTGTAACTGATAGAAACAAAGAAGCTCAAGTTGGTAGCCAAATATATGCTGCTATATGCTACCAAATTTTAAATGCTTTACCACTTACTAAAAAGCCCTGGTCTTACCAAAAGCCTATCCAATTTTTATTTATTTTTATTTCTTTTAATTAATAGACTTTATTTAGAGCAGTTTTAGGTTTACAGAAAAACTGAGCAGAAAGTACACAGAATTCCTATATACCCTCACACCTTCCCCTCCCCCACCCAATTTCCCCTATTGTGAACATCTTGCAATAGTGTGGTACATTTGTAACAATTGATGAACCAGTATTGGTACATTATTAGTAACTAAAGTCCCATAGTTTACATTAGGGTTCCCTCTTTGCATTATACATTGTATGGGTTTTGAAAGATGTATAATGACATGGATCCACCATTTTAATATTTTACAGAATAGTCTCACTGCCCTAATAATCCCCTGTGCTCCAACCGTTCATCCCTTCCTTCCTCTCCCTGAACCTTTGGCATCCACTGATCTTTCTACTGTTTCCATAGTTTTGTCTTTTTCAGAGTGTCATATAGTTGGAATCATATAATATGCAGCCTTTTCATACTGGCTTTTTCAACTGTTATTTTAGTCTGTAAATTTCACCTCCTGGTTGTTTCTCAAGTATACTCCACTTAACACAACAAAGAAGATATCCTAGTTTGGTAGTATTACATTAATTTTACATTTTAAACATGATTTGGGAATGAATCTACCTCTTTATTGTTAGAAAAATGAAATATTGAATCTCCTTCCTCCCCCGCTACAGAACAGGGTGTTTTTGTTCATGTTAGTATTAGAATATCATTGTATATAAATCTAGTGTTGTGATCTTCCCACCTTTCCATCTTTCCATCTTCACTATCTTTCTATAAAAGTAATGTGTTTATTATGTAGTGACTTTTAAAGTTTGGACAGTAGTAATGGCACCCACTCTTCTCTGAGAACCTGAACACTGTTAAAATGAACTAAATATCAAATCTTTCATAGATTAGTTGCTCATCTTGTTGGAGGCTATATTAGGATTTCCAGAGAAACAGAAGCAATATGATATATATAGTTGAACTTTGAACAACATGGGTTTGAATTGCAAGGGTCCACTTATACGCAGATCTTTTTCAATAGTTATGTATCACAGTACAACATGATCTACAGTTGATTGAATCCTTGGTTGCGGAACCTTAGATATGGAGAGCCAATGGTAAAGTTACATGTTGATTTTTGACTGTGTGGTGGTGGGGAGGGGGAGTGGTGCCCCTAACCCTCACACTGTTCAGGGTTCAGGTGTGTGTGTGTGTGTGTGTGTGTGTGTGTGTGTGTGTGTGTGTGTAAAAGAATTGACTGACATAACTATGGAGGCTGACAAATTCCAAGATCTGTAGTTGGCAAGCTGGAGACCCAGGAGAGCCAATGTGTACTTCCATTCCAGTCCAAGACTGAAGACCTGAGAATCAAGAGAGTCAATGTGTTCTAGTCCGAGAGCCAGCGGGCTCAAGACCCAGGAAGAGCTGATGTTTTGAGTCTGAAGGCAGGAAAAAAACCAATCTTCCAGGTCAAGCAGTCAGGCTGGAGGAAATTCTGTTTTACTCAAACTTTTTGTTCTGTTTAGGCCTTCAATGGATTGGATGTAGTCTACCGACATTTGGGAGGACAATCTGCTTTACTGAGTTCAGATGTTAATTTCATCCAGAACACCCTCACAGACGCACCTAGAATAGTGTTTGACCAAATGTTTGGGCACCTCATGTCTCAGTCAAGTTGACACATAAAATTAACCATCAGAGTCTAAAAAGAGCAAAGTACTGTCAGAGATACTGAGTGAGTGAGAGAGAGACCAGTGAGCTCTTTTTTCCTTTCCCAATGGACACAAATACTATCTAACATATTCACTGAGCTGTGAGTTGGATGAGAATGGGGTCATCTTAATCATCTTTCCATTCTCTTGCCACCAACAGGGTTTGCTGTAGATCATATCCCTGGTTAATCCTGGATAAATAAACAAATGGATACGTAAATAAAAGCTCCTGCATTGCAACATGAAAAGGTAATAGGGTCCTTTTTGGAAGAGTTTACTTGATGGTCCTGAATTTGACTTTTTTATTTTGTATTGGTAGCTTGGTTTTGGGACTCTATAGTCTTAAGAGATTTAACAAACCCATAAATTCTTTATTTCCAATGCACTGAAAAATCTTAAAAATGAACCAAAGTGATACTGTGTTTTCATTGTTGGTGCATAAAATTAGGGGATTGTGTGTTGGACATGCTAGAATGGCAGTGATGGCACAATGGGTTAAAGTCATAATGACTGAAAGACCTCAAAGCATTCCAGATTCAAAGAGTATGTGATCTGAAGCCAGACTGAGCATGCCCATTGAATTGTTTCCAAATTTATGTATCAGAAAAGTCTTCACTCCTTCTCTGAAACTGTTTGCTCATTTGTAAAATGGGATGATAGTGCATTCTGAATAGGATTGTTATAAGAATTAAATTAGATAATTTACTTTTATTGCCTGAGTGTGTAATATATGGAAACCAGAAGAGCATGGATTTCAAGCAGAGTCTAACTGGGCTCTAGACATGCCTGGTGAGCTGTCAGAAGTATTAACAGAAATTTATTTACAGAGACACCTAGAAGCCTCCTGGTAAACATCTCTTTGATCATTTGAGTAAAATGGAAATCCTAACTTTTGAATGGTATCTTCCACTTGGATTTTTTTTCTGGCCCAGTATTTCATATCTGCATATAATGGAGAGTGAGGACGTAGAGGGATGATGCAGATATAGAAAGAGAAAGAGTAGTTTCATGGGAAACTCTGTGAAACATTATGGATATCAGCAGGACAATCCCTTTTCCTTATAAATTAAGAGAAGAGAAATATTTTCTCCCACTTTACCACAGGCCATTATGCAGCGCTGACATCTTAAAGCTGTGCTTCCCAATATTTTTTATATCATGACGAACATGGAAACTAATATTTTATCGAAGCTTGAGGGTACTGGAATAGATTCAGAGTCATTGCTGTGGTGATTCATGAAAAAGTTAAGATGAGGTCAAGGATAAGGTTAGTACATGAAGCTTTGGCTGCAAGTTCCTACACTTTTACTAGGGATGGAACCAAATTTTGGCTCCAGGCTGTGTATAGCCAGTCCGAAAGTAGAAAGGAGGATCAGTTACATGATTCACAGTATTCATGACATAAAAGTAGTTCAGGAGAGTTTTGTTTTGTTTGTTTTTGGTAGTGAGATCAGAGTAAAACATCGCTCATGAGACTTCATAGGGAGGACACTTATGAGATATGGTAAAAACAAATGTCTTTAGCAACATATTTATGATAAATGCAGTGAGAAAATCCATAGAGATTTAAACAAAATCATCAGTATAATCTGACTTTAATTCAAATGACTATTCAAGGAAGTATATTCTGGGTGGAGTCAAGATGGCAGAGTAGGAGGACACGGAGTTCATGTCTCTACAAAACTAGGGCAGCTACCAGGCTCTGGTGGAGGACCACAGACACCTAAGGGGATGGGAGGAAACCCCTGAGCGACCAGGTAGGATGTGTCAGGGGGAGGTAGGGCAGGAGAATTGGAGGCAGGATGGGACCAGCATCCCTGAAGGGTGGCTGATGGAGTGGAGGGGTTCCCATGCCTGGAGGGGCCCACCACAGTGAGGGGATCAGCGGGGAGGGGGAGAGTCCCTCGAGGGATTGAAGGATTGGAAGGAAGCATGGCCAGCATTTCCTCTGCCCACTCAGGCCCCAGAGAGCCTGCTGAGGGCCCAGGCCTGATCCTCCACCCTCTGAGGTGCCCTCCAGCCATGCTAAGGCTAAGTCCCGCCTCCACACACCCACCTAGGGCCTTACCTCTGCACTCAGCACTCTGAGGCCCCCTCTGCCATGCTGCCTTTTCCGGCTGCACGGGTCCTGAGCCTAGGCCTCGCCCACTGCCCTAAACCTGGCCCTTGCCTAAGCCCCGCCCCCCACAACCAAGGCCTTTTCTGACTCTTTTTTCTTTTTTTTTTTTTTTTTGAGGTTGTGGTTCTGTTTTACCTTGTTGTTTCATTTATATTTTTATTTTCTCTAATAGAATTTTTATTTTTCCAATATTATTTTTTTATTCTTTGTAATTGTTCTGCTCCTTTTGGTTTGTTCCCCCACCCACCTTTTTGTTCTTTTTTTGCTGTTGTGTTTCTCTTTTACCTTGTTGTTGTTGTTTCACTTATATTTTTTCTATTATATTTTTAATTTTTCTAATTTTATTTTTTATTCTTTGTTATTGCAATCCTCCTTTTTATTTTTTTGCTGTCCCACCCAGCTTGTGGAATCTTGGTTTGCAGGCTGGGTGTTGAGCATGAACTCCTGTGGTGGGAGTACGAGGTCCAAATCACTGGACTAACAGAGAACCTCAGACCCCAGGAAATATTAATCAGAGTGAGGTCTCCTGGAGGTCCTCATCTCAGCACCAAGAACGGGCTCTACCCAAATGCCTGCAAACTCCAGTGCTGGTTGCCTCAGACCAAACAACCAGTAAGAGAGAGACACAGCCACACTCATGAAAAAAAAATGAGACGACAAAAAAATGTTACAGATGAAGGAACAAGGTAAAAACCTACAAGACCAAATAAGTGAAGAGGAAATAGGCAACCTACCTGAAAAAGAATTCAGAGTAATGAAATTAAAGATGATCCAAAATCTTGGAAATAGAATGGAGGCATGAATCAAGAAAACACAAGAAACATTTAACAAAGACCTAGAAGAACTAAAGAACAAAGGAACAGTGATGAACAACACAATAACTGAAATGAAAAATACACTAGAAGGACTCAATAGCAGAATAACTGAGGCAGATGAACGAATAAGTGAGCTGGAAGATAGAATGGTGGAAATAACTGCTGAGGAGCAGAATAAGGAAAAAAGAAAGAAAAGAACTGAGGAAAGTTGCAGAGACCTCTGGGACAACATTAAATGCACCAACATTCGAATTATAGGGTTTCTGGAAGAAGAAGAGCAAGAGAAAGGGTCTGAGAAAATATTTGAAGAGATCATAGTTGAAAATTTCCCTAAGATGGAAAGGAAATAGCCACCCAAGTCTAGGAAGTGTGGAGAGTCCCATACAGGATAAACCCTAGGAGAAACACACCAAGACACATATTAATCAAACTAACAAGAATTAAATTCAAAGAAAAAATATTAAAAGCAACAAGGGAAAATCAACAAGTAACATATAAGGGAAACCCCATAAGGTTAACAGCTGATCTTTCAGCAGAAACTCTGCAAGCCAGAAGGGAGTGGCAGGACATATTTAAAGTGATGAAAGGGAAAAACCTACAACCAAGGTTACTCTACCCAGCAAGGATCTCATTCAGATTTGACGGAGAAATGAAGACCTTTGCAGAGAAGCAAAAGCTAAGAGAATTCAGCACCACCAAACCAGCTTTACAACAAATGCTAAAGGAACTTCTCTAGGCAGGAAATACAGGAGAAGGAGAAGACCTACAAAAATCCAAAACAATTAAGAAAATGATAATAGGAACATGCATATCGATAATTACCTTAAATGTAAATAGATTAAATGCTCCAACCAAAAGACATAGATGGGCTGAATGGATACAAAAACAGGACCCATATATATACTGTCTATAAGAGACCCACTTCAGACCCAGAGATACATACAGACGGAAAGTGAGGGTGTGGAAAAAGATATTCCATGCAAATTGAAATCAAAAGAAAGCTGGAGTAGCAATACTCATATCAGATAAACTAGACTTTAAAGAATGTTACAAGAGACAAGGAAGGACACTACATTAATGATGAAGGGATCAATCCAAGAAGAAGACATAACAATTATAAATATTTGTGCACTCAACATAGGAGCACCTCAATCCATAAGGCAAATGCTAACAGCCATAAAAGGGGAAATCAACAGTAACACAATAATAGTGGGGGACTTCAACACCTCACTTACACCAATGGACAGATCATCCAGACAGAAAATTAATAAGAAAACACAGCTTTAAATGACACAATAGACCAGATAGATTTAATTGATATTTATACGACATTTCACAGAAAGCAGAAGAATACACTTTCTTCTCAAGTGCACATGGAACATTCTCTAGGATAGGTCACATCTTGGGTCACGAATCAAGCCTCGGAAAATTTAAATTGTGTGAAGCATCTTTTCCGATAATAATGCTATGCGATTAGAAATCAAAACAGGAAAAATAAGCTGTAAAAAAACAAGTACATTGAGGCTAAACAGTGAGCTACTAAATAACGAAGAGATCATGGAAGAAGCCAAAGAGGAAATAAAAAAATACCTAGTAACAAATGACAAGGAAAACACAATGACCCAAAATCTATGGGATGCAGCAAAAGCAGTTCTCAGAGGGAAGTATATAGCAATTCAGTCTCACCTCAAGAACAAGAAAAATCTCAAATAAACAATCTAAACTTACACCTGAAGCAACTAGAGAAAGAAGAACAAAGAAAAGCCGAAGTCAGTAAAAGGAAATAAATCATAAAGGTCAAAACAGAAATAAATGAAATAGAAATGAATGAATCAGTAGCAAAATCAATAAAACTAAAAGTTGGTTCTTTGAGAAGAAACACAAAATTGATGAAACTTTAGCCAGACTCATCAAGAAAAAAACTGAGAGGACTCAGCTCAATAAAATTAGAAGTGAAAAAGAAGTTACAACTGACACTGAAGAAATACAAAGGATCATATGAGACTACTACAAGCAACTATACACCAGTAAAATGGACAACCTGGAAGAAATGGACAAATTCTTGGAAAGGTACAACTTTCCAAGACTAAACGAGGAAGAATTAGAAAATATAAACAGACCAATCACAAGTAATGAATTTGAAACTGAAATTAAAGATCTTCCAACAAACAAAATTTCAGGGCCAGATGGCTTCACACCTGAATTCTCTCAAACATTTAGAGAAGAGCTAACACCTATCCTTCTCAAACTCTTGCAAAATATAGCAGAGGGAGGAACACTCCCAAACTCATTCTATGACGCCACCATCACCCTGATAACAAAACCAGGCAAAGATGTCACAAAGAAAACTGCAGGCCAATATCACTGATGAATGTAGATGTAAAAATACTCAACAAAATACTAGCAAAGAGAATCCAATAGCACAATAAAAGGATCATGCACCGTGAGCAAGTGGGTGTTTTCCCAGGATGCAAAGATTCTTCAATATATGCAAATCAATCAATGTGATAAACCATATTAACAGATTGAAGGAGAAAACCCATATGATCTTATCAGTAGATGCAGAAAAAGCTTTTGACAAAATTCAACACCCATTTATGATAAAAACCCTCCAGAAAATAAGCATAGAGGGAAATTACCTCAACATAATAAAGCCCATATATGCCAAACCCACAGCCAACATCATTCTCAATGGTGAAAACTGAAACCATTTACACCAAGATCAGGAACAGGACAAGGTTGCCCACTCTCACCACTGTTATTCAACATAGTACTGGAAATTTTAGCCACAGCCATCAAAGAAGAAAAAGAAATAAAAGGAATCCAAATTGGAAAAGAAGAAGGAAAGCTATCACTGTTTGCAGATGACATGATACTCTACACAGAGAATCCTAAAGCTGCTACCAGAAAACTACTAGAGCTAATCAGTGAATTTGGTAAAGTAGCAGGATACAAAATTAAAGCACAGAAATCTCTTGGATTCCTATACACTAATGATGAAAAATCTGAAAGCGAAATTAAGGAAGCACTCCTATTTACCACTGCAACAAAAAGAATAAAATACCGAGGAATAAACCTACATAAGGAGGCAAAAGACCTGTAATCAGAAAACTATAAGACACTGAAGAAAGAAATTAAAGATGACACAAACAGATGGACAGGTATACTGTGTTCTTGGATTGGAAGAATCAACATTGTGAAAATGACTATACTACCCAAATCAATCTACAGATTCAATGCAGTCCCTATCAAACTACGACTGGCATTTTTCACAGAACTAGAACAAAAAATTGCACAATTTGTATGGAAACACAAAAGATCCCGAATAGCCAAAGCAATCTTGAGAACGAAAACTGGAGCTGGAGGAATCAGGCTCCTGGACCTCATACGATACTACAGAGCTACAGTAATCAAGACAGTATGGTACTGGCACAAAAACAGAAATATAGACCAATGGAACAGGATAGAAAGCCCAGAGATAAACCCACGCACATATGGTCACCTTATTTTTGATAAAGGAGTCAAGAATATACAATGGAGAAAAGACAGCCTCTTCAGTAGGTGGTGCTGGGAAAACACAGCTACCTGTAAAAGGATGAAATTAGAGTGCACCCCAACAGCATACACAATAATAAACTCTAAATGGGTTAGAGACCTAAATGTAAGGCCAGACCCTATAAAACTCTTAGAGGAAAACATAGGCAGAACACTCTTTGACATAAATCATAGCTGCATCCTTTTTGATGCACCTCCTAGAGAAACGGAAATAAAAAGAAAAATAAGTGGGACCTAGTGAAACTTAAAATCTTTTGCACAACAAAGGAAACCATAAATAAGTTGAAAAGACAGTCCTTAGAATGGGAGAAAATATTTGCAAATAAAGCAACTGACAAAGGATTAATCTCTAAAATATACAAGCAGTTCATGCAGCTCAATATCAAAAAAACAAACAACCCGGGGCTTCCCTGGTGGCGCAGTGGTTGAGAATCTGCCTGCTAATGCAGGGGACACGGGTTCGAGCCCTGGTCTGGGAGGATCCCACATGCCGCGGAGCAACTAGGCCCATGAGCCACAACTACTGAGCCTGCACGTCTGGAGCCTGTGCTCCGCAACAAGAGAGGCCGCGATAGTGAGAGGCCCGCGCACCACGATGAAGAGTGGCCCCCACTTGCCACAACTAGAGAAAGCCCTCGCACAGAAATGAAGACGCAACACAGTAAAAAATTAATTAATAAAAAAAAAAAAACAAAAAAAAAACAAACAACCCAATCCAATTTAGGGCAGAAGATCTAAATAGATATTTCTCCAAAGAAGATATACAGATTGCCAACAAACACATGAAAGGATGCTCAACATCACTAATTAGAGAAATGTAAATCAAAACTACAATGCGGTATCACCTCACAGCAGTCAGAATGTGCATCATCAAAAAGTCTACAAACAGTAAATCCTGGGGAGGGTGTGGAGAAAAGGGAACCCTCATGCACTGTTAGTAGGAATGTAAATTGATACAGCCACTATGGAGAACAGTATGGGAGGTTCCTTAGAAAACTAAAAATAGAACTACCATATGACCCTGCAATCCCACTACTGGGCATATACCCAGAGAAAACCATAATTCAAAAAGTCATGTACCGCAATGTTCATTGCAGCTCTGTTTACAATAGCCAGGACATGGAAGCACCCTTAGTGTCCTTCAGCAGATGAATGGATAAAGTAGATGTGGCTCATTTATACAACAGAATATTACTGAGCCATAAAAAGTAATGAAATTGAGTTATTTGTAGTGAGGTGGATGGAACTAGAATCTGTCACACAGAGTGAAATAAGTCAGAAAGTGAAAAATACCGTATGCTAACACACATATATGGAATCTAAAAAAAAAAGGTTCTGAAGAACCTAGGGGCAGGACAGATGCAGACGTTGGCAATGGACTTGAGATTATGGGGAGTGGGAAGGGTAAGGTGGGACGAATTGATAGAGTGGCATGGACATATTTACACTACCGAGTGTAAAATAGGTAGCTAGTAGGAAGCAGCTGCATAGCTCAGGGAGATGAGCTCAGTGCTTTGTGACCACCTAGAGGGGTGGGATAGGGAGGGTGGGAGGGAGATGCATGAGGGAGGGGATATGGGGATACATTTATATGTATAGCTGATGCACTTTGTTATAAAGCAGAATCTAACACACCATTGTAAAGCAATTATACTCCAATAAAGATGTTAAAAAGAAAAAACAAACAAATATAGATCCATGGTACAGGATAGAAAGCCCAGAGATAAACCAAGGCACATATGGTCAGCTAATTTATGACAAAGGAGGCAAGAATATACATTGGAGAAAAGGTAGTCTCTTCAATAAGTGGTTCTGGGAAAACTGGATAACTCCATGTTAATGAAATTAGAACACTACCTAACAACATACACTGAAATAAACTCAAAATGGATTAAAGACCTAAATGTAAGACCAGACAGTATAAAACTCTTAGAGGAAAACTTAGGAAAAACACCCTTTGATGTAAATCACAGCAAGATCTTGTTTTCACCCATTTGCTAGAGTGATGAAAATAGCAAAAATATACAAATGGGACCTAATTAAACTTAAAAGCTATTGCACACAAAGGAGAACATAAACAAGACAAACGTAATACCCTCAGAATGGGAGAAAATATTTTCAAATGAAGCAACAGACAAAGATTAATCTCCACAGTGTACTAACAGCTCATGCAGCTCAATATCAAAAAAAGAATCAACACGGGCTTCCCTGGTGGCGCAGTGGTTGGGAGTCCGCCTGCCGATGCTGAGGACCCGGGTTCATGCCCCGGTCCGGGAGGGTCCTGCGTGCTGTGGAGCGGCTGGGCCCGTGAGCCATGGCCGCTGAGCCTGTGCGTCTGGAGCCTGTGCTCTGCAACGGGAGAGGCCACAGCAGTGAGAGGCCTATGTACCGCAAAAACAAACAAAAAAAGCAATCAACCCAATGAAAAAATGGGTGGAAGACCTAAATGGACACTTCTCCAGAGAAGACATTCAGATGGCCAGGAGCACATGAAGAGATGCTCAACATCACTAATTATTAGAGAAATGCAGATCAAAACTGCAATGAGTTATCACCTCACACCAGTCAGAATAGCCATCATGAAAAAAATCTACAAACAGTAAATGCTGGAGAGGATGTGGCAAAAAGGGAACCATGTTGCCTTGTGGGTGAGAATGTAAATTGATTATAGCCACTGTGGAGAACAGTCTGGAGGTTCCTTAAAAAACTGAAAATAGAACTACCATATGTCCCAGCAATCCGACTACTGGGCATATACCCTGAGAATACCATAATTCAAAAAGTCACATGTACCCCAATGTTCACTGCAGCACTATTTACAATAGCCAGGACATTGAAACAACCTAAATATCCCTTGACAGACAAATGGATAAAGAAGGCGTGGTGCATATATATAAAATGGAATATTACTCAGCCATAAAAAGGAATGCAGTTGGGTCATTTGTAGAGATGTGGATGGACCTAGAGTCTGTCATACAGAGTGAAGTCAGAAAGAGAAAAACAAATATCGTATATTAATGCATATATGTGGAATCTAGCAAAATGGTATAGATGTACCTATTTGCAGGGCAGGAATAGAGCCCAGTTGTAGAGAACAGACGTGTGGACATGGCATGGGGGAAGGGGAGGATGTGATGAATTGGGAGATTACGCTTGACATTAGTACACTACCATGTGTAAAATAGATTGCTAGTGGGAACCTGCTGTATAACACAGAGTTCAGCTTGTTGCTCTGTGATGGCCTAGGTGGGTGGGATGGGGGAAGAGAGGTCCGAGATGGAGGGGCTATATGTATACATATAGGTGATTCACTTCACTGTGCAGCAGAAACTAACAACATTGTAAAGCAATTATAGTCCAATTAAAAAATATATATATTCTATGATATGTGTATGGTAGAGTCTAATATAGTGCATTTGGATCCTCAGTTTTGTGATGGTCTGGTTCAATCCAAGGGTGACTTTTATAATGGAGTATTTCTAAGCCCTGACTACAAATTAGAATCACTTTTCATGCTTTTGTCAAACACAGTTGACTAGGCTCCCCTCCCCACCCCCACAAATTCTGATTCCTTCTGTCTTGTGTAGTGTCTAGGCTTAGGCAAGAATAATGAATGTGTGGCATTTTTTTCAGATTATCCTTTATAGATGTTATTTCTCTCTGTTGAGTTTATTATGGGTATAATACAACCATAAATTTCAGAATATGTTTCCTGAAAAATGCTTGATTCATATCTAATAATTTTAATCAAATACAGAGTTTTAATCAGCTGACCTGCAGATGGGAGTGGCAATGTAATATCTTCACCAACACTTATTATTGTTTGTCTTTTTGATTTCAGTCGTCCTAGTGGCTGCGAAGTGGTATCTCAGAACCACTCAAAAAAACGTGGTTTTAATTTACGTTTCACAGATTGCGAATCATGGCTAAAGATGGCCGTTTTTAAATCTTCTTTAGAGAAATGTTTATAAAGATCCTTTCCACATTTCTAGATTGTGTTATCTTTTTATTTTCGAGTCTTAAGTGTTCATTATAATCCTAGATACAAGTCCCTCATCATATATGTGATTTGCAAATATTTTCTCCCAGTCTGGATTGTCCATTCACTTTCTGGATGGGATCTTTTGTAGCACAAGAGTTTTAAATTTTGATGAAGTCTAAGTTATCTATTTTTTTGTTTTATTATTTGTGCTTTTGGTGTCATATAAAAAAGAAACCATTGCCAAATCCAAGGTCTTGAAGATTTACTCATATTTTCTTCTAAGAGTTTTATAGTTTTATGATCCATTTTGAGTTAATTTTTGTGTATTATGTGAAGGTATTCAATTTCATTTTTTTGCATATGTATATATATTCAGTTGTCCTATTACCATTTGTTGAAAAGACTATTCTTTCCTTATAGAATTGCCTTGGCACCCTTATAAAAAATCAGTTGACTGTAAACATAAGAGTTTATTTCTAGACTTTCAGTTCTTTTCCTTTGATCTATGTGTCTGTCCTCATGCCAGTACCACACTGTCTGTCTTTTTTATTTTTATTGAAGTATAGTCGACTTACAGTGTTGTGCCAATCTCTGCTGTACAGCAGAGTGACTCAGTTGTACACATATTTCCATAGTGGAAAACATTCTTTTTTTTTTAATATTCTTTTCCATTATGGTTTATTCTAGGAGATTGGATATAGTTCCCTGTGCTATACAGTAGGACCTTGTTGTTTATCCATTCTAAATGTAATAGCTTGCATCTACCAACCCCAAATTCCCAGTCCATCCTTCTCCTTCCCCCATTCCCCTTGGCAACAACGAGTAGGATCTCGGTGTCTGTGAGTCTGTTTCTGTTTTGTAGATAGGTTCATTTGTGCCATACTTTAGATTCCACATATAAATGATATCATATGCTTTTGTCTTTCTGACTTACTTCACTTAGTCTGATAACCTCTAAGCCCATCCATGTTGCTGCAAATGGCACTATTTTGTTCTTTTTTATGGCTGAGTAGTATTCTGTTGTATATATGTACCACATCTTCTTTGTCCATTCATCTGTCGATGGATATTTAGGTTGTTTTCATGTTTTGGCTATTGTGAGTAGTGCTGCTATGAACATATGGGTGCACGTATCTTTTTGAATTATAGTTTTGTCCAGGTATATGCCCAGGAGTGGGATTGCTATATCACTCTGTTTTTAGTTTTTTTAAGGAACCTCCATACTGTTTTCCATAGTGGCTACACCAACTTACATTCTTAGCAACAGTGTAGGAGGGTTTCCTTTTCTCCATACCCTCTCCAGCATTTGCTATTTGTAGACTTTTTTTTTTTTTTGCGGTATGTGGGCCTCGCGCTGTTGTGGCCTTTCCCGTTGCGGAGCGCAGGCTCTGGACGCGCAGGCTCAATGGCCATGGCTCACGGGCCCAGCCGCTCCGCGGCATGTGGGATCTTTCCGGACTGGGGCACGAACCCATGTCCCCTGCATCGGCAGGCGGACTCTCAACCACTGCGCCACCAGGGAAGCCCTGTAGACTTCTTAATGATGGCCATTCCGACCTGTGTGAGGTGGTACCTCACTGTAGTTTTGATTTGCAAGTCTCTGATAATTAGTGATGTTGAGCATCTTTTTATGTGCCTACTGGCCATCTGTATGTCTTCTTTGGAGAGATGTCTGTTAAGGTCTTCTGCCCATTTTTCAATTGGGTTGTTTATTTTTTGTTGTTGGTGAGTTGTATGAGCTGTTTGTATATTTTGGAGATTAAGCCCTTGTTGGCTGTATCATTTCCAAATATTTTCTCCCATTCTGTAGGTTGTCTTCTTGGTTTTTTTTTTTTTTTTTATAGTTTCCTTTGCCGAGTACAACACTATCATGATTACTGTAGCTTTGTAGTAAGTTTTGAACTTGGGAGTCCTCCTACTTTGTTCTTCGTTTTCAAGATTGCTTTGGATACTCAGAGTCCCTTAAAATTCCATATGAACTTTAGGATCAACTTGTCAAGTTCTGCCAAAAAGTCAGTTGGGATTTTGATAAAGATTGTGTTGAATTTGTAGATCTTGCCATCTTAAAAATATTAAGTCTACTAAACTTTTACTTGGTTCTTTCTGTTTATTTATTTATTCATTTATTTTTTATTTAATTTTTTTAATTGGAGTATAGTTGATTTACAGTATTGTGTTAGTTTCTGGTGTACAGCAAAGTGTATCAGCCATACATATACATATCCAGTCTCTTCTAGACTCCATTTCCATGTAGGTCATTACAGAGCACCAAATAGAGTTCCTTGTGCTATACAGTAGGCTCTTATCAGTTATCTTTTATCTTTTATATATAGTAGTGTGTATATGTTAATCACAGTCTCCCAAGTTATCCCCCCCTTTTCCCCCTTGGTAACCGTTAAGTTTGTTTTCTACATCTGTGGCTCAATTTCTGCTTTGTAAATAAGTTCATTTATACCATTGTTTTAGATTCCACATATAAGCGATATCATGTGATGTTTGTCTTCTCTGTCTGACTGACTTCACTCAGTAAGACAATCTCTAGGTCCATTCATGTTGCTGCAAATGACATTATTTTGTTCTTTTTTATAGCTGAGTAATATTCCATGGTATGTATGTACCACATCTTGTTTATCCATTCCTCCAGGTTACTTCCCTGTCCTGGTTGTTGTAAATAATGCTACAATGAACATTGAGGTGCATGTATCCTTTTGAATATTGTTTTCTCTGGATATATGCCCAAGAGTGGGATTGCTGGATCATGTGGTAGCTCTATTTTTAGTTTTTAAGGAATCTCCATACTATTCTCCATAGTGGTTGTACCAATTTACATTCACACCAGCAGTGTAGGAGGGTTCCCTTTTCTCCACACCCTCTCCAGCATTTATTGTTTGTACATTTTTTGATGATGGCCGTTCTGACTGGTGTGAGGTGATACCTCATTGTAGTTTTGATTTGCATTTCTCTAATAATTAGTGATGTTGAACACTTTTCATGTGCCTCTTGGCCATCTGTATGTCTTCTTTGGAGAAATGTCTATTTAGATCTTCTCCAGTTTTGATTGGGTTGTTTGTTTTTTTTGATATTGAGCTGTATGAGTTGTTTGTATATTTTAGAGATTAATCCCTTGTCAGTCACTTCGTTTGGAAATATTTTCTCCCATTCTGTGGGGTTGTTTTTCGTTTTGTTGCTGGTTTCCTTTGCTGTACAAAAGCTTTTAAGTTTAATTAGGTCGCATTTGTTTATTTTTGTTTTTATTTTTACTACTCCCAGAGGAGGATCAAAAAAAATTTTGCTGTGATTTATGTTAAAGAGTGTTCTTCCTGTGTTTTCCTCCAAGAGTTTTACGGTATCCAGTGTTACATTTAGGTCTTTAATCCATTTTGAGTTTATTTTTGTGTGTGGTATTAGAGAATCTTCTAATTTCATTCTTTTATATGTAGCTGTCCAGTTTTTCCAGCACCACTTATTGAATAAACTGTCTTTTCTCCATTGTATGTTCTTGCCTACTTTGTCATAAATTAGGTGACCATAGATGTGGGGTCTTTCTGTTTATTTACACCTTCTTAAATTTCTTTCAACTGCATTTAATAGTTTTCAGAGTATAAACTTTGTACTTTTTTTGTTAAATGTGTTCTTAAGTATTCTTTTCATTTTGATGTTATCTAAATTGTATTTTCTTGACTTCATTTTTTGACTGTTCATTGTTAGTGTATAGAAATACAGTTGATTTTTGTATATTTATCTTATACCCTGTAATATTGCTGAACTTGTTTATTAGTTCTAATAGGTTTTTAGTGGATTCTTTAGAATTTTGTATATCTGTAACAAAATGTCTGCAAATAGAAATAGGTATACTTTCTTTCTGGAAGGCTTTTAGTTCATTTTCTTGCCTAATTGCTCCAGATAGACCCTCCAATATAATTTTTAATAGAAGTGGTGAGGGCGGATATCCTTGTCTTATTCCTGATTTTAAGAGAAAAACATTGAGCTTTCACCATTATGTATGATACTAGCTGTGGGGTGAGCCAAGATGGCCTTTATCAGGTTGAGGAACTTCTCCTCAATTCCTAGTTTATTGAGTATTTGTATCATGAAGGGGTGTTGAATTTTGTGAAGTAACTTTTCTGCACTTATTGAGACATTTATGTGTTTTTTATCCTTTATTCTATTGAAATAGTTTATTACTATAACTGGTCATTGTATATAATCTTTTTTATATGTTAATGGATTTGGTTTGCTAGTATTTTATTGAGGATTTTTGCATCTATACTTAGATATTGATCTTTAATTTTCTTTTGTTGTGGTGTCTTTCTGGTAATTGTATCACAGAAATTCTGGCCTCATACATTGAATTGGGAGCTGTTCCCTCCTTTTCTATTTTTTGGAAGTGTGTAAAGTATTAATTTTTTAAGTATTAATGTTAATAATTAATATTATGTTAATTTTTTATTGAAGTAGATTGACATACAATATTATGTTAGGTTCAGGTGTACAACATAATTGGTCAGCATTTATATACATCAATAATACAATCACAATAAGTCTAGTAACCATCTGTCACCATACAAAATTATTACACTATTGTTGACTATATTCCCTATGGTGTACATTATGTCCCCATGATTTACTTATTATATGACTGGAAGTTTGCACCTCTTAATCCTGTTCACCTATTTTGTCCATTCTCCTACCCCACTCTGGGAACTACCCATTTGTTCTCTGTATCTGTGAGTTTATTTCTGTTTTGTTTTGTTTTTTAGATTCCACATGTAAGTGAAATCATGTGGTGTTTGTCTTTCTATGTCTGACTTATTTCACTTAGCATAATACCTCTAGATCCATCCTCTATATCCATCAATGTTATTGCAAATGGCAAGATTTCATTCTTTTCTATGGCTGAGTAATATTCCATTATATACATATACATGTATATACACATACATCTATATTTGTCTATGTATACACACACATGTATATATGTATGTATGTATGTATACATACACAGACACAGACGCACACCACATCTTATTTATACATTTATCTGTTGATGGCCACTTAGGTTTCTTCCATATATTGGCTATTGTAAATAATGTTGCAGTGAACTTAGGTGTGCATATATCTTTTTTGAATTAGTTTTTTGTTTTTTATCACAAAAATACCCAGAATTGGAATTACTGGATTATATGGTAGTTTTATTTCTAATTTTTTTGAAGACCTGCATGCTGTTTTCCATAGTGGCTGCACTAATTTACATTCCCATCAACAGGGAAAGTGTACAAAGGTTTCTTTTTCTCCACAACCCACCAACACTTGTTATTTGATGTCTTTTTGATAATAGACATTCTGAGAGGTGTTAAGTCATATTTCATTGTGGTTTTGATTTTCATTTCCCTGATAATTAGTGATGTTCAGCCTCGTTTCATTTATCTGTTGGCCATCTGTATGTCTTCCTTAGAAAAATATCTCTTCAGGTTCTCTGCCCATATTTTAATTGGATTGCTTGTTTTTTGATATTGAGTTATATGAGTTCTTTGCATAGTTTGGATATTAACCCCTACTGGATCCATCATTTGCAAACATCTTCTCTCATTCAGTAGTTTGTGTTTTCATTTTGTTGATGGTTTCCTTTGCTGTGCAAAAGCTTTTTAGTTTGGTGTAGTTCCATTTGTTTATTTTTGCTTTTGTTTCCCTTGCCTGAGAAGACAGAACCAAAATGATATTTCTAAGACTGATGTTAGCGTGTACTGCCTGTGTTTTCTTCTAGGAGTTATGTGGTTTCAGGTCTTACATTTAAGTCTTTAATTTATTTTGAGTTTATTTTTGGATATGGTGTAAGAGTGTTGGTTCAGCTTCATTCTTTGTATGTATCTGTCCAGTTTTCCCAAAGTCATTTATTGAAGAGTCTGTCTTTCCTTCATTTTATATTGCTGCCTGCTTCTCATAGACTAATTGACTGTGTAAAGATGGATTTATTTCTGGGTTCTCTATTCTTTTACACTGGTGTTTGTCAGTACCATACTGTATTGATTACTAAAGCTTTGTAGTATAGTTTGAAACCAGGGAGCATGATACCTTCAGCTTTGTTGTTCTTTCTCAAGGTTGCTTTGAGTATTCAGGATCTTTCATGGTTCCATACAAATTTTAGGATTTATTCTAATTCTGTGAAAAATGCCATTGGTATTTTGATAGAGATTGCACTGAATCTGGGGATTGCTTTGGGTAGTATGGATATTTCGAACAATATTAATGTTTTTAATCCATGAGCATGGTATATCTTTCCACTTATTTGTGTTGTTTTCAGTTTCTTTTATTAGTGTTTTATAGTCTTGAGAGTACAGGTCTTTCACCTCCTTGGTTAAATTTTTTCCTAGTTATTTTATTTTTTTGTCTGATGTAGTTGTAAATGGGGGCATTTTCTTGATTTCCCTTTCTGATAGTTCGTTATTAGCATGTACAAAAGCAACACGTTTCTGTGTATTAATTTTGTATCCTGTAACTGTACTGGATTCATTTATTATGTTCTAATATTTTTTTTGGTGGAGTCTTTAGGGTTTTCTATAATAAGTATCATGTCATTTGCAAATAGTGGCCGTTTTACTTCTTCTTTTCCAATTTGGATGCCTTTGTCTTTTTCTTGTCTGATTGATGTGGCTAGGACTTCCAATACTATGTTGAATAAAAGTGGTATGAGTATGCGTCCTTGTTTTGCTCCTGATCTTAGAGGAAAAGCTTTCTGGTTTTCACCGTTCAGTATGATGTTAGTTGTGAGTTTGTTATATGGCTTTCATTATGTTGAAGTATGTTCTTTCTGTACCTACTTTGTTGAGAATTTTCTTCATAAATGGATATTGGATTTTGTCAAGTGTTTTTTACATCTAATGGGATGATTATATAATTTTTATTTTTACTCGTATTAATGTGGTATATCTCATTGATTGACTGTGGATATTGAATTATCCCTGCATCTGTGTGGTATATATTACTTGGTCATGGTGTATGATCCTTTTAATGTATTGTTGAATTCACTTTGCTGGTATTTTGTTGAGGATTTTTGCATCTCTATTCATCAGAGATATTGGCCTATAATTTTCTTTTTTTGAGTGTCTTTGTATGATTTTGGTATTAGAGTAATGCTGGTAGAAGGAATTTGGGGGTGATCCTTCCTCTTTACTTTTTTGGAATACTTTCAGAAGGATAGGTATTAACTCTTCTTCAACTGTTTTTCAGAATTCACTTGTGAAGCCATCTGGTCTGGATTCTTTTTTGTTGGGAAGTTTTTGATTACTGATACAATTTCACTATTAGTGAGTGGTCTGTTCAGATTTTCTACTTCTTCCTGATTCAGTCTTGGAAGATTGTATATTTGTAGGATTTTGTCCAGTTTTTTAGATTGTCCAGTTTGTTGAAGTATATTGTTTGTAGTAGTCTATTAGGATTCGTTGTATGTCTGTAGTATCAGTTGTAACTTCTCATTTTACATTTCTGATTTTATTTATTTGGGGGCCTCTCTTTTTCTTTAGGAGTCTAGCAGAAGGTTTATCAATTTTGTTTATCTTTTATAAAGAACCAGCTCTTAGTTTCATGGATCTTTTCTATTGCTTTTTTTTGGTCTCTATTTCATTTGTTTATGCTCTGATTTTTATTGTTTCCCTCTTTCTACCAACTTTGGTCTTGTTCTTCTTTCTCTTGTTCCTTTAAGTGTGATGTTAGATTGTTTATGTGAGATATTTCTTCTTTCTTGAGGGAGGCCTATATCACTACAGACTTTCCTCTTAGAATTACTCTTGCTTTATCCCATAGATTTTGTTTTGGTGTGTTTCCATTTTCATTTGTCTCAGGTATTTTTTTATTTCTTCTTTGATTTCTTTTTTAACCCATTGCTTGTATAGTAGCATGTTGTTTATCTTCCATATGTCTGTGCTTTTCTATTTTCTTCTTGTAATTATTTCTAGTTTCATACCATTGTGGTTAGAAAATATGCTTGATATAATTTCAGTCTTCTTAAATTTATTGATACTTGTTTTGTGGCCTATCATGTGATCTGTCTTGGAGAATGTTCCATGTGCATTTGAAAAAAGTGTGTATTCTGCCACTTTTGGATGGAATATTCTGTCTATACCTGTTAGTCCATTTGGTCTAATGTGTTGTTTAGTGCCAGTGTTTCCTTATTGATTGTCTGGATGATCTAACAGTGATTTAAGTTGGCTGTTAAAGTCCCCCACCATTATTGTATTACTGTTTCTCCCTATATGTCTGTTGATATTTGCTTTATGTATTTAGGTGCTTCTATGTTGTGTGCATAGATATTTATGAGTGTTACATTCTCTTGTTAGATTAGTCTCTTTATTATTATTTAATGCCCTTCTTTGTGTTTTGATGAAGTCTTTAAAATCTATTTTGTCTGATATAAGCACTTCTTCAGTTTCCTTTTGGTTCTCATTTGCATGGACAATCTTTTTCCATCCCTTCACTTTCAGCCTGTGAGTATCTTTAGATCTGGAGTGAGTCTCTTATAAGCAGCACATGTATGGGTCTTTTTTTTTTAAATCCATTCAACAATCCTGTGTTTTTTGATTGGAGGGTTTAATCCATTTACATTTAAAGTAATTATAGATAGGCATGTACTTATTGCCATTTTATTAATTGTTTTCTGGTTATTTTTGTAGTTCTTTTAAATTTTTCTTCATTTTCTCTCTTCCCTTGTGATTTGATGACTGTCTTTAGTATTATGTTTGGATCCTTTTCTTTTTATTGTTTATTTTTTTGTTATCTATTATAAGATTTTTGGTTTGTGGTTACTATGAGGTTCATGTATAACAATCTTTGTCTATAGCTGTGTGTTCTAAATTGATGATCTCTTAAAGTTGAATGCATTCTAAAAGCCCTACATTTTTTCTATTTTCTGTTTAGTTTCAGTGATTTCCACTACCCTGTCTTCCAGATTGCCTATCCATTTTTCTGTATCATCTAATCTACCATTAATTCTCTCTAGTGTATTTTTAATTTTAGTTATTGTATTTTTCAGGCCTGATTGGTTCACTTTTATATTTTCTAACTCTTTGTTGAAGTTCTCACTGTGGTCATTCATTTTTCTCTCAAGGTCAGTGGTTATCTTTATGATCATTGTGTTGAATTCTTTGTCAGGTAGATTGCTTATCTGTTCCATTTAGTTATTTTTCTAAGGTTTTGTCTTTTCCTTTTGTTTGGAAAATATTCCTTTGTTGCCTCATTTTGCCTAATTATCTGTGTTTATTTCTATGTATTAAAAGTAAGTTTGTTATGTCTCCTGATCTTGGAGAAGTGGCTTTTTGTAGGGAGATGTGATGCCTATTAGCATACTCCCCTCTGGCTGCCAGAGCCAGTTTCTCCAGGAGTGTACCCTCTGTGGGCTGTGTGCATCTCTTTCTTGGTGGGGCCAAGTGTTGCAAGCACACTGGTAGTCAAGACTGGTCCCCAGCCTGGCTGTCTGTGAGGCCCTGCTTTGTGTGATTGCTCTGGGTACGCTCTTGGGTGGGCCAGGCCCCTGGCATGACTGGTCGTGAGGCCTACCAGCGTGTGACTTTTTAGGATGCTGGTAGGTGAGGCAAGCTCCCAGCATGGCTGGTTACGAGGCTTGCTGGTATGTGACTGGTGTGGACATCCTGGTAGGTAGGACAGGCTCCTGGTGTGACTGACTGTGTGGCTGGACAGTGTGTGGCTGCTGCAGATTCACTCGTTTGCTGTGATTGTGACCAGTGCTAATAGGCTAGAGGAAGGGTGCCTGCCAGTGTCCATGTCAGCATGGTAGAATGAGATCACAAAATTGGATGCCATCAGCATCTCAGTCCCTGGCCTGGTGGGGGGAGTTCCACCTGCCTCTGGCCTGAAAAGCTTTCTAAGATTAGCAAGTGAGCTTGACCTCGGTGCCTTTCAAATGCTACATCTGCTGGGACTCGGAGTGAGTGAGTATTTGTGCATGTCCTTTAAGGGTGGAGTCTCAGTTTCCTGTAGCCCTCTGACTCTCTTGAATGTAAGCCCAGCTCGTTTTCAAAGTCAGACATTTTGGGAGCTTGTCTTCCTAGTGCTGTACCCACGGACTGGGAAGCCTGATGTGGGGCTCAGACCCCTTACTCCTAGGGGAGGACCTGTGTATTTCTGATATCCCTACAGCTTGTGGGTTGCCATGCCAAGAGTATGGGTCCTTACCGGACCGTGTCTCTGCTCTTCTTACTCATCTTCTTGTGTCTCCTTCTTTATATCTTTTGTTGTGGAAAATCTTTTCTTCTAGCCTTCAGGTCATTGTCAGAGACAGTTGCTCTGCTCTGTAAGTAGTCGTGTTTTTTGTGTACATTTGGAAGGAAATGATCTCAGGTCTTCCTACTTTGCCATCTTGATCTCAACTCTTTATTAATTCTTCTTAAGTTTTTGGTAGAACTCACCAGTGTAGGCAACTGGCCATGGTCTTTTATTTGTGGGAACTTTTAAAATTAATAATTCAGTCTCTAATTTTTATAGGTATACTCTGGCTTTCTATTTTTTCTTGATTCAGTTTTAGTAGTTTTTGTCTTTCTAGGAATTTGTCCATTTCATATAAGTTAGTAATTTGTTGGTATACAGCTTATAGTATTCCATTATAATTCTTTTTTATTTCTGTAAGGTCAATAGTAATTTCTCCTGGGAAGGCTTGATTTAGAAGAGGGAGACAGCCAATAAAAATTTAAATAACAAGAGGTCAAGTAGTGATCAGTGTTACAATGATACTAAAGCAGGGTGAAGTGAAGGAAGTGGGCAGGTGGCTATTTTAGATTGAGTGATAGGTAAAGACCTGGCTGAGAAGTAACATTTTAATTGAGACTTGCATGACAATGATGAGCTGGCCACACAACTATTCATGGCATTTTAGGCAGAGGGAAATCACTAGTCCAATAGTGTAAGAGGTAAAAAGCTGGTGTATTTGAGGAATATAAAGAAAGCCAGTATGGCTGAAGTGTACTGTGTGAGAGATTAGGAGATTAGGCCAGAGATACAGACAGGTCCAGAACATATGGAACCTGGCAGGCAGCTATGGTAAAGAATTTGTATTTTATTCCAAGTGAAACCATTGGAAGAGTTGAAGCAAGGGATTGACATGGTCTGTTTTATATTTTAAGAGATTACTCTGGCTCCTCCATAGAAAACAGATTGTAAGGAGTCAAGAGGGAAAGACCATTTATGGGAGACAAATTATGTTTTATAGTAGCAATCCAGGTGAGAGAAACTAGTTCTGGACCAGGGTAATAGTGGAGATAGAGTGAAAAGGATGCATTCAGAATATGTCTGGTAATCGAGTCACTTTGCCAATGGCCTAGATGTCAATGGAGAAAAGAGAGGAATTATAAGAGGAATCTGAGGTTTTAGACTTGGGCAGCTTGGTAGATGGCATGATAGTAGATGATATTGTTGTGGGTCAGAGCAGGTTGCCCCAAGATATGCCATGGTGGCATATCATGGTTGCCCCAAGATATGCCATGGTGACAAATTATTTTGAATTACAGTTACTTGACAAATACCTGGTGTGGGAAAATCATATAGAAAACACTTTCTCTCTGAAAGCAGGAAATAAATCTCCCATGTGAAGGTACCCTCTCTATACCAGGAGCATAGAAAGCATTCTTATCACCAGAGTTAGGTAATTCAAGGCTAAGAAAGCTGTATAAGCAAACTTTGTTACTTCTTCATCAGTCTGTTACCCCAAGTACAAGCCCCTTTGTTTTGTTAAATCTTCACAAATAATTGTTTCTTTGTCTAAAAATGATGTATAAACAGTCTGCTTTGGTTACTCTGGGTGTCCTATTTCTATGAGACCTCTTTACATACAGATTAAAAACTTTTTTTTCTCCAATTAATCTGTCTTGCATCAATTTAATTATTAGACCAGTCAAAAGAACTCAAGATGGGGAGGGGGGAAATTTCCCCCTCCCTGACATTATACATAATTTTTCTTTGCATGAGTGTCTCCAGTACCAGACTAGGAACTTGGCATGGCAAGTATCTTTTTTTTGGCGGTACGCGGGCCTCTCACTGTTGTGGCCTCTCCCGTTGTGGAGCACAGGCTCCAGACGCGCAGGCTCAGCGGCCATGGCTCACGGGCCCAGCCGCTCCGCGGCACGTGGGATCTTCCCAGACCGGGGCACGAACCCATGTCCCCTGCATCGGCAGGCGGACTCTCAACCACTGCACCACCAGGGAAGCCCATGGCAAGTATCTTATTCATTGTTGTATCTCAAGCATCTAGCAAATGCTGGGTCAGTTTGGATTGGAAAAACTATATACCATGATAATAATAAAATATTATTATTATCTTTCTCTAATTTAACTCAGGGCAATCAGAAAATGCTCCTAAGAAAGAATGTTTGAACTGACTCATGAAGGAAAGCAGGGGTTGTTGGGAAAAGGGAAAATTTGTAATTTAGCACAAAATACTCTGTTATAGTGTCTAAGCTAGTGCTATAAGCAGAAATGAGCTTCTTTCCCTTGCAAAATTAAGTCCCTCCTTAATGGTCACTCTCATTTCTTGAATGAAAAAGCAATACTGGTTAAACTTTCTATATCCTGTGAGCTAGTTGAAGTGGTGGAAGGTATATGGAGTCATAAAGGTTGGAATGAGCTTTGCCAAATTTGGGCAGCTTTATTTGTGTGTGGTTAGAAAAGTGGTGATGATTAGGACATATGCTTACTTTATTGTTTAGATTTGTACAGCTGTTCTATTTTCAATTTAAATGTTCTTTATGTTTATCAACAGTGTTGGCTTTAGATTATATGTTCTTTTTTTTTTCTAACATCTTTATTGGAGTATAATTGCTTTACAATGGTGTGTTAGTCTCTGCTGTATAACAAAATGAATCAACTATACATATACATATATCCCCATATCTCCTCCTTGTGTCTCCCTCCCACCCTCCCTATCCCACCCCTCTAGGGGGGTCACAAAGCACCGAGCTGATATCCCTGTGCTATGCAGCTGCTTCCCACTAGCTAACTATTTTACATTACATTACATGCCACTCTCTCACTTCGTCCCAGCTTACCCTTCCCCCTCCCAGTGTCCTCAAGTCCATTCTCTACGTCTGTGTCTTTATTCCTGTCCTGCCCCTAGGTTCTTAAAAGCCACAGACTATATTAGTTTTTTGTTAGAACACTTAGTACAATATGCCATGTGTATTTAGTTGATAAATACATTTGACTTTTCTGGTGATAGTTTCCTATCTAGTTCTGCTTTGTGTTTCTCTAGAGATTCTATTTCCTAACAATATTGGATTGAGATATCTTGCCTTCCTTCCCAGACTTACATTTATCAAAATTAAAAACCTACAGAAAAATTGAAATAATACAGAAATAATAGTGCAGTGAATGCTCATATACACTACATTTAGATTTACCAATTAAAAAAATTTGCTACACTTGCTTTATACATACACACACACACACACACACACACACACACACGCACTACATACATATGAAAGTGAGTTGCATTTTACTCCCAAATACTTCAGCATGAATCTTTAAGGAACAAAGACATTCTCCTTCCTAAATGTAAAACATTATTAAGCCCAAGAAATTTAACTTCAAATTAATAATATTTAGTATAGATACTATTTAGTATACAATTTTCAATTGTAACAAAAAAAGTTTTTTATAGCCTTTAACTTATTTATGGTTTTGAATCCAGGAGCCACCCAGTGATCACACATTGCATCTGGTTGAGAGGTATCTTTTAATGTGACATGCATTGTGTGTTAAATCTATTGTATATCTTGTCTGCTCTTATAGAGTCATTTGCAGTCTTTAAGGGTAACATATTTTGCGTCTTTCAAGAATAGTGCATGACATTTACTAACTATATAATAGAATAAGCTGCTTTTCCAGCTGCTGCTTAGCCCTGAAGGTTAACTATGAAAATGACTTTTCCAGTAACTGAGTGAGCTGAACTGTTGCTTTTAAAACTCTTTTTAGTGCTTCTTTTCCAGCCTTTGAACTTTTCACTAAGCATTAGTCATTTTTAATAAAAATACATTTTGTTTGTAGGTCTTAATAGCATTTTGTCCTCATAAAAATGTGGAAAACTTCGCCAGACTCAATCCATTGTAGCTCTTAAAAAAAGGTAAGTTTTGAAATGAAACGCAGAAGTTTCCTCCCTCACCCCCAAGTTAATAAATTACATAATTACTAAATTCTCTCTGACCAGCTTTGGAATTTCCTAATTTTAAAATCTGATTTCAGAGAAGAAATGTTGAAATACTATTAAAAACATTAGATTTGCTGAAAAGTATCCCCTGCCTAGTTATGCTACTCTAAATACTGTGACAACATTAACCACATTTTCTCTATCAGTGTGGAGAATTTGGAGTTCTTTATTCTTTTGAGTGGCTCATTCTCATTCATTGCTGCATTTTTTGTGGATGAAGCAGTATTGTCCAATGTTACTTCCCAAAGGAGTACTTTTAATTTGATTATTTCATGTTCTCCAAATGTGTAGTTTGTTTATAGTTGCAGTATAAATGAGATAAGGGAGGATTAGGTCACTAGTGGCTACAAAGTATATATATCTTGATGGTATTTATTATTTTAATAAAAATTCTTGACATCATTATTAGAGCCAAATTGGATATGATTATTAGCTCTGTCTTGTCTTCCTCAGCTCCATTTTTTCCTTTCTGAGTTTTCCAGTGTTCTTTGAAGCTGTACCATTTTTTTTTTTTAACATTTTCCTTTTTTCCCCTAAAATATGTTTTTTGGGGAGTCATATACTTAGCTTTTACAGTTTTTAATTTTTCTTTCAGCTCACCTCCAGGACATTTTATTGTTTGTATTCATGGGAATTTTCTCCCCTCAGGTCTCTTAAGGCATGTCAACCTCCTGTAAAGTGTTCCTTCTTCAGTGAATTTATCTATGGAGATATTATTAAAATTTATTCCAGGGTCTCTTACGTTGGTTTAAATTGCTCCTATGTTGAAAATTTTTGGCTAATGAAAATGATGTTTTTCCACTCCTCCAACTTAATGGTCCTGGCTGTCCTTGAGGCCTTGAACTTCTGTCTCCATCCTACCGCAACATGATCTAGTGTAATATATTCTAGACTTTATCATTCATCACAATAAACTTATACCTCTGAGGTCTCTAAAATTTGTGGAATTGACATCTTGCTTATTGCCCATTCCACCAAGCCTGCATTGTTATTCTCAGTGAAACATTCAATTACTCAAGCCTTTTATATACTCTCTATTCAATTTCTGTGTGCTTAGTATCCAAAACTAACTCTGTGGAGAGTCTTGCCTGCACTTTTTTTGAAAACCATGTTTCTATCTATCTACAGGCTTATCCATTAGGGTTATCCTAGCAGTAACTCAAGCTCATTGTCTTCAAAATAGACTCAGCATTAATTACCCCAGATATGAGTGAGAACTGTGTTTGTTTTGTTTATTGCTGAATTCTCCACATCTGGTATGTACCGTACATGAAGTGTGTTTTTATTGGATGAATGAACAAATTAATAATATTTCCCTCAACTAAACTGATTCCCCTTCCTAACTTCTCTATCTCATTCGTAACATTATTCCTTATCAACTGGCAGAGAGGATGTCAGGGTGTTTTCTGTTTCAGGATTTTAGGTCCAATGAAGAGGATGAAGCCTGGAATTATACTTCCAAAGGGGGAAAAAAAATGGAAGCCAGGCTTGAGTTGAGATAGGTAGAAGGGTTTTAATCCTGGAAGAATATGAGTTATTTTGGGGGATTTTATCAAGGTTGAGGAAGGCAACAATATTTTGGGAAGTGTTGTTTTTTTCATGTGGCGGATACATGTGTCCATTCCCATGCTGAACCGCAAAGAGGTAACAGTACCTCTGATGGCGTGGTAGAAGGGTATGAGTGTGTGTGTGTGTGTGTTTGAACATTAGGAGTCTTGGTCTTTAGCTTTTTACTCTCTGTGATCTTGGAGCTGCATCAATTAAGTACCACAAATACAGCATAGAAACATATTTTTGTTAATGGAATATATGCAATTTTATATTATGATTTCATTAGATAGCAGTGATTTCCATGTTGTCCCACAGTTTTTATGATGAAAATTTATGATACTGATTGAGGGTATGTTCTGTAACTGAGCAATTCCTGTATTAATGTGCATTTAGGTTATTTCCATTTTTTCTCATTTTAAAATAAAACTGATAATGTCTTAATATATAAAGTTTTTCCTATGGCTTATTTTCAATGCTTATATAACCATATTCCCCTAAAGTTTTAAGTCTGAATCATTCTCTGTTTCCCTAAGGGTTTTCTGTTTGTGTCATGGTATCAAGGCACAGGAAGCTTAATGTTCCTGGGCCTTGAAATGCTTTTTATCAGCCAATGACTGTGAATTCAATCACTTTAATTTCTTAGATGTTTATTTGAATCCACCCATTACTGAGGATTTACTGATATTGAATAAAGAGTCAGCTGTTTAAACCAAGTATAACATACCATCATGAGCTTTATTTTTGCTGTGGATAGCTATTTAATTGTTTTTTTCTCTGGAGAGCCTACTATTTCTTGTCAATGTAAGATTTAAACAAATAATTTTCATAGTTAGCCTTTTAACTTTTAACTAAGTAGGAAATTCCCACGTATGATGACGTAGATGGCAAACCCCACCATCTTACGTTTGCTATATGGATTCTTAATATCTTTACTGTTTAAAAATGTTTATATTTAATATATATTTTTTATTTTTTGAAAAATCAATAATTATATATAATGAAAAATTCAAGCACTACAAAAAATATACACTAAAAAATCCTCTAGCTTTCTTCCCTAGAGGCAACCATTATTATTATTTTTTTAAATTTATTTTTTATTAGTTTCTGCTTTATAACAAAGTGAATCAGTCATACATATACATCCGTTCCCACATCCCTTCCCTCATGCATCTCCCTCCCTCCCACCCTCCCCATCCCACCCCTCCAGGCAGTCACAAAGCACCGAGCTGATCTCCCAGTGTTCTGCGGCTGCTTCCCACTATCTATCTACCTCACGTTTGGTAGTGTATACATGTCCATGCCTCTCTTTCGCTTTGTCACAGCTTACACTTCCCCCTCCCCATATCCTCAAGTCCATTCTCAAGTAGGTCTGTGTCTTTATTCCCGTTTTACCCCTAGGTTCTTCATGACATTTTTTTTTAATTCCATATATATGTGTTAGAATACAGTATTTGTCTTTCTCTTTCTGACTTACTTCACTCTGTATGACACACTCTAGGTCTATCCACCTCATTACAAATAGCTCAGTTTCATTTCTCTTTATGGCTGAGTAATATTCCATTGTATATATGTGCCACATCTTCTTTATCCATTCATCCGATGATGGACATTTAGGTTGTTTCCAGCTCCGGGCTATTGTGAATAGAGCTGCAATGAACATTTTGGTACATGTCTCTTTTTGAATTATGGTTTTCTCACGGTATATGCCTAGTAGTGGGATTGCTGGGTCATATGGTAGTTCTATTTTTAGTTTTTTTAAGGAAGCTCCATACTGTTCTCCATAGTGGCTGTACCAATTCACATTCCCACCAACAGTGCAAGAGGGCTCCCTTTTCTCCACACCCTCTCCAGCATTTATTGTTTCTAGATTTCTTGATGATGGCCATTCTGACTGGTGTGAGATGATATCTCATTGTAGTTTTGATTTGCATTTCTCTAATGATTAATGATGTTGAGCATTCTTTCATGTGTTTGTTGGCAGTCTGTATATCTTCTTTGGAGAAATGCCTATTTAAGTCTTCTGCCCATTTTTGGATTGGGTTGTTTGTTTTTTTGCTATTGAGCTGCATGAGCTGTTTATAAATTTTGGAGATTAATCCTTTGTCAGTTGCTTCATTTGCAAATATTTTCTCCCATTCTGAGGGTTGTCTTTTGGTCTTGTTTATGATTTCCTTTGGTGTGCAAAAGCTTTGAAGTTTCATTAGGTCCCATTTGTTTATCTTTGTTTTTATTTCCATTTCTCTAGGAGGTGGGTCCAAAAGGATCTTGCTGTGATTTATGTCATAGAGTGTTCTGCCTATGTTTTCCTCTAAGAGTTTGATAGTGTCTGGCCTTACATTTAGGTCTTTAATCCATTTTGAGCTTATTTTTGTGTATGGTGTTAGGGAATGATCTAATCTCATACTTTTACATGTCCCTGTCCAGTTTTCCCAGCACCACTTATTGAAGAGACTGTCCTTTCTCCACTGTACATTCCTGCCTCCTTTATCAAAGATAAGGTGACCATATGTGCGTGGGTTTATCTCTGGGCTTTCTATCCTGTTCCATTGATCTATCTTTCTGTTTTTATGCCAGTACCACACTGTCTTGATTACTGTAGCTTTGTAGTATAGTCTGAAGTCAGGGAGCCTGATTCCTCCAGCTCCGTTTTTCGTTCTCAAGATTGCTTTGGCTATTCGGGGTCTTTTGTTTTTCCAAACAAATTGTGAAATTTTTTGTTCTAGTTCAGTGAAAAATGCCAGTGGTAGTTTGATAGGGATTGCATTGAATCTGTAGATTGCTTTGGGTAGTAGAGTCATTTTCACAATATTGATTCTTCCAATCCAGGAGCATGGTATATCTCTCCATCTATTTGTATCATCTTTAATTTCTTTCATCAGTGTCTTATAATTTTCTGCATACAGGTCTTTTGTCTCCTTAGGTAGGTTTATTCCTAGATATTTTATTCTTTTTGTTGCAATGGTAAATGGGAGTGTTTTCCTGATTTCACTTTCAGATTTTTCATCATTAGTGTACAGGAATGCCAGAGATTTCTGTGCATTAATTTTGTATCCTGCTACTTTACCAAATTCATTGATTAGCTCTAGTAGTTTTATGGTAGCATCTTTAGGATTCTCTATGTATAATATCATGTCATCTGCAAACAGTGACAGCTTTACTTCTTCTTTTCCGATTTGGATTCCTTTTATTTCCTTTTCTTCTCTGATTGCTGTGGCTAGAACTTCCAAAACTAAGTTGAATAAGAGTGGTGAGAGTGGGCAGCCTTGTCTTGTTCCTGATCTTAGTGGAAATGGTTTCAGTTTTTCACCATTGAGGACAATGTTGGCTGTGGGTTTGTCATATATGGCCTTTATTATGTTGAGGAAAGTTCCCTCTATGCCTACTTTCTGCAGGGTTTTTATCATAAATGGGTGTTGAATTTTGTCGAAAGCTTTCTCTGCATCTATTGAGATGATCATATGGTTTTTCTCCTTCAACTTGTTAATATGGTGTATCACATTGATTGATTTGCGTATATTGAAGAATCCTTGCATTCCTGGAATAAACCCCACTTGATCATGGTGTATGATCCTTTTAATGTGCTGTTGGATTCTGTTTGCTAGTATTTTGTTGAGGATTTTTGCATCTATGTTCATCAGTGATATTGGCCTGTAGTTTTCTTTCTTTGTGACATCCTTGCCTGGTTTTGGTATCAAGATGATGGTGGCCTCGTAGAATGAGTTTGGGAGTGTTCCTTCCTCTGATATTGTTTGGATGAGTTTGAGAAGGATGGGTGTTAGCTCTTCTCTAAATGTTTGATAGAATTCGCCTGTGAAGCCGTCTGGTCCTGGGCTTTTGTTTGTTGGAAGATTTTTAATCACAGTTTCAATTTCAGTGCTTGTGATTGGTCTATTCATATTTTCTATTTCTTCCTGATTCAGTCTTGGCAGGTTGTGCATTTCTAAGAATTTGTCCATTTCTTCCAGGTTGTCCATTTTATTGGCATAGAGTTGCTTGTAGTAATCTCTCATGATCTTTTGTATTTCTGCAGTGTCAGTTGTTACTTCTCCTTTTTCATTTCTAATTCTATTGATTTGAGTCTTCTCCCTTCTTTTCTTGATGAGTCTGGCTAATGGTTTGTCAATTTTGTTTATCTTCTCAAAGAACCAGTTTTTAGTTTGGTTGATCTTTGCTATCGTTTCCTTCATTTCTTTTTCATTTATTTCTGATCTGATCTTTATGATTTCTTTCCTTCTGCTAACTTTGGGGGTTTTTTGTTCTTCTTTCTCTAATTGCTTTAGGTGCAGGGTCAGGTTGTTTACTCGAGATGTTTCCTGTTTCTTAAGGTGGGATTGTATTGCTATAAACTTCCCCCTTAGAACTGCTTTTGCTGCGTCCCATAGGTTTTGGGTCGTCATGTCTGCATTGTCATTTGTTTCTAGGTATTTTTTAATTTCCTCTTTGATTTCTTCAGTGATCACTTCGTTATTGAGTAGTGTATTGTTTAGCCTCCATGTGTTTGTATTTTTTACAGATCTTTTCCTGTAATTGATGTCTAGTCTCATAGCATTGTGGTCGGAAAAGATACTTGATACAATTTCAATTTTCTTAAATTTACCAAGTCTTGATTTGTGACCCAAGATATGATCTATCCTGGAGAATGTTCCATGAGCACTTGAGAAAAATGTGTATTCTGTTGTTTTTGGAT
Source organism: Hyperoodon ampullatus (assembly GCF_949752795.1). NCBI lineage: Eukaryota > Metazoa > Chordata > Mammalia > Artiodactyla > Ziphiidae > Hyperoodon > Hyperoodon ampullatus. The sequence goes on from NC_136914.1 coordinate 139,209,856, forward strand.
GGAATGTTCTATAAATATCAACTAAGTCCATCTTGTTTAATGTATCATTTAAAGCTTGTGTTTTCTTATTTATTTTCATTTTGGATGATCTTTCCATTGGTGAAAGTGGGGTGTTTAAGTCTCCTACGATGATTGTGTTACTGTCGATTTCCCCTTTTATGGCTGTTAGTATTTGCCGTATGTATTGAGGTGCTCCTATGTTGGGTGCATAAATATTTACAATTGTTATATCTTCTTCTTGGATCGATCCCTTTATCGTTATGTAGTGTCCTTCTTTGTCTCTTCTAATAGTCTTTATTTTAAAGTCTATTTTGTCTGATATAAGAATTGCTACTCCAGCTTTCTTTTGATTTCCATTTGCATGGAATATCTTTTTCCATCCCCTTACTTTCAATCTGTATGTGTCTCTAGGTCTGAAGTGGGTCTCTTGTAGACGGCATATATAGGGGTCTTGTTTTTGTATCCATTCAGCCACTCTGTGTCTTTTGGTGGGAGCATTTAGTCCATTTACATTTAAGGTAATTATTGATATGTATGTTCCTATTCCCATTTCCTTAATTGCTTTGGGTTCGTTATTGTAGGTATATTCCTTCTGCTTTGTTTCTTGCCTAGAGAAGTTCCTTTAGCATTTGTTGTAAAGCTGGTTTGGTGTTGCTGAACTCTCTCAGCTTTTGCTTATCTGTAAAGGTTTTAATTTCTCCATCAAATCTGAATGAGATCCTTGCTGGGTACAGTAATCTTGGTTGCAGGTTTCTCTCCTTCATCACTTTAATTTTGTCCTGCCACTTCCTTCTGGCTTGTAGAGTTTCTGCTGAGAGATCAGCTGTTATCGTGATGGGGATTCCCTTGTGTGTTATTTGTTGTTTTTCCCTTGCTGCTTTTAATATGATTTCTTTGTGTTTAATTTTTGACAGTTTGATTAATATGTGTCTTGGCGTATTTCTCCTTGGATTTATTCTGTATGGGACTCTCTGTGCCTCCTGGACTTGATTAACTATTTCCTTTCCCATATTAGGGAAGTTTTAAACTATAATCTCTTCAAATATTTTCTCAGTCCCTTTCTTTTTCTGGAACCCCTATAATTCAAATGTTGGTGCGTTTAATATTGTCTCAGAGGTCTCTGAGGCTGTCCTCTGTTCTTTTCATTCTTTTTTCTTTATTTTGCTCTGCAGCAGTTATTTCCACTATTTTATCTTCCACCTCACTTATCCGTTCTTCTGCCTCGGTTATTCTGCTATTGATCCCATCTAGAGTATTTTTCATTTCATTTATTGTGTTTTTAATCGATGCTTGATTCTTCTTTAGTTCTTCTAGGTCCTTGTTAACTGTTTCTTGCATATTGTCTATTCTATTTCTAAGATTTTGGATCTTGGAAATAGAATCTTGGATCAGCTTTACTATCATTATTCTGAATTCTGTTTCAGGTAGACTGCCTATTACCTCTTCATTTGTTAGGTCTGGTAGGTTTTCCTCTTTCTCCTTCACCTGCTGTGTGTTTTTCTGCCTTCTCATTTTGCTTATGTTACTGTGTTTGGGGTCTCCTTTTTGCAGGCTGCAGGTTCGTAGTTCCCGTTGTTTTTGGTGTCTGTCCCCCGTGGCTAAGGTTGTTTCAGTAGGTTGTGTAGGCTTCCTGGTGGGGGTGACTAGTGCCTGTGTTCTGGTGGTTGAGGCTCAATCTTGTCTTTGTCGTGGACAGGTCCACGTCTGGTGGTGTGTTTTGGGGTGCCTGTGGCCTTATTATGTTTTTAGGTAGCCTCTCTGCTAATGGGTGGGGTTGTGTTCCTGCCTTGCTATTTGCTTGGCATAGGGTGACCAGCACTGTAGCTTGCTGGTCGTTGACTGAAGCTGGGTGCTGGTGTTGAGATGGAGATCTCTGGGAGATTTTCGCTGCTTGATATTATGTGGAGCTGGGAGGTTTCTTTTGGACCCGTGTCCTGAAGTTGGCTCTCCCACTTCAGAGACACAGCACTGACTCCTGGCTGCAGCACCAAGAGCCTTTCATCCACCCGGCTCAGAATAACAGTGAGAAAAAGTAGAAAGAAAGAATTAGTAGAAGAAAGAAAGAGAGAGGGAAAGAAAGGAAGAAGGGAAGAAAGGAAGGAAGGAAGGAAGAAAGGGAGGGAGAGAGGAAGGATGGAAAGAAAGAAAGAAAGAAAGGGAGGGAGGGAGGAATGAAAGCAAAAGGAAGAGTGAATGGAAGAAGGGAGGGAGGGAGGAAAGAAAGAAAAAAAAGACAGGAGGGAGGGAGGAAGGAAAGAAAAAGAAAGTGGAAAGAAGAAGGGTGGGAGGGAGGGAGGGAGGAAAGAAAAAGAAAGAAAGAAGGAAAGGAGGAGCGGAGGGAGGGAGGGAGGAAGGGAAGGTAGGAAAAAAAGAAAGAGCAGGTGAAGTAAAATAGAATAAAGTATGAAATATAGTAGTGTTATTAAACTTAAAAAGTAATTATTGAAAAACAAAACGGACGGATAGAACCCTGGGACATATGGTGGAAGCAAAGCTATACAGAGAGAATCTTACACAGAAGATTACACATACACATTCTCAAAAAGAGAGCAGGGTGAAAAATCAAAAATCTTGCTCTCCAAGTCCACCTCCTCAATTTGGGATAATTCGTTGTAAAATGAGGAAAAGGGCGAGAAGTCTGAAATCTTGCTCTCTAAGTCCACCTCCTTAATTTGGGATAATTCGTTGTAAAAAGAGGAAAAGGGGGGAAAGTCTTAAATCTTGTCCTCAAAGCCCACTTCCTCAATTTGGGATGATTCGCTGTTCATTTATGCACTCCACAGACGCAGGGCACATCAAATGGGCCGTGGAGCTTTAATCCGCTGCCTCCGAGGCTGCACAGAGAGATTTCCCTGTCTCTGCTCTCACAGCTCGCGGGTCTCAGCCTTGGACCTGGCCCCGCCTCTGCGCGTAGGTCGCTGGAGGGCGTCCGTTCTTCGCTCAGACAGGACGGGTTTAAAAGAGCCGCTGATTCGGGGGCTCTGGCTCACTCAGGCAGAGGGGAGGGAGGGGCGCGCAGTGTGGGGCGGGCCTGCGGCGGCAGAGGCCGGCGTGACGTTGAAGCAGCCCGAGGCGCTCCGTGTGGTTTCCCGGGAAAGCCGTCCCCGGGTCCCGGGACCCCGGCAGTGGCGGGGTGCACAGGCCCCCCGGAAGGCGGGGCGGACAGTGACCCGTGCTCGCACACAGGCCCCGCGTCGGCGGCGGCAGCAGTAGCCCCAGCGTCCCACGCCCGTCTCCGAGGTCCGCGCCTGTCTCCGGCGCTTCCCCAAGCAGCCCTCTTAATGCCCTCTCCTCGCGCACCAGGAAACAAAAGGGAAAAAAGTCTCTTGCCTCTTCGGCAGCTCCACACCCTTTCCCCGGACTCCCTCCGGGCTAGCCGTGGTGCACTAACCCCTTCAGGCTCTCTTCCTGCCGCCAGCCCCAGTCCTCTCCCTGCGCTCCGACTGAAAGCCGATACCCGAGCCTCAGCTCCCACCCCGCCCGCCCCGGCGGCCAAGCAGACAAGCCTCTCGGGCTGGTGTGTGCCTGAGGGCACCGATCCTCTGTGCCGGAATCTCTCTGCTTTGCCCTCCACACCCCTGTTGCTGTGCTCTCCTCCGCTACTCCGAAGCTTTCCCCCTCCGCCACCTGCAGTCTCCGCCCGCGAAGGGGCTTGTAGTGTGTGGAAACCTTTCCTCCTTCATGGCTCCCTCCCACTGGTGCAGGTCCCGTCCCTATCCTATTGTCTCTGTTTATTCTTTTTTTCTTTTGCCCTACCCAGGTATGTGGGGAGTTTCTTGCCTTTTGGGGGGTCTGAGGTCTTCTGTCAGCGTTCAGTAGGTGTTCTGTAGGAGTTGTTCCACGTGTAGATGAATTTCTGATGTATCTGTGGGGAGGAAGGTGATCTCCGCGTCTTACTCTTCCGCCATCTTCCTCCGGGGCCGAGGCAACCATTATTAACAGTTTCTGTGTATCCTTTCAGAGTTATTCTATGCATATTCTAGCTTTTCTCTATCATATTTACTTTAGCTAAAACTGTAGTGTTCCTGAAAAGGGGGAACATATTGTTGTTGTTTTTTTAAGCATTTATTTTTATTTTATTTATTTATTTACTTATTTTTGGCTACGTTTGGTCTTCGTTGCTGTGTGCAGGCTTTCTCTAGCAGCAGCGAGCGGGGGCTACTCTTCGTTAAGGTGCTCAGGCTTCTCATTGTGGTGGCTTCTCTTGTTGCGGAGCAGGGGCTCTAGGCACGTGGGCTTCAGTAGTTATGGCTCGTTGGCTCTAGAGTGCAGGCTCAGTAGTTGTGGCGCACGGGCTTAGTTGCTCCGCGGCATGTGGGATCTTCCCGGACCAGGGCTCGAACCCGTGTGCCCTGCATTGGCAGGCGAATTCTTAACCAGTGTGCCACCAGGGAAGCCCCATATTGTTTTAATTACTAAATGTTTTGTCATTTTAACAATACATTTATTTAAATTATTATTTACATGGGCTCAATATAGTTTTGCTTAGTTATATTTGGCTTTTCTTTTATTTGTAAATAAAAATTGAGTAAGGTTGATTCAGATAATCATGAACCTTCTTTTGGAGAATTAAAATTAGGAAATTAGGAATTAAAATTAGTAAATAAAAATCTGAGTAAGATTGATTCAGATAGTCATGAACTTTTGAGAATTAAAATTAGGAAATTAGGAATTAAAATTAGGAAATTAGGAGAATTAAAATTAGGAAATTGTTGAAAAGGTAGAGAAACTGAATAAGACTGGGTTGGAAGTAGGGGAAAGTAGGAGTTAGGACTATTGCCTATAATATTTGAGGAGCATTCTCTATCTATAAATACTTTTCTTCCCTTCTTTAGCACATATATGTGCTTCTATTATCCATACTGTTTGATAAATTATTAAATTCTGTATAACTGGTTTCTAAGCTATGCTCTGGGAATGTTAGTATTTTGCGAGATATTAATAGGTATGTGATGAAACAATTCTCTGGTGAAAAGTGTTTGGGAAAAGTGCTGTGGCATTGATAGTAAACTTTTTTAGTGAAATTCATAAATTTCTTTCAAGGTATAAGGTGCTGAATGCATCCATCTGAGCTGCTAGGATATTTTACAACATATTTAGAATGAAAAGAAAATCGATTACAGAGCTCATCATTTTCTTAACTCTTTCACTAATAGATACCATCTTTGTATTTGGCAGAAGTATTCTTCTTTTTTAGTGTTTGCAGAATGCAGTTTTGGCAGTTCCTGGGGGGAATAGAATTTGCTGAGGTAGTTTATATTCTTCAAATGCAATAACTTACTATGTCAGAAACTATTTAGAAATGCCAGAAGAAAATGTTTCCTCTTTCTGTGCCTTTCTTTTGTCATAATTGCCATAAACAATGCAAGTTGTATACATAAACCGTACAATTATTTACTTTTAGTGTTTGATGGAATGGATTTTAAAAAGTCAGACATACTGCCAAATAGTAAAATATGTATTTATTTATTTTTCTTTGAATCAAGGGAATGTGGGAGGGCAGCACCAGCCTGGTGGGAAAGACCCTGGTCTGGGGAAGGGCAGGAAAATCAGCAGCTGTATTAACACTACTTCCACTGCTGCCACCACCTTTCACTAGTGGAGTCTTTGATAGTTTAGAAAGGAATTCTACCTAGATCCTTCTTTGAAATTAGTTGAGTGGGAAGTAGATAAATAAAAAATAAATGAATAAGAACTTACATTTATATTTTCCTCCATATTCACAAATTCTTTATGAATTAGATATGCACATATACATTTTTTGAAACTGACAACCCTTTTCCAATGATTGAGACTGTTATTTCATTATAGTTATCTGTGTATCTGGGAATAAATATTATCATTGTCTTAGCTTTATTTAATTATTTTTCTGTCCAGTTTTAGTCTTGACTTTGGTTTGGTTATATCGGCCTATGAAGTCCATAAAAATAGTTATATTTATCAGTATTTAGGAGTGAAACTTCTATTGATAATCCCTCTATCATACTCTTGAAAATGAAAGGGTTCGTTTTAAACAGTGAGGACACCTCAAGGTCATAGAACTCTTGAGATTTTTATTTGACCTGATAGCAGAGCCAGACTTCATTGGATATGGTGATTCTATTGTTGTCACCCCTTCCCCATTCATAACATAAAGAAACACAAAAAATAAAGTAAGGAGTGGAAGAAATTTCACTGTGGACTTGAATGATTCTCACAAGGTTTTGTTTAGGGTGAAGGTGTATATATTTATATTTTAGGAAACATTCACATTTATATATAAAATAAATTCTCTATATAAGTATGTTATTTGAAATATTTATGTTACTATATATTTATATTAATATATTTTACATAAAATATTTACATACATAAAATACATATTTTATATATGTATCTATTATATAATGTTTATATATTCATAAGTAAATAAATACAAATACTATATAAAATTCAAAATATAAATAATACATAGCTATATATAAATACATATTTCTAAATATTTGTGGTTATATTTCTATATACAGCTCTCTGTATAATGTAAATATACATATATATTTATGTTTTGAGGATGTTTCATATGATAGTCTAGCAATTCCTTAAAAAAAACCAACCTAAAGTAAATACATTCTTGGCTGATATAGTGTTGTATGTAAGTGTGCATGGAGGCTTAAGGAGGTAATAACGCTTTATTAACTTTTTTCAGAAGTGTTTAAGCCAGTTATTGAGAGGTTAAGTGGTTTAGTGAACAAATATTCCCAGTAAGATATCATACCCCTTTTCTCTGCTGGCTCAAGTCTTGATCCATTAGTATTCTCTACACATCCGTGTGTTGGGGGTGGTGGGTACTTGGTGGTGGGCTTAATTGTGTTGGTGACAGAAGGTGTTACAAAGCTGGGGGGAGATCCCTTGGCATAGGAGAGGGAAAGAGAGTAGAAAGAATAAGCCAGTGATTCGAGCTGTTCATTAACCTTGCCTTTCTGTGGAAGAGATCCTTTACCCTGTCATTGGGCATGGAACTGGAAGCTGGAGTGTTGTCTCTGACCCCTGAAAACCAGGAGAATGAGGCTGTTGAAGGATGGGGTCAGCTGTGCTCCAGCTGCCACATGCCGTGAATAAAAGTCACAAAGAGACTTGTACATGCCACTGAGCAGGACTGCAGTGAGGAGCTAGGACCTTTTAACTGCTGGTTTGTTCACCGTTTCCAAAGGACTTACATTAAGAAGCACTAAGGGCCATAATGATGGAAATGATTACTGATTAAAGGTTATAAAGAAAACAGCTTGAAAAGGTGTTGGGTAGGAGTTTCCTTTTAGAGTTATGCCCATTAGCCATAGGCTAAGGTTGAAACCCACTGCTGTCAAAGGTTCGCTTTCTCCTGATAGCTCTGTAGCTGTGGGCTTATTGGGCATTAGCTCTGTCACCATGGCACCATGGCAAGGCTTGAAGTTCTGTAATACAGTTGTAGTGCCTGGTGTGGGAGGAAAACAAAATGACAACTCAGCATGTTTGGCTGGGTATTCCCCGGTGGTGCCAGCATAAGAGCTGGGTGAGTGGTTGCTGAGACTTGTCCAGACATTGCTCCACCTCCTTTCCATTTGGATCAGACCTTTGGACAGAGGATAAAGAATTGTGTCAAAATTTACTTAGTGATAGTGAAACAACCCAATTTAGTTGTCTTCTGAAACTTTAACTGACATGGACGTCTAGGGTCATAAGAAAAGGAAATGCTTTGGAACATGAAAGTGATAGAAGGAAGCACCCTATTTATCTTTCCCACTTCATCTTAAGACATAAGCTCTTTGGAAGTTAAATGTTTGGATGATTAACATTCTGACAGACAACTCTGATCTTCCTCTGATGCTTCTACTCCATTTTGTCAAAGGTCCAAATCCTTGAAGAGTTTCTCATCATCATCTTCAAACACCTACTGACTGTTTCTCCATGATGAAGCTTCTACTGGGCTGTCTGAAGCATTTGGTAGTTCACCATCCTTTTAGGAAATTCTGGGATGATTTAATATTTACATAGTAACTCCTTTATGGGAACTTTATATCACTTTTGAGGCCTTCCTTGTCTGCCAATTCAAGTAAGCAATATTAACTAAGCACTATCACGTGCCCTGCATGAGGACTAGATCTCAGGGGACTTAGGGGGTCATGTGGATTTCACATATACTAAGAAATTAGAGAACATTGCAAGAATATACAAATTAAGGACATATTTGTGTGGTACAAGCTCTTAAATGCAGGATGGATCAGCATAACTGAGAGTGAACCCTGGCTTTACCACTCTGGATAAATCACAGTCTCTGTAATCCTCATGTATCTAATAGGGCACTATTAACTATCTGTAGAATTATTTAAAGAATTAAATAACACAATGAAATACTACTCAATCATAAAAAAGAAGGGATATTTGCCATTTGCAGCAACATGGATGGACTTGGATGGTATGACGTTAAGTGAAATAAGTCAGACAAAGACAAATACTGTATGATATCACTTATATGTGGAATCTAACAAATACAACAAATTAATGAATATAACAAAAAAGAATATAGAGAACAAACTAATGGTTACCAATGGGGAGAGGGAAGGAAGGAGGGGCAGTATGGGGTAGAGGATCAAGAGGTACAAACTTTTATGTATAAAATAAGGATATATTGTACAACGTGGGGAATATAGCCAATATTTTATAATAACTATAAATGGGGTATAACCTTTAAAAATTTTGAATCACTATATTGTACACCTATAACTTGTATAATATTGTACATCAACTATACTTCAATTAAAAAAAGAAAAAGAAAAAAAAAAGAAATAACATACAAAAAGTGCCAAGCCCATTGTAGGTACTCTGCACATGCCAGTTAGATCCACATAGGATGGGAAGACTTAAAAGGAGATAGGGGACTGTAACCTGGAAGGTGAAGAATGGGGAAGGCATGATCAGCAGAGGAGTGATGAGTATATTTGTAAGGAGGTGGGAAGGGTAGATGAGTTAAGATAGGCAGCTGGGAATGATTTAGGTGTGAACCTGGGTCCCACTGGGATGGAGGGTTGTACAGAATGAGATAAAAAAGAGTGACTCGCAGAGCCAGCTAAGAAGTTTGATTAGCTCCAATGAGCAGTTGAATACTGTATGAATACAAGTGGTGTTTTGGAGAGATTTTTGCAGTATGTAAAACTAATGCAGCAACTTTATGAGGAAGGTAGTATTATTATCCCCATTTTCCAGGTGGAAAATAGTGTTTGGAAGAGGTTTAAGAAAACTTTACAAATGTATTTACTATGTGAGTAACACTAATGGCAGTCCAAATGGAAGAAAAAATTAATTCATGATCCAGCCATCCAAACAAATCAGACTGTTTTCATTTTCTCATATTCCCAATTGGTTTTAGTTTTTCTGCTAAGGTATGGAAATATTGTTATGAATATTATTTGAATTAATTTCTGTCAGTGCTTTAAATAGTGCCTGGCATGTAGTAAGCACTCACTATATGTTAGCTATTATTTTTACCTTAATACAGACCAAGAATTTATAGAGTAGATGAGACAGTCTGTGTTAACAGACTGCTTAAGTAAAAGGCATTTTGGCAGGTAAGTTTTGTGACCTTCACTGTTTTCACTCACAATTTCATAACGGTTTCATGCGTAAGCTAAATACAAAGAAAAGTGCTAATCTTTTCCAGAACAGAATGAGGTATGACTGATATGCAAGTTTTCTAGTTTTTAAAGCTAAATTCTTTCGTGGCGTGTCAGAAGTTTGCTCTCATTAACCTGCAAGGGGGAAAAGGAACAGAAAATCAATTTATTACAAAAATTTATGTTGTATTCGATGGGTAATCTGTGGTTGGGATTTGTTGGCATAAAATATATGTTCAATTATTATACTTTTCCTAGAAAAGAGGTGAATTTATTTTTTGATTATTACTTTCTTGACAGTTTTATTTTGTAGGATGAATACTCAAGGTTTTAGTGTGTCTAAGAATGAGTCAGGCAGTATATGTCCAAACATCTTCATTTTCTTAAATTTTCCTGGTGAGTTAGCAAATAGTTACTCGATTTGCAATCATTTATTTCTGGACTAGTAAAATTGTGAACTCTAACTGCTAACCCTGAGTTATTTTTCTAAAGACTTTCTGTTCATGTTTCTAAAATCTTAGCTGTTGTTACCACTTAGATAGGGTCATTATTTTTCAAGTGCTGAAATCTTAAGTTGTTGAATGAGTAAGACTAACCTTTGACATGAAAGAAAATTTAGAGGAAAAAGGGATTTCATTTGCTGTTCATTTTCAAGGCTGTGTCTTTTAATATGAATTTATCAAGAACATGAGTCACATTTTTCACACCTCTGTGTCCTTTGGGACATAAACATTTAGGGAGATCCACAGGCATAAAGATTGCTCTGTGCTGGGAAAAATGATAAAAAAAATTAAGAAACTGGAATTAAAAATGAAACTCTTTGTACATTCTTTGTATAAGTCAATAAGCTTTGTGGGCTTTTGGGTCTTCTCAAATCTCCTTGAAGGCATTTGTGGAACAATTATAATGACTGAAGTTGCCATTACATTCTTTCTAGGGAGCCTGGGAGGAAAGAAGGCTCATTTACAGTGTAGTCTGGTAAATGGGTTACACTTCTGCTGAGAGGACTGTATCTTTTCTAGCTATAAACAGTAGCTCAGAACATCAGTTGGTAAATGGATCTAGGTTTTAGAATTTACCTGTTAGTGCATGAAGGTATGGAGACATTAACAAAAATCATTGATGAGTACATGTTCAAGGGCTTTAGTTTGCTTTATGCTCCTTTACCCTCTCTTTTTCTTTCTTCCTTCTTTTTCTTTATTTCATTCACTCATTTTAACATCAGCATTTTATAAAATCTAATAGGTAATTTTATACTTGCTGCAGTAGAGAGTTTGCAAGTTCTTCTGGAGAAGAGACTCAAACCAGGAGGATAGGTAAAGATAAGAAAACTTCAGAAAAACACTTTTTTGGTTGCTCTGAATTCACTAGGGATGTACTAAAGAGAGATTTTTGAAGCACTATTTATTTGAACAATCTGGCACTATTGTCAGCTTTCATTTCACTCATAACTTGTTGAGGAAATGATTTTACCATAGAGTTACTATTGTACAACACAAATCATTTTTGTTGCTCTTTCCTTGTTCCTTTTCTTTCTTTCCCTCTATCCCTCCCTTCCTCCTCCCCTCTGACCATCCCTCTCTCCTTCCCTCTATTCCTCCTTCCCTCCCTCCTTCCCTTCCTTCCTTCTTCCTTCCAAGTGTTTTCCTCTTTTTAAAAATCACTTCAATATCTACTACTCAGTCAAAATAGTGAACAGAGTACAAACTTTTGTGACAGTTGATTTGGAATATTGTGATTTGTTACCTGAGAGCAGTTATTACTGTCTCGCCTCATACTATTTTGCTATGTACTACTGTTGGAAAGATTGATTTTAGAGGACTGGCTAGCAAAGTAGCAGTCACTCTCATTATACTTAGAAGTGCAAGAAAAATATGGCGTCTTTATTTTTCTCTATTGCTGACAGTCTTACTTGGGTAGTTAAGAAAAAAATAAACTTTATGCGTTGCAATTTATAATTCTTTACTCTTTTCTGGTTTAGTCTCTTTTTGATGGCTTAGTTTCTTATATATTAAACTCATGGCCCTTCTGATTTCTATCTCCTTCCTATGCCTCTCTTCAATATGGAGTCTGAGAGTGATTTCATGGTGGCAGGGGAAATTGGAAACCTCTCTCTATATGGTGTCCTCTGCATCCTTGCTGTGGTTTGGAGTTATAAAGCGATAAACTTACGATGCTCATTATAAAAGTCTCTGATTGATAAGCATGACGTTTGTTCTCTCCTCTTGCCTTGGTAACCATACACTCAAGGGCTTAGCCAGAGAAGACTACATAGGTCTTTTAAGTTACTTAGTTACTAAGAAAAGTCATTTCTTAGGGTAGCCCAAAGATTATTGTGAAATGGCTGTGAAGAAGATTGTCAAGTCACTCTGAAAGCAAGTATTCATATTCTGTTTAACTTGAGAAAGCTATGTTTTCCCATCTGCATTCTACACTTTTGTGGCACAGTTCTTAGTACCTCAAATACAGAAATTAATTCAACTTGGTCCAAATTACATCATGTGGAAAATTCTGACATTAATAACTGGTTTCATTTTTAGTAATTCTCTCTTTCTTTCTTTTTCTTTCTTTCTTTTTTTTTTTATTTTCAAATGACCTTTATCTCCATTTCAGTCAGCCTGTGCTCACTATTTCGGAGAAGGAAAACCTGACAGAACGATTGAAAAAAAACTAGTTGATCCCAACTTCTGAGTTTAAAACTTCTGATGGAAACAGTAGTGTAAAGAAAGGATTGGAAGGTTAGCAAGAACTCATAATAATTAATGTAAGAGAGTGTTGTCCTTTTCCTAGACTTGATAAAGATTCCATGGACTGAGGATCAGGTACCTTTCCCTGATGCCATGACACTAAACCAACTAGAACTTAAACGAATGGGGGAGAGAACCCTAAATTGAGTTAACTGTGATTTGATTGAGAGAGTACCAAATTAACTGGGTTTAACTTCAATCAGTGAGTTTAAGTTTTTTGCTACCATATGGAGTAGGGAGTAAGTTGAATTTCAGAAAAAAAATACACTTCTTATACTGGACCCATTGCATAGAGTTCCTAGCAAGTATTAACAATCAAGGTCAAAAGCAAAGAACAGGTGCATATTAAGCATTTTTCCAAATGTGATCCAGTCTACCTTAGTTGATGTCTGTTAAATTGGAGCAGAACTGCTCCAGAAAAGCATTAAGATATTGCCCTATTAGGTATTCATCAGGAGTGATTCTCACTGTAGGGCACAGAAATCCAGTAAGTTCTCTTCCACCAGTATGATCTAGAATCTTTTAAAGAGTTTCTACCACTTCTTCAGTTAGATCATTTGTAAAGGTGATGAGATTTGTTGGTGGAAGCTTAGGGAATCATCTTCATGTAAAGGAGAACACAGACTTGGAGTCAAACACATGTAATTCTAAATTCCATATCTGCTCCATAGAAGCTGTGTGCCCTCAGTTTTCTTTTCCATAGAAAGGAGTTAATAATAGCTGTGGTAGTTCTTATACTCCAGAACTTGACAGTCCAGCTGGGGTTGTGGAAAGTATGTCAGCTGTTGCTCTACTGTGTGGTAAGCACCAGAGTAAGGTTAAGAACTGGATGCCATGGGAGCAAATGCCTCACCTTTGGGCAATAAAACGAGTTTCCTGGAAGGTTTCTGTGAGGATTAAATGAGACGATGTAGGTACAGTTCTTGTTACACTGTATGACCTCAGTAAACACTAGTTTCTTTTCCTTTCCTCTTTGACAGGGTCACCCGTTACTTCATTTTTAAAAATAAACGTTATTTTTAGAACGGTTTTAGACTTACAGAAAAAATGTGAAGATAGTACAGAGATTCCCCATATACTCTATAATCACTTACCCCTATTATTATCTTATATTAGTATGGTATGTTTGTTACAATTAATGAACCAGTATTGATACATTATTATTAACTATATTAAAATTAACTATATTAAACTTATTCTGTTTTTCTTATTTTTCACCTAATGTCTTTTTTTCTGTTCCAGGATCCCATTTGGGATACCACATTACATTTAGTCATCTCAATTATTTTTGGCTGTGACAGTTTTTCAGACTTTCCTTGTTTTTGATGATCTTGACAGTTTTGAGGAGTACTGGTCAGGGATTTTGTAGAATGTCCCTCCCTTGGGATTTGTCTGGTATTTTTCTCATGATGAGACTGAGTTTATGAGTTTTGGGGAGGAAAATCAAGTGCCATTTTCCATAACTTCAAGAGTACATAGTATTAACATGTCTTATCATCTTGATGTTAATTTTTTAAACCTGGCCAAAGTAGTGTTTGTTAGATATCTCCACTGTAAAGTTACTCTTTTTTTTTTCCTTTCCATACTGTGCTCCTTACCTTATTTAATTTTCAAATCATCAGAGGCCCACCTTACTAACCCCCATAAACAGTGGTGGTGACATGAACAGAGATAAGCAGGTTGGATAAATCATAGGTTTGTTATGAAGATCAAATAAGTAATGCTTCTAATGTGCTTTGAAATCTGTTAAACATAGCTAATATTTTTACTAATAGTTCAAAGAAATAAATCTTCAAGAAATTTGATGCCTTGGTTCAAGATAGGGGGAGAGGAACTCTGGACAAGAGTCTTCTGATCCATCTTAATACTTGCATCTTTTAAAGTGACCACCTCCTCTCTTTAAGTCCAAAGCCAAAATGATATGCCCTTCTGGTGCATGTATGTCAACTATGATTTCTGATGCAGAAATTTTGAGCAAGAGCAGGATAGTCATACTCTTATTTTCTTAGGTATTTAGGGCAACAACAGAGGCAAAAAATGGTCTACTTTTACTCCCATTGTCTTCTCATTCTCTTTAACTGAGACTGGAAATATGAGAGAGGAAAAATATGAGGAAAAAAAAGGGAGAGGTAGGGAGCAGACCAGAAGATTTAGCCTGGGAGTGGCAGCTCTTGAGTGATTTATTATGGACCAGGGAAAGCTTAGTATTTCTTCCATATTTTTCAGGAAGGATATGATGAGTTGCAACAACAATCTGGTGACTATTGCAGACTTGTTTGAATAAATCCTTCTTTATGCCTGCTTCCTTTTAAACTCGGGTTGCGTACCTACCTCAGGTTAAATGGCTAATCAGTTTTCTTTTGCCTCCAAGAAGAAACGTCTCTGAGGAGCTTTACAGTTTTACTGGTTCAAGAACATCAACATTTATCCAGGTTCAGCTTAACCAAAGGCAAAGCAATACCAGTAGTTGCTCTTTGTGAAAATAACTTCTCTCTTCGGGCTTTAAATAATGTGTTTTTCCTTTCCGCCACTGGTTTTCTCCTTTGTAATGGAGTATTTTCTGATTATTTTCCTACTACCCCTCCAGGGATTCCTACATCTATGAGAATTAAAAGCAATCAAAATGATACTAAATTTTCTTTCCTTGTATGGGAGAGAAGTGTATATCCCAAACACTTACTCTCTCTGTTTATTAACAAGAAATATTTGGTGAAATCTGAGGTATCAAATTTGATTTTACGTTGTTGCTTTCATATCCAGAGGTCCTGCTCTGAGGGTGCTGTTGTGGAGAGGGGGTTTTAGGAGTAGGGTAGGCAGTGGGACATTATGTTTAAGGCCATAAGCTTTGGAGCCAGGTCACCTAGGTTCCAATCTGAGCTTTACCACTTACTAGCTATG
Organism: Hyperoodon ampullatus; assembly: GCF_949752795.1. Taxonomy (NCBI): domain Eukaryota; kingdom Metazoa; phylum Chordata; class Mammalia; order Artiodactyla; family Ziphiidae; genus Hyperoodon; species Hyperoodon ampullatus. The sequence continues at coordinate 139,225,127 of NC_136914.1, forward strand.
TGACCTTGGGCAAGTTATTCAACCTCCCTGTACCTCAGTTTCTTCATCTGTAAATGGGGATAATAATAGTCTTAACTCGTAAGGTCATTGTGAGGATTAAATGATTTAATATATGTAAGACACTCAGAACAGTGTTTTACGTAGTTAATCTTTTGTGTTTAATGCTTATTAATATTTATAATAATAATAAAATTTCATCAACATACATGCTGATATTCTGTATTTGTCTTCCCTCCCACTTTACTCCCTGCCCTGACTGTAATCAGCATTATCTGGGCTCCCTTTCCAGCTGACTTCATTTGGGTTCAGCCAGAGGAGGCCCTGGGAGGACATGGATGTGTAGAAGGAAAGAGAGGCGTGGGTATCTTTTCTTTTCTTCCTCCCTGCTTCCATGTAGCTGTTTCTCCTGCAACAGATGTGCTCCTCCATGATTCAGCTCCTGTTGGACAGCCCCTCCTGCGGCTTCAGCCCTTACTGGGCTCCTTTAACACCATTTCTTCCCCCTATTCCTTCAGCTCTAGAGGTGGTAATGCCCTCCCACGGTTGGGGCTCTGGGTGCCTCATCATGCCTTGTATGCTAGCTCAGTTCTTCTCACACCTTTGTTGTTAGTCCCTTCATTAGCATCTCTTCATTTGAACCATCTTGGGAGAATTCTGTTTTCTGATGGGACCTTGACTTACATAAAATTCTATAACTTTATATTTGGATTTGACAATTTTGTAGCATCCCAGCTATGAATCCTTTCCTCTCAATATGCTAGGGAAGTTTCACTAGAAATTTTGATTATTACTTGTAAACATTTAGCCTCTTCATTATATTTCTTGAGACAAGAGTTACTGTTTTGGGTGCATGCATGTGTTTGTATATGTGCTTCTAACACAGTGCCAGATATATAGCAGGTGGTAAAAAAATAATTCCATAGCGTTGAAGGACATTTTTGTTCAGAACAGTGAGCATGATGGTTTACTCCAGTGACACATTAAAAGCTTTGCAACTATAGCAGCTTTAGTTTCAACCTCTCTACAAATACTTGTTAGGCTTTAAAGGATTTATTACTTGTGAAAGGTGACAAAATAGCACTGAGGAAGAAAATCCCATAGTCTCACAACAGACTGTGACTGTCCAAGCTTCCTCTGCCTCCTGCCGAAGAGCCCAATGGAGCTGATTGAACGATTAGCTCATTTTCAACTGAAGTTTTGATGTTCTGGGAGACTGGGCAGTTTACCTTCCCCTCAGGAAATTCTATGAAAGAACTAGATTAAGTATTTTCTCTTCCTGAGAAATAGCCCTCCTGCTGCATCCTTGAATAGACTCAGCCTTTTTAAGAGGGAGCAGTTAATTAATTTTGTTTCTATATACTTTTTTTCTGCAAAGGAAAATGCTTGTAAAGCGAGTACCTGGTCAACTGCTGAAGTATTGATAGTTTGGTGACCTGGCTAATTGTAAATAAGAACCTAGATATAATTTGTTAGCACCTAGCATACAGAGTTCTTAAATGCAGCTATAGATGTAAATATTTAATCTTCGTGAAGGCAGAAATGGAAGGTCTCTCTGTGAGTTACTTATGCAAGTAGCTTTTGGAGCCTCATTTTCTTATTAGTAAAGCAAATGGTAACACCACCAATCTTGTAGGCTTATTGTGAGAATTAGAGATGCTTACAAAACACCTACAATGCGATAAGTGTTCAACAGATGATAACAAGGAGAACTGATAAAAGCTAGATTGGAATTTTTTTTTAAACTGAAAATGAATAGAAATAATTGCTATGTTTACTTAATCAGTAGTGTTTTTGTGTTATATCCTGCATATTTGCCAGTAGAGCAAGGTTGGCCGTTGCCATAGGAAGGAGTATTTTTAGGAAGGAAGTTCTTGGCAAAAGGCCACTTACCCAACCACAAATGGGAATTTTCTTGATAAGGTTAGATAGGCAAGCTCCACTAGGTGGTAGCATCACCACGTGACCCAGCAAGGGACGCTGCAAGAAACTGGCTGAATATTATGTGAATATTAAAGACAGAAGTTTGGACATGAATATCAAACCTGCTGAGGGCCAAGTAATATGACTTTTGACTTGTCCTAATTGAGAGCCAGCTGAGGGCTTGTCTGGAGGACTGTCACATCTATCACATGTGTGCTTTAAGATATATTTATAAACAGACACACACACACACACGTATATATAAAATAGACCTAGGGAATTATGCCATCTGGGATCTAAACTGGAAGAGCAAATTTCCCTCAAGGAGGTAAAAAATATATGATAATTACATAGTGCACACAAGATGTGTTTTGAACTTTACGGAAATAAACCTTTCAGGCTCAAGTTCTGGTGCCAAATAATAATAACAGCCAGAAGAGAACTATGTCTTGTGGTTTTCTTATAATCCCTTTCAGTTCCTCACATGCACCAAATTATGCTCAGGCAAGTGGGACAACACATACTTTTCGGAGGAAGTTCAGTAAATTGAACTCTAGATCTAAACACTAGCAAAACAACATTGAAAAATCACAATATTTAACTTCCCTTTCAGAGTACATACAGACATTAGGAAAGAATGAAAATATCTTCACTTAAAAATTATTTTAAAAGTTCCATGTTTGAATAACAATTAGAGCTCGGTTTTCTCAGACTCTGGATTTTACTTTCAGACAAGGCTTTTTTCGGGGTCATTCGGTGCTGTAGTGTCTTCTTTATTATTTACATATCAAAGAAATTTTTCTTTTTCTTTCTCATCATTTCTTTCCCCATAATGATGCTTATTTTCCCCTTTGTACTAGAAATAAGAGGTGGAAAGAGATGAAACTTTTTTATGATTCCATTTTACCATATTTTTCCATCATAAGATAACAGTGGAATTCATTCAGCACATAGCTCAAAATGGAATTAAAGCATGCAATATATATCCAAGTGACATTGTATGATGACACCTAGAAATTGTATAAGTAGGTAGTGGTTACTGTTAGAATGAAAATAAGAACCCTTAATTTTCCTCTACCAGCCCTTTTCCTTGGCTTCTCTTGATGGAGTTTGTCCCTGAGATGGTTGGTCCTTAGAATTTGCCCTAATATTCATGACTCTTCCTAAGCTTTGTGAGAAGTAGATTTTTGACTTCTATGGGGCTTGGCTGACTCCTCTGACCCTGGGATACCCTCAGGTAAAAGGATGCCGTGGAATTCAGGTGGTGGCAGTACTGACTTCAGAATTTTAGACCTGCTTTGAGGAAAAAACCAGGAAAAATGAGCTGTCAAAAACATGCAGATAACTTTGGAAGCAGCCAATAGCCTAAATATTGTCTTTTCTAGATTAAGGCTAGAACAGGCATAAATTGGCCAACTATGCCTCCACACAGTCGGCTTTGGATGATAGGAATGGATTTTTCTAAGAGTGAGCGACAATGGCCCCTACTGTCAGTAAAGTGTGTGTATATATGTGAGTGGGGAGACTTAACAAGATGCTGGGATCCTTGTAATTTCTTTTGAGTCTTCATTTAAAATTGATTTAAAATGCTATTAGCTTTTGAGGTGGAGGAAGGAGGAAAGGGAGAAAAAGGTTAATTGCTGTGGGTAGACACATGAAAAGGTGGCTCTGCCACAGGACACTTGAGAGTCAAATTTAAATCCAGATGAGATTTGAGATATCTTTTTGACCATTTTCCTTCTTGCATTGAGAACCTTTGAAAGTTATAGTTTGGATCTTGCTTTTATAGAAGTTTGAAAAAATTCCAAATGCTGATTAGCCTACCAAAGGGTTTGAAGCCTACCTGAGATATCATAAAATTTTCTGTGCCAACTACTCTAAACTTATGGAACAAAAACCAAATATAAATAAATAAACAAACAAACAAATAAATAAAGGTACAAAATATTTCTGGTCATATTTAACTGATTTTTTGGGTAAGGAAAATTTTTTAAAGACTAGCAAAGTGTTTTACTCTGCCGTAGGTTAAGAAGAGTACCATTTACCATCTACTCCTTTGTCTATGGATTTTTACATTTTTAAGAGAATGAGAGTGCTGCAATATTTTGTGCAATCATGGTGGTCTCTTTTTCCTTAAATTCTGAAGGACACCATGGCTGCCAGTGGATAAAATTTCTTCTGGGAATAGAGATAGGCTTCCACATAGGATTACTGTGCAGTAAAGTCAGAAATCTGAAGCACATGAATTAAATGGTTAAGCAGTGCTTGCAAGCTGTGATATCAGAGGAAATATCTGCTATTAAGTGAAAGCTGAATAGCAGTGTAGAGGGGGGGAAATTTCCTCATTTTCATCAGCTAATAATCAAAACAGTTTGACACTAGCCAGAGAGAGCCAAAAAATATGGAAACAATTATTGAGCTAAATGAAATATCACAAAATTATATGTTATTTTGCATTTTGGATTTTTAAGGTAAAAGCATTTTATGAAGATTCTGTTATGTATTGACCAAATAAAAGAAAAAGGTTGGGAGTGGGTTTAAAGGCAAAAGTAAGAAATGTGATATCTTAAGATACCAGTGGAAAAGTGTATGGATCATTCTTACTTCCATAGGCACAGTTCTATTTTAAATCCCACTGCTGACTGCCTTTATTATTAGGTTGGAATAATCAGTTCTATGATGGAGTAAAACTGGTTTCACTGACAAGAATAAGATTCCTTACAAATCTGGTTAGGGGTTTGATCAAATGCATATAGTTACTTTGTCTTAAACAAAAAAGTGATGGTGATTGTCATTAAATCTCAAACTCTGTTTTTACTTTTATGAGACTATTACACACCCTAACTGCATTAACACTACAATAACAAAATCACGTTTCCTGCTATTTCAAGAAATCTGAAATGGTGATGAAAGACATTTCCTACCAGTGATGTCAATGGTTATTTAATTGCCATTAAGATGGTAATGAAACTCTTTCTTTTCACTTACCCTGATGAAGTGTTCTTGATCAGATTGTGTTAAACAAAATGGCTGCCATCGTATTAGATGTTCTTTCTAAAAACTAGGTTTTCATTACTCTAATAATGTTAGCAGAGCAAGCTGAATTATGTTTGGCATTAGCTTTTGAATTGTTGCTTCTAAATAGTATTTTTGTTTAACAAATTGGATTTCCTTACTTTTCCATATTAAGGATAACATATATTTTTGTAATATTAAGAAAAAAACACACTTTTCATTATTTGAAGTAAAAATAATTTGCCCACCCTAGATCTCAAATTTGTTCTATTTTGGCAATTTCAACTTCTAGTATCATTATTATTATTATTATTATTTTTTTTCTGAACACCAGACCTGTACTTAGGTCACATTGATGGGACGTAAAGCAAATTAGAAATTTCAAGATGCTTTTTCTTTTGGTTTGAGATGTAAATAAAGGGATATATAATGGTCCTGTCTTTGCTCACATTAATCTTGGTATTTCCCATTACCTGGTTAGCTGCTCTCTTTATTCCTGAGTAGGCTTCTATATCCTGGGGAAGGTTGGGATAGAAAGAAAAGAAATGAAGACCACAAAACAAGAAGAAAGATTACATCATCAATTCAGAAGTGGAGAAGCAACATTAACATGGGAATAAGAAAAATTTCCCCATGTTTCAAACCCTAAACAAGGCTATTGATACTTAAATTTAAAGATACTGTGGTTAGTAGAAAAAAGAAGTCTCAAATATTTGCAAATGAAGCAACTGACAAAGGATTAAACTCCACAATTTACAAGCAACTCATGCAGCTCAATAACAAAAAAACAAACAACCCAATTCAAAAATGAGCAGAAGACCTAAATAGACATTTCTTCAAAGAAGATATACACACTGCCAACAAACACATGAAAGAATGCTCAACATCATTAATCATTAGAGAAAAGCAAATCAAAACTACAATGAGATATGATCTCACACCGGTCAGAGTGGCCATCATAAAAAAATCTAGAAAACAATCTAAAAATCTAGAAACAATAAATGCTGGAGAGGGTGTGGAGAAAAGGGAACCCTGTTGCACTGTTGGTGGGAAAGTAAATTGATACAGCCATTATGGAGAACAGTATGGAGGTCCCTTAAAAAACTACAAATAGAGCTACCATATGACTCAGCAATCCCACTACTGGGCATATACCCTGAGCAAACCATAATTCAATCCTGTACCACAATGTTCATTGCAGCTCTATTTACAATAGCCAGGACATGGAAGCAACCTAAGTGTCCATCGACAGATGAATGGATAAAGAAGATGTGGCACATATATACAATGGAATATTACTCAGCCATAAAAAGAAACGAAATTGAGTTATTTGTAGTGAGGTGGATGGACCTAGAGTCTGTCATACAGAGTGAAGTAAGTCAGAAAGAGAAAAACAAATACCGTATGCTAACACATATATGTGGAATCTAAGAAAAAAAAAAAAAGGTCATGAAGAACCTAGGGGTAAGACGGGAATAAAGGCACAGACCTACTAGAGCATGGACTTGAGGATATGGGGAGGGGGAAGGGTAAGCTATGACAAAGTGAGAGAGTGGTGTGGACATGTATACACTACCAAACGTAAAATAGATAGCTAGTAGGAAGCAGCCACATAGCACAGGGAGATCAGCTTGGTGCTCTGTGACCACCTAGAGGGGTGGGATAGGGAGGGTGGGAGAGAGGGAGACGCAAGAGGGAAGAGATATGGGAACATATGTATATGTATAGCGGATTCACTTTGTTATAAAGCAGAAACTAACACACCATTGTAAAGGAATTATACTCCAATAAAGATGTTAAAAAATATATATATATATATATATATATATATATATATATATATATATACACATACACACACACCAAAGACGGAGTCTACTTTCTCTACCCTTGATTCTAGGTTTGATAATGTGCCTTGCCTCAGTTAACAGAACATTGGGAAATTTGATTCAAGCAGAGGTTTGAGGAACACTTACATGTTCAACCTTACTCTGTCTCACTGTTCTCTGCAATCCTGAGACTGCTGTGTTTCAGAATGAAATAGCACATGGAATAGAGAAGAGCTGTCCTATCTCTGGTGTCCCTAGACCGACAAGCCTGCCAACATTCAGTTATGTGAGTGAACTATCATAGATTATTCAGTGCCAGCCAAACTGGTGTAGACCAGAAGATCTGCTTAGCCAACCCATGGAATCATAAGAAATAAAAATGTTATTTCAAGCCATTAAGTTTTGGGGTAATTTCGTATGTAAGTAAAAGCTAGTTGATACAAATTTTAAAATGGAACATTTGTCTTTAAATGAAAAATATCTTAAAAGTTTTTGTTGTTGCTTTTAAATTTCTTTTTGAAAAAGGTGCTTCAATGGTAAACTTAGTTTTAGGTTTCTTGAACTCACTGTAGCTTGGGTAGACCACTCTATAAAGATTCAATGACTTGAGTAATTCATTTCTCTTGAATTCCTTGGTGCTTTAGTTAGCTTTGTAAGAATTGGTTGCAATAATCAGTCAAGATATTATCACATTTTCTATTAGTCTTTTCATTTCAATTTTGCTGTTATATTTTTATACCATTTTGAAAATGTACAATTGAGAACTTTTGGAAACCAAACATATTAGCTACTGCTAATTTAATGTGACACATCATAGATGTAAGTAACATTAACACTAACATATTTTTTACCTTTCCTTTGGAATTTGTACCAAACCCTCAGAACTATCCAAGAACGACTTTTGCTGTATATACTGCCAATAAGAATTATATCTCAGGTGTATGTATAGAGTACATTCTCCTTTCATCTACTGGGGAATATCCAGATGATTAAAATTCATTTATATTTGAATATATGCTCCCTGTTTTTTTATACTTGATTAACATAGGTTGTTGACTGAATGTGAGACTATAGGAAAATTCAAGAAATTGCAGTCCTTAGAAATTGTATTTATCTTATTCTAGGGCTTTCTTGCCTATTGTTGCAAAATTGTCTGAGCATTTTGATCAAGTACACAAACTAGGTCCTTTTGAATAGGTTGATTTGAAAGCTCAAATTTCAGGGATGGCCAGTTTGGTCTCAGATGGTCAGAGTTGCAATCTGGTCCTTTGGACATAAGTTTTACCAGATGATCCCGATCTTTGTAAACAATTTGCTCTATAATTCTCTTTGTTAGATAGTAAGTTTTGAAATTGCCATCTAAAATCTGGAATAGTTACCCATCCAGGTTAGCAACAACTTTGTATTTTCTAAGACTAAGTATAATTCATGCTAAAAGTCATTATTAGGGGGAAAAGTATATGGAATGAATAAAGCAGAGAATTCTTCCTTAGAAATGAGAAATAAGGAAACATTAAATTTCATGTGTTTAAAATATGGCTCCAGGTTTTATTGATAATGATTTCAAATTAAATCTGTTAGTTGTGTATCAAGGCAACTGAGAGGACCAAAAGCCATATTTGTGAGTCCATAATGGACTTAAATATAGCAACTCAGGATGGAAGGAAGCATGGTAAAGACTATTCTTCTGTGACATGTTCTTATCAGTTTTGTAGGAAGCAAGGTTATATTTGCTCAACAGTAGGTTTAGACTAATTCTGTTCCCTTTTTGCTGAAAAGAAGGAACTTTTAAATTTGTTTTTGGTGGAGGAGGTGAGATTCTGTGTGGTCATTCTTTTTTTTTTTTTTTGCGGTACGCGGGTCTCTCTCTGTTGTGGCCTCTCCCGTTGTGGAGCACAGGCTCCGGACGTGCAGGCTCAGCGACCATGGCTCATGGGCCCAGCTGCTCCGCGGCATGTGGGATCTTCCCAGACCGGGGCACAAACCCGTGTCCCCTGGATCGGCAGGCGGACTCTCGACCACTGCGCCAACAGGGAAGCCCCTGTCGTTATTTTAATAAGAATGGATAAGAATGAATCATTGACTAGTGAGCACATCATACAATTCTAGGGCTGATACAACAAATCCCAGATAATTGTACTTTGAAAAAAGGTGGAATTTAGATCTAGGTAATTTGGACCTAATCTGCTGATTTTTTGGGTAGCCTTCAATAAATCACTTAACTTGATTCATAACATGCTTTGAAATTCTTAGATAAAAGTCCTCATGTCTAAAACAGAGTATCAGACTAGATTCTCATTTTATACAATACCCAGGGGTAATTTTGAGAGCATTACATAGAGTGAGAATTTGGTACAATAGTATTATTGTGGATTTAGGAACTAAGGGCGCATGTTCAGGATTTATGGTTCTCAACATTGCAACAGCTCTGTATGATGGAAAAACATTCAGTTTTGTACAGGTTTCTTTTGAGTGCTGGACAGACTAGGTAGCATAGAGAGAAATGAATGAGGCTCCTTAGTCTGGCAATTAAAATAAAAAAGAATCACTTTTGGCTGAGTAATATTCCATTGTATGTATGTGCCACATCTTCTTTATCCATTCATCTGTTGATGCACACTTAGGTTGCTTCCATGTCCTGGCTATTGTAAATAGAGCTGCAATGAACATTATGGTACAGGACTCTTTTTGAATTATGGTCTTCTCAGGGTATATGCCCAGTAGTGGGATTGCTGGGTCATATGACAGTTCTATTTTTAGTTTGTTAAGGGACCTCCATACTGTTCTCCATAATGGCTGTATCAATTTACATTCCCACCAGCAGTGCAAGAGTGTTCCCTTTTCTCCACACCCTCTCCAGCATTTATTGTTTCTAGATTTTTTTATGATGGCCATTCTGACTGGTGTGAGATCATATCTCATTGTAGTTTTGATTTGCATTTCTCTAATGATTAATGATGTTGAGCATTCTTTCATGTGTTTGTTGGCAATCTATATATCTTCTTTGGAGAAATGTCTATTTAGGTCTTCTGCCCATTTTTGAATTGGGTTGTTTGTTTTTTTGTTATTGAGCTGCATGAGCTGCTTGTAAATTGTGGAGATTAATCCTTTGTCAGTTGCTTCATTTGCAAATATTTTCTCCCATTCTGAGGGTTGTCTTTTGGAATCTAAGGGGGAAAAAAAAAAAAAAGGTCATGAAGAACCTAGGGGTAAGATGGGAATAAAGACACAGACCTACTAGAGAATGGACTTGAGGATATGGGGAGGGGGAAGGGTAAGCTTTGACAAAGTGAGAGAGTGGCATGGACATATATACACTACCAAATGTAAAATAGATAGCTAGTGGGAAGCAGCCGCATAGCACAGAAACTAACACACCATTGTAAAGCAATTATACTCCAATAAAGATGTTAAAAAAACAAACAAAAGAAAAGCAAAAAAAAAAAAGCAAAAAAAAAAAAGAAAAACAAAAGAAAACAAATCAAAAGAATCACTTATGTCGTGATTTATCAGCTTGGATCCCCAGTGAGGGAGGGATTCAGAGGTAGTTAAAGGAGTGAAAGTGTCATTTGAAATGTTTCCTTTCATGGACATCATGCTTTGGTTATGTTTGATTCTTGGAGAAATGCCAGGGGATGACACTGAGGTGGCACTGGGCTTCGCAGTGTTAGACACATCTGGCCTGGATGCCTGGAGTTAGATGCAGAGGTTCCTGAGGGTTTCGTGTAGCCCTCTGGAAAGAGGGTTATTTTTAGAGGTGTAAAATCTGTTTTTTTGCCTATTGCAAATCATATATCTCTTAGTTTCTCAAGCTAAGGTGTGATGATATGATGATATTAGGTTAATGTTAGACTGGACATTCAGATAGGGCTGTGCTCAGAATGTATAAATGATAATCCTTTGGCCTGACACTGTACTGCTCATGGGATTCGCCTAGTGGTTGTTCTGGAAGCCTGGATGTAATTTCATTCCAGTCACATGGAGGAAGCTTAGTGAAGGAAACTGAAAACATTTCCAGCTTCTTTGAGTCATTCAGATCTTTACTGTGCACCTACTCTGCTCCAGGCACTATGCCTGATTTGGGATATGGTGGTTCAGTAGACAGATGCTTAATGATACTGCTGCTATAGTAAGCAGCTGCTCTTCTGAATAACTGTTGTTTTTAATAAATGCATTTCATGTGAAATGTAAACATTCTGTATATTGTGCTTCATTTTAGAATGATATGCTTCCACAAATACTGCATTCTGAAGTGGGCCTAAAAAACCTTCTGGGATCAACTTAGTTCATTCATTCAATAAGTGTTCATTCAATTAATCTTTATTTTGAGCCCATTTTTAAGTGCTAGGCACTTTCCCACTGAGTTAAAATTGAGTTTATCCTCAGATTAACATCTGTAACTGCTCTTTGAAAAAGGTTATTGCTGTAGTGAGACTGTTCCTGAAACTTGTGACTAGCCTGAAGTATTTGGTTTTACTTGTTCTTGCTGGTTCATCAACATGAATGTCTTCCCTGGCATTCAGTTGCTGACTTGGTACTATGTATTGTTCATTATTTTTCCATACTCTGTCCAACAGAGTCATCTTGTTGTAGACAACAAATACATTAGTCAAGCATTTATTGTGCACCTGAAGTGCTTTGCTCTGGGGAAACCCAGTACCTACCTTCAAGGTGCCTGCTGTCTAGAGAGGGGGCAGATAAATAAACATTTACAATAGAGGATGATAAGTGACACAGTAGATACAAACATGGGATATTGGAGAAACACAGAGATGGATCACTTAACTCAGACTAGGTTTGTCAGGATGGAAAGGATAAAACTCACTTGTATTAGTTATTATTACTGTGTAACAAATTGCCATAAAATAAATGGCTTAAGACAATAATAAGCATTTCCCCCCCCAATCTCACAGTTTCTCTGGGACAAGAATTTGGGGCCTTTAGCAGAGCAGTTCTGGCTGGGGTGTCTCAAATGAGGAAGTATTGAGATATTAGCTCAGGCTACTGTCATTTAAAGGCTGGACTGGAGCTGAAGGTTCTGCTTTCAAGGTGGTTCATTCACATGGCTTTTAAGTCTGAGTTGTTTGTTGGTGGGAGACCTCAGTTCCTTTCTATGGAGGCCTTACCACAGGACTGCTTGAGTGTTTTCATGACATGGATACTGGCTTCCTTTAGAGTGAGTGATCCAAGAGAGACCAAGGTAGAAACCCTACTGTCTTTTATGATCTAGCCTTGGAAACATCCCACCTGCACTTCTCTAGTGTTCTATGGGTATCACAGGCTGGCCTGGTAAAGTGAGGGAGGGGACTACACACAGTGTGAATACTGGGAGGTGAGAATCATTGGGGCCATTTGGAGCTGGCTACCATACGAATCTTCAGGGATGCTTAGCGTCTGTGATTTGATGCTAGTCCCTGGAGCATTAACTCATTTGGGCCTTGGCAACCACACTGGTACTGTGAGTCTTTGATTTTTCATATGTTATACAGGTTTCTGATACTACTACTCTTATTTGAATCATACAGAGTAACAAGATGTTAGCAAAACAGTGGATACAAATGCTTCTTAACTCAATGCTACTCATGTATTAATCCTAGTGGTGACACTGACAGTTAATAGGTTTCAGACAACATCACAGAAGAAAACATATTTGCTGTTAAACATGAGAATTGCAAAATAATTGTTCTTTCTAATAGTATCACTGAGATATCATCATGTGGCTCCAAGTGGGAATCTCTTTCCCTGGAGGTTTGACAATTAGTCATTTGCACATACTGGCTCATATTGTGTGTAGCTCCAATGTGAGTTTCAAGCGTATCATGCAATGGACCATTTAATACTCAATAATGTAAGCATCCTCCAGATCCTATCTCAGAAAAGCGATGAAGCCACTTAGTGTTTGACACTTGAGGCCTGAAACCTTTCTTTTGTTGAGTAGGGAAAGTGGATGTTGATGATTAAAAGTTGATGCCTATTATGTTTATTAGATAATAATATTTTGCTAATACCATTTCCAGTTCTGTGGTTGTATCAAAAGGTGGTTTAGAAAGGGGCTTCAACTCTTCTTAATTCCAACTAGTCCAAAAAGCCACCCTACTTATAAACTTGTCATCTAAGTACAGTGTGCTTCTAATATAAACTTTACTTCAAGATTCTAGATTCAGTCTTTTAAGTCCCTTATATATAAAAATTAGGGCTGCTACTGTTCCAGACAATCACTTGCCTGCCTTTATTAACATAGTTCCACATTAACATAGCTCAGACTTTGCAGCTTGTTAAATTTTGGCATCTGCATTTATCCATGTAGGACCTGGCCCCTTTCTTCCAATTTGTCATTATGTGTGAGCTCTGAATTGATTGTGCTTATAGAGCATTTTCTGCCTGTGTGTTGCTAGTAACGCAAATTGGTTATTAGACTTCCCATTTAAAGCAGACTTGCTGCTTTACAACCACTCTGACATGCTGAGAGAGCCCACAGTTTCAGTACTAAGGCTTGTTAGAGTCTAATGCACTTATTATAGTATTTTCCATAGCTTGTCATTTGATGAAAGCAGAGCTGCATTCACAAACAAAGATCCAAGATGCAGAGATTGCTGAGTATATATATTTTATCTTCTTTGTATAACTCATCTTCCCTTAGTCTCTGTAGGAACCCCATCACTTACAGCCTCTTTGTGTATAGCCACAGTGCTTTGTTGTTTATCCTGTTTTTAACGTAGGCGCTGGGACACATGTTCGCCAACCTAAATTGGTTGTATAATTTGGACACATGTTCAGTTTCATCTCCTCGTAGTCCTCCCAATGTCTTTTTTTCCATTTTTACCTATAAAAGACCATACTCCCTCTTCCTGGGGATACCCCTTTTTCTCTATTTCATTTCTCTTGGCTGCTGTCATATCTGTTAGACTTCTGTCTTAGGCAATTTTGAGAAAAGAAGTTGGGCATGCAAGGGAAAACTGAGGGTACCCTTTCAATATTGGGGATCTGAAGACCCTGGGGAGCTTGGAACTCTGAATGAGTAGGAATAGAATATTAAGTCAAAAAGCTTTTAGGAAAATTTGGAGACTTTGATATAGAATTACACCCATAAAATTCTTTAGGTCTTTCACACCCTTATGGTATGTATTCTCTCTTTCCCAGTTCCTCCATTTCCCTCAGTCTGTACCAGCCTCACAATGTATGTGAGGCCAAACTCTAATAGATCAGTTACTTAGCTCCCCTGGCCACATCCAGGTTCCTTCCTCTGATGGTAAAAGAGAGGGGAATCACTGAGAGTATCTCACACAAATTGAACTCTGTTTCTCACTGGGCTATTCACTTTCAGGTAGCTCTGGGGACTTTTTCAGATACCCCTGAATTACCTAGCCAAGTCCCTGATTTACCTGTTGAATGTTGGTCAAGTAATATTTCATGATGGGGTCTCTAGCCCTTTCTTTGTCCACAGCAGTCTCCCTTTAAGCATTATCTCTGTTTTGATAGCCAACTTATTTACAGGCATTACTGAGATTTCTGGTACATAACATTTTACCTTTTTCGTTCCTACATCTTATTTTCTTAATGCAAGGGGGAAGTATATTGAAATGATAAGCTTTGAATCTCTGCAAGTTCTCCTGTTTCTCTCCTTAGCTACATTTTGAACTGCCCTGCTTCTGGTCTGAACTCAGAAAACTAGAGGCACTATCCCAGGCTTCACTTCTCTCCATATGATGTCCTCTGCATCCCCTGAAGGTCCCATTCCATCAACACTCCAACTCCTGTCAGTAATTTTGTCAGAGAAAATTGTGATGATCAGAGGTTCACACCCCATATTTACCACTTCCATATACATCTGTCTAGATGCTTTTTCCCCCTGTTTTAGAGGAAGGGTCAGTGCAGTGTTGACCATGTGTTTTGACACCATGCAGATAAATTTGAAACATGGCTCTGCAACTTCCTAGCTGAGGAACAGTGGTTGGATTATTTATCATCTAAAAAGTGTCCTTGTGTGCAAATTGAGGATAATAACCATTGGTGGGGTTTGATTAAATAAGATAATAAATTTATATGCCTAAGCAGGTGCTTGGAATCCAGCAGACTATTAACAGTTGTCAGCTTCATTTCTTGCTCCTTACCTCTTCCCAGCTGAGTCTGCTATATCTTCTGGGGTCTTATTCCATCAGTCCTAAATTTTTGGATCCAACCCTTCAACTATGTACTCACTCTTTCATATTAGAAATTTCTGTTTTTTTTCCATTTAGCTATTGCTCCAATTCCCCCTTCTTTATATCCTAGCTTTTTGAGAAGTTTATCTAAACTATCATGTCCCATTTATTACTGCATAAATCAACGATTGTTTGGCTTTCACCTTCATCTGACTATTGAAATTGCTCACACCAAGGTTTCTAATACCTGCTGAATTGCCAAATATAATGGATACTCTTCAGTCCTTACCTTCCTTGATCTATTTATAGCATTTTACAACACTTATCCATTCTTTAGAATTGTTTCCTATTTTAGATTCTTCTCTACCTCTCTGAGTGCTGCCATATTCTCTTTATAAACTTTATTCTGCTGTCTACCACTTTAATGTTAGTATGCCAGTCTCCTCTCCTCTTCTTCTCTTTTGTCTCTGCCCTTCACTCTTGCTCTCTCCCCTTTCTCTTTAATTCACTTCTCTCTGGGTGTTTTCTTTCTTCCCAACAAATGCAGAATACCAAATACATGTAGAATATCCACTGAGACAGAAAGATACAACAGACCATGATTACATAAAATTGTATGGATGAATCTCAAAAACATTGTTTTGAAGAGAAGAAACCAAACGTACAAAAGACTAAATACTGTATGCTTGCATTTACATGAAGTTCATGAAAGGTCGGAATTAACATACGTTGTTAGAAATCAGAGCAGTGGTTGCCTGTGGGGGAATGGGGATTGACTAGAATGGTTCCTTGCAAACTTTCTGGGGTTGATGGACATGTTCTATATTTTGATTGAAGTGTTGGTTACATGGGTCTATATATTTTTTAAAATTTATTGAATTGTGTATTTGAGATCTGGGCATATCATTGTATGTAATATTTACTCCAAAAGAGAAGGAAAAGGTCATTGAGAGAGGTAGAGATGGTGGTAGAAAGTAAATGTTACCCTCGCTCCTCCATATTTCCCCCACCTCCCATAGGAGTTTCAAAGTGTTCTGTATTAAGCAGGATGGGTCTGCTTCATTAGAGAGTGCTTTTGACTAGGACATAGATTTTGTAGTTTAGAGGGTTGACCGTCAGGGTATGTCCTAGAACTGAAGAAGTATGAAGGAAAGACATCTCCATATGCTAGTACTAAGTTGAGACTGACATTCAAAATGTCAAATATTGGGCTTCCCTGGTGGCGCAGTGGTTGAGAGTCCGCCTGCCGATGCAGGGGACACGGGTTCGTGCCCTGGTCCGGGAAGATCCCACATGCCGTGGAGCGGCTAGGCCCGTGAGCCATGGCCGCTGAGCCTGTGCGTCCGGAGCCTGTGCTCCGCAACAGGAGAGGCCACAACAAAGAGAGTCCCGTGTACCGCAAAAAAAAAAAGTCAAATATTTAGTTGCATGAAGGGAATAATATTAACCAGCTTTATATACAGTACAAACACTGAATTAATGGAACTGTGTGCTTGAAGTACTTGGTTTTTATGTTTCAGATCTGTTCAGCATGCTAGGGGGAGAAAGAGGGTTGGAAAGGGAAATATGCCAACTTGCCAAATTCCATGTACACAATTATTTGAGGAAATTCTGGTAAGAATGCACTAAAATATAAGTATATTTACTGACATTTATAATTATGATGCAATTACTCTGATCTAAACAAGGAAAAGTAAATAACCGTGGGAAAAATTCATTTGCCTATTTAAGTAATCAAAACGTAATTTCTAAAACTCAAGATATCTTAATATATATGCATTGATTTAGTGTACTTAGTTGAAGATTGAGGTAATGGGGCAAAGCATCTTGACTGGCTCTGATTGATTCTCTCTCCTCTAAGGATGCATTGACTCACAGATCTCCAAGTGGCCTGCCATACTGTCTAGATCTACTGTATTTTTTTCTGGAGAGAGGAGCCTTTGGTTGATAACATCTTCATTTACACTCGAAAGTGGCATGTGGTTACGTGTAATGACTTGTATCTTTTTAAAGAGATAACACTATATATTTTGATTGTTGAAAGTTCAGCATGTTTGTGTTTTCTGATAAAAGATGCTTCATTTTCTTTTTATTTCATAGAGTAGTTTGGCTTTCACTCTTGGTTATTTCATTAGTTAGCAGAAATTGGAACCAGTTTTTTTCTGTCAAGGTACCATGAAGATAATTCTGGGAAAACAAGAAGAATGAGAAATAGTTTTCTGGTTCAGTCCTTTTTTTCCTATTTATTCTAGCTGTCTTAGTGAAAGATTTGTAGCCAGGTTGAACTTTCTTCCTTGTTATGCTGTTTTTGTCTCATCATAATATTTCCTCACTTTAATTAAGACAACGTGTTCTATTGCCATGGAAATGAATTCAAAGTCACAGGTTTGGCATACTGGTTCCATTTCTTTACCAGGAAAGGTGTATGTGCTGAGAAGCCAAGCCTCTGTTTAAGCATAAACCCACATGGTAGTCTCTAAAACTAGGAAGGCTAATATGATAGAGTCATCAAGTAGATGTTTTATTTTTATTTTTTTAAACTTTTAGTTTTATATTGTAGTATAAGTGATTAACAATGCTGTTTTAGTTTCAGATGTACAGCAAAGTGATTCAGTTATACGTATACATGTATCTATTCTTTTTCAAATTCTTTTCCCATTTAGGTTGTTATGTAATATTGAGCAGAGTTCCCTGTGCTATATAGTAGGTCCTTGTTGGTTATACATTTTGAGTATAGCAGTGTGTACCTGTCAATCCCAAACTCCCTAACTATCCCTCCCCGCCATGCTTCCCCCACACCCCCAGTAACCATAAGTTCATTCTCTAAGTATGAGTCTGTTTCTGTTTTGTAAACAAGTTCATTTGTATCATTTTCTTTTTAGATTCCACATATGATATTTGTCTTTCTCTGTCTGACTTACTTCAGTACGACAGTCTCTAGGTCCACTGTTTACAGTAGCCGAGACATGGAAGCAACCTAAAAGTCCATTGACAGATGAATGGTTAAAGAAGATGTGATACATATATACAATAGAGTGTTACTCAGCCATTAAGAAGAATGAAATAATGCCATTTGCAGCAACATGGATGGACCTAGAGTAGGCATTTTAAATAGCTAGTTTACTCCATGGTAAACCTTTGTAGAATATAAGGTTTTTCTTATAATGACTAATATCATATAAATCAATTAAACAATATTAGGACTTTTACTTGTTATGAGTTAGATTTATAAAGTCCTTTTTTTTTTTTTTTTTGTGGTACACGAGCCTCTCACTGTTGTGGCCTCTCCCATTGCGGAGCACAGGCTCCAGACGCGCAGGCTTAGCGGCCATGGCTCACGGGCCCAGCTGCTCTGCGGCATGTGGGATCTTCCCGGACCGGGACACGAACCCATGTCCCCTGCATCGGCAGGCGGACTGTCAACCACTGCGCCACCAGGGAAGCCCTATAAAGTCCTTTTTATTCCACATAACACATCAACTAGTGTACTTAGTGGTGACCTCCAAATACAGGCCATATGACTCTCACTCTCCATAATTTGCCATGACCTTAGACATGTGTACATGAAAATTAATGTTTCATATACAGTTGTTGAGACGGGTATCTTTTGTGTATTTTCTCTAGGTCTCTCCTTCTCCCTCTCCACACACACACAAACATATATATTTTTTGTGTATATATGTATGTTTCAATGTGACCTGAAAAAATAGATTGATTACATAGCATTCTCAGTATTTTATTGCCTCCTCTCCTCCTCCCTTCTTCCCTTCTCCCTCTCCCTCTCTCTCTCCTCTCCCTCTTGCTCTCTCTTTTCTCCCCACCCTTACCCCTCTTCCATGCATTCTCCTGGAAGAAATTTAGTGAGTAAACATGAGGAATTGATATGGTCATCACTACCTTTAGGTTCAGTGAGCTTTTGGCTTTGTCCTTCCACACTGCTGTTCTGCACTTTTATAGAGCTGGTGCTGTGCATACAGGTAGACACTTGGCTAGCAGAAATATACTTTTTGTGCTTTATTTCACATATCTGTGTATACACATTGCACATAGAGACATGGTTCACATTTCCCTGTCACAGGAAATGTCATCCAACATATTAATCATAAACATCCTAAAAATTGGATCTGATCTCTTTAATATCCTATTTGCTGTTGCAATGGAAATATTTCCTAATATAAGTATTCAAGTCTGCCAAACCAATGTAGTGATCTCCAGTGTAACATACTGCTTTCCAAGTACTCTACAATTTTATGATACTAATGTCATGTCGCCAAACTTGGCCACCAAGCTTGCTCCAAAATGTTGAACTCTTAGCAAAAATGCTTTTATAATAACTCCCATTCCCTTGTCCAGACCAACTCTCAAATCTATGAAAGCATCCAAATTCATTATTAATTTTTTTGCTTCTCATTGAGTACTCTAATATAAAACTATCCATTTGAAAGCTCCTCATCTTTTTAGTCATTTTGTTTTGATTCATTTTCTTTTATTTTGTTCTATGCAAATTATTTTGAGAAAAAGGAAATGGACACAAATAAAGATTTATATTTAAAGTCTTCTTTCTTACCACTGTTAGTGTTTTCTTAGGGTAGTGAGTCAGTGTTTATGGGAATGGCATATATTTGTTTTCTTCAGTGGATTTTTTGGTCATGTATGTGTAAGACATTGATTTGCGATACTGATGCCCATTAATCCTTTGTTTTTAATGCTCTGAATCCTAATTTAAATATAATTTTTTCCAGCTTATGAATACAGTTGTCAGTTAAAGCAACCAAAAACTCACAGGATCCCTGGAAGCAGAATGGTGGTGTTCGTAGGAAAGAGATGTGTGAATTTCTAAGTGTCTTGGGGACTGATGTGAGAGAAAATTAAAGAATGGAGGGAAGGTGAAAGAGAGTTAAACTATTTTTCTTTTTGTTAGAATTAAAGTTTTATCACTTTGCTTCACTATTGAGGTTTATTGTAAATATGGACATAGCTATATGTAAAAATGTGCTGTTTGCCCACTCAAAAAATAGAAGTGCTGTTCCACTTCTACCATAGAACTGAAAATTCTGACCATTAGCATTACTCCATCTAATCTTAGAAAGACTGTACTCTTGGGAAAGACTAAGGACAATTATTTTGGTTTCAGACCACTTGGAATAGATAATTCTTTATGAGAATGGATATTTGCTACACTTAATTTGAATTATTCACTGTCTCCATGAGAATGGGTATTTGCTGCATTTACTTGGACTTTTTCACTGGAATAGTTCAAGGACAAGAAATTTGATGAACAAAGGAGAGACACAGAGGGTTGGCTCATGAAAATGGGATGTCTGTAGCTGGGGATTGGCCAAAGCACTCACACTATTGGAGTCACCAAAGGTGAGGGACATAGGTAGAGAACAATGACAAACTGCCTCACACATGATTTTGTCTCAGGTCATTTATTCATTAATTTTTTCTCTGTTATGTATCTCAGATAGGGTTGGTCCATTAGTCTGTGGCAGACAGTGTGGCACTTAGTTTTTCTGACATCATTTTTTAAAGGGTAGAGATATGTTGCAAACATCACTAATTGATTTAAACTTTTCTTGAAGTTGACTATATTTTTGGTCTTTATCAACTCCTTTAATGTTTACTACTTACCAAGTGAAATTTTCTCTTATTTATTCCCAAATTACTTATTTCTGTGCCAAAGGAGCACTTGTTAGTTCTAGTGTTCAACATAATGAATCTACATTCAACCTTGCTATGCTTGTTTGTAATATTTGCAAGTTGGTAAAGTATTATACTTATTGATATGTGGGCAACAGAGAAAACATGGAATTGAGACTACTGTTATATTTAGACAACACCTAGGAATAAAATGCTAGCAAGGCATTGTATACTGAGAAAAAATGAGTGGTACTGAGAATTACTGTAATAAATTCAGGAAGGGAGAAATCATGGTGGATTAGGTATAAAAGTAAGGAGTCATGGGAAAGTCAGTCCTGGATTTGCCCAAAATATGCTCCTGACAGTGTCAGAAATAAATGCTTTCATCTCAGCACAGTATAGTAACTCTTATCTCAAGATGAAGTTGAGATATACGCCTTCCTCTTGCCCGGGTAACTTCCTTCATTCTGAGAACACGTTCAACTCAAATGTCTCTTTATACTTTATCTTTTTGGACTGGAATTCAATTTATAAAACTTTTAGAAACGTAGAGTCTTTTATCAGCCTCTTAGTCTCTTCAGTCATTTCAGTTACCTTTAGTTGGACTTTCTCCCCATTGCTATTTCTTGAAGTGTGGTGTCAACAGAAGGGCAGATTATTACATGGGTTTCTGTACAGGATAGCATGATGTGTTCTATTTTGTTTCAGATGCTCCTCCTTGATTATATCTGGAACTTTGATGCCCATTTTTATAAAGAGAAATACTGTGTTTGCTCTCAGGATTTTTCCTGGGACTAAAACTTTTATTTTAGAGTGTGCCATCTTTTAGATATAGTTTAGATTTGGCTTCTTATATTTCTAAGTTTCAAAATAGCTCAATGTAATCTACAATCTTAGACATTCCTTTGTGCACACTCTTTTGAGATTATTTATAAAATAAGACCAATTTCAGGATTTATTTCTGCAGACCCTATTGTTTGTGCTTTTTTCTATCCAAAGAAATAGCATGTCTTTAGTGAAAGCAAGAAAGGTAACTCTTTATCTTCATGTTAACTTGTCTCTAAGCTAGTTCCCTATCCATGACAAATCAGTCCTCCCTACCACCCTTCACTCAAAATTAATTAAAAAGTATCTTTTAGGGACTTCCCTGGTGGCACAGTGGTTAAGACTCCACACTCCCAATGCAGGGGGCACAGGTTCGATCCCTGGTCAGGGAACTAGATCCCACATGCATGCCACAACTAAGGGGCCTGCCCGCCACAACTAAAACGTGGTGTAACCAAATAAATAAAATTAAAAAAAACAAAAACAAAAAAAACAAAATGAAAGTATCTTTTGGTGTGGAACTTTGTCAAAGGCATCTTTGAAAATCAGCATCTGATGTAGTACATTGTATATAATAGTAAAGTTATGATAAATATGAGTAGTACTTAAGCCTGTCTAGAGAGAGAGCTTCCAGAAGTTTTCAGGCTGAGGGGTCCTTTTCATTGGGATAACAGCTTGGATAAAACCAAATAAATCAGTGTTCTATCCTGATAATCTATAAAAGTTGACTAATCAAGGCAACTATACTCCATACTTGCATTTGGAAAAGAAAATAGAAGAAAGGAATGCTGAAAAGGAAAAAAAAAAAAGCTAAGAAAAGTGGAAAGCTCTCAGAAACAGATGGAGAAGCGATAGTTGAGTATTACATTTTAATACCTAAGTATAGGACTGAAGATATAGTAAAAGAGAAGTATAATTTATAAATATGCAGTATTTAATCTGCTATCTCAAAATAATATATATTTTTTATCTCTGTTGATTATTTAGCCTATTAACTTTAAGGCCTGTAACTATGGGTCAGTTTTTTTTAGAGGGATTGGAATGATAATTGAAAATTCAAATCATAATGTGAACATATTCTGAATGAACCCATTTGGTATCCCCTGTGCAAAAAGGCCATAAGAAAATGAAGATTAAATAGGAGAACTGAACAATGGAGAGTGAGGTACTGCCAAACTTGTTGAGAAAACCTTTCTGTAATGGTTATTTCTACATGCTTACCCCATATTCATTCTGCAGAATTGGTGGCTTTGTCTTCACCACTTCTTTAAAAGTGCTTTTGTTATGGTTAGTAATGAATTCTTCATTTCTGAACCTAAAGTGTCTCTTCTCATTCTCATCCTACTTGCCCTCTCTATATATAATCTGTGTTGATCCAGTCCAGCTTAGCCTGAGAACATATAGATGTGGGGGTTAGAATAATGTCAAAGTGACAGTCACAAATTAGTATTTCTGCCCACTCTTATGGAACTCAAGAACATCTAGAATTACATCAGTGTTATTCTGGGAGCAGTGCCTCCTGTGTGCTCTGTTGAACAATTCTTTACTACCTGTGGTATCTGCCATTTTTCTCCTTTTGTGCTACAGCTCAGAAACAGGCAGTTATGTCACAGGTCTTGGAGGAGGATATAACCACCCTTGCTGCCTGTTAAAGAGGACAGTATATCAACTTGCTATTTCCCAATGTCCAGTGTCATTGACACTGTGGTGACTTGATGCTGGTTACTGTTGTTGCCAGAGCAGCTTATTGTTTTTTATGGTCCCTATGTAAGTTGTGACATCAGTGTTAATTAATTATTTAGACTTTCAGATATTTATGAAACTTATCATGAAACTGTGCATGAATCCTTGAAGACTGAATCTGGGAACAATCCTGAATCATTACTCATTAAAAAATAATAGCTTTATTGAGATATAATCCACATACCACACATTTCATCTGTTTAAAATGTACTGTTCAGGGGTTTTTAGTATATTCACAGAGTTGTATAACTATCGCCATAAGTGACTAGATTATTTCAGCATCCCCAAATGAAATCCTGTACCTATTAGCCATCGCTGCCGATTTCTCCTTAACTTCCAACCTTAGGCAAGATTTGCTTGTTTTGGACATTTCATATAAATGGAGTCATACAATATGTGTTCTTTTGTGACTGGCTTTTTTTTCACTTAGGATAATGTTTTCAAGGTTCATCTGTGTTGTAGCATGTGTCAATATTTCATTCTTTTATATTGTTGAATAATATTCTATTGTAGATGTACCACACTTCATTTATCCATTCATAAATTGATGGACACTTCGGTTGCTTTCACTTTTTGGTTATTATGAATAATGTTACTATAAACATTTGTGTATAAGTTTTTGTGTGGACATATGTTTGAAATCCCCCTGGTAATATACCTAGGAATGGAATTGCTGAGTCATATGGTAGCTCTATGTTTAACATTTTGAGGAATTGCCAGATGGTTTTAAAAAGTGGCTGCTTGATTTTACATTCCCACTAGCAACATATAAAGTTTTCACTTTCTTCACATCCTCATCAATTCTTGTTATATTCTGTCTTTTTTATAGCCATCTGAGTGGATGTGAAGTGGTATCTCATTGTGGTTTTGATTTGTCTTTCACTGATGGTTAATGAGGTTGAGCATCTTTTCATGTGTCTGTTGGACATTTTAATATCTTTCTTTTGAAAATACCTATTCAGAACCTTTGTCCAATCCTTAGTTGGGTTTATTTGTCTTTTAATTATTGAGTTGTACAAGTTCTTTATAAATTCTAAATACAAGTCTCTTACCAGATACATGGTTTGCAAAGATTTCCTCCTTTCTGTGGGTCACATTTCCACTTTCTTGATGGTAGCCCCTTTGAAGTACAAAAGCTTTTAATTTTTTATGAAGTCCAAGTTACATATATTTTTCTTTTATTGCTTGTGCTTTTGGTGTCATAGTACAGAAGGCTTTGCCTAACCCAAGGTCACAGAGATTTTCTATATTTTCTTCTAAGAGTTTTATGGTTTTAGTTCTTAAATTTAGGACTATAATACATTGAGTTAATTTTTGTGTATGGTGTGAGGAAGGAGTTCATCTTCATTTTTTTGGCATTTAAATCCAGTTGTTCCAGCATCATTTATTGAAAAGACTGTTCTTTCCCTATTGGAGTGTCTTGTTGAAAATTAATCAATCCATTGTTTTTTTTTTTTTTTTTTTTTTTTTTTTTTTTAGCGGTACGTGGGCCTCTCACTGTTGTGGCCTCTCCCGTTGCAGAGCACAGGCTCCGGACGCGCAGGCCCAGCGGCCATGGCTCACGGGCCCAGCCGCTCCGCGGCATGTGGGATCTTCCCGGACCGGGGCACGAACCCGTGTCCCCTGCATCGGCAGGCGGACTCTCAACCACTGCACCACCAGGGAAGCCCAATCCATTGTTTTTAAACCAAACTCCTGTGCCTCTAGACTCTTTCTTAAGGATGAGGGTATTTCATCCACTCCCTGCCCCACAAGGAGGCCTCTCAGCTCCTCCTCTAAATAGAGTTCTAATTAGTCTACCCTGTGAGTTCTCCACATACTCATATTTCCAAATTACTTTGCAGCAGACAGTTCCAGACACTTCCTGATTAAAAACATTGTTCTTCCTTGCCCCCAAAACACCGATCATTCTTTTCTCCTGGTTTTCTAGTCTTCTCAGTTTACCTTGGCTTATTTCTCACTGTGCACATAATTTCACTTCCTCTTTCTGTGCTGGCTTCCAAATCTGTAATTTCAGTCCCGACATTTATACTGAGCTCCAGACCCATATTTCCTGGATGCCCAAGATTGAAATCAAATCCAACACAAACAAAATTGAACTTTTTGTTATCTCTTCTCCCCTTGACATACTCCATTTCTTCAATTCTCTATTTTAATTAATGTCACCACTATTCATGTAGTCCTGAAGTTGGAATTCCTAGAGTTATTGTAGACTCCTCTCTGCCTCACCCCCCCATCACCATGTTCTGTTGATTCTACCTTGGGACTCTAATATCTGATCCTTACTGTCCATCTTCTTGCCTTAGTTATATCCTGATCATTTTGCATTGGCCTACCTAATCTTTGTGCTGCTAGTTTTACTCTTTCCAACCTATTCTTCATGCTGAGTCTAGAATTATTTTTCTTAACATAAATTTTGTGATGTTATTCCTCCCTACAGACACTCCAGACCTTCATGGGTTCTTATTGCCCAGAAGATCAAGTTCTTTGCAAAGTGTGTCAGGCCTCCTCTTCTTACTTTTGTAACCTGTTTCCTGCCACTCCTCTCCCTAATTCACTGTTCCTAGCCATGTTAAGCTATTACTATTTGTTGAGCAGGCTCTTCTCTTTTGTGCTTCCTTTTATTTTTAATTTTTTTTTGGCACATGCTATTCTTGCTATCTAAACTGCTTTGAATCCTTCAAGATGAAAGTATAATTTTCTCTGATGTTTCTTCCAACTTTCCCAGGTAGTTAACTTTCTTCTTGTGCATTTGCCTTGAGTACTTACTAATGTTGTAGCATTTACCCCATTGAATAATAATTGTTTGAGTATTCCTAAATAATAGAGCATAAATCAGTTTTCAATTAGTATCTGTTGCTTAAAGTATATGCTCAATAATGATTTATTTAATTATTGAATGAATAATAAATTTTTGGTCAGATTTTTCTGCTGTTTAGTTTATGAGAGAACCATTATTTTAATCTTACATATTTTATAGAAACTTACTGAAAATACAAATTTAATAGAATACTAATAGATTTCTACCCAAAAAACAGTGTTCTAGTGGGATTTTCTTTTCCTTAACAGTGTGGGGTTTGGACTTTTTCTTTCTTTTTTTCAGTGTGATGAAATCTACAGAGTTTAAAACAGGATACAAGCTGATGAAAGAAAATTCTTTTAAATCTATATAAAAATTTACTTAAGTTTTCAGAAGCCCACCATGAACTGAAATTATACCTCAGACATTATATATGGGTGGTTTCATGACTTTTTCGTTTATGCTGTTTAAAAGTGTCATATAAAGTGGTTCTTTACTTTTGTTTCTTGATTTAGCACTGACCGTGATTTCTGAATGAGTCCCCTATGGTCTGATATGTCTGAAGCTCAGTGGGGTTTGCAGTTGCATGGAAATCATGACTCATCACATTTGGCATTGAAATGGAAGTAGATTGTAAAGATGGGGCATGGTACTGACAGTAATAATTGTAACTTAACTCTTCATGGCAAGATACAATGAAAAGTAATTGAATTACATGAAATGTACCTAGAAATTAAGATGTTAATTTCTATGCTTTATTTAACTGTAGTTTATACTTTTTCTGTTGTTTAGGTTCAGGGCATTTTATGCCTGTGGAGAAATAATGATTGCTTGTTTCATGGAATTTTTGGTAAATGACAGGCTTTAATGAGTAATAAATTTCCTTTGAAGAAGGAGACAATTATTTAGCATCCTGACATTTTGAGGGTAGTTTTATTTTATTAGTTTTCTTTTACATGTTGTATAAAATTTGGCTATCAGCTATTAGTGTGGAAGAAAATAAGACAAACTTGATCCTTAATTTGACGTGTATTAATTATAAATTTTACTATGTCTCTTATATGTCAGGCATTGCAGTAGAGGTAAGAAAGTGAACATGATCTTAAAGAATTCATATACCAGAGTTAGAAGAGAGTATTAAGCAAATGAGTTATAGCTTAACGTGGCAAATACTGTAAAAGTGTTGTAAAAATGAACTTCTAGATAGGTGGATATGACCTGGGGTTAAGGAAGCCTTTACATAGAAGGTAACTTTGTGCTGGATCTTGGAGGATGAATGGGAGTTATCAGGGCAAAAAAGAGGAAGATTATTGCATACAGAGGGAACAGCATGTTCATAAGTTTGGATTTATCAAGGGATGATGTTTTCATGAAATAAAGAGATTGTGATGGAAGAGACTGCAGAATTTTAAGTTGCTACAGTGACTCCTTGTTGGTTGGAGCAAATCTAAATACTTGAACAAGGCATGCAAGGATATTCTATTTAATAGCTCCAGTAAATGTATATCCATTATTGATTCTGCCTACTTCCTCCTGTAGTCCCTTTGCTTTAATGGCTTGGTCTCATTAATGTATTGCACATGTGCCTGAAGACCTTCTTGACAAATCTAACATTATTGTAACTCTTCCCTTACTTTGGACACCCCCCTCTCCACCTGTTGCCATCATAGTTCTCTAATGGTGTAAGATACATGTATTTACAATATGAACATTTGTAGAAAAGAGACTATGTACCTTCGACTCCTTTTATTTACAGTGCTCAGCAAAGAGCAACTAACCATAGGAAATTTATAAATTACTGAGAATTGCTACTGTAGCTCTAAATAAATTTTTATATATTTTACCTCTATAGCCTCTGTATTAATTTTTATTTAGTTTGATTTTTCAAGGGCATCTGTGTTTTGTGAAAACACATCTAGGGAGGTGTGTTTGAGACCTGTCTCTGCTGCTCATTTATTATATGGATATAAAATTAAGTATCATGGCATGGACTAAGTGATATGTAGAATCCCTTATAGTTCAAAATATTCTTCTGGAGTAGGGTAAGGAGAACTCTGGATGATTTTGATATGAGTATGTATTCATATTCTCTGTCCCCTAACTCCCATACTGCCAGGTATGATGATTCCCATATTTACTTTTGTGCTTGATTTTCCCATATCTGTAATGATCTCAAAGATTGCTATAAAATTCTCAAATAAAATTATAATTAATTCATTTAGATCTTTTGAAAAACATGCCCTGCAGTACACTCTATATATGTTATATCCGGGAAAAGGGATCCAATAGACAAAGTTACAAGAAGAGTTGGGACATAGCATTCTAGGTATTAGAGAGCAATAGATGCTGTCTAAGTAAGTAAGATGCATATGACCAGTGCCAGTTTTGGTTTTGATTCTGGTTATCTATTGTTGTGGAACTCACCCCCAAACTTAGGAACTTAGAAAACAACTTATATTTATTTAGCTTTCAAATTTGCAGGGGTCAGTGGGGAAGGGTCATGTTTGCTCCACAAAGTGTCAGCTGGGGTGGCCTGATTGGGGGGCTGGAGGATCGTTTTCAAAATGACTCACTTACATGGCTTTGACTCAAGTTGGCAGGGAGCTCAGTTGGGGCTGAAGGCCAGGCACCTTGGTTCCTTTCTACATGGGCCTCTCTGTTGTGTACTTGAACTTCCTCACAGAATGGTGGCTGAGTTCCAAGAGAGAGTGTCCCAAGAGTCAGGAAGTGGAAGCTGCCAATGTTTTTAAAGCCTGGTGTGGAAACTGGCACTACATTACTTCTGATGTGTTCTATTGGTCTATCGGTTGCAGAGCCCAGATTTGAGGAGAGGAGACATTTACCCCACCTTTAGATGGGACTGTATCAAGTAATTTGAAGGAATGTTTTTAAACTGCCATGTCTTAATTGTCATTTGTTTCTAGGTATTTTTTGATTTCCTCTTTGATTTCTTCAGTGATCTCTTGGTTATTAAGTAGTGTATTGTTTAGCCTCCATGTGTTTCTTTTTTTTTATAGATTTTTTCCTGTAATTGATATCTAGTCTCATAGCGTTGTGGTCAGAAAAGATAGTAGATACAATTTCAATTTTCTTAAATTTACCAAGGCTTGATTTGTGACCCAAGATATGATCTATCCTGGAGAATGTTCCATGAGCACTTGAGAAGAAAGTGTATTCTGTTGTTTTTGGATGGAATGTCCTATAAATATCAATTAAGTCCATGTTGTTTAATGTATCATTTAATCTTGTGTTTCTTTACTTATTTTCATTTTGGATGATCTGTCCATTGATGAAAATGGGGTGTTAAAGTCCCCTACTATGATTGTGTTACTGTCGATTTCCCCTTTTATGGCTGTTAGTATTTGCCTTATGTATTGAGGTGCTCCTATGTTGGGTGCAGAAATATTTACAATTGTTATATCTTCTTGGATTGATCCCTTGAGCATTATGTGGTGTCCCCCTTTGTCTCTTGTAATAGCTTTGTTTTAAAGTCTACTTTGTCTGATATGAGAATTGCTACTCCAGCTTTTGATTTCTGTTTGCATGGAATATCTTTTTGCTTCTTTTCACTTTCAATCTGTATGTGTCCCTAGGTCTGAAGTGGGTCTCTTGTAGATAGCATATATATGGGTCTTGTTTTTGTTTCCATTCAGCTAGTCTGTGTCTATTGGTTGGAGCATTTAATCCATTTACTATCTATCTTATCTATTTTATTTATTTATTTATTTATTTATACATACATACATACATACATATGTACATATCTACATACGTTGGCTTCTCACTGTTGTGGCCTCTCCCATTGCGGAGCACAGGCTCTGGACACGCAGGCCCAGCAGCCATGGCTCACAGGCCCAGCCGCTCCGCGGCATGTGGGATCTTCCCGGACTGGGGCGTGAACCTGTGTCCCCTGCATCGGCGTGCAGACTCTCAACAACTGCGCCACCAGGGAAGCTCCTAATCCATTTACTTTTAAGGTAATTATGGATATGTATGTTCCTATTACCATCTTCTTAATTGTTTTGGGTTTTTTATTGTAGACCTTTTCCTTCTCTTGTGTTTCCTGCCTAGAGAAGTTCCTTTAGCATTTGTTTTAAAGCTAGTTTGGTTGTGCTGAATTCTCTTAGCTTTTGACTGTGTGTAAAGGTTTTAATTTCAACATCAAATGTGAATGAGATCCTTCATGGGTAGTGTTATCTTCGTTGTATGTTTTCCCCTTGCATCACTTTAAATATGTCCTGCTACTCCCTTCTGGCTTGCAGAGTTTCTGCTGAAAGGTTAGCTGTTAAACTTACAGGGATTCCCTTGTATGTTATTTGTTGTTTTTCCCTTGCTGCTGTTAAGATTTTTGCTTTGTATATAATTTTTGATTGTTTGATTAATATGTGTCTTGGCATGTTTCTCCTTGGATTTATCCTGTATGGCACTCTTTGTGCTTTGTGGACTTGATTAACCATTTCCTTTCCCATATTAGGGAAGGTTTCAACTATAATCTCTTGAAATAGTTTTTCAGTCCCTTTCTTTTTCTCTTCTTCTTTTGGGACCCCTATAATTTGAATATTGGTGCATTTAATGTTTTCCCAGAAGTCTCTGAGACTGTCCTCAATTCTTTTCATTCTTTTTTCTTTATTCTGCTCTGCAGTAGTTATTTCCACTATTTTAGCTTCCAGTTCACTTATCCGTTCTTCTACTTCAGCTATTCTGCTATTGATCCCTTCTAGAGAATTTTTGATTTCATTTATTGTGTTTTTCATCATTGTTTGTTTGCTCTTTAGTTCTTCTAGGTCCTTGTTAAACGTTTCTTGTATTTTCACCATTCTATTTCCAAGATTTTGGATCATCTTTACTATCATTATTCTGAATTCTTTTTCAGGTAGGCTGCGTATTTCCTCTTCATTTGTTAGGTCTGGTGGGGTTTTACCTTGCTCCTTCATTTTCTGTGTGTTTGTGTGTCTTCTCATTTTGCTTAACTTACTGTGTTTGGGGTCTCCTTTTCGCAGGCTGCAGGTTCATATTTCCCATTGTTTTTAGTGTCTGCCCCAAGTGCCTAAGGTTGTTTCAGTGGGTTGTGTAGCCTTCCTCGTGGAGGGGACTAGTGATTGTGTTCTGGTGGATGAGGCTGGATCTTGTCTTTCTTGTGGGCAGATCCACGTCTGGTGGTGTGTTTTGGGGTGTCTGTGACCTTATTATGATTTTCGGCAGCATCTCTGCTAATGTGTGGGTTCGTGTTCCTGTGTTGCTAGTTGTTTGGCCTAGGGTGTCCAGCACTGTAGGTTGCTGGTCGTTGAGTGGAGCTGGGTCTTGGCGTGGAAATGGAGATCTCTGGGAGATTTTTGCCGTTTGATATTATGTGGAGCTGTGAGGTCTGTTGTGGACCCGTGTCCTGAAATTGGCTCTCGCACCTCAGAGGCACAGCCCTGCTGCCTGGCCAGAGCATCAAGAGCCTGTTTTCCACACTGCTCAGAATAAAAGGGAGAAAAAAGAAAGAAAGAACAAAAAGAAAGGAAGAAAGAAAGAAAGAAAAAATAAAATAAAATGAAATATAGTAAAATAAACTTATTAAAGTAAAAAATAATATTAAAAAAGGTTTAAAAAGTAATACAAAAAAGAAAGAAGAGAGCAACGAAACCAAAAAAGAAATCCACCAATGATAGCAAGTGCTCAAAACTATACTAAAAAAAAGGAAAAATGAAAACAAAAGAAAACCGGACAGACAGAACCCGAGGACAAATGGTAAAAGCAAAGCTATACAGACAAAATCACACACAGAAGCATACACATACACACTCAAAAAAAGAGAAAAAGGGGAAAAAACGTATATATCATTGGTCCCAAAGTCCATCTTCTCAATTTGGGATGATTCATTGTGTATTCAGGTATTCCACAGATGCAGGGTACATCAGGTTGATGGTGGAGATTTAGTCTGCTGCTCCTGAGGCTGCTGGGAGAGGTTTCTCTTTCTCTTCTTTGTTCACAGAGTTCCTGGGATTCAGCTTTGGATTTGGCCCTGCCTCTGCGTGTGGGTCGCCTGAGGGCGTCTGTTCTTCTCTCAGACAGGAGCTGGTTAAAGTAGCAGGTGATTAGTGGGCTGTGGCTCACTCAGGCGGGGGGGGGGGGGGGGGGGAGGGGGTGGGTAGGGAGGGGCATGATGCCGGGCGAGCCTGCGGTGGCAGAGGCCAGCGTGACATTGCAGCAGCCTGAGGTGCGCCATGCGTTCTCCCGGGGAGGTTGTCCCTGGATCATGGGACCCTGGCAGTGGTGGGCTGCACAGGCTCCCGGGAGGGGAGGTGTGGAGAGTGACCTGTGATTGCACACAGGCTTTTTGGTAGCTGCAGGAGCAGCCTTAGCATCTCATGCCCGTCTCTGGAGTCCGCGCTGTTAGCCGCAGCTTGTGCCCGTTTCTGGAGCTCCTTTAAGCGGCGCTCTTAATCCCCTCTCCTCGCGCACCATGAAACAAAGAGGCAAGAAAAAGTCTCTTGCCTCTTCGGCAGCTCCAGACTTTTCCCCGGACTCCCTCCCGGCTAGCTGTGGCGCAGTAGCCCCCTTCAGGCTGTGTTCACGCCGCCAGCCCCAGTCCTCTCCCTGGGATCCGACCTCCAAAGCCCGAGCCTCAGCTCCCAGCCCCGCCCGCCCCGGCGGGTGAGCAGGCAAGCCTCTCAGGCTGGTGAGTGCCGGTTGGCAAAGATCCTCTGTGCGGGAATCTCTCCGCTTTGCCCTCCGCACCCCTGTTGCTGCGCTCTCCTCCATGGCTCCGAAGCTTCCCCCTCCGCCACCAACAGTCTCCTCCCGCAAAGGGTCTTCCTAGTGTGTGGAAACCTTTCCTCCTTCATGGCTCCCTCCTACTGGTGCAGGTCCCATCCCTATTCTTTGTCTCTGTTTTTTCTTTTGCCCTACCCAGGTATGTGGGGAGTTTCTTGCCTTTTGGGAGGTCTGAAGTGTTCTGCCATCGTTCAGTAGGTGTTCTGAAGGAGTTGTTCCACATGTAGATGTATTTCTGATGTATTTGTAGGGAGGAAGGTGATCTCCATGTCTTACTGTTCCGCCATCTTGAAGCCTGTCATTCTTTTCTTTGCCAGGTTCTTTCAAAATAATTGTTTTAAGATATGTAGACAACATAACAATAGACATTTAAAAAAAAACTTAAATGAGTGAATGATTTCTTAGTAAACATACGTTTTATTTAGTTTCAAGTTACCAGATAACGAAAATACTACAGTAAAGACAAAGGAGAGGAATGATATCTGTATGTTAGTTTCTATGTTTAATTATATAAGTAATAGTTAAATGGCTTGTTGGTCCATGATGGAATATTGAATATTGAATCTGAATTTCCTTGATGTAAGATAAGATGCATAACATTCATGCATTCAGACTACCTTCAGTTCCCTGAGTGAATTAATTTCTACTTGTTAAAGCTAATGAGTTAAATTCCCTAAGTCAATTATGTATATGACCCTTTTTGGAGACAACATGGAGGCAAATTTTTGTTTCATATTTGTAATGAGTTTATTTTAATCTATTCCTTTATAAAGTTTGGTAATCCATGTATATGATAAGAGATACATTTTATATATGTGTAGGTACAATGCTAACGTTTCTTTCTTAATGGTTAGTCGATTTTGAGGGATAGTTTTAGTTATGAAAATATTAAATTTTGTAGGAAGAGGCAAGGAAAAAGAATGGTTAGTTTAGGACTGACATGTTAAGTGTGGCTGCTTGTAGTTGCCAATCCATGTCTCCTTTGTTATAATAATATGTTCTATAGAGTTAGCATTGGTTCTATACATAAATTATATCAGGAGGCGTTTTGTGATATGGATAGAGAAATGTTGCAGCACTGTAACAAGTTAAACTTTTGTTATAAAACAATTTTTTAACTCTGCCTGTCCTATCCATGGAATGCAGAGACTTATTATTTTATCAGCCACTGATCTGGAAGCTTCTTCTTAGAAAACTTGTGTAAAGAATGTGCCTGCCACCCTTCTTAAATACTATAAATGCATAACTAAAATTTTCTAAAATGGAAATGATAGATGAAAAATTTGGTTCAGGTTAATATGAAAACTTTAGCCAGTAAACTCTTCTTGTTTCTCTGAGATGAGGCCATCTTGGGTTTCCTAACCCTCAATATAAGTACATCTGCTACTGGTTTGTCCTAAGTGGCTTTTTTCTCTGAAAATGGTGACTTATTTTGTAAATGATACATGAAAATATTATTTTTATTTATCATATGAGGTATGAATCCAAGGACTACAGTTCTAAAAAGGAAATCAAGAAGGCAAACTGTACAGTTTGTGGGTAAATTTCAGGAGTTCCTTTGTTTCTTTTTATACATAATTACCCTCTGCATGAAAAATATTTCAGTTGTAGTAGATATTAGGTAGCACTATTCTGTGAATATGAAGTAGAGTAATTGAAATTTTAGTTTGAAGTACGTAGAAATATAGAATCTGAGGAAAATGAAATATAGAATCTGAGGGTTGAATTATCTAGCTTTCCATACAAATGCTGTTTATGCCTCTTCTTAAACATTTCCAGAGGTGGGAAACTTTCTGTCTACTCCTGTGGCTAGTTCCCTTTTTAGGAAAGTGTGGTTGAAAGGCAGTTCTCACACTGAATTAAATATTCACCCCATAGCATTTACCTTTTACTCTGAGTTTTGACCTTTCTATGTGATAGTTATTTACATATTTGAAGATAACCGTCAAGCATTCTTAAATTTTCTTTTGCTTAAAACAAACAAATTTCCTTCAGCCTTTTTCTTATGACAGTTTTGATTTCTGTTTTACCTCATTTGGTCACTAGTCCTCTTAGAGTATTTTATTAATATTTCTGTTACACATTTAGGATATTATCGTAAAGAGTAAGTAATTTTCCTAACTAATTCTCATTTCAATTAAAATGAAAAAAAAATCTGATTAATTTCATGTAGCTCATTGTTTGTCTTGCTAAGGTCAGAGGCTGGAAATAAATGAACACCAAGGAGAATTCAGGCCATGTGTAAGGGAGAATTTTAATTGGAAATGAAATACAGGATTCATGCTTGTTCTTTTTCCAAAATTTGAAGTAGAGGCAGCCTGCTGTAAAGATGGTACAGGCCGTTGCTCACATAGAGTGATTTTAGACAATCAGTAAGGACAATTTTGCGTCCATATTTTCTACTTCTTTAAGTTTAACTTCTTTAGTTGCAATAGAAAGAGTCTCTGGCAAACAGTAAAAAATGAAATTTATTGGACAACTATGGATTCAGAATTGAAAGACAGGAACCACGAAAGCACAGGAACCAGAGAAACCTTGGAAATCTAGGGCAAGAAAGGAAGCACATCCATTTCAGGGTGCTTCTCTCACTGTTGGGATGGAAACCAAAAATTGTCAGTCTTTGAGACACTGTTCTAGACTTCAAATCTAGGGGAGCCAGAGTGATTGTATTAGTCCTGCCGTAACTTTGTTCATGGGTAAAGGTAGCATCCCATGGCAGAGTCTGAGTATCGTGCAGGGAAGAGCAACATATGACCACTGTACTTCCCTAACTTACTTCTGGATACTTTTAATGTGTCTAATAGGAACAAAGCTTTTAACTTTACACATTTGTATTCTATATGAAAAGAAAATTCACATAATAAAGGTAATAGTGACACATTTAGTCTAAGTTTTAAATGAGAGTCAAGAGATCCTCTCCTGTGAATTTTGTTAGTAAGATGGAAGGAGAAATGTAAATGCAACGATTGCTTTGCACAAGGTGCTGTGGCCTTTCTGGAAAGGTTCCACAGAGGAGGGTTGGATGCTTGAGAAAAAAAACCCAGTTCTAAAATTTTGCCTTGGCCAGTCCCTCCCAAAGCAAGCTTTTACTGTGACATTTGTATTAATTTAAAGGGTAGACATTAAAAAAAAATTATTTTTAAAAGTTTTTATTGGAGTATAGTCGATTTACAATGTTGTGTTAGTTTCAGGTGTACAGCAAAGTGAATCAGTTATACATATACATAT
The DNA here is from genome assembly GCF_949752795.1 of Hyperoodon ampullatus. NCBI lineage: Eukaryota > Metazoa > Chordata > Mammalia > Artiodactyla > Ziphiidae > Hyperoodon > Hyperoodon ampullatus. The sequence goes on from NC_136914.1 coordinate 139,261,030, forward strand.
ATTCAGTCTTTTTTAGATTCTTTCCCCATATAGGTCATTACAGAGTATTGAGTAGAGTTCCCTGTGCTATACAGTGGGTCCTTATTAATTATCTATTTTATATATAGTAGTGTGTATACGTCAATCCCTATCTCCCAATCTCTCCCCCGTTTCCCTCTGGTATCCATAAGATTGTTTTATCTGCATCTGTTTAAAGGGTAGACATTTAAAGCTACCTTTGAAAAATTTATCATTGCTACTATCTTGATAGCAGTTCTAGATTCTACTACCTGCCAGTTTCAATTTGTCTTCCTCAGGAGTCTGGGTTCACTTTACCCTGCAATGAGAATTGTGGTTGCTTTGGAACAGAGAGGAGATTATGGGCCAAATGATGGGCTTCTTGCTGGGGAGTAGCCTTAGGAAGTCCATCAAAGAGACTGTAAGGATGGTCTTGGAGACTATTTCCTGATTAAAATAATTATCAGATATTGATGATCATAGTATACAGAAGCTGGCAGGCAGAAAGATTTCAATTTATTATAGTTTGGAAAGGGCTACTCTCTTTTAAAAAATTGAAGTATAGTTCATTTATAATATATTAGTTTCAGGTGTACAGCAAAGTGATTCAGTTATATATATTTTTTCAGATTATATTCCATTGTAGGTTATTATAATAGGTTATTGAATACAATTCCCTGTGCTGTACAGTAAATCCTTGTTGCCTATCTATTTTTGTACAGTAGTTTGCATCTGTTAATCCCATACTCCTAATTTGTCCCTCCTCCCCTCCCTCTCCCCTTTGGTAACCATAAGTTTGTTTTGTCTCTAGGTCTGTCTGTGTTCTGTATATAGATTCATTTGTATTATTTTTAGATTCCATATGTAAGTGATATCATATAGTATTTGTCTTTCTCTGTCCGACGTATTTCACATAGTATTCTCTAGGTCCATCCATGTTTCTGCAAATGGAAATATTTGATTCATTCTTATGGCTGAGTAAAATTCCATTGTGTGTGTGTGTGTGTATATATATATATATATACATATATATATACACACACACACACACACACACACACACACACACATACACACCATATCTTCTTAAGTCAGTTGTCTGTTGTTGGGCGCTTGGGTTGTTTCTATGTCTTGACTGTTGTAAATAGTGCTTCTATGAACGTTGGAGTGCATGTATCTTTTTCGAATTAGAGTTTTCATCTTTTTGAGATATATACCCAGCAGTGGGATCACTGGAGCATATGGTAGCTCTATTCTTAGTTTTTAAAAGAACCTCCATACTCTTTTCCATAGTAGTTGCACCAGTTTACATTCCCACTAACAGTGTGTGAGGGTTCCCTTTTTTCCACAACCTCTCCAGTATTTGTTATTTGTAGGCTTTTTGATGATAGCTATTTTGACCTATATGAGGTGATACCTCATTGTGGTTTTGATTTGCATTTCTCTAATAAGTAGCGATGTTGAGCATCTTTTCATTTGCCTGTTGGCCATCTGTATGTCTTCTTTGGAAAAGATGTTTATTTTGGTCTTCTGCCCAATTTTTGATTGGATTGTTTGTTTTTTGATATTGAGTTGTATGAGCTGTTTGTATATTTTGGATATTAACTCCTTGTAGGTTGTATCATTTCTAAACATTTTCTCCCATTTCGTAGGCTATCTTTTCATTTTGTTGATGGTTTCCTTTGCTGTGCAAAAGCTTTTAAGTTTGATTAGGTCCCATTTGTTTATTTTTTGCTTCTATTTCTTTTGCCTTGGGAGTCTTATCTAAGAAAATATTTGTACAACTTATGTCAGAGAATGTTTTGCCTGTGTTCTTTTCTAGGAGTTTTATGGTGTCATATCTTATATTTAGGTCTTTAAACCATTTTAAGTTTATTTTTGTATATAGTGTGATGGAGTGTTCTAATTTCATTGATTTACATGTAGCTGTCCAGCTTTCCCAGCACCATTTGCTGAAGAGACTCTCTTTTCTCCATTGTATTGCCTCCTTTGTCATAAATTAATTGACCATAGGTGCATGGGTTTATTTTTGGGCTCTCTATTCTGTTCCATTGATCTATGTCTGTTTTTGTGCTGTTTTGATTACTGTATCTTTGTAGTATCATCTGAAATCTGGAAGGGTTATGCCTCCAACTCTGTTCTTTTTCCTCAGGATTGCTTTGGCAATTTTGGTTTTTTTTGTGGTTCCATATAAATTTTAGGATTATTTGTTCTAGTTCTGTGAGAAATGTCATGGGTAATTTGATAGGGATCACGTTATATCTGTAGATTGCTTTGGGTACTATGAACATTTTAACAAAATAAGTTCTTCCAATTCAGGAGCATGGGATATCTTCATTTCTTTGAACACTATCTTCAATTTCCCTTATCAGTGTTTTATAGTTTTCAGTGCGTAGGTCCATAACCTCCTTGGTTATGTTTATTCTTAGGTATTTTGTTATTTTTTGAAGTGATTTTAAACTGGATTTTTTTTTTTACTTTTTCTGATATTTCATTATATAAGTGTAAAGAAATGCAACAGATTTCACTATATTAATCTTGTATCCTGCTACCTTGCTGAATTCACTTATTAGTTCTAATAGTTTTGTATGGAGATTTTAGGGTTCTCTATATAGAGTATCATGTCATCTGCAAATAGTGACAGTGTTACCTCTTCCCTTCCAAGTTGGATCCCTTTTATTTCTTTTTCTTGTTTGATTGTTGTGACTAGGAATTCCAACACTATATTGAATAGAAACGGTGAGAGTGGGCATCCTTGTCTGTTTCTGAATTTAGCAATAAGGCTTTCAGTTTTGCACCAAGGAGTGTTATGTTGGCTGTGGGTTTGTCATAAATAGCTTTTATTATGTTGAGATATATTCCCTCTATAGCTACTTTGGTGAGAGTTTTTATCATGAATGGATGTTGAATTTTGTTGAATGCTTTTTCTGTGTCTATTAAGATGACCATGTGAATTTTGTCTTTTATTGATGCGGGGTATCACATTGATTTGTGTATGTTGAACCATTCTTGTGACCCTGGAATTAATCCACCTTGAGCATGGTGTATGACCCTTTTTATATATTCTTGGATTTGGTTTGGTAATATTTGGATGAGGATTTTTGCATCTATATTCATCAAAGATATTGGCCTGTCATTTTCTTTTTTTTGTAGTGTCTTTTTCTGGTTTTGGTATCAGGGTGATGGTGGCTTCATAGAATGAATTTGGGAGTGTTCCCTTCTCTTCAATTTTTTTGAATAGTTTGAGCAAGATAGGTATAAGTCCTTCTTTGTATGTTTGGTAGAATTGGCCAGTGAAGCCATCCAGTCATGGACTTTGTTTGCAGGGAGTTTATTTATTACAGATTGTGTTTCATTTCTAGTGATCAGCCTGTTCAAGTTATTTATTTCTTCTTGACTCAGTTTTGTCAGGCTGTATGTTTCTAGAAACTTGTCCATTTCTTTTAGTTGTCCAGTTTGTTGGCATGTAACTGTTCATATAATTCTCTTATGATTTTTTGTATTTCTATGGTATCAATTGTTATTTCTTATCTTTAATTTCTTATTTTGTTTATTTGGATCCTCTCTCTTTTCTTAGTGAGCCTGACTAGAAGTTTGCCAATTTTATTTATCTTTTCAAAAAACCAGCTCTTGGTTTTATTGAGCTTTTCTGTTGTTTTTTTTGAAATCCATTTTTTTATTTCCTCTCTGATCTTTATTATCTCCTTCCATCTGCTCACTTTGGATTTTGTTTGTTCTTCTTTTTCTAGTTCTTTTAGGTGGTAGTTTAGGTTGTTTATTTGAGATTTTTCTTGTTTCTTGAGGAAGGCCTGTATCTCTGTGTACTTTCTGTGAGAACTGCTTCTGCTGCATCCTGTAGATTTTGTAAGGTTGTGTTTTCATTATTGTTTGTCTTGAGGTATTTTCGGATTTCCTCTTTGATTTCATTGTTGACTCATTGGTTTTTTTTTTTTTTTTTTTTTTTTTTATTATTATTTTTTTTTATTAGTTTCTGCTTTATAACAAAGTGAATCAGTCATACATATACATCTGTTCCCACATCCCCTCCCTCATGCATCTCCCTCCCTCCCACCCTCCCCATCCCACCCCTCCAGGCGGTCACAAAGCACCGAGCTGATCTCCCTGTGCTCTGCGGCTCCTTCCCACTATCTATCTACCTTACGTTTGGTAGTGTATATATGTCCATGCCTCTCTTTCCCTTTGTCACAGCTTACCCTTCCCCTTCCCCATATCCTCAAGTCCATTCTCAAGTAGGTCTGTGTCTTTATTCCCGTTTTACCCCTAGGTTCTTCATGACATTTTTTTTTTTTTTTAAATTCCATATATATGTGTTAGCATACGGTATTTGTCTTTCTCTTTCTGACTTACTTCACTCTGTATGACAGACTCTAGGTCTATCCACCTCATTACAAATAGCTCAGTTTCGTTTCTTTTTATGGCTGAGTAATATTCCATTGTATATATGTGCCACATCTTCTTTATCCATTCATCCGATGATGGACATTTAGGTTGTTTCCAGCTCCGGGCTATTGTGAATAGAGCTGCAATGAACATTTTGGTACATGTCTCTTTTTGAATTATGGTTTTCTCACGGTATATGCCTAGTAGTGGGATTGCTGGGTCATATGGTAGTTCTATTTTTAGTTTTTTTAAGGAAGCTCCATACTGTTCTCCATAGTGGCTGTACCAATTCACATTCCCACCAACAGTGCAAGAGGGCTCCCTTTTCTCCACACCCTCTCCAGCATTTATTGTTTCTAGATTTCTTGATGATGGCCATTCTGACTGGTGTGAGATGATATCTCATTGTAGTTTTGATTTGCATTTCTCTAATGATTAATGATGTTGAGCATTCTTTCATGTGTTTGTTGGCAGTCTGTATATCTTCTTTGGAGAAATGCCTATTTAAGTCTTCTGCCCATTTTTGGATTGGGTTGTTTGTTTTTTTGCTATTGAGCTGCATGAGCTGTTTATAAATTTTGGAGATTAATCCTTTGTCAGTTGCTTCATTTGCAAATATTTTCTCCCATTCTGAGGGTTGTCTTTTGGTCTTGTTTATGGTTTCCTTTGCTGTGCAAAAGCTTTGAAGTTTCATTAGGTCCCATTTGTTTATCTTTGTTTTTATTTCCATTTCTCTAGGAGGTGGGTCCAAAAGGATCTTGCTGTGATTTATGTCATAGAGTGTTCTACCTATGTTTTCCTCTAAGAGTTTGATAGTTTCTGGCCTTACATTTAGGTCTTTAATCCATTTTGAGCTTATTTTTGTGTATGGTGTTAGGGAATGATCTAATCTCATACTTTTACATGTCCCTGTCCAGTTTTCCCAGCACCACTTATTGAAGAGGCTGTCCTTTCTCCACTGTACATTCCTGCCTCCTTTATCAAAGATAAGTTGGCCATATGTGCGTGGGTTTATCTCTGGGCTTTCTATCCTGATCCACTGATCTATCTTTCTGTTTTTATGCCAGTACCACACTGTCTTAATTACTGTAGCTTTGTAGTATAGTTTGAAGTCAGGCAGCCTGATTCCTCCAGCTCCGTTTTTCGTTCTCAAGATTGCTTTGGCTATTCGGGGTCTTTTGTTTTTCCAAACAAATTGTGAAATTTTTTGTTCTAGTTCTGTGAAAAATGCCAGTGGTAGTTTGATAGGGATTGCATTGAATCTGTAGATTGCTTTGGGTAGTAGAGTCATTTTCACAATATTGATTCTTCCAATCCAGGAGCATGGTATATCTCTCCATCTATTTATATCATCTTTAATTTCTTTCATCAGTGTCTTATAATTTTCTGCATACAGGTCTTTTGTCTCCTTAGGTAGGTTTATTCCTAGATATTTTATTCTTTTTGTTGCAATGGTAAATGGGAGTGTTTTCTTGATTTCATTTTCAGATTTTTCATCATTAGTGTACAGGAATGCCAGAGATTTCTGTGCATTAATTTTGTATCCTGCTACTTTACCAAATTCATTGATTAGCTCTAGTAGTTTTTCGGTAGCATCTTTAGGATTCTCTATGTATAGTATCATGTCATCTGCAAACAGTGACAGCTTTACTTCTTCTTTTCCAATTTGGATTCCTTTTATTTCCTTTTCTTCTCTGATTGCTGTGGCTAAAACTTCCAAAAGTATGTTGAATAAGAGTGGTGAGAGTGGGCAGCCTTGTCTTGTTCCTGATCTTAGTGGAAATGGTTTCAGTTTTTCACCATTGAGGACAATGTTGGCTGTGGGTTTGTCATATATGGCCTTTATTATGTTGAGGAAAGTTCCCTCTATGCCTACTTTCTGCAGGGTTTTTATCATAAATGGGTGTTGAATTTTGTCGAAAGCTTTCTCTGCATCTATTGAGATGATCATATGGTTTTTCTCCTTCAACTTGTTAATATGGTGTATCACATTGATTGATTTGCGTATATTGAAGAATCCTTGCATTCCTGGAATAAACCCCACTTGATCATGGTGTATGATCCTTTTAATGTGCTGTTGGATTCTGTTTGCTAGTATTTTGTTGAGGATTTTTGCATCTATGTTCATCAGTGATATTGGCCTGTAGTTTTCTTTCTTTGTGACATCCTTGCCTGGTTTTGGTATCAAGGTGATGGTGGCCTCATAGAATGAGTTTGGGAGTGTTCCTTCCTCTGAAATTGTTTGGAAGAGTTTGAGAAGGATGGGTGTTAGCTCTTCTCTAAATGTTTGATAGAATTCGCCTGTGAAGCCATCTGGTCCTGGGCTTTTGTTTGATGGAAGATTTTTAATCACAGTTTCAATTTCAGTGCTTGTGATTGGTCTATTCATATTTTCTATTTCTTCCTGAGTCAGTCTTGGTAGGTTGTGCATTTCTAAGAATTTGTCCATTTCTTCCAGGTTGTCCATTTTATTGGCATAGAGGTGCTTATAGTAATCTCTCATGATCTTTTGTATTTCTGCAGTGTCAGTTGTTACTTCTCCTTTTTCATTTCTAATTCTACTGATTTGAGTCTTCTCCCTTCTTTTCTTGATGAGTCTGGCTAATGGTTTGTCAATTTTGTTTATCTTCTCAAAGAACCAGCTTTTAGTTTGGTTGATCTTTGCTATCGTTTCCTTCATTTCTTTTTCATTTATTTCTGATCTGATCTTTATGATTTCTTTCCTTCTGCTAACTTTGGGGGTTTTTTGTTCTTCTTTCTCTAATTGCTTTAGGTGCAGGGTCAGGTTGTTTACTCGAAATGTTTCCTGTTTCTTAAGGTGGGATTGTATTGCTATAAACTTCCCCCTTAGAACTGCTTTTGCTGCGTCCCATAGGTTTTGGGTCGTCGTGTCTCCATTGTCATTTGTTTCTAAGTATTTCTTAATTTCCTCTTTGATTTCTTCAGTGATCACTTCATTATTGAGTAGTGTATTGTTTAGCCTCCATGTGTTTGTATTTTTTACAGATCTTTTCCTGTAATTGATGTCTAGTCTCATAGCATTGTGGTCGGAAAAGATACTTGATACAATTTCAATTTTCTTAAATTTACCAAGGCTTGATTTGTGACCCAAGATATGATCTATCCTGGAGAATGTTCCATGAGCACTTGAGAAAAATGTGTATTCTGTTGTTTTTGGGTGGAATGTCCTATAAATATCAATTAAGTCCATCTTGTTTAATGTATCATTTAAAGCTTGTGTTTCCTTATTTATTTTCATTTTGGATGATCTGTCCATTGGTGAAAGTGGGGTGTTAAAGTCCCCTACTATGATTGTGTTACTGTCGATTTCCCCTTTTATGGCTGTTAGTATTTGCCTTATGTATTGAGGTGCTCCTATGTTGGGTGCATAAATATTTACAATTGTTATATCTTCTTCTTGGATCGATCCCTTTATCGTTATGTAGTGTCCTTCTTTGTCTCTTCTAATAGTCTTTATTTTAAAGTCTATTTTGTCTGATATAAGAATTGCTACTCCAGCTTTCTTTTGATTTCCATTTGCATGGAATATCTTTTTCCATCCCCTTACTTTCAATCTGTATGTGTCTCTAGGTCTGAAGTGGGTCTCTTGTAGACAGCATATATATGGGTCTTGTTTTTGTATCCATTCAGCCACTCTGTGTCTTTTGGTGGGAGCATTTAGTCCATTTACATTTAAGGTAATTATTGATATGTATGTTCCTATTCCCATTTCCTTAATGGCTTTGGGTTCGTTATTGTAGGTATAGTCCTTCTGTTGTGTTTCTTGCCTAGAGAAGTTCTTTTAGCATTTGTTGTAAAGCTGGTTTGGTGGTGCTGAACTCTCTCAGCTTTTGCTTGTCTGTAAAGGTTTTAATTTCTCCATCAAATCTGAATGAGATCCTTGCTGGGTAGAGTAATCTTGGTTGCAGGTTTCTCTCCTTCATCACTTTAATTATGTCCTGCCACTCCCTTCTGGCTTGTAGAGTTTCTGCTGAGAGATCAGCTGTTAACCTGATGGGGATTCCCTTGTGTGTTATTTGTTATTTTTCCCTTGCTGCTTTTAATATGATTTCTTTGTGTTTAATTTTTGACAGTTTGATTAATATGTGTCTTGGCGTATTTCTTCTTGGATTTATTCTGTATGGGACTCTCTGTGCCTCCTGGACTTGATTAACTATTTGCTTTCCCATATTAGGGAAGTTTTCAACTATAATCTCTTCAAATATTTTCTCAGTCCCTTTCTTTTTCTCTTCTTCTTCTGGAACCCCTATAATTCGAATGTTGGTGCGTTTAATGTTGTCCCAGAGGTCTCTGAGACTGTCCTCTGTTCTTTTCATTCTTTTTTCTTTATTTTTCTCTGCATCAGTTATTTCCACTATTTTATCTTCCACCTCACTTATCCGTTCTTCTGCCTCAGTTATTCTGCTATTGATCCCATCTAGAGTATTTTTCATTTCATTTATTGTGTTTTTAATCGATGCTTGATTCTTCTTTAGTTCTTCTAGGTCCTTGTTAACTGTTTCTTGCATATTGTCTATTCTATTTCCAAGATTTTGGATCTGGGAAATAGAATCTTGGATCAGCTTTACTATCATTATTCTGAATTCTTTTTCAGGTAGACTGCCTATTACCTCTTCATTTGTTAGGTCTGGTAGGTTTTTATCTTGCTCCTTCACCTGCTGTGTGTTTTTCTGCTTTCTCATTTTGCTTATGTTACTGTGTTTGGGGTCTCCTTTTTGCAGGCTGCAGATTCGTAGTTCCCGTTGTTTTTGGTGTCTGTCCCCCGTGGCTAAGGTTGTTTCAGTAGGTTGTGTAAGCTTCCTGGTGGGGGGGACTAATGCCTGTGTTCTGGTGGTTGAAGCTCGATCTTGTCTTTCTGGTGGACAGGTCCACGTCTGGTGGTGTGTTTTGGGGTGCCTGTGGCCTTATTATGTTTTTAGGTAGCCTCTCTGCTAATGGGTGGGGTTGTGTTCCTGCCTTGCTAGTTGCTTGGCATAGGGTGACCAGCACTGTAGCTTGCTGGTCGTTGACTGAAGCTGGGTGCTGGTGTTGAGATGGAGATCCCTGGGAGATTTTCGCTGCTTGATATTATGTGGAGCTGGGAGGTCTCTTGTGGACCCGTGTCCTGAAGTTGGCTCTCCCACTTCAGAGGCACAGCACTAACTCCTGGCTGCAGCACCAAGAGCCTTTCATCCACCCGGCTCAGAATAACAGTGAGAAAAAGTAGAAAGAAATAATTAGTAGAAGAAAGAAAGAGAGATTGAAAGAAAGGAAGAAGGGAAGTAAGGAAGGAAGGAAGGAAGAAAGAAAGAAAGGAGGGAGGGAGGAAGGATGGAAAGAAAGGAAAGAAAGGAGGGAGGGAGGGTGGAATGAAAGCAAAAGGAAGAGTGAATGGAAGAAGAGAGGGAGGGAGGGAGGAAGGAAAGAAAGAAAGAAAGACAGGAGGGAGGGAGGGAGGAAGGAAAGAAAAAGAAAGTGGAAAGAAGAAGGGTGGGAGGGAGGGAGGGATGGAGGAAAGAAAAAGAAAGAAGGAAAGGAGGAGCGGAGGGAGGGAGGGAGGAAGGGAAGGGAGGAAAAAAAGAAAGAGCAGGTAAAGTAAAATAGAATAAAGTATGAAATATAGTAGCGTTATTAAAATTAAAAAGTAATTATTGAAAAAAAACACGGACCGAAAGAACCCTGGGACATATGGTGGAAGCAGAGCTATACAGAGAGAATCTTACACAGAAGATTACACATACACATTCACAAAAAGAGAGCAGGGGGAAAAATCAAAAATCTTGCTCTCCAAGTCCACCTCCTCGATTTGGGATAATTCGTTGTAAAAAGAGGAAAAGGGCGAAAAGTCTGAAATCTTGCTAAGTCCACCTCCTTAATTTGAGATAATTCGTTGTAAAAAGAGGAAAAAAAAGGGGGGGAAAGTCTTAAATCTTGTCCTCAAGGTCCACTTCCTCAATTTGGGATGATTCGCTGTCCATTCATGCACTCCACAGACGCAGGGCACATCAAATGGACCGTGGAGCTTTAATCCGCTGCCTCGGAGGCTGCACAGAGAGATTTCCCTGTCTCTGCTCTCACAGCTCCCGGGTCTCAGCCTTGGACCTGGCCCCGCCTCTGCGCGTAGGTCGCCGGAGGGCGTCCGTTCTTCGCTCAGACAGGACGGGTTTAAAGGAGCCGCTGATTCGGGGGCTCTGGCTCACTCAGGCAGAGGGGAGGGAGGGGAATGCCCTCTCCTCGCGCACCAGGCAACAAAAGGGAAAAAAGTCTCTTGCCTCTCCGGTAGCTCCAGACCCTTTCCCCGGACTCCCTCCGGGCTAGCACTAACCCCTTCAGGGTCTCTTCCTGCGGCCAGCCCCAGACCTCTCCCTGCGCTCCGACTGAAAGCTGATACCCGAGCCTCAGCTCCCAGCCCCGCCCGCCCTGGCAGCCGAGCAGACAAGTCTCTCGGGCTGGTGTGTGCCTGAGGGCACCGATCCTCTGTGCCAAAATCTCTCTGCTTTGCCCTCCACACCCCTGTTGCTGTGCTCTCCTCCGCTACTCCGAAGCTTTCCCCCTCCGCCACCTGCAGTCTCCGCCCTCGAAGGGGCTTGTAGTGTGTAGAAACCTTCCCTCCTTCACGGCTCCCTCCCACTGGTGCAGGTCCCGTCCATATCCTATTGTCTCTGTTTATTCTTTTTTTCTTTTGACCTACCCAGGTATGTGGGGAGTTTCTTGCCTTTTGGGGGGTCTGAGGTCTTCTGTCAGCGTTCAGTAGGTGTTCTGTTGGAGTTGTTCCACGTGTAGATGAATTTCTGATGTATCTGTGGGGCGGAAGGTGATCTCCGCGTCTTACTCTTCCACCATCTTCCTCCGGCTCCGACTCATTGGTTTTTTAGTTGCATGTTTAGTCTACATGTGTTCATTCTTTCCCTGTTTTTCTTTCTATGGTTGATATCTGGTTTCATACTGTTGTGTTCAGAGAAGATACTTGAAATAATTTCTGTCCTCTTAAATTTGTTGAGGCTTGTTTTGTGTCCTAGTACATGGTCTACCCTAGAGAAATGTTCTCTGCACCCTTGAAAGGAATGTATTCTGGTTTTTTTGGATGCAGTGTACTGCAGATGTCAATTAAGTCCAACTGTTCTATTGTGTCATTTAGGACCTCTGTTGCCTTGTTGATTTTCTGTCCATTGATGTGAGTGGGGTGTTAAAGTCTCCTACTATTGTTGTATTATTGTCAATTTCTCCCTTTATGTCTGTTAATGTTTGCTTTATATATTTAGGTGTTTCTGTATTGGTTACATATATGTTAATGAGTGTAATATTGTCTTCTTGTATTGATCCCTTTTTCATTACATAATGCCCTTCTTTGTCATTTGTTATAGCCTTTGTTTTAAAAGTCTGTTTTGTCTGATATGAGTATTGCTATGCCTGCTATCTTGTTGTTTCCATTTGTAGGAAATATCTTTTTTTCATCACCTTACTTTGTGTGCATGTGTGTGTGTGTGTCTTTCACCCTGAAGTGAGTTAATTGTAGGCAGCATATTGTAGGTTCTTGGTTTTTTTTTATCCAATCTGCCACTCTATGTGTTTTGATTGGAGCATTTAGTCCATTGCATTTAAAGTAATTATTGATATTGCCATTTTATTCCTTGTTTTCTAGTTGTTTTTTTAGTTTTTCTTTGTTCATTTCTTCTTTTTGTTTTTCCTTTTGTGGTTTGTAGTATTCATAAGTTACTTTCGTTTGGTTTTTGTGAATCTGTTGTAAGGTTATGCTTAGTGATTGCTCTGGATTTCAAGTATGTTGACCCATAACTTTATCTACTTGCTTTAAACTGATAGTCATACAAGTTAAATACATTCTAAAAGAGCTACATTTTTGTACTCCCCTCCCTTACATTTTATGATTTTGATGTCCTATTTTACATCTTAATGCTTATCCTTTTTCTGTTTATTGTAGTTATAATCACTTTTAAAATATTTTAATTATTTTTAATCTATATACTGGTTTATTTAAGTGCTTCAATCCTTTTATGTATTTGCCTGCCTTATTGTGATTTTCCCTTTCCTATAGATTCTTGCTTCTTTTCTATTTAGAGAAAACCCTTCAATGTTTCTTTTAGGATAGGTTTAATATTGCTGAATTATTTTAGTGTTTGCTTGTCTGAGAAATTTGTTATCTCTCCTTTTAGTCTAAATGATAATCTTTTGGGGTAGAGTATCCTAGTTTGCAGGTTTTTCCCTTTCAGGACTTTGAACATATCTGACCTGCAAAGTTTCTGCAGCAAAATCAGCTGATAGCCTTATGGAGAGTTTTTCCCTTATAACTGGCTCTTTATTTTTCTCTCACTGCCTTTAGAATCCTCTGTCTTTTGGCATTTTATATGGTATGTCTTGGTGTGGGTCTGTTTGGGTTCATTTTGTTTGAGATCCTCTGTGCTTCCTCTACCTGGATATCTGTTTCCTTCTTTAGGTTTGGAAAGTTTTCAGCCATAAGTTCGTCAAATACATTTAGATCCCCTTCTCTATCTCTTCTCCTTCTGGAGCCCCTATTATGCGTAGGTTGCTATGCTTTATATTATACCATAAATTTTTTAAGTTGCTTTCATTTTTTTCATCTGTCTTTCTGTCTGCTGTTCTGATTGGGTGATTTCCATTATTCTATATTCCAGGTTACTTGTTTGTTCTTCTCTGTCATTTAGTCTGCTATTCATTGCTTTTAGATTGGTTTTTATCTTGGCAATTGGATTGTCTAGTTTTGATTAGTTCATCTTTATAGTTTCTAGTTCCTTGTTACAGTGATTGCATTTCTATCAATAACCTTTCTTAATTTCTGTAGCATTTTTATTATCTCCTTTTTAAACTCAGGGTCTAGTAGACTGCTGAGGTCTGTTTTAACATTTGTTCTTTCAGGGGATTTCTCTTGTTCTCTTAATTGGGAGTAGTTCCTCTACATTTTCATTTTACTTATCTTTCTCTATCTCTACGAATTTAGGGGAAACAGTTATATATTGTGGTCTTTAAGGGGTGTGTTTATATGGGAGCATCCCTACATAGACTGTGTCCAGTATTTTTAGTGCAAAGGCTGGTTTGGTATGGATGCAAACCACATCTTTAGTCAGAGTGTGCTGGCTGTTATCCCCTTGGTAGGGGGTGTGGTTGGTGTTGCAGTGTCTAGAGTCTGTGCTGGACGTGAGGTGGGGCTTTCTCTTTGCTCCCTGGTTGTTACTGCCCTGTTGGAGGTGGAGTCTGCTCCCCAGTCATTGGAGTGGAAGCCCTGAGGCTTGGGTTCGATCAGGCTCTGTTTGATCAGACCTACATGCTGCCTGTGTAGTGAATCCTCTGTGATGACAGCAGATCTATTTGCCACCTGTGTAGGCATCCATGGTTCTGCTCAGGAGCAGCCCATGGTCACATGTCATTCTCTGTTGTGTTCATCCCATATCTAGTGCAAGACTGTGGTGTGGAGTAGGCTGGGGCTCGGGGCATTGTGGCTGCAGGAATTGAGGTGGCTGTGCTTCTGCCTGAGATTTGTGATGCCTCTGTGGCAGACTTTTCCCAGGACCTGTCTGCCTCAGAGCTAGCACTAAGCTGTGGTGTAGCGCTAAGCTGTGATGTAGAATGGGCAGAGCTGGGATGTTCTTCTTGGCAAACAAACTGCTGTGTACTCCTGCCCAGTGTTTAACCATTGTGCATTCTTGTGGTGCCACCCTGTTCATGCTGCCTACCATGGCTGGACCTGCTACCACAGTGTATGCACTGATAGTAGGCTCCATGGTTCCACCCAGATCACATCCGATACTCTCACAGCTGTATCTGAATAGCTGCGTGGAGTCCACTGCCAGGGATTCAATGCTTAGCCTCTGTTTTCTTGTGGCACTGCCCTGTGCATGAGCTGACAATGTCTGCCTCAACTTGACCCACCGCCCCTGTGCCCAAGCTGACAGTGGTCTCCACGGCTTTGCCCTGATCACACCCCAGGTGCCCTAGTCTGTCTCTTTGTAGCTAGACCAAATCTATGCCTTGATCTTGTACCAGGCTGTGGTAGAGAGTGAGCAGGGATGGGGCATTTGCCCCTTTGGATTGGGAAGTGTGGCAGGGAAGTGTGAGCTGCCAATGCGAGGCTCTCTCCACCCTGATTGTTAGCAAGCCAGCATGTGGGCACTGCTTACAAGCAGAGTCTAGACTTCTCCAGCCCTTCTATCTGTCTCAGTGGATTTCCCAGCAGGCAGGGGGCTTGTCTCCTCTGTGCGGGACCCCAGGACTGGGATGTCCAGATTGTGGGCTGACCTACTCACTCGCTAGGGCAAGAATCCACCCGTGTGGACCTTCTCTTCCTTACAGATACGTCTCAGGGGCATCGGTCTCTACCTGATGCCTTTTTTCCCCATCCTACCTGGTTACATAGAGATCTTTCTTGCACCTTTGGTTGTGTAGGAGTTCTTCTGCCAATTTCCGGGAAGTTTTCTGTGAGAGTTGTTCCACATGTAAGTGTATTTTGGGTGTGTTTGTGAGGAGAGGTGAGCTCCACGTTCTCCTATTCTGCCATCTTGAGCCCCTCTCAAAAAGGGTTACTCTTTTTAAGATAGAAAGGAAAACTGTGGACAGAGGATAATGCAGTGTTTCAAGTAGATTGAAGGTAAAAAGTAATTAGGCTAAGTGTAATAATGAAAAAAATGTGATGAATGAATTATAGAAAGTAATCATTATATATGTTCTGAATCCAGGGTAAAATTTTATAGGAGGACATGAAGTTCTGCTTCAAGTGAGTTCAAGGAATTGTAGAGTAACCACACAGAAAACTTAGAGCTAGACTTGGTAAAGACACAAAAGATAAATGCTCTTTTGGTAGTGACTGGAAACTGGAAAAGTATACTTTTGTACTTGCCTAGTAGTAGATAGTTGGCATGGGAACAAATGGGTTATGTTCTGTGTCTATCAGTGCATTTCTTCTACTGCATTGGACCCCAGTGGGCCATTATACTTGAGATATTCTTTATTCCTGGGGAAGGAATCAACTTCATTTTGAGGGAATGTATGCATATTGTCTCTCCCTGTGTTCTCTTGAAATAAAAAAGAAACAGCTTATTCAAGAACATTTCTGACATCAGCATTTAATCACTGTAAGTCACTATTAATTGTCATTCGTATGCTTTGCCAAGACCTTGATAGATGATGTTTATTGTTTATAGATGTTCATAGATGGTAATCAGAGTTAGTATAATATCCTAAAATGTCTTCATAATAATGAAGAATGATTGAATTGTGTGCATGATAGTATTAGAGTTAAGTCTAAATAAGGAGCTGTTATGTTCTGATTCCTTTATTGTTATGTCATGTGAAAGATAGATGCTAAATGTCAAATGGGGCAACTAATAAAAATTTCATATTCCTTGTTTATTTTTAATAATAGAGCTTGCTGGAAGTACAAGAAACCTAACTGAGCAAGCATCTCAAGTTCTGGGAGCTGGACTTATCTGAGATTGTATATAAATTGTATCTGATATAGATCTACATGTACTCTCCCATGATATTTAGCTCCCACATTATAATATAGGGTCTCCATTTTTGGGAAAGCATGATGTTTTATTTATCCTTTATAAGGAAAGATACAATTTCAGTTTAGTGACTTCTTCAAAGCAATGGCCACTTGCCATCATGTAAAAATCTTGAGTCAAGATGATTAGTGAAATAAACTATATAGTCCTTGCTAAGGAAGCTATTCTCAAGGACATCACTGACAGTCATAATTTCTCTACTATCCAGTTTAAATTTCCCTTACCTTTGTTGAAAATTTAGCTAGTCTGGGTATGTTTCCTGGTCAGGTGACCTAAGTGGTCTAATCCCTTAGTTACTTTGCCTTTCTTGAGTTACTGTTACTGCAACAGTCATTGAATACAGATGATTAAGAGATGCATACAAAATAAATGCACCAGATAAAATTGTATATTACTCATCAATTAATCAAAATAGGCAGTAGAAAAGTAATTTGGCTACACAATTATGTAGCACAATGCAATATAGCAGCAATTTAAATATTCATTTGAATTACTCTTGTCTATCTTAATTTCAGATTTATTTTGTATAGTTTTTTAGAACAATGGTCATTCCAAAATTCAAATTGTCTTAGCTGAGAGGAAGGATACTGCTTTCAGAAACATGCTATGGAGGAAAGAATAAGTTAAGGAACATTGTGGTGGTCTCATTATTCATGCCACCATGCCCTAGCCATGCAGGTTAGTGGAACTGACCCCAGCTTTGAGTTTGTTTCTTATTGTCCTAAGCCAGTCAGTGTAATCCCATCTGCTTTGCTCCACTGATAAACTGAGACTTAACCCAGTCTTCCCCAAGGCATTTCCTGGTAATTGTTTCAGTGATGTTTTAGCCATAGTTTAGGACTTTTTGGATTTTTTATGATGCTGTAAAAGTGACTCATTTCTAACTCCCAGTATATGAATGATGAAGCATGCTCCTGGCAGCTCTCTTTCAGTTGAGGGAAGGCAGCACTGCTTGAGGATGAAGCTTAAACATGGAAAAGGGCAGAATAGAGAAAATCAGAACAACTGGATCTTTGCCATGTGCCCAAAACCTGATTACTTCTAGAATTTTCAGTTATGTAAGCCAATGAATTTCTTTTATTGTATAAACCAGCTTGAGTTGAGTTTACTTTTACTCGTAACTGACAGCATTCTCTTTGGTACAGTGGGTGAAGGTACAGAGATATTTTGAGCTGTAGAGGAGCCAAGAGTATAAATGGTGACCATCCTCTACCTTATCTGTAAAATGGAAGGAAAGGTTAATCTACAGAGATTTAGGGGACTATATATAGGATTGAAGATATAAGAAAAGTAAAAAGGAATTCTACGTCACTAAAGGAAATGTGTTAGGGAAACAATTTGCATGGATCGCTGCTTCATAACATTTATCATTAGTTGATATTATATTATATGCTTTTAATTTGTCTTTCTCATAAATTGTAAGCCTCATGATGGTGTGGATTTTGTCTGATTCATTTATTCATTGTATTTCCAGTGCCTAGAATTAGGCTTGGCATATGGTAGAGGCTGAACAGGTATTTATACATGGGGATAAAGAGTAAATTTCTGAATAAATTTAAGAGCCCAGCTCAGATTGGGTAGTATGAATATATGGTAGAAAAAAATTGACCTAGTATCTTAACTCTTCCAGAAAATACTCTTTAGCTTGGGTACATCAGAGGAGAAAAGAGATTATGGAGTTTGCCCATGATTGTGGAGTGGCACCTTGCCCAGTGCCTGGAACTCAGTGAATGGTAAATATAACTTTAATGCTGCACAATGTGACACAGTGATTACAGCAGAAGATAGGTGGTGAGGAAATCTAGTATGGCAGCCAGGGTAGTGTTGTTGACATGATTAAACACTTGATACAAGCTGGATAGGGAAACAGTTGATTAAAGTAATTTGAAAGTAAAAAGTAAAACTACATCAAACTAATGTGATGCTGAAGTCTTGGTTTTGGAGTTCATAGTATAGTTGTGTAATTTTACTGGAGAAAACATAAGTACCACTAGCTGAACTACTTAAATCTAGTCTTTTTTAGGTAAAGATAGTAATAACAGGACAAAATAAAGTCATAAAGAGATCACCAGAAAAAAAAAAAGTCCCAAAACCCTTAGAAACATAGATGGACATGTGTAGGCATTGTGAGTCTTGGTGATGCAGGGGTCTGAGAGAATCTGTTATTAGGACTTATTTGAAAGGTGGAGAAAAGGAACAGAGGAAGTTCCAATTTCAACCTACATTAAAAAAAAACAAAATAGTGGAAAGAATTTAGGAAACTGGCTGTCATGTTTAAATTTAGTTAAGTAGGCTAAAGAAGGTTCAAAACAATGGGCTACACTGTTGTAGCTGCTTATTTTTACAGGGTCTATTGGCAAAAATCTCTCATTTTTCACACTTGCTTTTCAAAGACCCTGGAGTTCCAGGTTTCATTTAGCAGAGTAATAGCTTTCAAATGATAATCTGGTGTCTGTCTCAGCCTCTGTTTTTCCTTTTCCCTTTGTACCCTTTCCCTCTTATTGTTTTTCTTAATTCCTTCCCCTACCTACTCCCCCTTCTCCCCACACCTTTTTTTTTCTTTTCTCCTATTCAGTTTTCGCTCCAGATTACAAAAGATGTCAGTTAGCTATAAAAGTCATCTCATGTATATGAAATGTGTTTGATGACCAAGTCTCAAAGTGTCACAGGGAATTATGTTCCATGATGGTCATCATGACCCCGCTATAGCAAATTGGTTTTGAGGGTTAAGATCAACTTGAAGGGATTGAATGTAATTAGTCTCTTGGAACCTCTCGAAATTAGGAGCTACTCTGTCATTCTGCATGGTGTAATAATAAAAAAAAGACTTTGTGATTAGACAAGCCTTGTTCAAATTATAGGTTCTTTTTTTTTTTTTTTTTTTTTTTGCCATACACAGGCCTCTCACTGTTGTGGCCTCTCCCGTTGCGGAGCACAGGCTCCGGACGCGCAGGCTCAGTGGCCATGGCTCACGGGCTCAACCACTCCATGGCATGTGGGATTTTCCCGGACCGGGGCACGAACCCGTGTCCCCTGCATCGGCAGGTGGACTCTCAACCACTGCGCCACCAGGGAGGCCCTAGGTTCATTTTTTAAATTAGCTGTGTGATGTTGGATAGATAGCTTCAACTCTATGGGTCTCAGTTTCCTTATCTGTAAAATGAGAATAATAATGAACACCTTGAAGTATTTTGTGAAGAGTAAATGAGTAAAGCCTGGAAAATGGTTAGTACAGTACCTGTCACGTGGTAAACATTCAGTAAGTGGTAGCTATTCTTATTGTTCTCTTGTTCTCTTGAATTGATGCTAGCTTCACCCATTCTCCTACCAATGTCCGGCTTAGACCACGGAATTGGCACTGCTCTTCTGGGATCTGAACCAGGACTGAAGTGCTCAAGTTTTGTGCTGCTGGGGCTTCTGGGCAGAGAGATGTACTTTTCTGGTAGAGAGGATTTTGGTGTCTGAGTAAGTACCCTTCAGGTAAGCTGCAGGGTAGGCTTGCTATTTAGGTTGTTCCCTTTCACATTTTACTTAATTTCTTCTGAGAGCCTGACCTGTTCATTTTTGCATTAATTGATTTTCTCAGTACAAATTTATTGAGCACTTACTTGATGTCAGGGTTGGGTTTATAGTGGTGAGTAAGACCTAGGTCCTACTCTCCTGAGCTATAAAACAGCCCCTTTGGGTAATATGGAGCTTATATATGGCTTCATGGAGTGAATTACATTGTAGATGCACCTGCACTGCAACATGCTGACCTTTTCGGCCAGTGCCAGTGTTAATCACTTTCTTAAGCGTTATGCCGGAATCTTCACTAGCATCTTAGTTTTTTTTCCATGCCTCTTGATCCCTGTCAATTTTTCATTATCAGCTTAAAATCTCTATGAATTCAGAGGGTTTAACTCCTAATCTTGAACAGTTTACACTTGCAAGTAGTGTAAGTGTAACACTTCTTCTTGTAGAGCCAAATACCCTGTTGCAGAATATAAAGCATATATTTACAATATCACATGCAAAGAACCATACTGTTATTTAAATATGGGAAAATTTAAGACCTATGAGCTTCTTTATGCTCTTTTAATGCTCAGATATAATGGCATAGAATTGAAAGGTCATTGTAGTAGGTTTAGATGCATTTTCTCAGTTCTAGGTTACCCAAGAAATCAGGGCTCAAACTGGAAGTTGCAAGAATGTGGGGCATAAGTGCATTTTGAATAAATGTCAGCAAGACACTGAGTATTTTTCTTTCTTCCATGTTTTCTTTGGTGTACATTTTAAGATAAAACAGGGGTAATATTATTGATGAGGTGTGCTGTTTTAGTCTTGCTGATAGCAAAGCTAGTCTTTTTTTCCCTCTTTTTCTGTAGGAAAGTTATTGTGATGTCTGCAGTCATATCTGGAGTATTTATGAGGCTCAGTTTACCTCCCCAGATCCTTTATTTCGGATGTCAGTATTGCTAGGGGCACAAAGCAAAGTCTTGTTACTTTTATAGATGTAAGTGCTGTTTTGGTTATTATTAAATTGCAGGAGCACTGCAGAATCTTGAAATGATTGGCAGTTTATTTGTTTTTAATACTAAAGTTTAATTTTGAAATGGAGTTTGACCTTTGAATAAAGATTTTTGGTTTTAGGAATTCATGGTAAATGAGAAGTGTAAAGTTTGCCTGACTTCCAAAACTCACGTTTTTCTAAGTCTGCTGCTGCAATACCCCCCTTCAATTTTAGGCTTACCACTAGTTTACATTCTGGATACAGTCCTTGTATAAGTCAGAGGAGCTTAATAAAAGCTATAAAAATAATTAATTGACTAAGGTTTGTGTCAGTGTTGTTCTCTGTTTCTCTGTTTTGGGCACTCTGGTATCCAAATGATTTGGTTTTCTTCATAAAACTCTACCCTAAAATATTTGGCTCCTGTTGTGTATTCTATACACCCCAGGGGATGGGTTCCTGATTAGTACTGTAGTTCTGTAGTATGGAAGTTCTTACCTTAGGCTGAAGTGAGTTGAATTTCCTACTTTGAACCTGAGTCTCCCAGTGACTTACTTCCTGACATCTGTTGTTGGCCCTCACCAATACCAACTGACTTTCTTGTTTGGGTTTCTGCTTTATGTCACCTTTTGTGTGAGCTCTCACTGCCTGACCCATCATGGCTTGGATAGTAATATGAGTATTTTGCTTAGCAGTATTTATACTCTGTTTCTTTTCCTTTTTGAATTGACGCCCAGAGTTTTGCCTTTCCATGTGGGCCTTCCCTGGTCTTCTCCTATATGAAATAAAAATATTCCCCTAGAGGCCATGCTTAGCATTTTGTTGAATCTCTAAAAACTTCAGTAAAAACAAATGAACAGATCCAGTAAGCAGTATTTCCCTCAAGCCCTACCACAAAGCCAACTCTAAAAGTATTGTCAAGTGCTGCAGCATTTACTGAAATTCTCATGAGATGACAGAAGAGCAGTTCAATTGCATACCACAGTGCAAAACTTCTTAAAATACTCTAATCATCTTTCTTCTCTCCTTTGTTTCTCTTGCTGTCTGTCCCATGACTCTTTCTTTTTCACAAGTTCTACCCCTAACCTTTCCAGTGGGGTGTCCCTCTGTTGCCCTAAGCATTGCAGCTCTTCCCCTCAGCTGGAATACTTCACTCAGCAAAACAAGAACCAGTGTAGAACTTTTTTATTTAGTGTGTTCCTTGGGAACCTTGGTATGTCCTACACCAAAAACTGACAAGATGCCTATGATCCAGAGATAGGTGACTTCTGCAAAAGTGTATATTATTCAGTCATTATGAATGTGTGTCCACATGTTTGGGCATGAATGTGTATGTATGTACATTTTACAAAATTGAGATTATGCCACATACACTATTTAATAACTTGCCCTTTACTTAGTGAAAATATCATGGATATATTCTCCTTCTTCAGTAGTCTTCTATTATATATTTTCAGTCATTTCAGGAATTGCACTGTATGTATGTTTCATTATTTAATATGCCACCTTGTTGGCTTGTTTAGACTGTATACATTTTTTTTCCTTTATAAATTATTCTGCAATCTGTGCTGTTATTTCCTAAGATAAGCTAATATAAATAGAATTTCTAGGTGGAAATGTATGAGCATTTTAAAAGTTTTATCCATAACATGATATTGACTTCCCAAAGTGATTATACTAATAAATGCTCTCATTTACAGTATATGAGAGCATCCATCCTCTGTACCCTCATCCACAATATGTATACTTCTTTTTTCATTACTGTATTAGATGGGAGGAATGGAATATAATTATTGCTTACATGTTCAATTATTTGATTACTACTAAGGTCATATATTATAGAATTTGTCAAGCAGTGCAGTCACACAGAGCTATACCATATGTTTCTTTGCTCCCTTGCCAGGGCTCATCCACTGCCGGGACTTTCCTCCTATGCTTGCCTCTTTGCTTCTCTGTAGTCTTTCAGGTGACTTGTGATCTGATTCTATACCAGTTTTTGTTTTACTTACTTTGTTTCATAGGCCTTTTTCATACTTAGCTTTTTCTTCTTTTCAGCTTCACTAGTCGACTTCATTACCTAAAACTTAAAAGATCATCTCAAAGATAATGTGAGAAAAATGAATTTTTGTCCTCAGACTAAAGTTACATCAAGGACACTCATTTAAGGCTCTGAGTAAGTGGATAGATTGAGGATAAATGGGCTTTACTGGAAAGCAAGAGGCAGAGATATTGATGAAGGACCCCTGGGAACTGAGTCTGCTTTCTTCTCTAGATGTGGATGTGGTCTTGCTGATGCTATTTAATGCAAGAATCAAAAGATTGTATTTTTTTTTTGGAGGGGGCTGTTGCGGGGAGAAACAAATAGGGGTAAAGGCATGGTTAGTGTAAGTTCTTCTGGGGTAGTAAAATGGTGATGGTTTAGCAAGCACTCAGTTTCTCAGAATCAGTGCACATACTGTAGCTTTTGCTGCTGTTCCTCAGCCCACCCCAAGGGAAGCTGAACTTTGAATTCTGCTGTGCTGCATTGGGTCCTACTCTCTGTGACCATCTTGCTTCCAATAAGATCTTACATCCCTGGCTTATTAGTCATGAATGTAATCTAACCTCATGTGGTGATTGCATGTTACCTTTTTCTACCCACCCATAGCTTATAAGGGTTAAAAATTGCATAGCAGAAATTTCATTTTAATAAAGATATGAGTAACTGATAGAATGGGAATATTTGTGTAAAGTTTAATGTATTATGTGCTTACTATGTACTTTATTTTCTATTTTATAGATGGGTTCATGTCTGTTTTATTAAAAAATTAGGCTGTACTTTCTTTTACATTTTAATTTCATTTCATAATTTACTTACCCATATTGTTTATATCTTTCTCCCTATATGAGTCAGATAAGTTAGTTATGCTGAATTAACAAAAAACTCCTAAATCACATGGCTTAACACAATACAAATTTATTTCTTACTATACCTGTTCAAAGTAATTATCTTTTTAGAGAAATGAAATATTATAGATACAGGTAAAGACACATTTTTCTACCCTTTTCTCCCCCATCAATCTCTAGAGGTGACCATAGAGGTGACCACATGTAACTAAAGTTGGTAAAATTTATGATAAACTTTGAATTTCTACAAAAACATTGGGATTTTGATTGGAATTCCATTGATTCATAGGTTAACTAGGAAATGATTGCTATCTTTACAGGGTTGATTCTTTCCTGAATATATCTTTCTATGTATTTAAGTCTCCTTTCATGTCTTTGAATAAGTTGTAATTATTTTCTCTATTAAGTTCTTCCATATCTTGTATTAAATTTTGTTCATAGGTACCTTATATATTTTGATGGGGTTTTAAGAAGTGTCTGTGCAGATTCTGTGTATTGGCTAATCTAGTAGCAATTTTTAACTTCCTCTGCAGCTTGAGGTGGCTGTATTACCTATTTCTGGTCAATGACACTTAGGAAGTCTTTTGAAGGGTGATTATTAGGGACTTTTTTTTTCTGGCAAAAGACAAGTGTGTTACTGATGATATATTTTCCCTGTTCTCCCTGCTTGTGATGCAGGTGTGAAGACATGGTGCTTAGAGCTACTATTCTGTGAATAAGAAATGACAAAACATAAGTATAAAAAACATGGCAATTGGATGGAAAAAGCCCTCAGGTACTCACTAACTTGTAGAGCAACTGAATCAAGTGACTGCTTATCTCCAGGTTTCTTGCCATGTGAGAAAAATAAACCTTTATTTGTTTACATAACTATAATTTTTTTCTGTTACTTTCAAACAAAACCACTTCTGACATAGTAGCTATTGTGGTACTAAATATTTTAATTGTTTGTTGCTGTTTAGAGTAAAATTAATTACTATTTTCTGATCTTGTATCTAGCAATCTTCTTAAACTTTATTATTATTTCTAATTGGTTTCTGTCAATTCTCTTGAATTTTTAATGTACCCAACCATATATTATGAAGTATGATGGTGTTTATAGGGACAGGCAGGACAGGAAAGCAGGAAATAGGAACTGAAAATGTTTTTTATTTCTTGTTGGTCATATTAAAGCTGTCTGACTTCTGTAGAACTATAATCAATTTCATGCAAGATATAAAAATTTTTGACTTTGTTATTATTCCCATATAAACATGCAACAGATTCTAGTGGTGAAACAGTTCTGTAATTTCGAAAGTTTGTTACATCTATTAATAGTTTATCACTAGAAGTATCTGACTTTAAATAAACAATCAAGACACTATTAACTCAATTATTGTCCATAGTTTTAAAAGGAACTTTCCTCAAACTCTTGAACAAATTATTTGGGTCATACTTTTCAGATTCTTAAAATCCAGATATACTGGGAGTATGGGTTTGCCCATAAAAGTAAAGGGCAGATGGTTGAAGAAAACTGTATGAGGTGTGGAATTGTGGATACTAGTTACCAAAGAACTCACTTAACTTTCTGTTGTTCAATATGCTGGATTTAATAGACCATAGAGAGGACTGAACAGAGTTATAGAGTTAGATTTATTTGAAATACATTTACAAATGGTTAAAGGACAAATGTGAATTTTACTTTTTGGATACCCTATTTTGATCTTAAAATTTAGAGACTATCTATAGTTCTGTTTTAATTGTAACTTTACTTTTATGTCTCTAAACTTTGTGTAAACCCACCTAAGTTAGAGTCAGAAGGTTTGTTTATTATAAACAGTGATGATGTTTTAAGGGAAGACTTGTTCTGTGGAAATATGAATGTTAAAGCACTGATTTAAAGCATATCTTTTATGGCACTTCACTGTAACACCTTTTCTTAATTTAGGTTTTTAGGTCTGCATACTTGAAGCTGTCTGTGTCTGGTTAGAAATTGTTGTTCTTTCACACTTGGTTGTCATAGTATGGTGGAGCACTTCAGAGACCTTTAATTTCTCCCAGCCGGACACTGTTGCTACTGCTTCCCTTCTACTAAGGATGATTAAGCATTTCTACTGTTACTTTGACTCTCTCCACCTTGAATATCATGAATATATCATTTTCTCAGTTGTTATTTTTTCTTTAGATTTCTGCAGACGTTTATAATATTGAAACTCCAGGTCCTGTCATTTAATCACTCTTCTACTAGCTTTTATGACTTTAAGCTATGCTATCTTCCCTTTTATCTCTTGAACTATTCCTTTATTTCTGTTGCTTTTTATACTTCCTTCTCTCCTACTCTACCTATGATTATAATCCCTTGGCCTACTATGCTTTTCTCATTATATACTTTCTTGCATAGATAATTATTGATCTTTTTTGGTTCAATTATTCTACTCTTGACTGAATATATATATCTTAGGATTGACTTTTCACATGAGCTTCACTTACTTATACCCAGTTTCTTCCAGGATGCTTACACTTGTATAGTTTCCTATAATTAGTCTAAAATTTATTTCATTGCTCACATCACCTAAGCTATATGTATGTCTCCTGCATGTTACCATCATTTTTCTGGTCACTAAGGCTTGAAACAATTTCATCTTGATATATCCCTCTTCTTGGTATTTTTATATACTTTACTAAATTTTATAAATTTTCCTTTGAAATATCTACTTCACACTTCTCTTTATTTCGGTTCTCTGTGCCACAGGCCCTTTTAGCCTTTGATCTCTTTGTATCTGGATTTCTTTATTGATCTCTTGGATCTTTCTTGGGTCATTCTTTCATAAAAAATGCTGTATATTCTGGTTATGTTAATCATTTATAGAAATGCTTTTTCTGTTACTCTCCTACTCAATAATTTCTTTACAAAATACATTCAATTATCTGACCTTGGGAATAAAGACCTGTCAGTTTGCATATGGAACAATAGAAATAACCCAAAAGGAAGACTAGAGAAATACAATATGCAGAGCTTCAGTGAGCTGTGGATAATACCAAACAGTTTCACATATGTATAATTGGATTCCCAAGAAGAGAGGAGAGACAGGAATCACAAAGGACATTTTGAGAAAAATGGCCTAAAATTTCACGGCCATATTAATATTAATTTAGACTCAGAACAAGGAATATTACTAGGGATAATGTAGATTTTCATTTCATAATGACCAAAGGATCAACTCTTCAAGGAGACTATACAGTTCAAAGTAAATATCTGTATACATAATAAAAGTGCTTGAATATACATAAAGAAAGAAATGATAATTGATTAAAAGAGAAAATAGACAAATCCACAGTTATAGTCAAATATGTTGATTATTCTCTCTTACTAATGTATAGAACAAGTAGAAAATCAGTAAGGGTATAGAAAACTTGAAACGTTAATAACCAACTTGACATAATTGACATTATAAAGCATCCTGCCTAATGACAACAGAATATGTATTTTTTCCAATATACACAGAACATTTATGAAGATAGATCATATTCTGGGCTATACAGGATGTCTCAAATTTTAAATATGTTCTCTCATCATAATAGAATTAAACCAGAATACCAGAAAGATATCTAGAATATCTCCAAATATTGATATTTATCAGTCAAATAGTACAGAGCTAAATAACTCATGAGCCCAGAAAGAAATGACAAGTATTAGAAAATATTTTGAAATGAATTGAAATTACAACCTACCAGAATTTGTTGGAAGAAGTTATAACATTGCTTAAAGGGAAATGTATGCCTTTAAATATTTGTATTGGAAAAAAGAGGTCCTGAAATCAATGATTTAAACTTCCACCTTAAAAAGAAAACTGGAAATACAAGACAAGTTAAACACAAAGTAAGGGGCAAAATAATTATGAAAAGAGCAAAACTCAATGAAATATAAAACAAACTCTAGAGAATGTTAATAAACCAAATGTTGTTAATAAAATGTTAATGTAATAAAATTGATAATCCAGTAGTCAGACTGATTAGTTAAAAAAAAAAAGAGAGAGACACAAATTACCAATATCAGGAATGTAAGAGGAGGCATCCTTACCAATACTAGAGGCATTAAATGATAAGAAAGTGATGTTATCCATCCAACTTTATGCAATACATTCTACAACTTAGAGATGAAATAGGCAAATTTCTTGAAAGAACAATATGGAAAAGACGATCAAAGTTGGAGGACTTACGCAATCTGTTTTAAAGACTTAACTATAAAGCTGTAGTAATTAAAACAGTGTAAGTTATTGATGTAAGGACAGACATGTGGATAAATAGAACAGAATGAACAGTCCACAAATAGACCCACATTTATATGGCTAATTAGTTTTCAACAAATATGCCAAGGTAATTTAATGAGGGAAAGAATATTATACCTAAAAATGGTGCTAAAATAATTAGATATGCATTTACAAAACTCAAACCTTTATATGACCTTTACTTCAAAATTAAAAAAATAATTTTTATTCAAATGGGATCAGAGACCTAAATATAGATGAAATAAAACTGTGAACTTTCTAGAAGAAACTATAGGAGAAAGTCTTTGTGACTTAATATTAGGAAAAGATTTTTCTTGAGAGCTCACAAAATGAGACTTTGGTAAATTAGATTTCTTTAAGATAAATAAAAAGACTTTGCTTATTCAAAAGACACTGTTAAGACAAGCCTCTTAGATAGCCTCATCCACCAGAAGGCAGACAGCAGAAGCAAGAAGAAGTACAATCCCACAGCCTGTGGAAGAAAACCCACATTCACAGAAAGATAGACAAGATGAAAAGACATTGGGCTGTTCACCAGATGAAGGAACAAGATGAAACCCCAGAAAAACAACTAAATGAAGTGGAGATATGCAACCTTCCAGAAAAAGAATTCAGAATAATGATAGTGAAGATGATCCAGGACCTCGGAAAAAGAATGGAGGCAAAGATCAAGAAGCTGCAAGAAATGTTTAATAAAGACCTAGAAGAATTAAAGAACAAACAGAGATGAACAGTACAATAACTGAAATGAAAACTACACTAGAAGGAATCAATAGCAGAATTACTGAGGCAGAAGAACAGGTAAGTGACCTGGGAGACAGAATGGTGGAATTCACTGCTGTGGAACAGAATAAAGAAAAAAGAATGAAAAGAAATGAAGAGACTTAAGAGACCTCTGGGACAACATTAAATGCAACAACATTCACATTATAGGGGTCCCAGAGGAGAAGACAGAGAGAAAGGACCAGAGAAAGTATTTGAAGAGATTATAGTTGAAAACTTCCCTAACAAGGGAAAGGAAATAGCCACCCAAGTCCAGGAAGTGCAGAGAGTCCCATACAGGATAAACCCAAGGAGAAACATGCCAAGACACATAGTAATCAAACTGGCAAAAATTAAAGACAAAGAAAAATTATTGAAAGCAGCAAGGGAAAAATGACAATACACAAGGGAACTCCCATAAGGTTAACAGCTGATTTCTCAGCAGAAACTCTACAAGCCAGAAGGGAGTGGCATGATAAAGTGATGAAAGTGAAGAATCCACAACCAAGATTACTCTACCAGGCAAGGATCTCATTCAGATTCGATGGAGAAATCAAAAGCGTTACAGACAAGCAAAAGCTAAGAGAATTCAGCACCACCAAACCAGCTCTACAACAAATGCTAAAGGAACTTCTCTAAGTGGGAAACACAAGAGAAGAAAAGGACCTACAAAAACAAACCCAAAACAATTAAGAATATGGTCATTGGAACATACATATCGATAATTACCTTAAACATGAATGGATTAAATGCTCCAACCAAAAGACACAGGCTTGCTGAATGGATACAAAAACAAGACCCATCTATATGCTGTCTACAAGAGACCCACTTCAGACCTAGGGACACCTACAGACTGAACGTGAGGGGATGGAAAAAGATATTCCATGCAAATGGAAATGAAATAAAGCTGGAGTAGCAATACTCATATCAGATAAAATAGACTTTAAAGAATGTTACAAGAGACTAGGAAGGACACTACATAATGATCAAGGGATCAATCCAAGAAGAAGATATAACAATTATATATGCACCCAACATAGGAGCACCTCAATACATAAGGCAACTGCCAACAGCTATAAAAGAGGAAATCGACAGTAACACAATAATAGTGGGGGACTTTAACACCTCACTTACACCAATGGACAGATCATCCAAAATGAAAATTAATAAGGAAAACACAAGCTTTAAATGATAAAATAGAGCAGATAGATTTAATTGATATTTATTAGACATTCCATCCAAAACAGCAGATTACACTTCCTTCTCAAGTGTGTATGGAACATTCTCCAGGATAGATCACATTTGGGTCAAAAATCAAGCCTCAGTAAATTTAAGAAAATTGAAGTCATATCAAGCATCTTTTCTGACCACAATGCTATGAGATTAGAAATCAATTACAGGGAAAAAAACATAAACACATGGAGGCTAAACAATACATTACTAAATAACCAAGATATCACTGAAGAAATCAAAGAGGAAATCAAAAAATACTTAGAGACAAATGACAATGAAAACACGACGATCCAAAACCTATGGGATGCAGCAAAAGCAGTTCAAAGAGGGAAGTTTATAGCTATACAAGCCTACTTCAAGAAACAAGAAAAATCTCAAATAAACAATCTAACCTTACACCTAAAGGAACTAGAGAAAGAAGAACAAACAATACCCAAAGTTAGCAGAAGGAAGAAATCATAAAGATCAGAGCAGAAATAAACAAAATAGAAACAAAACAATAGCAGAGATCAATAAAACTAAAAGCTGGTTCTTTGAGAAGATAAACAATATTGATAAACCATTAGCCAGACTCATCAAGAAAAAGAGGGAGAGGACTCAAATCAATAAAATTAGAAATGAAAATGGAGAAGTTAGAACAGACACCACAGAAATACAAGGTAGTCTAAGAGACTACTACAAGCAACGCAGTGCCAATAAAATGGACAACCTGGAAGAAATGGACAAATTTTTAGAAAGGTAACCTTCCAACACTGAACCAGGAAGAAATAGAAAATATGAAGAGACCAATCACATGTAATGAAATTGAAACTGTGATTAAAAATCTTCCAACAAACAAAAGTCCAGGACCAGATGGCTTCACAGGTGAATTCTATCAAACATTTAGAGAAGAGCTAACACCCATCCTTCTCAAACTCTTCCAAAAAATTGCAGAGGAAGGAACACTCCGCAACTCATTCTAGGAGGCCACCATCACCCTGATACCAAAAGCAGACAAAGATACTACAAAAAAAGAAAATTACAGACCAATATCACTGATGAATAGAGATGCAAAAATCCCCAACAAAATACTAGCAAACAGAATCCAACAACAGATTAAAAGAATCATACACCACAGTCAAGTGGGATTTATCCCAGGGATGCAAGGATTCTTCAATATAGGCAAATCAATCAGTGTGACACACCATATTAACAAATGAAGAAGAAAAACCATATGAGCATCTCAATAGATGCAGAAAAAGCTTTTCACAAATCTACACCCATTTATGATAAAAAGTCTCCAGAAAGTGGGCATAGAGGGAACCTAACTCAACATAACAAAGGCCATATATGACAAACCCACAGCAAAGATCATTCTCAATGGTGAAAAACTGAAAGCATTTCCTCTAAGATCAGGAACAAGACAAGGATGTCCACTGTCACCACTATTATTCAACAAAGTTTTGGAAGTCCTAGCCATGGCAATCGGAGAAGAAAAAGAACTAAAAGGAATACAGATTGGAAAAGAAGAAGTAAAACTGTCACTGTTTGCAGATGACATGATACTATACATAGAGAATTCTCAAGATGCCACCAGAAAACTAGAGCTAATCAATGAATTTGGTAAAGTTGCAGGATACAAAATTAATGTACAGATATCTCTTGCATTCCTATACACTAATGATGAAAAATCTGAAAGAGAAACTAAGGAAACACTCCCATTTACCACTGCAACAAAAAGAATAAAATGCCTGGGAATAAACCTACCTAGGGAGACAAAAGACCTGTATGCAGAAAACTATAAGACACCGATGAAAGAAATTAAAGATGATACCAACAGATGGAGAGATATACCGTGTTCTTGGATTGGAAGAATCAACATTGTGAAAATGACTCTACTACCCAAAGCAATCTACAGATTCAATGCAACCCCTATCAAATTACCAATGGCATTTTTTATGGAACGAGAACAAAAAATCTTAAAATTTGTATGGAGACACAAAAGACCCCGAATAGCCAAAGTAGTCTTGAGGGAAAAAAACAGAGGTGGAGGAATCAGACTCCCTGACTTCAGACTATTCTACAAAGCTACAGTAATCAAGACAATATGGTACTGGCACAAAAACAAAAGCTTACATCAATGGAACAAGATAGAAAGCCCAGAGATACACTCATGTACCAATGGTTAACTAATCTATGACAAAGGTGGCAAGTATATACAATGGAGAAAAGACAATCTCTTCAGTAAGTGGTGCTGGGAAAACTGGACAGCTCCATGTAAAAGAATGAAATTAGAATGCGCCCTAACACCATACACAAAAATAAACTCAAAATGGATTCGAGACCTAAATATATGACTGGACACTATAAAACTCTTAGAGGAAAACATAGGAAGAACACTCTTTGACATAAATCAGAGAAAGATCTTTTTTGATCCACCTCCTAGAGTAATGGAAATAAAAACAAAAATAAACAAATGGGACCTAATGAAACTTCCAAGCTTTTGCACAGCAAAGGAAACCATAAACAAGATGAAAAGAAAATCCTCATAATGGGAGAAAATATTTGCAAATGAAGCAACTGACAAAGGATTAATCTCCAGAATTTACAAGCAGCTCATGCAGCTCAATATAAAAAAACAAACAACCCAATCCAAAAATGGGCAGAAGACCTAAATAGACATTTCTCCAAAGAAGACATACAGATGGCCAAGAAGCACAGGAAAATCTGCTCAACATCACTAATTATTAGAGAAATGCAAATCAAAACTACCATGAGGTATCACCTCACACCAGTTAGAATGGGCATCATCAGAAAATCTACAAAAAACAAATGCTGGAGAGGGTGTGGAGAAAAGGGAACCTTTTTGCACTGTTGGTGGGAATGTAAATTGATACAGCCCCTTTGGAGAACATAGGGAGGTTCCTTAAAATACTAAAAATAGAATTACCATATGATCCAGCAATCCCAGTACTGCGCATATACCCAGAGAAAACCATAATTCAGAAAGACACTTTCACCCGAATGTTCGTTGCAATACTATTTACAATAGCCAGGTCATGGAAGCATCCTAAATGCCCATCGAAAGATGAATGGATGAAGAAGAGGTGGTACGTATATACAATGGAATATTACTCAGTCATAAAAAGGAACGAAATTGGGTCATTTGTTGAGACCTGGATGGATCTAGAGACTGTCATACAGAGTGATAAGTGAGAAAGAGAAAAACAAATATCATATATTAATGCATATATGTGGAACCTAGAAAAATGGTACAGATGAACCGGTTTGCAGGGCAGAAATTGAGAGACAGATGTAGAGAACAAACGTATGGACACCAAGGGGGGGAAGCGGCGGGGGGTTGGGGGTGGTGGTGTGATGAATTGGGTGATTGGGATTGACATGTACACACTGATGTGTATAAAATTGATGACTAATAAGAACTTGCTGTATAAAAAAGTCAAAACAAACAAAAATAAAGAAACAGAAGACACTTAAGAAAATGAAAATGTAAGCCATATACTTGGGAGAAAATAGTCACAATACATATATCTTAGAATGGACTTGAAACATAATAGGTTAAAACTTTTTCAATTCAAGAAGACAAAAAACTTTTATAAATGGGCAAATATTTGGACAGACACTTTACCAAAAATCTATCTGAGTGGCAGTTATGCAATGGAAATATGCTCAATATAATTAGTTATAAGAGAAATATGAGACTTCAATTAAATGTCATTATCTATTCCCTAGAATGACTAAAATTAGAATGGCTATAATTATATGAACTAATTTCTTTCCTAGATATCTACCTCAGAGAAATTAAAATATATGTCAGTACAAAAGCTCTTCTGTGAACATGTATAGCTACTTTATTTATAATATCTGCAAACTAGAAATAATTCAAATATCAATCAGCTGGTGAATGGATATACAAATTGTGATATAACTACACAATGGAATACTACTCAACAACTCAACAGTTAAATTAAAAAACTCAGTGATACACACAACAACAAAATTTCAACAAATATTCTGCTGTGTGATAGAAGACAGGTGCAAAAGACTAGGCAATGTGTGACTTTATATGACATGTTATAAAGGAAAAGCTATAGTGACATTGAAAAGATTGGGGTAGCCAGGTGAAGTAGCCAGTATGAATGGGATCTAACTGCAAAGAGGCATGAGGAAATGTTTTTGAGGTCATGGAAACGTCCTGTATCTTGATTTTGGTGGTTATTATATGACCGTATACATTTGTCAAAACACTAAATTATGCCCTTAAACTTAGTGAATTTTATTGTATAGAAATTATAGTTCAATAAAATTCATTAAAAATACTGAGTAGAGGGTATTTCCATGTATGTTTCTTTGAGACAGTATTTTTGAAAACATGTCAAAGAGTATTAAAATGCTTGTCCATGTAAAGGTTGACATCTTACTATACTGATCGAGTAGTATTTGATTGTCTTATGGCAATGATATTGTTTCTATAGAGACTATATGACTATATAACACTCTAATCAACTAGATTCTTTTATTTAGGCAGCACAAAGTCCCAGGCCAGAGAAAGCTTAAAGAGGATAGTGACGAAAATGAAGACATTTTACGAATCAGCTCAAATGAGAGGCAATAGGTCACTATTTAGATATGACAACTAGAAAAAAAATTCTTGTGTCAACAATCAGAAACACATTTCGTTTTTTGAAATATCTGTGCCAAACCCCTAAGAAATATTAGGAGAGACAAGCATAATGAAGGTTATGGAACCCCTATAAGATATGAAATCCCAATATGAGTTGTTCATCTAGTCTTGAGAGGAAACTCGAGATGGATTGACAAGGAAATCTGACATGAAGCTTTAGTTTAAAACTCTTGGTGAGGAAGCTGGAGAGAAGGCTATCATGAGAAAGAGAACTGTCATCTTTCTTTATTCCATACTACCAGCTATATCCAAGTTTCCAGCCACACTGTCTTAGGCTAAAACAATTGCTGGCAACCCCATTTTTCTTTGCTGATGTCACTTGCAAATAAAGTCACTTGCAGTTTATTTGTGTGGGTATATTTTTCCCTTTCCCTTGGCATTTTTGAGTTTTACATTATTAGATTCTATCCCTCATTGTGAACTGCTTAGTGGTTTATTAGGGACAAGTGTGGCCACTGCCTCTGGAAGATGCCAGAGTGGTATATATAAACCATGATGAGGTTTTAGCCGACAGTGGATGGTATGTTAGCTTTGGCCTTGAGTTCCTGAGGGATCATGATTTAAAAAGTTGTTCAGGGAGACATATTGCTCTTTTTAGGTTGCCAACTTTGTGGCTTTCCTGTGGAGTTGGACTAGTTTTCATCAACAGCTGTGGTTAATTTTCAGGAGCTAGGAGTAGCCATTTTAGAGGCGAATCTTCCCCTGTCTTTGAATGGTGAATGAAGTTTTTGACTCTTTGGTCGCTGTGGTGTGTGCTTTTTTAATTTCCTTAACTGAGGATTGATTAAAAGTGATTGGATTGGATTTTGTGTAAGCTAAGCAGAGACCTAGGGGATGTTCAGTGACACTTCATGTAACCAAAGAGTATTCTCACATTAATGGTTGGGAAGAGGCAATTCGGGTGAGATGCAGAGACAAGAAAGGATAATAATAGGTTGATGTTTAGCTGTTATTTACCATAGCTGTGGATGTGGGTTTTAAAGTGTACATGACACAATTCCTTATATATGAGGAGTAAAGTGGCCAATTTGATTTTTCATTTGTTTTAGGTACAATTTACATGCAATTAATTATGTCTGTAAATTTTACTGAGTGCACAGTTTGTGAGTTTTGACAAATACAGTCATATAAGCACCACTGTAATCAAGATACAGAACTGTTCCAGTACCTCCCCCAATTTTTCTGTTCCCCATTGTAGTTAACTCTTCCTCTGATTTTAATATTTGCCTTTTCCAGAAAGTCATATAAATTCAATCACATAGTATATAGATTTTTGAGTTGGCTTCTTTCACTTAACATAATGCGTTTGAGATTCATTCATGTTGTTGCATATGCCAGTAATTAATTCATTTATATTGGTGAATGATATCCCACTGTATAGATGTATCACAGTTTATTCACCAGTTGAAGGATATTTGGGTTATTTCTAGATATTGGAGACTATGAATAAAGCTGCTGTAAACACCAATGTGGTGGTTAATTTTAAGTGTCAATTTGGTTGGGCAACAGAGTGTCCAGATATTTGGTCAAACATTATTCTGGATATTTCTGTGAGGGTGATTTTGGATGAGATTATCATTGAAAATCAGTGGGCTTTGAGTAAAACATCACTCTCCATAATATAAGTGGGCCTTATCTAAACACTTGAAGGTCCAAATAGAACAAAAAGGCTGGCCTACAACCTTACCCCTCCTCCCGCCCCCCCCCCCCCAAGAGAGAATTCTCCAGTATACTGCCTTGGGACCTTATTTACAACATTGGCTCTTTCCTGGTTCTAAATCAGATGACCTTTGGACTCAAACTGGAATATCGTCTCTAACCCGCTGGCTGACACTGCAGATTTTGGATTTGCTAACTTCTATAATTACATGACCAATCCCTTATAATAAATCTCTTTGTGTATATATATGTGTGTGTGTGTGTGTACACACACACACACACATTCTGTTGGTTTTGTTTCTCTGGAGAACCCTAACACAACCCACATACAAGTTTCATGTGAACACAAATTTTCATTTCACTTGGAGTAGCATTGCTGAATCGCATGGTAAAGGCATGTTTAACTTTTTAAGAAACTGGCAGACTGCTTTCAGAAGTGGCTATACTATTTTGTATTCCTACCAACAATACATGAGAGTTACCATTGCTCTGTATCCTTTCAAACACTTGGTATTTTCAACATTTTATTTTAAAAAATTTAGTCATTCTAAATTGGGGTGTAGTAATATCTTATTGTTTTATGTTTTTGAGTAATGGTATGTTGAACTTGGAGCTAGTCTGGGAGAGCCCTGTCATTATTTTCTGGTTGTCTCGATATCTCGTACTGACACCTTGGTCAAGATAAGGATGAAATCACTAAATAATAATTTATAAGTTGCTGTTCTAAACCTAATACTTCCCTGGAGTGGTTTTAAAGTTTGTTCATGAGTTATTTAATATGCCTCCTTTCAAGAGATAAAGCTTAATTCCCTCCCCCCCCCCCACAAAAAGAGTAGGTTGTCCTTATTGGCTCACTTTTAATGAACAGCATATATAACTTTCAAAACTAATAAAACGGTCCCTCCTTGCTTCCCTTTCTCTGGGATTACTCCCGCTGGGGAAAGCCAGTCAGCTGCCACATTGTGAAGACACTCAAGAAGCCTTATATGGTGGCCCTTGTAGGGAGGAACTGAGAACTAGTAAGGAACTTGTTCTGAGAACTAGTAAGGAACTGTCTTAGTCTTAACCTCTTGCTAAGACTCATGCAAATGAACCGTCTTGGAAGTGGATCCTTCAGCCCCAGTCAAGGCTTCAGATTACTGCATCCTCAGCCAACATCTGGAGTGCAACCTCGTGAGAGACCCTGGGCCAGATCCACCCAGCTAAGCTGCCCCTGAATAACTGATCCATAGAGACTATGAGATGATAAATGTTTGCTGTTTAAACTACTAAGTAATGGAGTAGTGTGTTACATAGCAATAGATAGCTAATACAGATTAATACAGATTTTGGTACTGGGATTTGGGGTGCTATTATAACAAATACATAAAAATGTGGATATGGCTTTAGAATCATGCAGTGAGCAGAAAGTGGAGGGACTTTGTTATTAATTATTCTGGAAGAGTCTCGGGAACTCCCCCAAATTATTGCTCTTGCATTTTAGCTTTGGTATAAAAATAGGCTCTACCTGATTTTAGTTTCTTTTAAATAGATTTTACAATGACTGACTCAAATTATGTACAGAGGATCATTGGTTTTAGGACTTTAAAAATGTCATACAGTTAACAAGTAAAATCATAAATCATGAAACACTCTTATCCAATTTCTTAAATATCTCCCTTTTTAGTGATTACTGAACAGTAGGAAGTCCTTGTCTCAATTTTTGTTTTAAATTTTAATCTCAGTATGAGGTTTTAAAATAAAAAGTTTGGATGGAAATAACTGATTATCTGGTTCCAAAGGACATTCCCAAAAGAGATCTCTTGGGTATAATCCATGCACCTAAGTCTCACAGAGTAGGAGATTTACCACTTAAGGAGTTTAGTATCATTGGTGGACATTTTACATGTACATTCTTTAAGCCTCAAATTTAATTTCTTTGGCAATCCAAGCTATTCTTCGTACAGGAGAAGCCAGATTCTCTGCTATACTAATATATCATACCTGCCTTCTGTCAATTCCACAGTGCTACATAAATTGCTGAGTTCTGCTTTTTTGGCTTTTTCCTGGCCAAGGTGTGAAGAGGCCCAGGAGAGAGGAAAGTAAATCAGAATGTGTATACTGTCTTTTCCTCTCAATAACCAGGTCTGACTTAATCCTTGGCAGAGCTGAAGCACCCTGTTTGCCATGGTCGAGTCTTATTTCTTTCTGTTCTGGGGGTTGTGATGCATATATTTAAACTTATATTGAGTCATTCATATCCAGAATTGCAAGGAAAGGGAGAAAAGTACTATTGAACAGCTACCAGGTACCATTTATGTCACACAATAGCTTAAATGTATATTGGATTGGCTGGCACAGTTTGGCCAAACTTGTGTTGTTAACTATTGATCAGGATCAGTCCAGCTATACCTATCAGCATGTCTCAACTCAACTTGGAAGAAATTGTTGAAGGTCATTCTAATGGAATATATGAAACTGATCCTTCGTATTTAGATAGAAAATCTGGCTTGTTTCCTATAAGTTTTCTGCCAGGCCATGGTACACGATATTCAGTACAGTTTGAATATTAGCCCTGGACCCCTGGCAGTCCATTGAGGTAGGCATCCAAGGCATATTTGCTAGAACCGAGCTCTGCTTTTGTGGGAAGTCAGGTACATTGTTCCTTTATTGTCATGAATTCACTGTCACTTAATGACTGTTTCCAGTGATGGGTTCATAAGTGGTGAGAATACCTGGCACAAATTAAGCCCGTATGTATATGTGTGAAATATTCTCTGTTAGTTGTGCCATTATATAGTGTACTGGTTTGGTTTTCCAGGAAGTATACTTCAAGATGGACTTAGGAGTGCAGAAAGTTTATTTGGGTTTAACACCTGTGAAAGGAAAAGGAAGGAAGCAGGATTGGGCAGGGATGAGTCATCAGACTGTAATACAGACCTGTTAAGTTTCTGTCAGCCCACTGGGGAGCTCTATCACAAAAATCATCATCTGGAGTAATTCTGCATTAGGCTGAAATGCCTAGGTCCTTGTACCACAGTCTTTATCAGTCATTAGGGGCCACCTTGAGAAGAATGTGACCTTGGTTCCCTTGGTTCTAAAGCTGAGGCAGACCCTGAAGAGCTAACTGCTGAAAGCTGTCAGCTGACAACATTTTTTCTTTTTGCTGCTGGACATGGAATGCTTTCTCAAAGAGGGATCTGAGCAGCACATCTCCATATCTGCTACATGTAGCTAAAGGCAGATCTTGTTTTGGCTGTTTACTGTGCCATCCTTACTTCAGTTAGGTCACAGAGATATAGCTATAATCTGTGCATAGATTTAGAGATATAGTAAAGCCTTTCTTTTCTGAAAGTTTATCAATAAAAGTAAAAGTCAAAGTGGAAAATGATACAATGTTAAAAATAATGCATATCTAATTTAACTTAACGTTATTTTATCTTTTATGTAGAGATGTCTTTTATGTAGGGACAAAACCTTTTCTTTGAGTATGAGTCTTCTGATTAGAATTCCACTTTATCTTCATGCATAGGGAATACCAATAAAACAGGATACTGAATTTGCAGTTTTGTTTTCTTTTTTGTTCTTTTTTTATTTTTTTTGCGGTATGCGGGCCTCTCACTGTTGTGGCCTCTCCCGTTGCGGAGCACAGGCTCCAGACTCGCAGGCTCAGCGGCCATGGCTCACGGGCCCAGCCGCCCACAACATGTGGGATCTTCCCAGAACAGGGCACGAACCCGTGTCCCCTGCATCGGCAGGCGGACTCTCAACCACTGCGCCACCAGGGAAGCCCTGCAGTTTTGTTTTCTTAAAGCAGAGCACAACCTTATACACTGTGAAACAGTCTACAGGATTCCCTAGATTTTTATGATTTTTCCACCAGTATTTCATAGTTATTTTTATACCAGTTTAATTCAGTAGTGTTTTTAAATGATTCACCTTAATTTAGACTTTTCAAGTCATCTGACCTAATTTTTATTTTAACTTCCTCTCCTTTTGCACTAATTTTTACTCAGCTTAGACTATATTTAATGAAAGTCATTGCATAAGAATAAATAGATTTGACTTTGGTGTGTGTATGACTTAATAGATGAGAACATAAGTATTCAGGCTTCCTAGAGAGGGGTATACTAGCTCTAAGGCTTCAGTTAGTGGTGAACATTGGCCAGTGTCTTTTGTAAAGGGGAAAGAAAGTGTCATTTAATCAAGCAAATAAAATGAGAGCTTTTTATATTTATAGCTGTATCTCCAGCTACATCTGTAATTATAGCTTATATCTGTTAAAGGACATTCAAGAACAACAAATATTTTGTTACTAGAGAGGGATATGGGCCCAAATCACTACCTAATGTCTTACTTTGGTGAACTGGGCTGGGCTGTGAGAGAGTCTCAGCATGCCTTTTGACATATTAGTGTAAAGCCTGGACTAGGGTAGCAGTAATATTCTTTTTCCCTCTAGGCCCTATTCTGTTTCCATTGACCATCCAAGGGCCTCCCTCTAAGTCAGTATCTTCCCTAGGATCCTTTCACAGTACCAGCTGCCTGAGATAAAGTGAGCCAAGAGAGATAAGAGGTCAAAGAGAAGAAGGCCTTTGTCCCAAATCAGTTCTATTTATAATCACTTTACTCCTCTACGTAAAAGCTCCATCCTCAACTTCATGTCCTTGAAAGAGTCTATTTTTCCCTGACTTCTGGAATTGAAGAGAGGAAGCCTTGAGAGCCCCTGAAGATTAGCATGTGCCATGAACATCATTTTTATATTCATTTTTAAAGGGTTAATACAGACCTTTCTTCCATTAATTTTTGTGGATGGCTTGACTCTGGGCTCTTTGAATAATGTTTGCGAACATCTGGCTGGAACATCCCATCAACCTGGAATAACTATACCTAGCATCCTAGTTTTCGTACTTAGGAGAAAGAACTATGAAAAGGAGGTAGCTAATCATATGATTCAAGATCTCTGTATGATGATTAGTTAAGCTGAAAACCCTGATAAGAGTCTATAAAGTCCTGCTTCAATTAAAGATGAAGCAGACATAAAAGCTGCTATGGCCTGATGCCCCGTATCTGTCCCAGAATTGATTTCATTGAAGAGATGTATTCTCAGTGCCAAGATATTTCAACAGCTTTCACTGTTTCTCCTCATTTTGTAGGCACTGAAATTTACATTTTCTCTTAATTTACAAATATGTGACGAGACTATTGGGGGACTATTGGTATCAAATAGAATATTGTAGCAGGAAAGGGAGAGTAGTTGATGTTTTTATAAAGGAAATTTTCCTAACTTTTCCATTCCTAACCTTTAAACTGATATTTAAGTAAAACATGGTGATGGGCTTCCCTAGTGGCACAGTGGTTGAGAGTCCACCTGCCGATGCATGGGACATGGGTTCGTGCCCCGGTCCGGGAGGATCCCACATGCTGCGGAGCGGCTGGGCCCATGAGCCATGGCTGCTGAGCCTGCGTGTCCGGAGCCTGTGCTCCACAACGGGAGAGGCCACAACAGTGAGAGGCCTGCGTACCGCAAAAAATAAAAACCATGGTGATAGTTATGATTAGGTGTAAAGGTTTTACATTAATATTATTACATTGTCAGAATGATCATCTGTTGTACAAAGGTCCGGTACTTATGTTTAGCTGTGACAATTGAAGACATTTAAGTAAGAATGCAATTATGTACTCACAGCAATTCCTAGGGTCTACATGTGTGTGCCTGATGGACCTATACCAGGTGTTCTTTGCATAGGGAAGAGAAGAATGGAGAGTTTATTAAGGTTGCTGTTGTGTTAATCATGGTACTTGCTGTAGTTTCTTTTGAAAGAGGTTAAGGAAACTGGTCAGAGTTTAAACCAATCCATAGCTTGGGGCTTTTTGATAAGATTCACTCTTTAAAGAGGGGAAGGTTTTTTTTCTGTGCATTAAGAGATAAGTGTTACATAAACCACAGTTAATCCAGTACATAGTTTTTGTTTTGTCAGGGATAAAAGACTGTTGTTAACAAAGAAAGCAAAAGCTTATGTTTGGAGAAAAGGGCCAGGAGCCATGCATGGTCTGTTACCAGGGACTCCTATATCTAAGTGGCAGTAAGACTCTACTCCTCACAAGAGCCACAGTCTTTTCGCATGTTCAACTCCATCAAATACCCTTGGAAGGTCTTTCATTTAGTCTTTACTTTGCTCTCAAGACAAGACAGCACCTTTGGTGGACCTCTTTCCTTTTCCTATATAATATTTTCATTTTCTGCCTCATTTTATTATTAGTATCTCCTTTTTACTTTGGGTTGCTGCATTAATTACTTACATGTACCTACTTAAGGGCAGGTAAACTTTAACAAAAGTTTAAAGCTCAAGTGTAGTTGAAATGAAATAATCTTTATGCCTTATGAAAATACACAAGTGAGTCATTCTTTATTGGAACTAAAGGCTCAAGTTAAAAATTTTTTCCCATAATCTTTTAAACATATGTTCAGCAGAGATTAAAAAAAAATCTGTTTAGGCTGGAATCTTCTACTAAGTTAATAAAATGTTAATGTTTTCCCATGTTATAAATTTAGACATTTCTAGGATCCTAAAGTCACAGTGGTTAAAACTTTGAGACAATACTAAGAGTGGAGTGTGGAGTATGGAAAAAGGAGAGGTACTTAAAGATTCCTTTTTATCTCTGCTAGTCTCACTTTCTCACATTGTGTTGGACTAGGCAGTTCCAGTTGCATAATTAAAGTCTCCTCTCCAGAATGTCTGCTTTACTCATTACACAGAAGTAGATTAAACAGATTGGTGTGTGATATGTGGAAATGGTGTATGTGTGTATGTGTGTGTGAATAAAAGGATCATGCAGACTTTTGAGTGACAGCAGGTTGACTTTATATTTATTTTCTAAGAGTACATAAGAATACAACAGTGCCCCCAGAGATAAAATCCTGTAAGTTTCAGAAAAAGTAAAAATTTGGAATTTAAAGAAATGTCATTTCTTATGTTTTCTTTCTGTGGTGACATTTTTATTTTTAATGCTTGTGGTGGAAATTTTTTCTCTCTTTGAATGAGAGAGCTTTTGGTATTTATTGATAGCTGAGAACATTCATCTCTCATTCCAAATAGACAAGATTGACACCTTTGAGGTCCCTGGCATACTTATATCCCCAAATCTGCACAAATAGCTTTTGGGGCCACTCTGTCATCAGGGCACCTACTTTCAAGAGAAATGGATGAGGTAATGTCTGTAGGAACTTTGAGAAGGCTAAGCACCAAAAATAAAATATTTTTAGAAGAAGTTATTACTTTGGACAGGCAAGACCTAAATGTGTAATGTAAAGCCAAGTGAGGAGAACACAGAATTGTGGTGCCAGTCAAAAGCTGCACTGTGATCATGGAT
This sequence comes from Hyperoodon ampullatus, assembly GCF_949752795.1. Classification (NCBI taxonomy): domain Eukaryota; kingdom Metazoa; phylum Chordata; class Mammalia; order Artiodactyla; family Ziphiidae; genus Hyperoodon; species Hyperoodon ampullatus. The sequence goes on from NC_136914.1 coordinate 139,304,296, forward strand.
GGGTGCTGAGCCCTGAGGAATAAAAAGCTTGCATGGAAGGCACAGGAAGAGAGCAAAGGAGAATCAAGGACTGGATTAAATGACCAAATAGAGACCCAAAAGCCTGGGAAGGTAGAAGATCACAGAGGATAACAAAGGAAGTGGGAGTTTGGCCTCTTATTACCTTGCTTTCTTTAATCAAGCTATTCTTTATTTTAAAAAGTGTTTTCTCTCTTTTACTTTCCTATTTGTTTTCTATTATTCTCCATTTCAATTTATGGCTTTTATTGATATTTACATTCTTATTTATATCCTAAACAAAGCTAAGGAATAATCCTCAAACATTACTTTTCTTATCACTGGTGTACAGTGAAAGTCCTTGTCTATTATAGTAAATTTTTCAGCATTTTAGAAGATATCTTTCAAATGAAAGATTACTTAGATGAGAAATTGTAAAACAGTTGAAATTATAGTCATTGAAGTTGGAGTTGGAGGAAAGGGGCCTAGAATATTTCCTGCTCATATTTTCCCCTCCTTGGCCTCTAGGAGACTCCCATAACTTCCTGATTGTTGGATAAAATCTAAACTCCACAGTTGACATACAAAATTTTTGGTACCATGGACTCATTTCTGTAATTCTTGGTCACTCATTCCTATAATACTCATTCCTCTTTCTTATAATGCTTGATTAACCTCATTCCTCATTTGTTTTAAGTGTGTCTCTGCTTTTCCACTTGGGCCCTTGCCACATTGTTCTTACAGCTCTCTTTATATTTTACATGTTCTTCTTGCCTATAATGTTCTTCAGTTGAACTATGTACAACTCCTTTGGACTTGGCTAAATCCAAAGAGGCTCAGCTGCTCTTGACCTATGCCACCCTACTCTACTTTTCCTTTTACTGTACTCACACCTTTATTATTCCTCATCATCCACAACATCTTAAGACCTTCAGCTTAAAAGCCCAGCACTACTCATTGTCTGAAGCAATCTGGACCAGAATACAGAAAACTTATAAAAGAGCTATCATCTATGATAGGTAGAACCTAGAATTATTCCTGCTGCCCAAAGCCTAGAATTTTATCTGAATAGGGTGAACTGTTGGGTACCATAGATACCTGGTCTGGATGATTGCTCTTTTGTCTCAGTGCCATACAGTTTAGGACAGACTCTAGTGTTTGAATCTACCTAACTTTGATGTTTCCCTCTCTTGGGGATTAGATCTTATTTCTATCAATGTATATTCTAGTTGAAAGCATGCTTTATCAGGGTCAATGGTGTCATCATTCCCTGGACAGTGTGTTTCTTTGAATCAGTACCAAGAGTGTTTTCTTTGTAGTTTCTTTGCATAAGCTGGTTTGGACTTCCTTACAGCATGGTAGCCTCAGAGCAGTTGGATTGCTTTTATAGTGACTCAGCACTCCACTGTGACTGTTCTAGCAAGCAAGATGGAAGTTGCAATGCCTTTATTGACCTCACCTTAGAAGTCATGCAGCAGCACTTCCACCACATTTTATTGATTTCAAGGCAGTCATAAACCCTCCTAGATTGAAGGGTAGGAGAATTTGATGCCACATTGTGATGGGGCATGGCAAGAGTCTAGAAAAATGGTAAGACAGGAGATGTTGTTGCAGCTGTCTTTGGAAAATACAATCTGCCACAGGCTACATGTATAGTTATAGTTAGCATTTATGAACATAGCATAGATAAAAATAAACTTGGCTTCTTGCTTGAACAATAGTATAGTATAGCATGTTCACATATTGCCTGTTCTAATAATTTAGATATTTGAATGTTGATAGTGGTTATTACTACCTTGAAATAAGAAGTGGTATGTAGTTGAAGTTCATTGATACATATTAATTATACACTGGGTGTTGGAGGCTGTGGTAAGGACCAGTATTTATTCTAGTGCTTTAAAGATGACCTAGGAATAGATGACCAGGATCTGTCTTGCTTCTAAGTAGAGCTGCACAGGAGAGCAGTTCAGAGGTATAATGGGGGAGGGGCCCCCATAATGGGCTGAGAGTAAGATGCTAGTCCAAGTCAGAGAGACAAAGGAGAAAGGGTTAGAATGCTGACTGTGCAATTTGTCAGGAAAGTCCTAGAGACTAACAAAGAAGTGAAGATGACATCAGAGAAATATCCAATTAGGTAGGTATTGTGTTAATAGTTACACCAGGAACTAGTCCCACAAACATGGCTCATGTATTAATTTGAAGGTGAGCTCTTAAAGCAGCAGAACAGCATTGGACACAAGCCTCACTCAAGTTGGCATAAAAATTAATCTCAATAAATTAATTTTTGTAAGAGAATTACACAAACTCATTCTGACTAATGAATTTTCTAAGAGCTGCCTTGTTTATAAACAATCCATGTGAGGTTTTTAATAGTATTTCATGTTGGTAACTGTGGCAAATTGTAGCCATACCTCGTTTTATTGTGTTTTGCTTTATTGCACTTTGCAGATATTGCATTTTTAACAGAATGAAGGTTTGTGGGAACCCTGTGTTGAGCAAGTCTATCGACATCATTTTTCTAAGAGCATTACTTTTTAAAGTATGTACTGTTTTTTAGATAATGGTATTGTATACTTAATAGACTACATTATAGTGTAAAGATAACTTTTTATGCATTGGGAAACCAAAAAATTTGTGTGACTCACTTTTTGCAGTATTTGCTTTATTGTGGTTGTCTGGAACTGAACCTGAAATATCTGAAAGGTATGCCTGTATTTGGAGATCTATCCCTGTGTGTATGTTTATCTATATACAATTCTATTTCTATATTTCTATCTATGTCTGTGTACAGGTCCATGTCCATGTTCCATGTCCTTACCCATAACTTTATATCTATATATCTATGTCTATATCTATGTCTATATATATGTATATCTATATCTATATCTACATTGATATCTCTCCAAGATGTCAGCTGGAGATTCACTGCATCTTAAGAATAAGATAAGATTGGCTTAAACCTCTATTTCCTTCTCAAGATTTTTATAATTCTTGTAGGAACAGAGAAAGTTTTATGATCTCATGATAACCTCTGACTTTGAGCTCCTGCTTCTACTACAAATAGGTTAATTTATGGATTGTTCCCAAACCCTGAAGGTTTTCAGCTTATTTTTCTAAACAAAGCTGATTCCCTCCTTTAACGGTTAGTTTTTGTTGCATAACGAATTGTCTTCAAAATGAGTGGCTTAAAACAAAAACTATTTTATTCAGTTCACTATTCTGTGGATCACCTAGGTTGTTCTAAGTGGGCTGGCTTGGCTGACCTCTTCTGGGCTCTCTCATGTATCTGTGGTCAGATGGAAGTTGGGTGGTGGCTAAATGATCTGGATGGTCTCAATCATATGTCAAGAGTGGGTAGACTGGTTGGTTTTGTGGAGTGACCGGCACACAGTGGGAACTGCTTGAATATGCTCTGTTCAGTCTCTCATCCTATAGGTACCTAGCCTGAGCTTCTTCACATGGTAGTCTCAGAGTTCCAGAGAATCACGCAAGTGACTTTTCAAGCCTCTGCTTGTGTCACACTTGCTAATGTCTCATTGGTCAAAATTATTCACGTGGCCAAGGCCAAAGGCATTGTGGGAAGGGATAACCCAAGTGCCTGGGGCAGTGAGGGAAATTATTGCGTTAATTTTTGCAAACACTTTACCACATCTTTCTAAGAGAAGTTTAATGTCAGCTGTTAAATGCATATATTTTAAACTCTAATCCTTACTTTCCCCTAAAGACTCGATTTTTCATTAGATCAGGGGAATATTTTCTACTTCTTTTGAAACAACAACAACAAATAAAAACGTGGTAGCACTGGGCTTTGGGAAATGTAGGGGACTTCTTAGTACAGTGACTGGGGGGCTCTAATGGCATTTAGTGGTCAGGGGTCAGGAATGCTGGGGGCAGTTTGGCACAGCACAATTAAGGCTTGTCTTGCCCCTGTTGAGAAACACTGAGCTACATGTACCAAGGAGATATTTTTCCTTTTGAATTAATTTCCTTCCTCCTTCAAGGCTTAGGGAGGTAATTTTATGATAGAGGAGAAGGAACACTAGACTGAGTGAGAGGAAACTGAATTTCTAATCTTATCTGTGCCACACTGACTGCATGATCTGGAGCAAATCACTAAAGTATTCTGGAACTCAGTTTCCCACCTTAAAGTAACAGGGTTGGATGAGATGATATATACTTACTTATGCACTTATTTCCCTCATCAATCCACAAAGAATTTGAGATGGCATGAAAAATGCATAAAGTAAAATAAATACTTGAGGAAATCTATACAAAAGGAAAACAAGAGAGGGGGAATAAAACATAAGGAAAACTGGTTCACAGAAAACATACTTTGAGAATCTATATGGCTGCTAGAAACAGACTTCAAATTTGACTCTAAGTACAGAGGGAAACATGATCATTATAGAAGTCACAGCCACGATAAAATGAGAATACAAGTTGTTCAGGTGAAAGAAAGTTTTGTTACTGAGACTTGAGAGGAACCCCTTAGGATATCATAATGATGTGTGAAAGACCATATTCTTGAAAGCATACAACAGATATGTTAAACAATTTTCCCACAGTGATTTCTTATATTCCTTAGTGTAAATTGATGTCATAACAAAAAGGGACTAAAACAATGATCTCTAATATGCATCTCTGTTGATTTGACTTGTCTCAGTGGTAATATACAGACTATTTTCTAGAGTAATGTTCTTAATGGAAGTCCTTCAAGATGCCCTCAATGAATATTATTTTTCACTATTAGGTCTCAGTGATTTTAAGGTCCTTTCTATATGGTTATAATAACTTATGTTTTGGGAAGAAAAAAGACTTTTGCTTTGTGTTAGTCTGCTAGGGCTACCATCACAAAATACCACAGACTGAGTCACGTAAACAGCAGAAATTTATTCTCTCATAGTTCTGGAGGCTAGAAGTCCAAGATCAAGGGGCCATCAGGGTTGGTTTCTGGTGATGCCTCTCTTCCTGGCTTGTTGACAGTTGCCTTCTCACTGTGTTTTCATATGGCATTTCCTCTCTGTGCCTGTGGAAAGAGAAAGATCTCTGGTTTCTCTTCCTTTTCTAATAAGAATACCTGTCCTATCAGATTAAGTCTACCCTCATGACCTCATTTAACCTTAATTACTGCCTTAAAGGCCCATCTCCAAATACAGTCACATTGATCGCTAGGGCTTCAACATACGAATTTTGAGAGATACAGTTCAGTCCATAACATGATTCTTTAATTCATCATGGTTCTTTAATAATCAACTGACATATTGAGGACAAGGATACATTTAATGTAGATTTCATTTTATTTTTTTGGTTTTCTTAGAATTTTCAGTTTGAAGCCAACAGAACCATTTCATTTTTTCCCCCAAAGTGCTTTATTTTGTGTATACATGAAAGAACTCCAGAGATCTGACATCTGTATTTAAAATAATAAATGGAAATTATTGTAATCTGATGCATCTTACCTCTCAGATTGTCAGTTGAGGTAATTTCACCAGTTACAGATGAAAGTGGCTCTTTGGCATGTCTTCAGAGGGCTTCTTGGTGTTATATGACTTTTGGGATACATGGAAGAGATTCATATCTTGAGAAGCATATATATGTGCATGTGTGTGTACATACATATGTTTAGACACTAATGCTAAAAATACAATTAAAGTGAAATACTTTATTGTTTATTGAATGGCAATATACACTTTTTGCAATACTGTTTGGCAAAGGGCAGAATCTAGTCTGTGGTTTCATCTTTGTTTAATAACCGAAAATATGTTATAGGGCAGCTAACATGCTTTCTGGTTTATCCCAGTGGCAATCTCATTCTCTAGTCCCCCAGCAACAGCTGTGTCAAATAAACCTAAGTAAAGAAGAAAAAGAGGGGGAGAGTTGGAGAGGGTGGAGCTTGAGGTGGGAGTAGCAGTAAAAAAAGAGAGAGAGAGAGAGAGAGAAAGCAGAGTTGCAAAGAAAATTGACTTAGGGTGGTATTTTTTTGAACCTTTATTATATTTGTGTTAGGATATGTTTTATAGGCTTATAAAATTCAGTCACATGAGCAGACTCAAAAGTAAAGCAGCGAGCCTCAGTCTATTTGTTATCATCATAATAGTGTGAAAACCATTTCCATTGCAGGTGTTTCAAAGACCCATAGAGGTTGCATGACTTAAACATTAACATATTATTATAATAATATGAAGCTGTGACCCTTTGACCCATAAGCTTTTGACTTTAATAATTTCCAGGTTATTCCTTAGCCAAAATATGTTTTCCCTTCAATTTTCACACTGGTGCACTTTCCTTAATAAAGTACTAATATAATAAATAAATTATATCCAGATGAAAGCCTGTCATCCAGTACCTCATCCCAGCACAGTGCCTGCAAATGCTATAGTGAGGATTTCTCAACGTGCTGCCTGTATCAGGGATAGAGACCTGGGAATCTTGCCGAGGTGGTATTTGATAAGAGGAAGAACGAAATGAATGGATAAGGTCAAGAAAAGATCACCTTGGACAAAAGTCTTAGAGGTCAGTACTTGCTTTTTTATTCTCTCATAAAGTGAAGGAGGGGATTGGGGTGACAAGGAAAAAAAGAGTTCATCACATTGAAAAACTTTGTGTCAAATGTGGGAATAAACCCACCAAAGTGAAGCCTTTATCATGAAATGCACCAAACACAAAAGAATGAATGCATGGGTTTGAGGCATTTGGGAGTGATTGCTAGTCATCTTATTTAGCTTGCTGCACGCTAGATGGCTGTAGTCAGGTTTTCTGTTCTGTTAACCATGGAGTCAGTGGTTTCATAAAGCTGTTACTCATTCGGAGGGAGTTTGTGTGCTTTATTTCCACATAGGATATCTGTCTGAAAAGTACATTGCATATCTAATAAGCTGCTAATTGCTCAGATTGAGTAATCTTTCAATCAGTGATTTCTAAGAAAGAATGGTAACATTTATTTGAATGCTGCGTACTCTGAATGGATACTGTATTCATATCCAATAGTTATTATATACTTCCCTCTTTTCTAGTGAGACAACCAGATTCTTCTCTTTTCTCTGCTCTCCTCCCTCCCTCCTGGTGTCTCTTCCTCCCTCTTCTTTCCTTCTTTCCTTCCTTTCTTCCTCCCTTCATTTCCCCCGCCTCTACTTTTTTTCTCCTTTTTTTGTCAGATAGCCAACATAGGAGCTAAGGGAAGAAGAGAAGGGTCATCATGGTAAGTGAACAGAGTTATAGAGAGAAATACAGATAGTCCTTTGGTGGTAATATCTTTTGAGGGGATTAGGCTTTCTACACACACACATACACATACATATACATTTATAATACTGCTATAGAAGAATACATTGTCAGGGAGGAAGAGGAAAAGTAAGATTAGCATTTGTTGAACTTCTGTGTACCAGGTTCTATTAGACTGCTTCATTTAATTCTTAAAATAACACAAGGAAGTTCTAATGAGAAAGTAAAATATCTCTGATATCTGGTATTGGTATCTGTTTGTTACCAGCATTTGGATAGTACCCAAGCTGTTTAAAAAATACATGTTATTCACCATACAAAAATATGTGCAAACATAGTGATGCCAGCAATTCACTATTCAGTAACTCATTTATTCAGGAAATATTTATGGATTGTCTACACTGTCCAGGTCAAAGAAAATAGTCAAGGTTTTTTCATTAAATGAGTATTTGTGTGTGTACTCCTGTGTGTACCTTTATTTGGTTTACAACACTGCTACTTTGACATTACAGTGTGCAATTATGTAATGATAATGATAACAACTGATATTAACCGGGCACTTTCTCTTTGTCAGGGGCTCTAGGTCTGCTGAATGGTGACTGCATATTAGGTTCCTTAGAAGTGGGAAGTCCTATGGAATTTTTTCATTTAAATTAATTAAATAACTAATCGTATCCTACGTTATTCCAAAGGTGACTTAAAATAAAGATTCAAATAATATGGTAAAAGAAAATAATTAAAAATGAACAAGAAACATGAGGTAATGGTAAAACAAAGTGAAGAAAGTATATCGAGCTGGCAGTGAGGCTGTGAAACAAATTACAGGCCATATATCTCCATGTATTTTCACCAGGGGCAGGGGAAGCATGGTATGATACAGAGCCCATAAGGGAAAAATGAACTAGTTGTTGAGGATAAACATAATATCTGAGACTGAGATAAAGTTCTTTTGTAGGTCCTCATGTATGATGCCACATAAAGAACAGTATACTTACTGGAAACGCAGTCCAGTCCATTTTTCATTATAGGCTGATGGCTTCGTACATTTAATTCTAGAACAATTCAGTAAACAGTTTTAATGGGCTAGAGGGAGAGGTTGAGTGTTGGGGCAGATGGAGTTGAAATGATGGGCCATATCATGTCCAGTTAAGAAGTTTTCTGAGTTTTCTTGCTTAATCCAAGGAAAGATAGTATCAGAGGAATGTGTAGTCTGCATAATCTGATGAGATCCTTCATAAAAATAATATCCCTCAGCCAAGAGTTTACAAGGCATTGACCCACAGTAAATTCAAGATTAATTTCAGTGTCAAATATTTGGAATGCAGATATTCTGGATTAGTTCAGCCTTATGCTTTAATAATCAGTGAAACTGGGGATAGAGTTGACATCCTACAAAAGGGCATTATTTATGAATTCCAGAAGGTCCTATTATAGTGTAATTCCTGTGACAATACTCTTGTCAAGTTACTTAGTACTTCACAACTGCATTTGTGTTTCACTGTGTGAGCCCCTCTCCTGCCTTCTTAGGCTTTATTTTAATGTTTCCAGTCATGAATCTGAAATAAGACAATATTCTTTTTTTAAAAAAATCAAACATCAATATATATTTTTCTATTAATGAGTCAATGCATTACATTTAGAAGACAAGGCATAATTCACTCATTGTCATGCAGAGTTAACATTTAGATAAACATCTTTCAATATTTTTCTAGGAATAAGTTTAAAAATAAGTCTTACGTATTATTTTTTATCTTACATTTTTTACTTAGTTTATCCAGTTCTTTCCCCTGGTACAGCATGGTGTTTGCAACAGTCTTTTAAGGTCGTACAATATTCTATTATGTTGTGTTCTATATAGCTGATGTATTATAGTTTACTTAAGAATATAGTTTAGTTAAGCACTTGTAGATGTTGTGGTGTTAAAGACAGAAGAGACAGAAAAGAAAAGGAGTAGGAGAAGAGATAACGTGGGTTATTGCAGAGTTAGGTCAATAAATGCCCAGCCACTTCTCTGCCTTTTAAGAGATCAGAGCACAAAGAGCTTTGTATGATAATAAAGAAAGTTAAGTAGAAAATGTGAAACAAGTTTCTTCCTTAGTCTCCTTCCTCTCTCTTGCCTTCTACTTTACCAATAGACATGATAGAAATATTTTAAATAATGGAAAGTGAGCATGAGAGAAGTAACAGGAAGTTGAGCCAGTTGAGTGATCTGATGTAATCTGCAATAAGATCCTAAACTCTGAATCTAATATAGTCAAAATTAGTAAGGTCTGGATTTGTTTTTAGTGTAGCTGGAAATTTCCACAGAATTTCTAAATATCTTTTTTAAAGACAATTAAATTTATTAGTATTTGCAAGGAGCCACAGTCTTGGATGATACGTGTTGGATATTATTATCATCAATAAATTTACAAGGCAGAAGAAATTGTACTGAAGTGTGAATCCATAGGCTTGGAGAGAGACTGCTGGGCCAACCACATTTCTTTTGTGACTCTTCTAGTCTACTAGATTTATAGCAGAGCACAATAACTGTTAAATCTGAAATGTTATGTAATTTCAGAACTCAGTTTCCTCTAAGCTGCAGTGGACGCTTGAAGGTCTGGGATGGAACAACATGTTCTAGACTCTGGGTGGAAAGGCTAGCGTGGAAACTGTAAAGGAAATCTCCTGGAAAGCAAAGCCTGGGTCTGCACCCATAACTCACCACCATGTGCTTCCTCTGAACTGTCACCCCTTGAGCTTAGGGAGCTCTTTTATTGCCAGCAGCACATTTTATACATCTAAGCATCATCTTCAGTAACTGGATTTATTTCTATCATTAAAGAAAGTCATTGCTTTGCATTTGGTTTCTTGGAGCATGGTATGGTGGGAGTGGAAAATTCTTTAATGTTTCTGAATGTGGCTACAATCAGATCCTCATCCAGATTCTGCCTGTGAGGTTTATTTAAGAAAAGAGTTTGTTTTTCTTCATGTTGTCTAACACCATGTTTATTTTTTTCTAAGTGTTGCAATTTATAGTCTGAGATTTGTGCGGTGATCTGGTTTAGGTCTCTTTGAACAAATAAAACCTTTCTTGGGAATGTAATTATTTTTTCCTTAGGCACTATGGTAGATATTTCGTGAAAGAGAAGTAGTGTTATTATTCTTCTCCTTTAGAGAATGAAATTTACATGGACTTCTGTCCCACTACATAACAAGGATTTTAAATTTGGGAATGAGTGGCTTCTGTGGTATGATCTAGTAGAAAGAGCACTAGGCTAGGAGTTAAGACCTGCCCTAATCTTGACTCTCATTAAATAATTGTGTGTTTCCACATCTCAGATTTACTCTGTTGGATTGCATCTGATGATGACTATTACCATTCATACATTTAATAAAAACTTGATTATAGACATTTAAAAACATATATGAAAGAAGAGGGAATAATAAAAAATGAACGTGTATACATCTCCCAACTTCAGCAATCATCAGCACAGTCAGTTCTGTCTCATCTATGCCTACAACTACCAGCATCACTGTCCTTCTACCCCAGAACTATGTTGAAGCAAATCCCAGATGTCATATCATTTATCTGTAAATACTTCATTATACATCTCAAAAAGATACAGACTTTAATAAAAGACACCATCACAATTATTACACCTAAAAATTACCCCTCGAAATCCTTAATACCATCAAACTCCCAGTCAGTATTCACATTTTCTCAGTTTTCATATATATATTTTTAACATCTTTATTGGAGTATAATTGCTTTACATTGTTGTGTTAGTTTCTGCTGTATAAGAAATTGAATGAGCTACATGTATACTTATATCTCCATATCCCCTCCCTCTTGCATCTCCCTCCCACCCTCCCTATCCGACCCCTCAGGTGGTCACAAAGCACCGAGCTGATCTCCCTGTGCTATGCGGCTGCTTCCCACTAGCTATCTATTTTTACATTTGGTAGTGTATATATGTCCATGCCACTCTCTCACTTCGTCTCAGCTTACCCTTCCCCTTTCCCATGTCGTTAAGTCCGTTATCTACGTCTGCGTCTTTATTCCTGTTCTGCTCCTAGGTTCTTCAGGACCATTGTTTTTTTTTTTTTTTTTAGATTCCATATATATGTGTTAGCATATGGTATTTGTTTTTCACTTTCTGACTTACTTCACTGTGTATGACAGACTCTAGGTCCATCCACCTCACTACAAATAACTCAATTTCGTTTATTTTTTTGGCTGAATAATATTCCATTGTACATATGTACCACATCTTCTTTATCCATTCATCTTTCGATGGACACTTAGGTTGCTTCCATTTCCTGGCTATTGTAAATAGTGCTTCAGTGGACATTGTAGTAAATGACTCATTTTGAATTATGGCTTTCTCAGGGTATATGCTGAGTAATGGGATTGCTGAGTCATATGGTAGTTTCTATTTCTAGTTTTTTAAGGAACCTCCATACTGTTTTCCATAGTGGCTATATCAGTTTACATTCCCACCAACAATGTAGGAGGGTTCCCTTTTCTGCACACCCTCTCCAGCATTTATTGTTTGTAGATTTTTTGATGATGGCCACTCTGACTGGTGTGAGGTGATACCTCATGTAGTTTTGATTTGCATTTCTCTGATGATTAGTGATGTTGAGCATCCTTTCATGTGTTTGTTTTCAATCTGTATATCTTCTTTGGAGAAATTTCTATTTAGGTCTTCTGCCCTAAATTGGAATGGCTTGTTTGTTTTTTTGATATTGAGCTGAATGAGCTGCTTATAAAGTTTGGAGATTAATCCTTTGTCAGTTGCTTCATTTGCAAATATTTTCTCCCTTTCTGAGGGTTGTCTTTTCATCTTGTTTATGGTTTCCTTTGCTGTGCAAAAGCTTTTAAGTTTCATTAGGTCCCATTTGTTTATTTTTGTTTTTATTTCCATTTCTCAAGGAGGTGGGTCAAAAAGGATCTTGCTGTGATTTATGTCATAGAGTGTTCTGCCTATGTTTCCTCTAAGAGTTTGATGGTGTCTGGCCTTACATTTAGGTCTTTAATCCACTTTGAGTTCATTTTTGTCTATGGTGTTAGGGAGTGTTCTAATTTCATTCTTTTACATGTTGCTGTCCAGTTTTCCCAGCATCACTTATTGAAGAGGCTGTCTTTTCTCCATTGTATATTCTTGCCTCCTTTATCAAAGTTAAGGTGACCATATGTGCATGGGTTTATCTCTGGACTTTCTATCCTGTTCCATTGGTCTATTTTTCTGTTTTTGTGCCAGTAGCATACTGTCTTGATTACTGTAGCTTTGTAGTATAGTCTGAAGTAAGGGAAGCTGATTCCCCAAGCTCCGTTTTTCTTTCTCAAGATTGCTTTGGGTATTCAGGGTCTTTTGTGTTTCCAGAAATACTGTGAAATTTTTTGTCCTAGTTCTGTGAAAAATGCCATTGGTAGTTGGGTAGGGATTGCATTGAATCTGTAGATTGCTTTGGATAGTAGAGTCATTTTCACAATGTTGATTCTTCCAACCCAAGCACATGGTATATCTCTCCATTTCTTTGTATCATCTTTAATTTCTTTCATCAGTGTCTTATAGTTTTCTGCATACATGTTTCCTTAGGTAGGTTTATTCCTAGGTATTTTATTCTTTTTGTTACAGTGGTAAATTTGAGTGTTTCCTTAATTTCTCTTTCATATTTTTCATCTTTAGTGTATAGGAATGCAAGAGATTTCTTTGCATTAACTTTGTACCCTGCTATTTTACCAAATTTATTGATTAGCTCTAGTAGTTTTCTGGTAGCATCTTTAGGCTTCTCTGTGTATAGTATCATGTCAACTGCAAACAGTGACAGTTCTACTCCTTTTTTTCCAGTTTGGATTCCTTTTATTTCTTTTTCTTCTCTGATTGCTGTGGCTAAAACTTCCAAGATTATGTTGAATGATAGTGGTGAGAGCAGGCAACCTTGTCTTGTTCCTGATCTGAGAAGAAATGGTTTCAGTTTTTCACCAATGAGAACACTGTTGGCTGTGGGTTTGTCATATATGGACTTTTGCATTCAGGTAAGTTCCCACTGTGCCTACTTTCTGGAGGGTTTTTATAAATGGGTGTTGAATTTTGTCGAAAGCTTTTTCTGCATCTATTGAGATGATCATATTGTTTTTTCCCTTCAGTTTGTTAATATGGTGTATCACGTTGATTGGTTCACGTATATTGAAGAATCCTTGCATTTCTCAGATAAACCCCACTTCATCATGGTGTATGATCATTTTAATGTGCTGTTGGATTCTGCTTGCTAGTATTTTGTTGAGAATTTTGCATCTATCTTCATCACTAATATTGGGCTATAGTTTTCTTTCTTTGTGACATCTTGTCCGGTTTGGTATCAGGGTGATGGTGACCTTGTAGATTGATTTTGGGAGTGTTCCTCCCTCTGCTATATTTTGGAAGAGTTTGAGAAAGATAGGTGTTAGCTGTTCTCTAAATGTTTGATAGAATTCGCCTGTGAAGCCATCTGGTCCTGGGCTTTTGTTTGCTGGAAGATTTTTAATCACAGTCTCAATTTCAGTGCTTGTGATATGTATATTTATATTTTCTGTTTCTTACTGGTTCAGTCTGGGAAGGTTGTGCTTTTCTAAGAATTTGTCCATTTCTTCTAGGTTGTCCATTTTATCGGCATATAGTTGCTTGTAGTAATGTCATGATCCTTTGTATTTCTGCAGCGTCAGTTGTTACTTCTCCTTTGTCATTTCTAATTCTATTGATTTGAGTCTTCTCCCTTTTCTTCTTGATGAGTCTGGATAATGGTTCATCAATTTTGTTTATCTTCTCAAAGAACCCGCTTTTAGTTTTATTGATCGTTGCTATTGTTTCCTTCATTTCTTTTTCATTTATTTCTGATCTGATCTTTATGATTTCTTTCCTTCTTCTAACTTTGGGTTCTTTTAATTCTTCTTTCACTAATTGCTTTAGGTGTAAGGTTAGGTTGTTATTTGAGATGTTTCTTGTTTCTTGACGTAGGATTGTACTACTGTAAATTTTCCTCTTAGAACGGCTTTTGCTGCATCTCATAGGTTTGGGGTTGTCGTGTTTTCATTGTCATTTGTTTCTAGGTATTTTTTGATATCCTCTTTGACTTCTTTAGTGATCTCTTGGTTATTTAGTGGGGTATTGTTTAGCCTCCATGTGTTTGTATTTTTTATAGTTTATTCTTGTAATTGATATCTAGTGTCATAGTGTTGTCGTCAGAAAAGATACTTGATATGATTTCAGTGTCCTTAAATTTACCAAGGCTTGATGTGTCACCCAAGATATGATCTATCCTGAAGAATGTTCCCTGAGCAATTGAGAAGAAAGTGTATTCTGGTGTTTTTGGACGGAATGTCCTATAAATATCAATTAAGTCTGTCCTGTGTAATGTATCTTTTAAAGCTTGTTTTTCCTTATTTACTTTCATTTTTGTTGATGTGTCCATTGGTGAAAGTGGGGTGTTAAAGTCTCCTACTATGATTGTGTTACTGTCGATTTCCCTTTTTATGGCTGTTAGCATTTGCCTTATGTATTGAAGTGCTCCTATGTTGGGTGCAGGAAATATTTACAATTGTCATATCTTCTTCTTGGATTGATTCCTTCATCATTATGTAGTGTCCTTCTTTGTCTCTTGTAACAGTCTTTATTTTAAAGTCTCTTTTGTCTGATATGAGAATTGCTACTCCAGCTTTCTTTAGATTTCCATTTGCATGGAATATCTTTTTCCATCCCCTCACTTTCAGTCTGTATGTGTCCCTAGGTCTGAAGTGGGTCTTTTGTAGACAGCATATATATGGGTGTTGTTTTTGTGTCCATTCAGACAGTCTGTGTCTTTTGGTTGGAGCATTTAATCCATTTACATTTAAGGTAATTATCTATATGTATGTTCCTATTACCATTGTCTTAATTGTTTTGGGTTTGTTATTGTAGGTCTTTTCCTTCTCTTGTGTTTCCTGCCTAGAGAAGTTCCTTTAGCATTTGTTGTAAAGCTGGTTTGGTGGTGCTGAATTCTCTTAGCTTTTGCTTGTCTGTAAAGGTTTTAATTTCTCTGTTGAATCTGAATGATATCCTTTGCTTGGTAGGGTAATCTTGGTTGTAGTTTTTGCTCTTTCATCACTTTAAGTATGTCCTGCCACTCCCTTCTGGCTTGCAGAGTTTCTGCTGAAAGATCAGCTCTTAACCTTATGGGGATTCCTTTTTATGTTATTTGTTGCTTTACCTTTGCTGCTTCCAATATTTTTTCTTTGTATTTAATTTTTGATTGTTTGATTAATATGCATCTTGGCGTGTTTCCCTTTGGATTTATCCTGTTTGGGACTCTCTTTATTTCCTGGATTTGATTGACTATTTCCTTTCACATATTAGGGAAGTTTTCAACTATAATCTCTTCAAATAATTTCTCAGTCCCTTTATTTTTCTCTTCTTCTTCTGGGACCCCTGTAATTCAAATGTTGTTGCATTTAGTGTTGTCCCAGAGGTCTCTGAGACTGTCCTTAATTCTTTTCATTCTTTTTTCTTTATTCTGCTCTGTGGTAGTTATTTCCACTATTTTATCTTCCAGGGCAGTTTTTCATTCTTCTGCCTCAGTTATTCTGCTATTGATTCCTTCTAGAGAGTTTTTAATTTCATTTATTGTGTTGTTCATCGTTGTTTGTTTCCTCTTTAGTTCTTCTAGTTCCTTCTTAAATGTTTCTTGTATTTTCTTCATTCTATTTCCAAGATTTTGGATAATCTTTACTATCATTACTCTGAATTCTTTTTCAGGTAGACTGCCTATTCCCTCTTCATTTGTTTGGTCTGGTAGGTTTTGACCTTGTGTCTTCATCTGCTGTGTATTTCTCTGCCTTCTCATTTTGCTTAACTTACTGTGTTTGGGTTCTCCATTTTGCAGGCTGCAGGTTCATAGTTCCCGTTGTTTTTGGTGTCTGACCCCCTGTGGGTAAGGTTGGTCCATGGGGTTGTTTAGGCTTCCTGGTGGAGGGGACTGGTGCCTGTTTTCTGGTGGATAAGTTTGCATCTTTTCTTTCTGTTGGGCAGGACCACATACAGTGGTGTGTTTTGGGGTGTCTGTGACCTTATTATGATTTTAGGTAGCCTCTCTGCTAATGGGTGGGGTTGTTTTCTTGTCTTGCTAGTTGTTTGGCATGGGGTGTTCAGCACTGGAGCTTGCTGGCCATTGAGTGGAGCTGGGTCTTAGCATTGAGATGGAGATCTCTGGGAGAACTTTCGCCGATTGATGTTATGTGGGGCCGGGAGTTCTCTGGTGGTCCAATGTGCTGAACTAGGCTCTCCCACCTCAGAGGCTCAGGCCTGGCACCCAGCTGGAGCACTAAGATCCTGTCAGCCACACAGCTCAGAAGAAAAGGGAGAATAAAAGTGAAAGAAAGTAAAGAAATAAAATAAGTAAATTTATTAAAATAAAAATTTTATAAAATATTAAAATAAAAATTTTAAAAAGTAGTAAAAAAAAGAAGAGAGCAACCAAACTAATATATAAATCCACAAATGATAACGGGCACTAAAAACTAAACTACGATAAACATACAAATCAGAAACTGGTCAGTCGCATACAGCAAACCCCAAGTCTACAGTTTCTCCCAAAGTCTATCACCTCAATTTTGGTATGATTCGTTGTCTGTTCAGGTATTCCAGAGATGCATGGTACCTCAAGTTGATTGTGGATATTTAATCCACTGCTCCTGAGGCTGCACGGAGAAATTTCCCTCTCTCTTCTTTGTTTGCACAGCTCCTGGGGTTCATCTTTGGATTTGGCCCCGCCTCTGCATGTAGGTCACCCTCTGGGATCTGTTCTTCATCCAGACAGGAGGAGGTTAAAGGAGTGGCTGATTTGGGGGCTCTGGCTTACTCAGGCTAAGGGGAGGGAGGCCTGAGTGGGGCTATCCTGTGGCGGCAGAGGCTACCATGGCATTGCAACAGCCTGAGGCACTCCGTGTGTTCCCCTGGGGAAGTTGTCCCTGCAGGACCCTGGCAGTGGAGAGCTGCACAGGCTTCAGGGAAGGGAGGTGTGGATAGTGACCTGTGCTTGCACACAGGCTTCCTGGTGGCTGCAGCAGCATCATTAACGTTTCCTGCCTGTCTCTGGTGTCCGTGCTGATGGCCTTGGCTCGTGCCCTTCTCTGGAGCTCGTTTAGGCAGTGCTCTGCATGTCCTCTCCTTGTGCACTCTGAAACAGTGGTCTCTTAACTCTTAGGCAGTTCCAGACTTTTTCCCAGATTCCCTCCCAGCTAGCTGTGGTGCATTAGCCGCCTTCAGGCTGTGTTCATGCAGCCAACCCCAGTCCTCTCCCTGGGATCTGACCTCCAAAGCTGAAGCCTCAGCTCTGAGCACTGAACCGCCCCGGCGTGTGAGCAGACAAGCCTCTCAGGCTGGTGAGTGCTGGTCGGCAGCGATCCTCTCTGTGGGAATCTTTCTGCTTTGCCCTCTGCACCCCTGTTGCTGCGCTCTCCTCCGTGGCTCAGAAGCTTCCCCCCCGCCCACCCCCCGTCTCTGCCAGTGAAGCAGCTTCCTAGTGTGTGGAAACCTTTCCTCCTTCATGGCTCCCTCCCAGAGGTGCAGGTCCCATCCCTATTCTTTTGTCTCTGTTTTTTCTTTTTTCTTTTACCCTTCCCCGGTACATGGGGAGTTTCTTGCCTTTTGGGAAGTCTGAGGTCTTCTGCCAGCATTCAGTAGGTGTTCTGTAGGAGTTGTTCCACATGTAGATGTATTTTTGATGTATTGTGGGGAGGAAGGTGAACTCCACATCTTACTTCTCTGCCATCTTCACAACTATCTCCTCAATTTTCGTATATTTTTAAAGGTTTATTTGAGTGGGGATCCACATAAGGTCATACATTGTGATTAATCATATTTCTTTTTAAAAAAATATTTATTCATTTATTTAGGCTGCACCAGGTCTTAGTTGCGGTACTCAGGATTTTCCTTTTGGTATGTGGGCTTCTTAGTTGCTTCATGCGGAGTCTTTGTTGCGGCATGCATGTGGGATCTAGCTCCAACCAGGGATCGAACCCGGGCCCCCTGCATTGGGAATGTGGAGTCTTACCCACTGGACCTCCAGGGGAGTCCCTTTAATCATATTTCTTACGTCTTTTAGTCAATAAGTTTCCCTCCACTTTTCTTCTTTTTTTGAATCCACATGGGGCTATTTAACACATTCTTTCTCCTTTGTATTTCCAGTACATTGATGGATCTAGAGAACTGATCAAGTCCAGGTTTGAGGGTTGGGTTTTTTGTTTCTTTTGTTTTTGGTTTTGTTTTGGTAAGATTACTTCTTACATGGTGTTATGTACTTCCCAGGAGGTACATAATGTCTTGGCATTTCTTTCTGTGAGTTATCAATCATTGATCATTTTCTGGGTCTGTTACTTCATTTTGAGTTGCAAAATGTTAATTCTATCATTTCCTGTTTTCATTGTTAGCTGCAGAATTTCTATAAAGAACTTTTCCTCATGGACTATCATTCCCCTAAGGTAGAGGCTATATAAAACTTTGATTCTTTCCATTTAAATACCAGTTTTCATAATAAAGGTGGTTCCCTAAAGTCTTGCAAAAATGACCTTTTTTTTTGGAGGAGGGATGATCCATGGAAGCGCTATTTTGAACACATGAGTTAAAATACATTTATCCATTTCAAAATATCATCTGAAGTTTATATAGTTGGAGCTCATGCAGGTTGTTCCCAAGACTTTTGACATGACCCTCCCCCACCCAGTAGTCTTTTTTTTTGAATTTTTGAATTTTTTTTCATACAGCAGGTTCTTATTAGTTATCTATTTTATACATATTAGTGTATACATGTCAATCCCAATCTCCCAATTCATCCCACCACCACTCCCCACCCCCGCCAACTTCCCCCCTTGGTGTCCATACATTTGTTTTCTACATCTGTGTCTCTATTTCTGCCCTGCAAACCGTTTCATCTATACCATTTTTCTAGGTTCCACATATATGCGTTAATGTACGGTATTTGTTTTTCTCCTTCTGACTGACTTCACCCTGTATGACAGTGTCTAGGTCCATCCACATCTCTACAAGTGACCCAGTTTCGTTCTGTTTTATGGCTGAGTAATATTCCATTGTATGTATGTGCCACATCTTCTTTATCCATTAGTCTGTTGATGGGCATTTAGGTTGCTTCGATGTCCTGGCTATTGTAAATAGGGCTGCAGTGAACACTGGGGTGCATGTGTCTTTTTGAATTATGGTTTTCTCAGGGTATATGCCCTGTAGTGGGATTGCTGGATCATATGGTAATCCTGTTTTTAGTTTTTTAAGGAACCTCCATAGTGTTCTCCATAGTGGCTGTATCAATTTACATTCCCACCAACAGTGCAAGAGGGTTCCCTTTTCTCCATACCGTCTCCAGCATTTGTTGTTTGTAGTTTCTGATGATGCCCATTCTAACTGGTGTGAGGTGATACCTCATTTACCTCCCCAACCCAGTACTCTTTGATAGCTTCTTTGCTTCTGGAATGACAAGATGTTCCAAGCTCATCTTGTGCATTTCCTGTCCCTGACCTGGATTCAGTCATTTTTTTCAAAAAGCCCTGATTCCTTTTAGTGGGATTTGATGTTAAGACATCATAGGGACAAATATATATAATATAAGTAAATATGTTTATTTTTAAAAGATAAAGTAGACCATGAATTCTTACTGTTGCTTAAAACCAGGACTAAAGAGTTTTTAATTATCTGTTTTACATCTTTATCTCCTTTCAACCTTGTTGAAAATCTTGATTCTTAACAACACCAAACTAAGTACTTACGTGCATTATTTCACAGTATATATTCAACCATCTCAGAATAATGATGCCAACCTACAGTATGACTACTGAAAATGACTTAAGATATATCATTACTATATTTTAAGTTACTCTAAATTACTGTATTTTAGAATCACTTGTAATAGGTACTCTCTGTATGGTTATGCCATTAAATGTATACATATTGGGCTTCCCTGATGGCGCAGTGGTTGGGAGTCCACCTGCTGATGCAGGGGACACGGGTTCGTGCCCCGGTCCAGGAAGATCCCACATGGCGCGGAGCAGCTGGGCCTGTGAGCCATGGCCACTGAGCCTGCGCGTCCGGAGCCTGTGCTCCGCAACAGGAGAGGCCACAACAGTGAGAGGCCCGTGTACCGCAAAAAAAAAAAAAAAAAGTATACATATTTATGTTCATTTTGTTTACAGTTTTTAGGAATTGCTTTGTAAAATTAAATTTATTGTATAATTATATAAAATAATTACATGTTTCTAAAGGCATATCTACAGAATAAGCTATTTGCAAAGAAGTGTGGCTTCTGTCCCTTGTTCCTCTACCTTGTTCATTCCTATTCCCTATAGGTAACCATTTAAAATTTTCATGTTTTGTCTTTCTATTTTTCAAAAGATATAAACATATACATGGGTTAAGGTTTCAGTACTACAACACTACTCCCTCAGCTACCTCCCCGCACCCCCACTTCAGACACCAGTCACAAGTCCAGGTTGTCACCTCTGCTTCTGAAGGACTATAGATTAGAGGTTCCCATTGAAACTGTGCACCTCAGATTGGGACTTGAACCCCTGTGCCAGGACTTGAACCCAGCCTAAACCCAGATTGGGACTTGAACCCATGCAGCTGGGGCTCAAACCCGGCCAAAACCCACAGTCTTCCAACTGAGATCACACACCTGGTTTCAGGACTTATTGAAGCTCAGGTTCTTGATGTCTCATCACAGGAAGAATTCAGTGAGAGACAAAGTGATAGGTATGAAGTGGGTTTATTTAGAGAGAAACACACTCCACAGACAGAGTGTGGGCCATTTCAGAAGGTGAGAGAGGCCCCAGGGTATGGGGTTGTCAGTTTTTATAGGGGTGGGTAATTTCATAGGCTAATGAGTGGGAGGAGTATTCCAGCGATTTCAGGAAGGAGCAGGGAATTCCAGGAATTGGGCCAATGCCAGTTTGATCCTTGTGGTCAGTCTTGGAACTGTCATGGCGCCTGTGGGTGTATCATTTAGCTTGCTGATGTGTTACAGTGAGTGTATACTGAGGCTCAAGGTCTAATGGAAGTCAGCTTGTCTGCCATCTTGGATCCATTTGGTTCTAATCAATTTATGTCACGTCCTTAGGCTGTGTCATTCTTTCAAAGGTTGTGCCCTGACCCCTTCCCTCCTGTTTCACCATGTCCCTCTCCTTGAGTTTTATTAATTGCTAGAGGAGCTCACAAAACTCAGGAGGAACATTTTACTTAACTAGGTTACCTGTTTATTATAAAAGGACATAGTTCAGAAACAGCCAGATAAAGGAGATGCATAGGGCAAGATATGTTGGGAAAAGGCTCGTAGCTTACATACCATCTTTAATTGCACCACTCTCCCCAGATCTCCACATGTTCACCAACCCACAAGCTGTCTGAAACACATCCTTTTGGGTTTTTATGGAGGCTTTATTACATAGGCATGATTGATTAAATCATTGGTCATTGGTGATAGGTTGAACCTGCACCCCCTCTCCCTTCCTGGAAGTCAGAGGAGTGGGACTGAAATTTCCAACCCTCTAATCACAAGGTTGGTTCTTCAGGCAACCAGCCACCATCCTTAGGTGGGGTTCAAAAATCACTTCATTAACATAACAAAAGACACCTTTGCTGCTCTTATAACTGTAAGTTCCAAGGGTTTTAGGAGCTCTATGCCAGGAACAGTGGACAAAGACCAAGTATATTTCTTTTTATACGTGACAATATAATATCTTATGGTTCTGGATTTGAGGTTTTTAATCCAAACTAGGGAACCCAGGAGAGCAAATAAGTTTGAGGGTCAAGAAATGATGGGTGGGAAACAGTAAGTTGGTTTTGAGCATGTTGAATTTGAAATACTATGGAACATCTGAGTGGGAATATCTAGTTGGAAACCATATTATAGATTCCAGGAGATAGGTGTGAACTAGATGTGTGGTTCTAGATGTAATAGCTGAAGCTATGCATGCTCATGAGACCTGTCAATTTTGTATATGGTAAGAAGCAGGCCATGGTTGGAAATAAGGCTGCCAGTCTACCTGCTAATTGTCCCGCAAAATGTGACCCCTGTCAGGATCACAGGCCCTGAGAACACAAAGACAAATGCCATCATCCTCTCTGCATCTTTTGAGAGAGGGTGATCTGTTCATTGTCCGAGGCAGAGGAGCTTACTTTGAAAGCACTAATTAAATTATGAAATGTAAATAAGATTTAATTGGAGGAACCTCAGAGGAAGCCCTTTGCTAAATAGATCTTGATTTCTTGATGAATTGGTTTGGTAGGATAGAAAGGGAAGAGTAAATAGGATTTAGGTTCAGATTCCTCTGAGTTGTTCTGCTGGGATATAATGCTTATTCAAATGCCTAAGTTGAGGGAGTGTATCACGAAGAGGGAATGGGATTTGGGGACTGAGAACTTTTGGGAAGGGTGAGCGGTGGTGGCAAATGAACTTTAATGCATCTTTTATTATTTGGGATTAAATTCCAAAAGAGATCCTTGGCCATTCAGTGACCGGTTATCTGGTCTGAACTGCTTCCTCTGATGCCACGAAGCTCAAGGGATGGCAACGCAGTGTGGCAGTCTTGTGACTGCAGTATAGCTCTCGTGCCTTGGAGTGAGGGAGGACTGGAAGGCGTATTTTGAATATAAATGTTGGTCGTTGTGGTTAGTGTCCTCAAATTTTCTCTTCCCTCAGCATTTTTTATCCTGTTGCTCTTTTCTTCATTTATCTGGTGGCCACAAGAAACTAATTTTCTCAAACTTTGGTCTTTTTGAATCCTTGGTCCATTATTTAACAAACACATTTGTGTGGTTACTATTCCATTCTCTGTCTAATTTCATCTTCAGATTGACCCTGTGATTTGGAATTATTCATTCCATTTAATATCTGAGGAAGCCAAATCATAAAAGGTTTTAATGAGTTGAGTTAGCTACTGTGGCTAGTAAGTTATAGAGCTGGAATCTGTATTCAGATCTTCTGATTTGAAGATAGTACTCTTTTCTTGACTGCATCTACCTTTATACATAATGGTAGTAAAGGTGAAGAAGAACGAGCTAGTGGAAGAGAGACAGTATTTGAAAGGAGTTTCTAAGAATTAGAAGATGCTTCTTGAACTTCAGGAAACTATCATTTTTTTGAAAGGAACAGAAATTCTCATGTGATTTCTAGGACCTTGTTATTTAGGCAGATCACATCACAATGTTCTTTTACAACATAAAAATCCTTAATAGCTGAGCATAAAGGGATGTCCTTCAGGGTAGGATCAATGAATTCCTTTTAACTTTTTATGTCCCCTTAAAGGGACTATAGCTAAAAGTGTGGAGGTGAGAGAACCATAAATCATGGACGTTGAAATACTAAATGCTGTGAACATAAATGTTTCAATAAATACTAAGTGGTATCAAATTCTGCTGTGAAATTCCAAAGTGTAATATAATCCTTTAGTGTGAGGAAAGAAGTCTCCAAGTGAACAACAGTTAAAGGTGGTCAGCTTGGCTTCTATATTTTGAAAAGGGAGCAAAGCTTAACACTGCTGCATGTCAGTCAGTCCAGAAAGAGCAAGGGAATGGCTGTTTCATGTTGATGAGTTGTTTGTTCTTTTTTCTACTTTACACCTTTCTTCTTGTTTAATATATACAGGTATACATTATATAGCTATTATGTATACAGAGGCCTTTTTGACATCAAAGATTCTGGTTTTGCAGTTTGGATAATCTATAAGATTATACCGACCATAACATAGCAGGCACATGCCAGACACTTGACCCCTAAAAGGGAGTCAGAGGCCATGACATATTTAAACACAGTGAGAAGTGAAGTTAACAGCCAGCATGCTCTTGAACAAATGTGCATTGTTGTTAAAATTGAAACCACATGTTGATTAATAAAACATAGGTGCAACCTAACTGAAAATGTGTGGACAGTTGGAACCCTGAGTATATTATTATTTTTAAAATTTATGTTTTGTCTGTGGGTCTTGAGGCCCCATGCTCTGTTTTCATAGTGGAAGTCAGCAACACAAGCTCAGCTGCATGGAAGGTGCTGGGCGCCGAAGGACCAGGTCTTCTCTAGCTGCTGGGACCGTGGAAAGATTTCAGCTGCTGCAACAAGAGCCTAACCAGATCTTTCTAAACCATGTCAAACCTGAACTTACCTGAGGGGCTAAATCACAGCCTGCTGAGCCAGACATCTCTGAATAAAGCAGTAATTCAATGGCTGTTTATTACTTTATGGAAAATTCAGCCATAGACAGTTGTATGAAGAGATATTCAACAAACTGTTTCAAGCTTCATTTAGTTTGAAATAACACAGGTTTCTTCTTCAGAGCTCCAAGTTTTTAGCTCTCGTGCATCTATTTTTTGTTTATTGGCAACTTAAGACAGGTGAGAGCTGTTGAATTTTCTCTGCAGGCAGATGAGAATGATGAAATAATGATTTATTTGTGTATCCTTTGCACAGTAACAGCTAGAGTTGTCCAGAAATCCCATTAGTAATTTCTTTTTGCTTCTGTTCTATATATTTACTTGGAGCCAGCAATAGAAAAGTTGAGGGGAAAGAGGAGAGAGAACATAGGGGATATCTTCTGTTCATTGGCGGAATTTTTCTCTTTTTGGAAGGAGCACGAGGTCTGTGGGAAGAGCCTAAACTCTTGCACGGGAAAGGAAGCCCTCATTCCCATTCAGTATGCTTTCTTCTTACATATTTCTAGGGTTACTACTTTGCCTAGGTGAAAGCAAAGGCTGAAGCTACATAACCAGTCTCCCAGGTAATAAAGTACCCTATCTTGATTTCATACCAGCAGCTTGTTTCACCACAGATAATACTTACAGCTCATTTTTTATTTTAATATTCTACTAAGACCTTCTCCTCCTAGGTGTTCATTTATTTATTTAGTCAGCACATATTTAAGGACATACTTTGTACATAATTAAGTGCTATATTTTTAGGGAAGAGAAAAGGAATTATACAGTAATTCGTGTCTCTTTTAACCTAGAGGTGAAAAAAACCCATACACACTCATAAGAACAAATTACACACTAAAAAAATGAGTTCACAAAGTAGCATTAGATGAAGGGAATAGAAAATAAGTTATGTCAGTTCAGAAACAAAGGAGAGTTAGCATTTAACCATGAACGGGACTGATTCTTGGAATCAGAGAGGCCTTGTGCTGTGTCTTAGTGGCTTGGTAGGGGTTGTATGGGAAAGGAAGACAGCCTCTTTCCAAGAATGTGGAGGGTTAGGACCCAAACCGCAGAGGCAAAATGAGCATGGCACATTTAGGGAAGTGTGAGTTGACTAGTGTGCTAGAGTGGAAGTTTCACTGAGGGAAATAACTACTTATTCTTTAATTTCAACAAGTATTATACTGAGTTCCTACTAGTCTGTGCTGCGTGCTTTGTATACAAAGATGAAAAAGGCAGACATGGTTTCAGCCATCAAGGAGGTTACCATCTGGTAGATGGCAGGACAATAAACATGGGAATAATAATTTATGAAAATTATTAGGTAAAACTTATTAGGAAACATACAAGGATCTATGAGTGAAAACAGGGGAAAACAACTGGAAAATAAGATAACTGTGTGTGTATTGTGGCCCAGAGGAAGCAATGTGATGTTGTATAGTTAAATAGTGTGTTCAGATCCCAGCTCTGCTGTGGGACTTGGTGAGTTATCAAACCTATCTGAGCAAAGGTCTCCACCTTTGGAAAATGGAATACCATCTGCTTTACAGAATTACCATCAGAATTGAATGAAATAACATATATGAAGTTACATCCACAGTCTTTAACACATAAAAGATTCTGAGTAAGTATTAAAACCCATCGTTCAGTCATGCCAAAACACCAGAGAAATAAAGAAATGCTGTTGTTGTTGTTTTTTCCATTAGAAAAAGGCTCTGCAATGTTTATGATGAATATAAGTTAATATGGTTGGTTAGAGAGTCACAGATAAGGTCTCCTCATCACTACCTATACCTGTTGGGATGGTGATGGCTTAGTCAGTAGCCTTAGAATATGAACACTCCTCTCACAGAGGCTGCACACGCTATGGATTTGTCTTTTCTGCTATTATTTTGGTTGTGAAAAGTATATGCCATTTTTCATGGATGAATATAAGACATTTTGGTTGAATGACTGCAGGGTGGCAATAAATTCAGCAAGTGCAATTTTCCCTTTGATCAAAATAGTTAATACCATGCAAAACCCCTGTCCTTCCCACAGAAGTCCTTTTTCTGCTTTAGGAGTTGCTGAATCAAGTCCAAGTTATATTAGGACTCTGAAGTGTTCTTTCCTTTCTCATTAAAGTGGGGACTCTGAAAATTGGGTGGAAAAATATTGTTTCCTTGTCCAACCTGACCTGTTGTGTTCCACTAGTATATCGATGGATGCCTCGTGATGTCAGCAGGATACTCAGGGCAGTGGATAGTAAGCGGTAGGAACAGGATGTGGTTTCTGATGCTCTTGGAGCAGTAAATTTATCTGTGAAGGCATAATTCATATTTTCCTATGTGAATATTTATGGTGCCATTATTTTCCTTTGGTGGTATCTGACTGGAAGTTACTGCATTTTGGCAGATATGGTTCTGCTGTTGTTGGAGATACTAAGAAATTGGAGAGGCAGTTTCATAAAATAGTGAGGAATTAAAGTAAAGAGCCATTGACCTTCAAGAATCCCTGAACTCATGGATCTGCGAGAAGGAATTACAGTTTCCAACTGGTATGAACTAAAGTTTTCAAACTGGATGTCAAAAGTCAAAACACTAAATCAATAAAATATCAAGTCAGAGCCATTTTATTGTCAAAAGAAACCTTCATTTGTCCTTCACACAGTAAGATTTTAGTCTTTGCTGATGACTGCTGTTCTGTTTTGATTTAGTTCATATGTGGGCATTCCAGAAAAGATTTAAGATAGATGGTGGACATAGATTTTTAAGGCTGTTACCCAGGAAAGACAACTGAAAACTTCCAAAATATTTTGTGACACTGGATATCAAACATTAATCGTATTCTTTTATTCCTCATGCTTTATTTCTATAGGTTTCTTCAGTGGTTTCCAGCTGTTTCTTGTCCGTTTGGCTGCTTTTCTTGCCCTTTCCATTCCATGTGGTCACTAACCATGATCCCTGGGCTTAGGAAGGGCTTTGTTCTGAGGAAATGAGAAGTGCTCTGAAGGGGACATTGACACTAGACCGAAATGGAAATGAGCAGGACGCTGTTCTTGCTTGAAAGAAGAGAAGTAAAACCAGCAAAATAAATGGTAGAAAATAAATGTGGGTGAAATATTCCATTTCTAAAAGTTCATACTTAATCTGACCAATAATACCCATAATGATTATCCTGCTGAAATCCTAATCTGAGAACAAAATACACATGAAAGTATTTTAAAGTAACTATTACCTGCCAAGAAATAGGCACAATTTTCCATTAGTAAATGAATGTGCTTCAACAGGGTTTGGTCCTAAATGAGGCACATGTTAATTTTCACTAAGTGTTATGATGTGCATCAGGTCAAGATGGCAGATGAAGTCCATCCTTTTGAACACACCTCCCTCCCATGTAACTGTTAAAATGAGAATTGGATAGTGATAATGAAATAAACATGTAATGAGAAGAATAGGAAGGGCTTTATTGAACAAACAAAATGTTTTAACAGGTGTCTGGAAGGCAGAGAACAGGTGGAAAAATGATGATTAGGAAAAAAGAATGGAGGAAACTGCAGCCTAGAAGACAAGCAGAAGGGCTGAAGATTTTCTCTGTATTTTTAAGTAGTACATACATGGCATCTGAAAGTCTTCCTGATTCCCTCATTATCTCCCCAGAGCCAACAAATAATCCATGCTTACTGATTTTAGATCCTAAATATCAACCAGTGTCTGTTCTCAAACATTTCCTGAAGTTCTCCTCTCCTTTATCACTCTATTGCCCTGCCATAGTTCAAACCTTCATTGTCTCCAGTTTTGACCATTGCAGCAGCTTCTTTCTGGTCCTCCTATCTCCAGGCTTGGCTTGTTCTAACCTTTCAAAATGCAAATATTACTAACGAAGCCACCCTTCCAATTAAAATCTTGTAATAGTTTCCTGTGACTTTTAGAATAAGCAGGTTAGCAGAGGATGAAAGGTCGTAATCCTCATCTTTACTCCAGTGTCATTAACTCTAATCTGTTTCCCCTCTCCCCATAATTATAATGAACTTGCCCTTTTTAAAAAAAAAGCCTTATAGTTTTCTATGTATAAATCTTTCACCTCCTTGGTTAAATTCCCTAAGATACTATGCAGCTTCACATCTCAGTGCTTTTGTTGATGCCACTTATTTTGATTGGAATGTCCTCTCTTGTGCCCCTCCCCTGTCCCTATGACTTCTTTTCATGACATATTTCAGTTTATCTTTGAAAATGCTACCTAGTGGTCACCTTCTCTGTGAAATCTTGCCTCCTTGAACATGCTTCTATTATTGCAGATATCAGATTTTATTGTGCTTATTTGTTTTAAATGTGTGTTTCTTTTATAAGACTGAGCTCTTAAAGCAGGACTGTGTATTTGCAGCTTTACAGCCCAAGGGTTTTTTTTTCCTTCAAATTTAGAAAAATTTCAACCATTGTTACTTTAAATATTTCTTCTGTCCCCTTCCTTTACAGAAACTCTAGTTACACCTATGTTAGGCCACTTGAAGTTATCCCACAGCTCACTGATGTTGTGGGTTTTTTTTTAATTTACTTGATTCTTTTTTTTCTTACTGTGTTTCATTTTGCATAGTTTCTATTGCTATGTCTCGAAGTTCACTATTTTTTTTCTTTCACAAAATCTAATGTTGACTTAACCCCATTCAGTGTATTTTTCATCTTGGACATTGTGGTTGGCATCTCTAGAAGTTCAGTTTACATCTTTAAAAAATACCTTCCATGTCTTCATTGACCTTTTTGTATACATGGAATGAAGTTATAAGCTGTTTCAGTGTTATTGTCTGCTAATTCCAATATCTCTGTCACTAGTGGTTTGGTTTCAATTGATTGTTTTTTTTTCTCTTCATTATGTGTTGTATTGTCCTGATTTTTTTCCATGCTTGTTACTTTTTTACTGGATATTTACCATTGTCAGTTTTTACTTTACTGAGTGCTGGGTATATTTCTTTTTTTTTCTTTTTTTAAATACAGCTTTTATCGAGGCATAATTGATATACAGAAATACTGCAAATATTTAATGTCAAATGCATACACCCATGAGGCCATTGCCAAAATCAAGGAAATAAGCATATTGATTGCTTCCAAAAGTTTCCTTATATCCCTTTGCTTTTTTGGTGGTAGGAATACTGAACATGAGATCTACTCTCTTAACAAGTTTGTGAGTACACAGCATCATTTTGTTAAATACAGGCACTGTGTTGTACAGCAGATCTCTAGAACTTATTCATCTTGTATAACTGTAACTTTATACCTATTGAATAACAACTTCCCATCTCCCCCTCTCCTCATCCTTTGGCAAACACCATTTATTTTCTGCTTCTATAAGTTTGACTATTTTAGATACCTCAAATAAGTGGAATCATGCAGTATTTGTCCTTCTATGACTGACTGATTTCACTTAACATAATATCTTCTAGGTCCATCCGTGTTGTTGCAAATGGTAGAATTTCTTTCTTTTTTTAAGACTGAAAATATTCCATTGTTATATCAATATATACCATTTGGTTTGAACAAGTAGTTTGTTTCCATATCTTGGGCATTATGAATAATGCTACGATGAAGGTAGGAGTGCAGATATCTCTTCAAGGTCATGATTTCAATTTTCTTTAGACAAATACTGACCAGTGTGGGATTGCTGGGTGATTTGGTACTTCTACTTTTAATCTTTTGAAGAACCTCCATACTGCTTTTCATAGTGGCTGCAGATGGCTACACTTCTCACCAGCAGTGTACAGGGGTTCCAGTTTCTCCACATTCTTGTCCACACTTCTGTTTTTTTGATAATAGCCATACTAACAGGTGTGAGGTGCTATTTCATTGTGGTCTAGATCTGCATTACCCTGATCATTAGTGATGTTGACCACATTTTCACATACCTGTTGACCATTTGTGTCTCTTCTATAAAGAAATGTCTATTCAGGTCCTTGCCCATTTTTTAATCAGGTTACTTGAGGGTTTTTTAAATTGAGTTTTAGTCGTTCCCTATATATTTTGGATATTAACCCCTTATCAGATATATGGTTTGCCAGTGTTTTCTTTCATTCCACAGGTTGCCTTTTCACTCTGTTGATTGTTTCCTTTGCTGTTCAGAAGTTTTTTAGTTTAATGTAGTTCCACTTGTCTAGTTTTGCTTTTGGTGCCTGTGCTTTTAATGTCATGAAATTGTTGTCAAGAACAATGTCATGAAGCTTATCCCCCATGTTTTTTTCTAGGGATTTACAGTTTCAGATCTCATACTTGAAACTTTAATCCATTTGAGTTGATTTTTCTGTATAATGTAAGATAAGAATTCGATTTTATCCTTTTGCATATAGATACCCCATTTTCTCAGCAGTATTTGTTGAGAGATTGTGCTTTTCCCTTTGTGTAGTCTTGGCACCTTGTTTCAGATTAGTTGACTGTATACACATGGATTTATTTCAGGGCTCTCTGTTCCATTCCATGTGTCTATATGTTTGTCTTTATGACAGTATTATATTGTTTTTATTACTATAGCTTTGTAATATATTTTGAAGTCAGGCAGTATGATGCCTCAAGCTTTGTTCTTTTTTTCTCAAGATTGCTTTGGCTCTTTGGATATTTTTTTTCCATAGAATTTTAGGATTGTTTTTTATATTCCTGTAAAAAACTATCATTGGGATTTTGATGAGAATAGCATTGAATCTGTAGATTGTTTGGGATAGTATGACATTTAACAATGTTAAGTCTTCCAATCCATGAACACAGGATGTCTTTTTGTCTATTTGTGCCTCCTTTAATTTCTTTCATCACATATTGTAGTTTTCAGTGTACCACTCTTTCACCTCCTTAGTTAAGTTTATTCCCAAGTATTTTATCTTTTATATACTATTATAAATAGGATTGTTTTCTTAATTTCCTTTTTGGGTAGTTGGTTACTGTATGGAAATGCAATTGATATTTGTATGTTGATTTTGTATCCTGAAACTTTACTGAATTTGTTTATTAGTTCTAACAGTTTTGGTGGGAATCTTTTTTTTTTTTAATTTTCATTGGAGTATAGTTGATTTACAATGTTGTTTTAGTTTAAGGTGTACAGCAAAGTGAATCTGTTATACATATACATATATCCATTCTTTTTAAGATTCTTTTCCCATATAGGCCATTACAGAGTATTGAGTAGAGTTCCCTGTGATATACAGTAGGTCCTTATTAGTTATCTATTTTATATACAGTAGTGTGTATATGTCAGTCCAAATCTTCCAATTTATCGCACCCACACCCCCTGGTAACCATAAGTTTATTTTCCACATCTGTAACTCTATTTATGTTTTGTAGATAAGTTCATTTCTATCTCCCTTTTTTTTTTAGTTTCCACATATAAGCCATGTCATATATTTGTCTTTTTCTGTCTGACTTACTTCACTCAGTATGATAATCTCTAGGTTCATCCATATTGATGCAAATGGCATTATTTTGTTCTTTTTTATGGCTGAATAATACTCCATTGTATATATGTACCACATCTTTTTTTTTTTTTTTTTTTTTTTTGCAGTACGCGGGCCTCTCACTGTTGTGGCCTCTCCCGTTGCAGAGCACAGGCTCCGGACGTGCAGACTCAGCAGCCATGGCTCACGGGCCCAGCTGCTCTGCGGCATGTGGGATCCTCCCGGACCGGGGAACCAACCTGCGTCCCCTGAATCGGCAGGCGGACTCTCAACTACTGC
The DNA here is from genome assembly GCF_949752795.1 of Hyperoodon ampullatus. NCBI lineage: Eukaryota > Metazoa > Chordata > Mammalia > Artiodactyla > Ziphiidae > Hyperoodon > Hyperoodon ampullatus. Next base: position 139,336,387 of record NC_136914.1, read on the forward strand.
GCCACCAGGGAAACCCCATGTACCACATCTTCTTTATCCTCTGTTGATGGACGTTTAGGTTGCTTCCATGTCCTGGCTATTGCAAATAGTGCTGCAATGAACATTGGGGTGCATGTATCTTTTCGAATTATGGTTTCCTCCAGATATATGCCTAGGAGTGGGATTTCTGGGTCATATGGTAGCTCTATTTTGAGTTTTTAAGGAACCTCCATACTGTTCTCCATAGTAGCTGTACCAGTTTACATTCTTGGTGGGAATCTGTAGGGTTGCTATATATAAGATCGTGCCATCTGCAAACAGATATAACTTTTACTTCTTCCTTTTTGATTTGGATGCCTCATATTTCTTTATTTCTTTTCTTCTTTTTTCTAATTGCTCTGGCTAGGACTTCCAGTACTGTGTTGAATAGAAATGGTGAGAGTGGGCATCCTTGCCTTGTTCCTAAGCTTAGAGGAAAAGCTTTCAGTTTTTCCTCTATTAAGCTCTGAGCTTTTCAGACATGGCATTTGTTATTGCAAATAAATTCCTTTTATACCTCATTTGTTGAGAGATTTTATCATGTATGGGTGTTGAATTTTGTCAAATGCTTTTTCCCTGTGTATTGAAATAATCATATGATTTTTATCCTTCCTTCTGTTAATGTGGTGTATCACATTAATTGATTTGCATATGCTGAACCATCCTTGCACCCCAGGGATGAATCCCACTTGATCATGATGTGTGATCCTTTTTATATATTGTTGAAATCAGTTTGTTAATATTTTATTGTGGATTTTTGCATCTATGTTCATGGCCTGTAGTTCTTGTAGCTTCTTTTATTTTGTTGTTAATTAATTGATATTTTTAACATCTTTATTGGAGTATAATTGCTTTACAATGGTGTGTTAGTTTCTGCTTTATAACAAAATGAATCAGTTATACATATACACATATCCCCATATCTCTTCCCTCTTGAGTCTCCCTCCCTATCCCACCCCTCTAGGTGGTCACAAAGCACTGAGCTGATCTCCCTCTGCTATGTGGCTGCTTCCCACTAGCAATCTGTTTTACATTTGGTAGTGTATATATGTCCATGCCACGCTCTTGCTTTGTCCCAGCTTACCCTTCCCCCTCCCCGTATCCTCAAGTCCATTCTCTACTAGGTCTGCATCTTTATTCCCGTCTTGCCCCTAGGTTCTTCATTACCATTTTTTTTTGATTCCATATATATATGTTAGTGTACGGTATTTGTTTTCCTCTTTCTGACTTCACTCTGTATGACAGACTCTAGGTCCATCCACCTCACTACAAATAACTCAATTTCATTTCTTTTTATGGCTGAGTAACATTCCAGTGTATATATGTGCCACACCATCTTTATCCATTCATCTGTTGATGGACACTTAGGTTGCTTCCATGTCGTGGCTATTGTAAATAGAGCTGCAATGAACATTTTGGTACATGACTCTTTTTTTTTTTTTTTTTTTTGTGGTATGCGGGCATCTCACTGTTGTGGCCTCTCCTGCTGCGGAGCACAGGCTCCAGACATGCAGGCTCAGCGGCCATGGCTCACGAGCCTAGCCTCTCCGTGGCATGTGGGATCTTCCCGGACCCGGGCACGAACCCGTGTCCCCTGCATCGGCAGGCGGACTCTCAACCACTGCGCCACCAGGGAAGCCCCATGACTCTTTTTGAATTATGGTCTTCTCAGGGTATATGCCCAGTAGTGGGATTGCTGAATCGTATGGTAGTTCTATTTTTAGATTTTTAAGGAACCTCCCTACTGTTCTCCATAGTGGCTGTATCAATTTACATTCCCACCAACAGTGCAAGAGGGTTCCGTTACTCCACACCCTCTACAGGATTTATTGTATGTAGATTTTTTGATGATGGCCATTCTGACTGGTGTGAAATGATATCTCATTGTAATTTTGATTTTCATTTCTCTAATGATTAATGTTGTTGAGCAATCTTTCATGTGTTTGTTGGCAATCTGTATATCTTCTTTGGAGAAATGTCTATTTAGGTCTTCTGCCCATTTTTGGATTGGGTTGTTTGTTTCTTTGATATTAAGCTACATGAGCTGCTTGTAAATTTAGGACATTAATCCTTTGTCAGTTGTTTCATTTGCAAATATTTTCTCCCATTCTGAGGGTTGTCTTTTGGTCTTGTTTATGGTTTCCTTTGCTGTGCAAAAGATTTTACGTTTCATTAGGTCCCTTTTGTTTATTTTTTGTTTTTATTTCCATATCTCTAGGAGGTGGGTCAAAAAGGATCTTGCTGTGATTTATGTCATAGAGTGTTCTGCCTATGTTTTCCTCTAAGAGTTTGATAGTGTCTGGCCTTACATTTAGGTCTTTAATCCATTTTGAGTTTATTTTTGTGTATAGTGTTAGGGAGTGTTTTAATTTCATTCTTTTACATGTAGCTGTCTAGTTTTCCCAGCACCACTTATTTAAGAGGCTGTCTTTTCTCCACTGAGAAAAGACACTATTCTTACCTCCTTTATCAAAGATAAAGTGACCATATGTGCATGGGTTTATCTCTGGGCTTTCTATCCTGTTCCATTGATCTGTATTTCTGTTTTTGTGCCAGTAACATACTGTCTTGATTACTGTAGCTTTGTAGTATAGTGTGAAGTCAGGAAGCATGAACCTCCAGCTCCGTTTTTCTTTCTCTAGATTGCTTTGGCTATTCAGCATCTTTTGTGTTTCCATATGAATTGTGAAATTTTTTGTTCTAGTTCTGTGAAAAATGCTAGTGGTAGTTTGATAGGGATTGCAATGAATCTGTAGATTGCTTTGGGTAGTGGAGTCATTTTCAAAATGTTGATTCTTCCAATCCAAGAACATGGTATATCTCTCCATCGGTTTGTATCATCTTTAATTTCTTTCATCAGTGTCTTATAATTTTCTGCATACAGGTCTTTTGTCTCCTTAGGTAGGTTTTTTCCTAGGTATTTTATTCTTTTTGTTGCAATGGTAAATGGGAGTGTTTTCTTAATTTCATTTTCAGATTTTTCATTATTAGTGTACAGGAATGCAAGAGATTTCTGTGCATTAATTTTATCTTTCTATTTTACCAAATTCATTGATTAGCTCTAGTAGTCTTCTGGTAGCATGTTTAGGATTTTCTATGTATAGTACCATATCATCTGCAAACAGTGACAGCTTTACTTCTTCTTTTCCGATTTGGATTCCTTTTTATTTCTTTTTCTTTTCTGATTGCTGTGGCTAAAACTTCCAAAACTATGTTGAATAATAGTGGTGAGAGTGGGCAACCTTGTCTTGTTCCTCATCTTAGTGGAAATGGTTTCATTTTTTCACCATTGAGAACGATGTTGGCTGTGGGTTTGTCATATATGGCCTTTATTATGTTGCAGTAAGTTCACTCTATGCCTACTTTCTGGAGGGTTTTTATTATAAATGGGTGTTGAATTTTGTTGAAAGCTTTCTCTGCAACCTTTGAGATGATCATATGGTTTTTCTCCTTCAGTTTGTTAATATGATGTGTCATATTGATTGATTTGTGTATATTGAAGAATCCTTGCATTCCTGGGATAAACCCCACTTGATCATGGTGTATGATCCTTTTAAAGTGCTGTTGGATTCTGTTTGATATTATTTTGTTGAAGATTTTTGCATATATATTCATCAGTAATATTGGCCTGTAGTTTTCTTTCTTTGTGACATCTGTGTCTCGTTTTGGTGTCAGGGTGATGGTGGCCTTGTAGAATGAGTTTGGGAGTGTTCCTCTCTCTCCTATAATTTGGAAGAGTTTGAGAAGGATAGGTGTTAGCTCTTCCCTAAATGTTTGATAGAATTCTCCTGTGAAGCCATCTGGTCCTGGGCTTTTGTTTGTTGGAAGATTTTTAATCACAGTTTCAATTTCATTACTTGTGATTGGTCTGTTCATATTTTCTGTTTCTTCCTGTTTCAGTCGGAGAGGTTGTGCTTTTCTAAGAATTTGTCCATTTCTTCTAGGTTGTCCATTTTATTGGCATATAGTTGTTTTTAGTAATCTCTCATGATCCTTTGTATTTCTGCAGTGTCAGTTGTTACTTCTCCTTTTTCATTTCTAATTCTATTGATTTGAGTCCTCTCCCTTTTTTGTCTTGATGAGTCTGGCTAATGGTTTATCAGTTTTGTTTATCTTCTCAAAGAACCAGCTTTTAGTTTTATTGATCTTTGCTATCGTTTCCTTCATTTCTTTTTCATTTATTTCTGATCTGATCTTTATGATTTCCTTCCTTCTGCTAACTTTGGGCTTTTTTTGGTTCTTCTTTCACTAATTGCTTTAGGGGTAAGGTTAGGTTGTTTATTTGAGATGTTTCTTGTTTCTTCATGTAGGATTGTGTTGCTATAAACTTCCCTCTTAGAACTGCTTTTGCTGCATCCCATAGGTATTGGGTTGTTGTGTTTTCGTTGTCATGTGTTTTTAGGTATTTTTTGATTTCCTATTTGATTTCTTCAGTGAGCTCTTGGTTATTAAGTAGTGTGTTGTTTAGCCTCCATGTGTTTGTATTTGTTACACATTTTTTCCTGTAATTGTTGTCTAGTCTCATAGCTTTGTGGTCGGAAAAGGTACTTGATATGATTTCAATTTTCTTAAATTTACCAAGGCTTGATTTGTGACCCAAGATATGATCTATCCTGGAGAATGTTCCACGAGCACTTGAGAAGAAAGTGTATTCTGTTGTTTTTGGATGGAATGTCCTATAAATATCAATTAAGTCCATCTTGTTTAATGTATCCTTTAAAGCTTGTTTTTCCTTATTTATTTTCATTTTGGGTGATCTGTCCATTGGTGAAAGTGCAGTGTTAAAGTCCCCTACTATGATTGTGTTACTGTTGATTTCCCCTTTTATAGCTGTTAGTGTTTGCCTTATGTATTGAGGTGCACCTATGTTGGGTACATAAATATTTACAATTGTGATATCTTCTTCTTGGATTGATCCCTTGATTATTATGTAGTGTCCTTCTTTGTCTCTTGTAATAGTCTTTGTTTTAAAGTTTATTTTGTCTGATATAAGAATTGCTACTCCAGCTTTCTTTTGATTTCCATTTGCATGGAATATCTTTTTCCATCCCCTCAGGTTCAGTCTGTATGTGTCCCTAGGTCTGAAGTGGGTCTCTTGTAGACAGCATATATACGGGTCTTATTTTTCTATCCATTCACACAGTCTCTGTCTTTTGGTTGGAGCATTTGATCCATTTACATTTAAGGTAATTATCTATATGTATGTTCCTATTACCATTGTCTTAATTGTTTTGGGTTTGTTAATGTAGGTCTTTTCCTCCTCTTGTGTTTCCTGCCTAATGAAGTTCCTTTAGCATTTGTTGTAAAGCTGGTTTGGTGGTGCTGAATTCTCTTATCTTTTGCTTGTCTGTAAAGGTTTTAATTTCTCCGTCAAATGTTAATGAGATACTTGCTGCATACCGTAATCTTGGTTGTAGTTTTTTCCCCTTGATCACTTTAAATATGTCCTGCCTCTCCCTTCTGGCTTGCAGAGTTACTGGTGAAAGTTCAGGTGTTAGGCTTATGGGGATTCCCTTGTGTGTTATTTGTTGTTTTTCCCTTGCTGCTTTAATATTTTGTGTTTGTGTTTAATCTTTGACACTTTGATTAATATGTGTCTTGGGGTGTTTCTCCTTGGATTTATCCTGTATGGGACTCTCTGTGCTTCCTGGACTTGATTAACTATTTCTTTTACCATATAAGGAAGTTTTCAACTATAGTCTCTTCAAATATTTTCTCAGTCCCTTTCTTTTTCTCTTCTTCTTCTGGAACCCCTATAATTCGAATGTTGGTGCATTTAATGTTGTTCCAGAGGACTCTGAGAGTGTCCTCAATTGTTTTCATTCTTTTTTCTTTATTCTGCTTTGCAGTAGTTATTTCTACTATTTTGTCTTCCAGGTCACTTATCCATTCTTCTGCCACAGTTATTCTGCTATTGATCCTTTCCAGAGAATTTTAAATTTCATTTATTTTCTTGTTCATCACTGTTTGTTTCCTCTTTAGGTCTTCTAGGTGCTTGTTAAACATTTCTTGTATTTCCTCCATTCTATTTCCAAGATTCTGGATCATCTTTACTATCATTACTCTGAATTCTTTTTCAGGTAGACTGCCTATTTCCTTTTCATTTGTTTGGTCTGGTGTGTTTTTACCTTGCTCCTTCATCTGCTGCATATTTCTCTGTCCTCTCATTTTGCTTAACTTACTGTGTTTGGGGTCTCCTTTTCGCAGGCTGCAGGTTTGTAGTTCCCATTGTTTTTGGTGTCTGCCCCCAGTGGCTAATGTTGGTTCAGTGGGTTGTTTAATCTTCCTCGTGGAGGGGAGTAATGCCTGTGTTCTGGTGTGTGAGGCTGGATCTTTCCTTTCTGGTGGGCATGTCCATGTCTGGTAGTGTGTTTTGGGGTGTCTGTGGACTTATTATGATTTTAAGCAGCGTCTCTGCTAATGGGTTCGGTTGTATTCCTGTCTTGCTAGTTGTTAGGCAAAGGGTGTCCAGCACTGTAGCCTGCTCGTGGAGTGGAGCTGGGTCTTGGCGTTGAGATGGAGATCTCTGGGAGATTTTCGCCATTTGATATTATGTGGAGCTGGGAGGTGTCTTGTGGACCAGTGTCCTGAACTTGGCTCTCCCACATCAGAGGCACAGCCCTGACCCTGGCTGGAGCACCTGGAGCCTGTCACTCACATGGCTCAGAAGAAAAGGGAGAAAAAAAACGAAAGAAAGAAAGACGATAAAATAAAATAGTTTTTAAAACAAAATTAATTATTAAAAAAAGCAAAAAAAAAAGAAAGAAAGAAGAGAACAGCCAAACCAAAAAACAAATCCACTAATGATAACAAGCACTAAAAACTATACTAATAAGAAAAAGAAAAACAAAAACAAAAAAACGGACAGACAGAACCCTAGGACGAATGACAAAAGGAAAGCTATACAGACAAAATCACACACAGAAGCATACACATACATACTCACAAAAAGAGAAAAAGGGAAAAAAATATATATGTCATTGCTCCCAAAGTCCACCTCCTCAATTTGGGATGATTCGTTATCTATTCAGGTATTCCACAGATGCAGGGTTCATCAAGTTGATTGTGGAGATTTAATCCGCTGCTCCTGAGGCTGCTGGGATAGATTTCCCTTTCTCTTCTTTGTTCGCACAGCTCCTGGGGTTCAGCTTTGGATTTGGACCCACCTCTGCATGTAGGTTGCCTGAGGGCGTCTGTTCCTGCCCAGACAGGATGGGGTTGAAGGAGCAGCTGATTCGGGGACTCTGACTTACTCAGGCCATGGGGAGGGAGGGGTACGGAGTGTGGGGCGAGCCTGCGGCCCCAGAGGCCAGCGTGATGTTGCACCAGCCTGATGCACGCTGTGCGTTCTCCTGGGGAAGTTGTCCCTGGATCACGGGACCCTGGCAGTGGTGGGCTGCACAGGCTCCCGGGAAGGGAGGTGTGGATAGCGACCTGTGATTGCACACAGGCTTTTTGGTGGCTGCAGCAGCAGCCTTAGCGTCTCATGCCCATCTCTGGTGTCTGCTATGATAGCCGTGGCTCACGCCCGTTTCTGGAGCTCCTTTCAGCGGCGCTCTTAATCCCCTCTCCTTGTGCACCACAAAACAAAGAGGCAAGAAAAAGCCTCTTGCCTCTTCGGCAGCTCCAGAGTTCTTCCCGGACTCCCTCCCGGCTAGCTGTGGTGCACTAGCCCCCTTCAGTCTGTGTTCACACAGCCAACCCCAGTCCTCTCCCTGGGATCCGACTGAAGCCTGAGCCTCAGCTCCCAGCCCCTGCCCGCCCCGGCAGATGAGCAGACAAGCCTCTCGGGCTGGTGAGTGCCCGTCGACACCGATCCTCTGTGCAGGAATCTCTCCGCTTTGCCCTCCGCACCCCTGTTGCTGCGCTCTCCTCCATGGCTCCGAAGCTTTTCCCCTCCGCCACCCACAGTCTCCGCCTGCGAAGGGCCTTCCCAGTGTGTGGAAACCTTTCCTCCTTCACAGCTCCCTCCCACAGGTGCAGGCCCCGTCCCTATTTTTTTGTCTCTGTTTTTTCTTTTTCTTTTGCCCTACCCAGGTATGTGGGGAGTTTCTTGCCTTTTGGGAGGTCTGAGGTCTGCCAGCATTCAGTAGATGTTCTGTAGGAGATGTTCCACATGTAGATGTATTTCTGATGTATTTGTGGGGAGGAAGGTGATCTCCACATCTTATTTTTCCACTGTCTTGAAGCTCCTGCCCGTTCTTGTAGCTTGTTTGTCTGGCTTTTGTATGAGAATAGTGCTGGCCTCATAAAATGAGTGTGGAAGTATTCCTTCTTCAAGTCTTTTCAAAGAGTTTAGGAAGGATTGGTGTTAAGTGTTCAAATATTTGGTAGAATTCACAGTGAACCTGTTTGGTCCTAAGCTTTTCTTTTTGGACAGGTTTTTGGTTACTGATTTTATCTCCTTACTGGTCTGTCAAGTTTTCTCTTCCTTCATGATTCAGTCTTGGTAGGTTGTATGTTTCTAGGAATCTATTCATTGCTTCTGTAATTATTCATATAATTTGTTGGCATAGAACTATTCATAATGTCTCTGATGATCCTTTTCATTTCATTGGCTTCTGTTGTAATGTCTTTTTTTCATCTCTGTTTTTATTTATTTGAGTCTTCTCTTTGTTTCTTAGTTTAAAGCTTTGTCATCTTGTCTATTTTTTTAAAAAACCAACTATTAATTTAATCATTTCTTTCCCATTGTTTTTCTGTTCTTCATTTCATTTATTTCTGCTCTAAGCTTTACTGTTTCCTCCTTTCAGTGAACTTTGAGCTTAGTTTGTTCTTTTTCTAGTTCCTTGAGGTGTGAAGTTGTTTTTTGTTTTTTTCTTCTTTTTTAACATAGGTGTTTATTGCTATAAATGTCTTTCTTAGTAGCTTTTGTTGTGCCCCTTAAATTTTGGTATGTTGTGTTTGAGTTTTCATTTATCTCAGTATATTTTCTGATTTCCTTTTTGATCTCTTTTTTGATGAATTGCAGAAATTGGTCAATTTCTCATTATTTGTGAATTTACTAATTTTCCCTTTTTTAAATTTTCATTTTCATATCATTGTGGTTGGAAAGATACTTGATATAATTTCAGTCTTCTTAAATTTGTTAAGAGTTTTTATGTGACCTAAACTGTGGTCTTTCCTGGTAAACGTTCCATATATGCTTGAGAATAGTGTGTATTCTGCTGCTGTTGGGTGGAATTTTCTGTGTATGTGAGGTCCATATGGTCTGTAGTGTTAAATCTGCTGTTTTTCCATATTTTTTTTATCCTGATGTTTTATCAGTTGTTGAAAGTGGCATATTTAAATCTACTTTTATTGTGTTGCTGGCTATTTCTCCCTTCATTTCTATTAATACTTACTTTTTTATTTCAGTGCTCTGCAGTTGGGTGCATATATATTTATGATTGTTATATCATCCTAATGAATCATTGTATTATACCCTTCTTTGTTTCTTGTAACCATTTTTGATTTATTCTATTTTATCTGATGTAAATATAGCCATCCCTGCTCTCATTTGATTACTATTTGCAAGGAATATCTTTTTCCACCCCTTTACTTTCAGTCTATGTATGTCCTTAAATCTGAAATGTGTCTTCTAGACTGCATATACTCATGTCTTGTTTCTTTTAATCCATTCAGCCCCTCTTCATCTTTTGATTGGAGAGTTTAATTTATTTACATTTTAAGTAATTATTGATGAGGAGGGACTTGCTATTGCCATCTGTTATTTTCTGTCTTATAGTTCTTTTCTTCTTTCCCTATGTTGCTATCTTCCTTTGTATTTAATTGATGTTTTTGAAATGACATTCTTTGATTTATTTTTTTTCTGTTGTATCTTCAGTAAGTATTTGTGTGTTTGTGTGTGTGTGTGTGTAGTTACTGTGAGACTACATAATAGTTTAATAGTCTATTTAAATTGTTAACACATTAGCTTGTGACACATCTATGTTTTTACTTCTCTTACCCACACTTCATGCTATTGATGTCACAATATCTTTTATATAGTGTACCCATTTTTGTCTACAGCTGAACTTTTGTCTTTTAACCTTTTCAGTAAAATTAAGAGTGATTTATACATCGCTATTTTAATCCAGTAATGCATTATTCTGTATTTGGCCCTTGTTGAGTGCTGGGTACTTTTTCATCTAATCCTCTTGGTTAGGTCTTTCCTTGGCCTTGAATAGTTTGCTCACATGCACATGCTGATCAGTATTCATATGATTATTCAAGGAAAACCCTCTGTAGAAATCTGGAATTCTCTCTGTGTGCAGCTTTCTCTTCTCTAGTATTCTGTTTTGTGAATTCTAGCTATGTTGGTCTCCTCAGCCTTTCAATTTCATCTTTTCAACTTGGGGAATCTTCTTGGCTTTGCCTGTTAGTCTGTTCAGGCAGCTGTAACAAAATACACAGACTGGGTAACTTATAGACAACTGAAATTTGTTTCTCACAATTCTGGAGGCTGGAAGTCTGAAGTCAGGGTGCCAGCTTTGTCAGGTGATGGCCCACTTCTGGGTTGTAGACATCTCATTGCATCCTCACATGGTGGAAGGGGTGAGCTACCTCTCTGGAGCCTTCTTTATTTGAGCACTAATTCCATTCATGAGGGCTCTGTTCTCATTATCTAATCACCTCCTAAAGGCCCTACCTCCTAGTACCATCACCTTGGGCATTAGGTTTTGAGCATATGAATTTTGGGGTAACACAAACATTCAGACCATAGCACCTGGGCTCCCCCTTCTTTTGCTGCTAACTGGAAACTCTCAAGGCATTACATTCCATCAATTGAAGAACTCACCTTATTTTGTTTTCTGTCTCCTAGGGATCACTCTCCTTTTTTGCCCAATTTCTAGTGTCTTCAAAACCATTGTTTCACATATTTTGTCTAGTTTTTTGGTTGTTTCAGGTTATAGAGTAAATCTAGTACCTGTTATTGCATCTTGGCTAGAAGTAGAATCCTCCAGAGTTTCACTTAATAGTTACAGAAGATAGATGCTCAGAAGAATTGTTCAGAAGCATTCAGAATATAGAAACAGAGGAAATACTTCCTAACTCATTCTATGCAGCCAGCATTACCATAATACCAAAACCAGACAAAGATATTACAAGACAACTACAGACCAACATCTTTCATGAACATATATGCAAAAAAATATGATAAAAAATGGGCAAGAGTTCTGAATAGAAACCTCAGCAAAGAAGATATAAAGACCTCAAGGTAACTCAGATTAAAGCAATGAAACATACTTTTACTATCCAATCCAGCAATTGTACACCTTGGTGTAATTCAAACGAGTTGAAAACTTGTATGCACACAAAAACCTACACACACGTTTGCAGCAGCTTTAATCGCTATTGCCTCAAATTTGGAAGCAACCAAGATGTCCTTCAGCAGTTTAATGGATAAATAAACTGTGGTATATCCATAGAATTGAATCTTAATTAGTGCTAAAAGGGAATTAACTATCAAGCCAAAAAAGACATGGAAGAACCCAAGCAGTTCAAACCTATAGAGTTCAAACCTGTGTTGTTCAAGGGTCAACTGTATATGATTCCAACTCTATAACAATCAGGAAAAGGCAAAACTATGGAGACAGTAAAAGAATCAGTGGTTGCTAAAAGCTGAGGAATAGAGAGGAATGAGCAGCCAGAGCACAGAGGATTTTTAGGGTAGTTAAACTGTTCTATATTTTACTGTAATGGTAGATATATGTCATTATTCACAATGGTGGATATATGTCATTATACATTATACATTTGTGAAAACCTATAGATTGCACAAAACATATATTAACCCTAATATAAACTATGGACTTTGGGTGATAATGACTGGTCAATGTAGGTTCATTGATTATGACAAATGTACCATTCTGGAGTGGGATGTTGGTAGTGGGACTGTATGTTATTTATGTGGGGGTGTGGGTTATATGGGAACTCTTTCACCCAGTTTTGCTGTGAACATGAAGATGCTCTAAAAAATAAAGACCATTAAAAACAATTCAAGATTATCACCCAAAGAAACTTTGTACCACTTTGGTAAACCATTATTCCTATTTGATTTTATGATAAAAAAAAAATTAGTTATCCATTCCATCTCTTTCATAACCATCTACCTGCTTCTCTCTCCTAAACCTACTAATACAAGAAATGTTTTCTTCCTATTTTCTATGTTGACCCAGAAAAAGTGCACAATATTGTGCTTCATTCATGCTGAACTCTGATGAAAGGGATCAGTCATTCATCTGATACTTTGGTATAGGTTTCACTGAGGGTATATTAGTTTTTATAAATAATTTTTAATAGATACTCTGTAGGTGAAAGAGTTTTTAACATTCTGTAAAGCACATTGATGTATAGACTGTGAATGCTAATTGTGAAGTGCTGAGGTAGCTTAGTTGCAAACCAACCACTTTTGCATGTTGAATATTGTGCAGTGGGGTTGCTTCAGCTTCAACTCAATAGCTTAGTCTAGTCCTTATGCATAAATATGAGAGCTTGATTTCTATCTAGATATAACACCAGCGTTCTGCCTTGCCTCCATGTTGTCTTTTATTAACTAAAAAGACAGAGAAGTGGCTGTGAGTGAAAGAAGAAATAAAGAGAAATAAATGTTTTAGCCAATAAGTCAAATTAGAAATGTCATTGTACCAACAGCCAGTGCCCACGTGTTCTAAGAAGATATCCATTTTCCTTATTCAGAATTAACTACCTTCGGGGCTTCCCTGGTGGCACAGTGGTTGAGAGTCCGCCTGCCGATGCAGGGGACACGGGTTCGTGCCCCGGTCCGGTAAGATCCCACATGCCGCAGAGCAGCTGGGCCCTTGAGCCATGGCCGCTGAGCCTGCGCGTCCGGAGCCTGTGCTCTGCAACGGGAGAGGCCACAATGGTGAGAGGCCCGTGTACTGCAAAAAAAAAAAAATTAACTATCTTCCTCCAAATCTGTAATTCTTGTGACCCATGAGAGAAGTTAGGCTATATTAAAAATAACTATTTAGTTTTATTTAGATTTTGTGATTTTTTTAAAGGAATACCTGGGATTAGGTTGGGGTCTTTACTGATCTGGCTAGGTTGTTGGAGAATTATCTCTGTGTGTGCAAGTTTAGGTTAATTTCGGAGTTTGCAAGATTCTGAAGTAAGTTTGAGACCACTATTAAAATGACTACAGTTTGTGGCAATAGATGATATTACTTACTCTGTGGCTGAATTCCCTTATCAAAAAGTTCCTAAAATTTATGAAAAGTAATAGTTATCAGAATCTATAACCAGAATAACACAACAGATAATTTATGCATTACATCTTAGAATTGTTAAAATTTTGTGTTGCTGATCACCAGCTACTCCAGCTACTCCAAATTGGATGATGGGGACATAAACTAAATTGTTTATTGATTAACACATTGGAGTGCTAAATGATGTTTAGTTTGTTTTATGTTTGAAATTGTTACTAAAAATCATTTCATGATCTATAACTTTCTAATGCCAGTGAATCATACATCTATAAAATAATAAGATTTTTAGATGAAAAAAAATCTCTTACTATATTGGGTCAGCCAGAAAGTTCATTTGAGTTTTTTTGGCCAACCCAGTATATATACATTCTGAGCTTAAGAATACTTCTAGCAATTCGAACTAACGGACTATACTGTCTAGAGGATAGTAATTCAGTGCTTTAGAAATGTGTGAGAGAATTAATTTGAGAATGATGGAAGTCACATTGGGGAATAAATAATACAAATTAAAATTAATTTCAGCAGAGTTGCTTTGGCCTTACTTTCCAATTCATCCTCATCGGGAATTAATAAAAATCTTAGCAGGATGTGTTCAGGTTCTATTGATCCTATTCTCTTTCAATCATATTCTCTACTAAGATAGTCCATTCCTTGTGTGAGCTGTTGATTATTAATATTTTCTTAGGAAAACCTAAGATACTTTAAAAGTAATGCCTTGATCTTATTCTACTTCTTTGATACATTGCATTTTGAAGGGGAGTTTTGCAATTGCTCAAGGTTGATATGAAACAATGAACGTTTGTCAAAGAGTACTTTATTTCCCTCATATTGTATCCTCCACAGTGCAACTGCCATTAAATGTTTAATTGCTACACCTTAACATTTTGGCCTTATGTATATAGAAAGTTAATGTTGATTTCAGAAGTCATTGGTTATATTTCTGGGACATTATGAAATTAAAATTATTATTATCTCTAAGCAGTTATAAAATTCAGAGGCTATAATGGAATAGTCTAATTTTATAGCATTTATTTTCCATTTTACAGTTATTTTATTGTTAACATATGTTTTCTTCAACTGGTATTCAAAAGCCTGGAGTCAGCAAATCTCCCCATTCAGATACTAGTTCAGGAAGTAGTCAGGCTTAAGGCTTAGTACCTAAACATCTGTGTACACATAGTTTAGTGTAAAGTAGATTCCACTACCTGTGCACATCAGTGAGTCAGAGAAAGCAAATTGGGTTATATATTTTGGAAAATGAAATGTAGTAAACATTGTCTGGGACCAGTGATTTAGATAAACTGAATGAAAAAGAAGAGTTTATTTTGAATCATCTGGCACTTGAAAAGGAAAAACAGGAAAGTCATATTCATTTTTAATGTAGGAAGGTGGAAGATAACTTGCTTTTGGGTTTGGTAAGGAGTTTGGTGATGTCTTTTAGAGCAGTGGTTCTCAAACTTTATTGTGCCTAAGAATCAGCCCTGAGCTTTAAAAAATGCTAACTTCCAGGCCCTAACTCAGAGATTCTTTTTCATTATGTCTCAGGTAGCACTTAGGATTATTTGTTTTTTATGAACACTGTGAATGATTCTCATGCAGGTGGTTTGTGGACTTTATTTTCTGAAACACCCTCTTATACTATTTCTGTTAGCTTTATGTTCTTCCTGCCTGTCTAGATGTGTAGCAAAAAATATTTTGTCATTTGGTCAGAATCTCTGTGTTACTTTTCATTAATAATTCATATAGCAAAGATGAAATTTAAAAATATACATATTGGGTGTGTCAGACTGGAGAGTATAGGCACAGGTGGAATCAGAGGCTAACAATTTGACATATATTTTATCGAAGATTTCATACAATTTAATATCAATGATTTAAAATTCATATTTATCAAACTTTTTACTCTCCCTCATTTCCCGTGAATCAGTACTCAATAAAATCTGTCAACCAACAGCCAAGTGTAACAGAATTTGCATACTAAGACAGTATTTTGTAATGTATTCCTTTTATTTTACTAATTTCATAAATTATTAGAACTTTCTGATGCTGTTTTCATTTTGTATTCTTTTACAAGTCTGACCTATTTTCATTATACAAAAGGTATTTTGGAACACTAGGGTACATTGGTGGCAATATGTGTGTGTGTATGAGTGTGTGTGTGTGATTAGAGCTCCCTCTTAGGAGAAGTTGAGATATGTGACTGACTAGAGGGGAAAGTGAAAGGACATGAGATGAGGAAGATAGTAAGATATTAAAAAGAAAAAAAGTAGAGAGATGGAAAAGAAAGGAATTTCTTGCATGGCCTATACCAAGGTTTAGAACAACTGGCTTTTGTTAAGTTAATTTGATGGTTCAGTTGTGTAGGAGGGTAAGCTATATGCAAAGTTTTTCTCTGGAGTGACACAGCCATATAATCTGAAGAGTGGTCCTATTAAGGTCCATTTTCCATTTGTTGTAGAAACATCCCAATGACTTGAGAGGTAAAATGTCAGTTATTCCTATCCAAGGGTAGCATTTGTGGTTGTGGTAGTGGTGGTATTGGTAGTGTGGTGGTGGTTGTGGATGGGTTGATCCCTGAAATAAAGCAGATTGACTGCATACCAGGATGTGCCAGAATAGAAATAGAGAAAACTGGATCTCTCTGTGAAATTTATGTAAAATGCATAAACAACTTTGTGTCTCATGGGTATGGTTTAGGATAAAGAATGACTTAAAGTCAAGAAAACAGACAATGGTGGTGTAAAGGGTTCGTTTTAAGATAAGCATAAAGGGACTTCTCTGGTGGTCCAGTGGTAAGGAATCTGCCTTCCAATGCAGGGGATGTGGGTTTGATCCCTGGTCAGGGAACTAAGATCCCACATGCCGCGGGGCAACTAAGCCTGCGTGCCAAAAACTACAGAGCCCATGTGCTCTGGAGCCTGCGCCACAACTAGAGAAGAGGAAACCCGCATGCCACAACTAGAGAGAAGCCTGTGCACCTCAGTGAAGAGCCCGTGCACTGCAACAAGCACTGCAATGAAAGATCATGCCACAACGAAGATCCTGCATGCCACAATGAAAGACCCCGCATGCCGCAGGGAAAAATCCCTCATGCCACAATGAAGACCCGACACAGCCAAATAAATAAATAAATAAATATTAAAAAAATAATAAGATGAGAATAAAAACTCAAATGTGGAAATCAAAGCCTTAAGAAAAGCATTAAGTAAAACTTGTATCACTGGATTTTAAATCCTAAATCGATGAAAAAGATCATTAAATTAGTTTTAAATTGGATGTTTTGTACATGATGTTGTAATTACCACATTATTGAAGTTAAATAAGTTTATGTCTTTCAAAATAGCAATGACGATTGGCATAAACCTTGGGTTTAAAATTTAAATTGGGCATTGTCTCCTAGAATGTCAGACTGAGAGCCACATTTTGGGGAAATGATTATTAAGGGTTTAGGAAAGTAGTAGCTGCCACAAAGCCAGAAACCTGTCCCTTTAAATTTTTTTTTTCCGAAGTCCTGAGTAGTGCTAGATATGTTTTATTCACCCCTTTTAGGCTGAATCTCATAAGAAAGGTTATTTTAGGAAAAATATTAAAATTTTTTTTTTTTATGAAATATAGGTGATTGTAACTCAACTAATTGACCAAGGCTTGGAAAAAGCCATATATGTGTATATAGACATCTGTTCAACTTACTAAAATTTAATTTTTATTTTTTTGCTACTTGCTAAAACAAAGCTTCATCTTTATAAGAACAAAAGTAACCGTTACTCATCAGGATTATCTAAAATCATATAAAATAACAAAATATCTTCAACTTGGAAATGGAGGAACAAAGATGAGGTGGACCAAGAAAAGGGGTAACAAAATTTAGAATCACTCAGGATTGAGGAGAAAGTAGACAAAAAGGTATCTTTAAATCATTCGGCAGTGACCAAGAACCACACAGTAGGAAGAAAGACCAGTACTCACTGTATAATTGGGGAAAAATGTAAGGAAGAGTGGAGCTATTAGTACCAAGCAAATAGGGGAGTAGCGTATGGGATGACTGAGGCTGATTCTCAAGCTGATACCTATTGACTTGATTATTTGATAGCAGAGGTGGAGAAGTCCATGTAGAAAACACATTGATTGTGGTGAGGAGTACTAATTTATATTAAATAAAAAATGCCACATGAAGCTCATAAAAAACCTGAACATATAAGCCAGTAATAATAAGAAAAAGCATAAATCTGTGAATTAACATAAAAGTTAAAATGACAATAAAATGCTAAGACAGAACGGGTCTATTTAAATGCAGATATGGACCCCATATGACTCTAGTACTTTCATAGAAAAAATAGAGCGCTTTTATGGGTATTTTTGACTCTACAATATATGACAGGAAGAGACGAGACTTAAGATTTTGATTTTAGACCAGAGCTCAGTGGAGTAGTTAACAGAACTTTCAAAACTGAAAAAGCTCTAAGTTTCTTCAAGCAGTCATTGTTTCTGGTTCATTGACTAGAGAGAAATTTTTTTCAGACAACTGAAAATTTATTTATTTAGACACATCTGTGAAATCACTTTTCTGTTGAAAGATAGAAAGACTTTCCAGGTTAGTGTGTAGAAGAGAGTTCTTTTAAATGGAGTACAGAATTTCCTATTCTACATGTGCTTTCATGTCAGTTTTTTAAAATAAGAAATTAAGAGAATGTATGCTTGCTGTTTATTGTGTTAGAAAGGAGCTTTTATCTCTTGCTGATTTTCAAAGATGAATAACAGAGCTGTAGATGAAGTGGTGGACTCTAGGGTTTGGGTCTGGTTAACTTTAACAAGGTAAAGAGGAAGTACTCTTAGCTTTGTTAACTTAAGAATTCCACCTGGAAGGGAGGTTACAGAGCTGCCAGAGTTTGCCTGGTATTATAATTTTATAATGCCCTCATAACTTCAACATTTTTGGGGGGGCTGTGGGTTGAACATGAAATTTAACTCATTCTAGATGTAAATGCTCACTGCAGATGTAAAGTACATTCAATTTTGGTTGAAGGCTTGGACATTTTTGAATGAGATAGAAGACACAAATCAAGTAGGTTAGATTTCTGTGGCTTCCTGGGAGCATTTGGGGAGCAGTATAAAAGCAGGTGCCTATAGTCCTTATTTTCAGAATGGCAGAAAGCACACAAAAGCTATTTAAATCCCTTCTGTTATATGAAGTCCAAATACCTTAAATCCAGTAGATTGAAAAAAAAAAAAAAAACTCCCTACTTTGAAACCAATAATTTTGACAAATTCCAGGGAATTGATACATTTATCTATGATATAAAAGAAAATCTCATTTTTCAGTGTGTGGTTCAAATATGTTTAGAGTATCCATTATGTATTTATTCTTGGGAATACTTATTACTGTGCTAATGGGCATGCCTTATATCAAAAATGGGTGTTTCAGCAGCAGATGTTTAAATTATACTTTCACTCTGTAGCAAGTAAAATCATTTTTGAGTATCAAAATAAATAAATACAGCAGTTTGACTGATAGGTCCCAACTAGAATCTTTAACATAAGACAAAGAACTTTAACGTAAGACAAAAAGAAACTTAACATTTTTTTGGGCAAGTATTACAGGAAGGAATTGCCTACACGTAAGGATGGCCTTACTCATCCAGTTTAAATAGATTGGTATGTGTGATCCGAAGGGCATCTGGTGACTGATAGTTGGGGGGAAATATGTTGAACAGGATTAAGTGTAGGATACTGAAGATAGATTCTTTTAAAATGTTGGAATCATTTTTATGGAATGGTCACTGTTCTTGTTGTACCCAACATGTATGATTCCCTTATATACAGGGATTATTAACCTGGAGCAATGAGTCATCTCAACATTATTATCAGTACAGTTAGCTCTCTATAGTTCATCTGTGGATTATCCACTTAGGTATTATTTGTGACCATTTTTCACTTTTGGATGTAATTGGACCCAATGCTTAGTATGTCCCATAGCCACACTCACCTGCTCAGAATATGTTGTAAATTATATTGGATCAACTATTTTCTACTGGTACTCTATCTTTGTGCTCCCTTTCAGACCATGTAAAATGAAGACTATACAATATGAAAGATTTTTACTGGGCTAAGCAGTACCTATATTTAGAATTGTCAAAAAATTGACTTCTTCAGCAAATTCTTTCAGTTTAATTCATTTATGGTCCCCATGATTCAGTTAAGTTTGGATTCAGTTATTAAAAGGAAAAGCTGTAGAAACTTAACTGAGCTATACTTCCATCCTGGCATTCCCAGGAGGGAATTAGAGCATTACAGGGGTGGGGGAGGGAGGGAGGGAAGGAGGGAGAGAAAGAGATGGGTGGGGTGGGAAACGTGAGTGCAAGCACACTGCGCGCCTGTGTAGGTGGTAAGATTGAGGGCTTAATTCTATCCCCTAGAAAAAAAGTCCCATTTCTCTTTGATCACCAGTCATTGCTAATGCTTTGATAAGAAGACCACATGATGAACACAAATTTACAGTAGAAAAAAATGACTACTTTCTAAAGCCAATGTAGAAGAATGTGGATATCCTTTTCTCTTTTGACTCAGAGTAGACATCAGAAGCATGGAAATGAAGGAAGTGTTGTAAAAGAATTTTTAATGATAACCCCTCACGGTAATAGTTGAAGTACAATTCAGGATGTGTGCTGATGTCTTAATTTCAGTGGCGATGATGAACTGTAATTATGTAAATATATGTGTGTATGTGAATGTGTGTATGTATTTCTTAATTCATTTAATGTAATGGAAATCAAGAGAATGCATCTAGAAGATGTTGGAGAGGGGATCATGTTTTTTAAATTGTTGGATATCTAAACTCAGGGCATCTGATAATCTTGAATAAGTTAAGTCCTGAAAATTCTGGGTAAATGATCTACTATATAGTATTTGAATCTAGAGTTTCAAGTAGACAGCATCCACTTGGTGTTAGGTAATCTGGGTTATATCCTGAGATCCAAATCCCTCTATGAGTAGCATTAAATTTCCTTTGGTGGCAGTATGTGAACAGTTCCTTGATATTTCTCAGTTTCTGAATGTTGTGTCTTTTAGGGTGTTTGCCCTGTGTACATGGCTCTCAGTCACCCATCCTAAGTCTCTGCTTCTTACTTTGAATAATGGAGTTAATCACATTTCTTAATATTTCCTCTTGTGATTCACTGTGAAATTATCCCAACAAGAAGAACTTTGTCCTTTAGAAATTTTGAAAAAATGTTTTGAGGTTAGGTAAATGTAGAGGCAGTAAAATATATTCTGTTCTTTACTTATAATCATCTGTAATTTTATACTGGGAAGTTTTTGCTTTGTGAATGTAATTCATTCAGTATCAATGATTGGTAGCTATGTGTTACTGGCTCACTGCTGCTTAATAGGGTGTATGGTTGAACTTTATTCCATGGGAGCCCATTACACCCCTACATTCAACTAGTGATTATCTAGTGTTCATATGTTCATAATGCGAGACCTTGAGAAAAATTGCAGAGACCTCAAGTCAAACTTTAATTACAACTGTAAAACAACAGTGTAATGCAGTAGAAAGAAGACTGAATAAATACAATATGGAGACTTGTGTTTGATTTCCAGTTTTGTCTCTAACTACCTTTGGCCATGGCAGGTAAGTCATTTAACCTCTATAATTTTTTTTTCTCATGTGTGCAATGTAGGGGTTGAATTTAGGTAACCTCTAAATTCTTTCTAGTTCTAATATTCTATTATTTGTTATTATTAAATACCAAATTGTTTAATTGGCCTTCTGCCATTTTGTCAATTAATTAAAAACCAAAATTCTTATGCAAGTAAATTAATAGCCCAGTGTATTAGCTAAATGGTTACTCAAGAAGTAAGATATGGAATTTTTCAGGATTCTGTTTTGGAACTTGTTAGGATTCTCAAGAGAAAAAGGAGATTATCTCTATCTCCAGCTCCATATCTATCCCTATCTCTCTCTCCCTCTCTCTCTATTTCTCTGTCTATCTAAATATCTATCTAGTTAGCCAATTCTCATATATGTGTGTGTATATACACACACATACATGAATGCACACACGTGTGTGCATGTATGTATAATAAATATATAAATTTACTTATAAATTAAAAAATAGGGTGTTGGCTCACATGATTATGGAGGCTGAGTAGTCCAGACCCAGGAGTTCCAGTCAAGTCTGGAGACCTGAGAACTGGGAGGGCTGATGGTGAAAATTCTAGTCAGTCTGAATTGGAAGGCAGGAGAAGACCAAGGTTCCAGATCAAAGACAATCAGGCAGAGAGAACTTTTTCTTACTCAGACTTTTATTGTATTCAAGGCCTTCAGTGGATTCACTGAGGCCCACCCACATTGGGAAGGGCAGCCTGTTTTTCTCAGTCTACTAATTTAAATATTAATCTCATCCAGAAACACCCTCATAGACATACGCAGAAATAATGTTTAATTAAATAATATGGGCATGATGCAGTCCAGTCAAGTTGACACATGAAATTAACCATCACAGGACTGGAAGTTTCAACTGTAAGGAAAAGTGAGAAAAAGTTTCTTTAAAATTATCTGTTTCATGAGATAACTACAACTAATTTTTTTCCTTTTGAGTTATTAGAAATCATAGTACTGTAAGATATACTGAAATAAACATTGGATATTCCCAGATGACAGAAACAGCATGGCTCTGTAGGAAAGCAGCAGATGATAACATGAATATTTTTGGAAGTAAGATGATTAAATAAAAATTAGAGATTGATGTGGATGAGATATGAGTTTGGTAAAAATAAATGTCAAGTAAAAAATATTATGTGAAGATTAAAATAACTCTTAAGCAAAGCCTTTTGGAAAACTATGAACCTGAGAGATGGAGCTAGAAGGACCTGAGGAGTGAGACTCTGGTCTCTTCAGTCATACTTGTTCAGACAGCCATCATCTTTTACTATTATCTTCTTGGACTCAGGGAGAGAAATGCATATTCACCTGTTGTTGCAGCTTGATATTGTGGAAAGAGTCCTGGGAGAGAAGTCAAAACATCCTGAGCCAAGGCCTGGTGTTTCCACTAAAAAGTTTCCTTTAATTCCACTCAAAAATTCCTTTAACTTCTTTGTACCTCAAGTCCTCATCTATAAAATGTCAATAAATTAATAACTTCCCACCTGACAAGCTCTACAAACGTAAGGTGTTAGTGTTCTTTATTTTCTTTATTATAGACGTTTTTCTCGTTGGTTTACTTTAAACTTTTTATAGCGAAGCAAGAATTAGTGGAGTGATGTTTATTTGCTCCTTACTGTGTTTATACTACGTTGGCATGATAATTTACTTAGAAACATAGTGGAATTTACAATAAATAAATTTAATTTTGCTTCATTTAAAGCTGAATAAGAGGAAGGGAAATATGACTATTTTCATATATTTTCCTCTGGAAATATCTAATCATGAAAAAGTGGCTATTTTTGACCTACATTCAGTATTAACTACCATCTGAAGAACCTTTTTATAACTTTCAGAAACCTAAACCTCAATGTTGAAAGGTCTTCCAGGTTTTTTTAGGAAGGGATGATATGTTAATAAGAAGTCCACGAACAGGACATGCCTAAATTAGCCCTGAGTTCACTGTGGAGTAGAATAGATTTTCCTTGGAAATACAGGTTTAGTCTGCAGATTTTCAACGGAGCTCTGATACAGGGGCATAAGTGATTGTTCTTTTAAAGCCACTAGTTTTAATGTGCTTCTTATTTCAGTAAGAGCTCATTGATGTGAGGGTGTAATTTCCTTTAGAAAAAGAAGTATGTGTTACTCATATTTAAGTATGTAGGTAGTCAGGTACCTGGGTGCTCAAGTAGCATATTTTGTGAAAATTTTAATAAATACAGAAAATTCCAAGAATAATATAATACCATCTAGAATTAACAAACATTGTTTTAATTTTTTTCTTAAAATTTTATTACTAAAATAATGCTCTTTTGATTTTTCACCAGAGCCAACTACTGTCATGGATTTAGAATGTATCCTTATGATTCACGAATCATGAATAACATAACTGTGCTTTGTGCATATTAGAAATATTTGAGTGGATGTGAATATGCTTCAGATATTTCTCTATGATTTGCTTTCTTATTCAGTATTGTTTTTGTGATCTATATATGTGGATATATTTAGATTTAATTTATTCATTGTATTGGTTATATAGTATTCATTGGTACAACTGATTTATTTGTCCATTCCCCTATTGATGAGTATTTAGGATGTTTCTAGAATTTTTTAAAAACAAATAAGGCTACAGTGAACATTCTTCACTTGTCTGGAAAAGACTGTTGTCTGAGACATATGTGTAAGAGTTTCACTAGGTTATGTATTTGATTAGAATTGCTGAGCCATTGTAAACTCTGTGAGAAATTGCAACACTGCTCCCCAGTGTGACTTTTACTCATATCTGAATAAATAGGACACTTAATGGCCCTACATCCTTGCCAAGTATTGATAGGTTTTTACATTTTTGCTATTATAATGGGTATGAAATAATGTGACATGTTCTGTTTTATTTCACATTATTTCTGATTATTAGTAAGGTCAGGCAACTTTGCAGATATATATTTGCCAGATATATTTGGCTCTTCTGTTAATTTGCTTATTTTTCGTTTTGGTTGCTTGCCTTTCTCTTTTTGCTTTCTTGGAATTCTTTATGTGTTCTGGATAATGTTTCTTTGTTTGCTATATGTACTGCAAATCTTTTCTCCTTGTCGATGTCTTCTCTTTTAAATTTTTTAATGGTGTCTTTGGTAGGCAGCCTCTGAGTTGACTCCCAATGATTCCTACCTCCTGGTATTCGTGACCTTTTGTAATCTCTTCCCCTTGAGTGTGAGCTGGACTTATTGGTTCACTTTCAACAAATAGACCGTGGAAAAACTGGTGGGATGTCATTCTGAGTAGGTTGTAAAACAACTGTGGCTTCCATATTGGGTTCTCTCTGTTTTGTGCATATATGTTTTGCTTGTTCTGAAATCATGTCATGAGTAGTCCTGTGCAGGGACTCATATGGTGAGGAACTGAGCCTTTTGCCAAACATCCACGTGAATGAACTTGGAAGCAGATCCTCCACTTCCAGTTGAGTCTTCAGAAACTACAGCCTGGATAACACTTCGATTACAAATTTTTGAGAAATCCCAAACCAGTATCATGGAGCCAAGCCATTCCAGATTCCTGATCCTGAGAAATTATGTGAAATAATAAATATTTGTGGTTTAACCAGCAAAGTTTTGGGGGTAATTTGTTAAGCAGCCGTAGTTAACTACTAGGACAGTATCTTGTCATAGGAATTTAAAATTTGGTTTGATGAAAAAAATCAATATTTATAAAATTTTTTTGTCATATAAATTCTAGCCTTAAATTTATAAAGATATTTTTTTGAAAGTTTTTTCTCATGGATTTCTTTGTTATGTTCCACTTTCAGCTTGATTACGGTATGTTGAGGTTTTATATTTTTGTTGGATAATCTTGTTGAATTGTCAACAATAATGTGGATATTATTTACTTATTTTAATACCTTCTTGATAGGTTCCCTTGGGGTTTCTATGTAAACAAACATGTAATCAGCACATAATTACTACTTCAAATCTTCCATTCTGATATATTTTAAAAATCAGCTTTATTGAGATATGATTTCAATTATAAATTAGTCAATTTTAAAGTTTTGATGAGTTTTGACGTATGTATACAGTATGTAATCACCGTTATAATCATGGTATAGGACATTTACATAACCCTCGAAAGTCTTTCATCCCCCTTTGCAGTTAATTGCTTCCTACCGCCCATAGCTCCTGGCAACCACTGATCTACTTTTTAATAGTGTAGTTTTAAATTCTCTAAAATTTCATTTAAATGAACATACAATATGGGATCTTTTGTGTCTGACTTTATTTCAGCTAGCATAGTGTGTTGAGATTCCCGTATTACCGAGTGTATCAGTAGATGGTTTCTTTTTATTGCTGATTAATATTTCATTATATGTGCATACTACAGTCTGTTTATCCACAAAAGATTGACATTTGAATTGTTCCAGTTGGTGATTGTTACGAATAAATCACCTATGGTGATTCAAATTCAAGTATTTACGTGGACATATATTTTCCTGTCTCTTGGGTAAGTACTTAAGAGTAGAATTGCTGGGTCAAATGCTAAGTGTGTGTTTAACTCTATAAGATACTGCCAAACGGTTTTCTAAAATGATTTTACACTTTGCATCTCCACCATCAGTTTTGAGTTCCAGTGGTTCCATATCCTTGCCAAAATTCGGTTTTGTCAGTTGTTTCAACTTATCCACTCTAATGCGTGTGTAGTGGTATATCTCATTGTGGTTTTATTTGCATTTCCCTAATGACTAATGATGTTGAGTGTCTTTTCATGGTTTATTTGCCGTGTGTATACCTTCTTTGGTACATAACCTATTTGAATCTATTGCCCATTAAAAATTGTGTTGTTTATATTCATATTATTGAGTTGTAAGAGGTTTTTATATTTTATATTTTGAATCTTTTGTCAAGTGTATGCTTTGAATATATTTTCTCCCAACCTGTGGCTTGTTTTTTCCTTTCCTTAACAGTGTCTTAATAGTGTCTATAAAAGAGGAAGGCATTTAATTTTGGTATAGTCCAACTTATCAATCTTGTATAGTTTGAGCTTTTTATGTCCTATGTAAGAAATCTAACTTAAAGACACTAAGATTTTCCTCTGTGCCTTCTTCTGGAAGTTTTATAATTTTATTTACACTTAGGCTATATTCTGTTTCAAGTTACTTTTTGTAAATGGTATGTGCTGTGGATTGAATTGCATTTTTTTGCATATAGATACTTGTGCTGGTACCATTTGTTGAAAAGACTCACTTCTCCTTTGAACTGCCTTGGCACTTATCAAAAAAAAAATGACCATAGAAGTGTGGGTCTATTTTGGGACTCCCTATTCTGTTTCATTGATATGAGATAAGTATATGTTTTTAAACGGTCAAATTATAAGGAGAAAATTAGAGACCTTTAAGTCTACTTTCATAGTTAAAAAAAAAGTTTCTCTTTAATCTTTCTGGAAATGATAATTGTCTATAATGTGATGTGACTGTAAAGTTTATTTCTTCTAAATGTATCTGCAATTGCCACTTGCCACTTACTGACTTCTTTTACCTCTGATTTCAAATATCACTCTAACCAAACATTTATATCTATATCTTTATCTGTCACATATATGTACATTCATTAAGTATGAGTATTTCTGTTCCTAAGAAAGGCTGTTATTTTGTTCTGTTACTCTAGTTTTCCATTTCTCCAGCAGTATCATGTTGTTTTCATGTACAATATTATAGTTATGTTTTATGGTGGAGAAAATCTTCTTTAAATATTTCTCTTGTTCAAAACTTTATTGGCTATCACATCACATTCACTCTTCCAGCTGTTCTTTCTACATCTTGAAAAAATACATTGTTCCATGATTTTGTTCCTTAGTAGAGAACTGCTAACACTTTCCTTTTTTAGAAAAGGTATGATTGATATTTTTCAGCTTATGCACACTGAGAGAAGGCAACTCCACAGGCTATAAAGGAATCAGGCAGAACAAGTTTGGGCATGCCTTCACAGTGTAAACAAATCTGTCTACAGATGTGTTTCTGAAATAATGCGTTTAATAATAATACACTGTAAATAATGTGGTGTCCTATGGCCCCTGGGCATCCAACTATAACTCAAAGTATAATTTCTAAAGCACAGGACAGTAGGGTTAATAAAAACCAGAACCGTAGAGCAGCTTGATTTCCTACATCTCCTACTACATGATTCAGAAATATTGTGTAAAGTATGTGAACCTAGAATATGTTTCATATCTAATCAGAGTTTCCTGATCATCTTTTGAATGTAGGAGCTTCAGGGTCAATAGCTGCTGATTGGTTTTCATTTGTCCTTTTTCATAATTCTCCAGTGACAGGTCTTAAAACCAATAGGAATTCTTATTGGTACACTGAGTCTAAAATTTTCTGGCTTGTAATCAAACCTCAGTATCATCTACGGTAATCTTTTCTGGACATGTTTTCCTTTAAATACTGTGCTATCTCTTAATGCTGTGTTACCTCTCCTGGCTTGAGATTCCAGGGTGTTAAATATGGATGTACATCTTTCATCAGTATGGATGTCCATCATACACTGTTGATCATCATAATGCATCTGCTGATGT
The DNA here is from genome assembly GCF_949752795.1 of Hyperoodon ampullatus. Classification (NCBI taxonomy): domain Eukaryota; kingdom Metazoa; phylum Chordata; class Mammalia; order Artiodactyla; family Ziphiidae; genus Hyperoodon; species Hyperoodon ampullatus. Next base: position 139,363,813 of record NC_136914.1, read on the forward strand.
CATCCAGTTTTAACTCTGTTAGGCTGTAATGCTATTGGGGCCTATTGCAGTAAGAGTGGGACTTTGTGTAGGAATGACAATGGGTGGGGCTCACAAGGTCATGGATTCAGAGGTAGTAACAGCATAATTCACAAACTCTAGATGTGCTTGAAGGAAATATTTTTTCTGCTTAACCTATCATTAACACATTTTTTTCTCTTTACAACATTATCTGTACAAACATAGTTTAAATATCAGAATAACATTCTCTTTTGTATACATACCATAATATATTTAATAAATGCAAACCATTTTCCTATTTAACTGTTTCTAAAATTCTGCTCTTTTCAAAAACCTGATGAGTGTGTTAAAGAATATCACTAAATTGCTTATCACAAATGTTTTACAATTTTCAATTTCCCTAGCAAACAATATATGAGACTGTAATCAGTATCAGATTTTAATTAATTATTTATTTTTCAGTTATGTTTTTAAATTAAATTTTATTGGACTATAGTTGATTTACAATATTGTGTTAGTTTCAGGGGTACAGTAAAGTCAATCAGTTATACATATGCATATATCCACTCTTTTTTAGGTTCTTTTCCCATATAAGTCATTACAGAGTATTGAGTAGAGTTCCCTGTGCTTTACAGTAGGTTCTTATTAGTTATCTATTTTATATATAGTAGTGTGTATATGTCACTCCCAGTCTCCCAATTTATCACCCGCCCCTCCCCAACTTCCACCTTGGTAACCGTAAGTTTGCTTTCTACATCTGTGACTTTATTTCTGTTTTGTAAATAAGTTCATTTATACCATTTTTTTAGGTTCCACGTATAAGCAATATCACATGATATTTGTCTTTCTCTGTCTGACTTACTCCACTCAATATGACAATCTCTGGGTCCATCTGTGTTGCTGCAGATGGCATTATTTTGTTCTTTTTTATGGCTGAGTAATATTCCATTGTATATATATACACCACATCTTCTTTATCCATTCATCCATCAGTGGACATGTAGGTTGATTCCATGTCCTTGCTATTGTAAATAGTGCTGCAGTGGAGTGCATCTATCTTATCAAATTATGGATTACTCCAGATATATGCCCGGGAGTGGGATTACTGGATCATATGGTACCTCTATTTTTATTTTTTTAAGGAACCTCCATACCGTTCTCCATAGTGGCTGTACAGTTTACATTCACACCAACAGTGTAGAAGGGTTCACTTTCTCCACACCCTCTCCCCTCTCCAGTATTTATTGTTTGTAGATTTTTTGGATGATGGCTATTCTGACCATGTGAGGTGATACCTCATGTAGTTTTGATTTACATTCCTCTAATTATTCGTGTTTGTTGGCAATTTGTGTATCTTCTTTGGAGAAATGTCTGTTTAGCTCTTCTGCCAATTTTCAGATTTGGTTGTTTATTTTTTTGATATTGAGCTGCATGAGCTGCTTGTAAAGTTTGGAGATTAATCCAGTTGTTTCATATGCAAATATTTTCTCCCATTCTGAGGGTTGGCTTTTCATCTTGATTATGTTTACCTTTGTTGGGCAAAATCTTTTAATTTTCATTAGGTCCCATTTGTTTATTTGTGTTTTACTTCCATTTCTCTAGGAGGTGGGTCAAAAAGGATCTTGCTGTGATTTATGTCATAGAGTGTTCTGCCTATGTTTTCCTCTAAGAGTTTGATAGTGTCTGGCCTTTTATTGAGGTCTTTAATCCATTTTGAGTTTATTTTTGTGTATGGTATTACGGCATGTTCTAAATTCATTCTTTTACTTGTACCTGTCCAGTTTTCCCAGCACCACTTATTGAAGAGGCTGTCTTCTCCATTGTGTATTCTTGCCTCCTTTATTAAAAATAAGGTGACCATATGTGCATGGGTTTGTCTCTGGGCTTTCTATCCTGTTCCATTGATCTATATTTCTGTTTTTGTGCCAGTACCGTACTGTCTTTATTACTGTAGCTTTGTAGTATAGTCTGAAGCCTGGGAGCCTGATACTTCCAGCTCCATTTTTCTTTCTCAAGATTGCTCTGGCTATATGGTGTCTTTTGTGTTTCCAAACAAATTGTGCAATTTTTTGTTCTACTTCTGTGAAAATTGCCATTGGTAGCTTAATGGGATTGCATTGAATCTGTAGATTGCTTTGGGTAGTAGAGTCATTTTCACAATGTTGATTCTTCCAATCCAAGAACATGGTATATCTCTCCATATGTTTGTATGATCTTTAATTTCTTTCATCAGTGTCTTATAGTTTTCTGCATACAGGTCTTTTGTCACCTTAGGTAGGTTTATTCCTAGGTATTTTATTCTTTTTGTTACAGTGGTAAATGGGAGTGTTCTCTTAATTTCTCTTTCAGATTTTTCATCATTAGCATATAGGGATGAAAGAGATTTCTGTGCATTCATCTTGTATCCTGCTACTTTACCAAATTCATTGATTAGCTCTAGTAGTTTTCTGGTAGCATCGTTAGGACTCTCTATATATAGTATCATGTCATCGGCAAATGGTGACAGCTTTCCTTCTTCTTTTCCGACTTGGATTCAATTTATTTCTTTTTCTTCTCTGATTGCTGTGGCGAAAAATTCCAAAACTATGTTGTATAATAGTGATGAGAGTGGACAACCTTGTCTTGTTGCTAATCTTAGAGGAAATGGTTTCAGTTTTTCACCATTGAGAACAATGTTGGCTGTGGGTTTGTCATATATGGCCTTTATTATGTTGAGGTAAATTCCCTTTATGCCTACTTTCTGGAGGGTTTTTATCATAGATGTGTGTTGAATTTTATCAAAAGCTTTTTCTGCATCCATTGAGATGATCATATGGTTTCTCTCCTTCAGTTTTTTAATATGGTTTATCGCATTGATTGATTTGCATGTACTGAAGAAAGCTTGCATTCCTGGGATAAGCCCCACTTGACCATGGTGTATGATCCTTTTAATATGCTGTTGGATTCTGTTTGCTAGTATTTTGTTGAGAATTTTGCATCTATGTTCATCACTAATATTGGCCTGTAGTTTTCTTTCCTTGTGACATCTTTGTCTGGTTTTGGTGTCAGGGTGAATGTGGCCTAGTAGATTGACTTTGGGAGTGTTCCTCCCTCTGCTATGTTTTGGAAGAGTTTGAGAAAGATAGGTGTTAGCTCTTCTCTAAATGTTGGATAGAATTCACCTGTGAAGCCATCTGTTCCTGGGCTTTTGTTTGTTGGAAGATTTTTAATCACAGTCTCAATTTCAGTGCTTGTGATTTGTCTGTTCATATTTTTTATTTCTTCCTGGTTCAGTCTTGGAAGGTTGTGCTTTTCTAAGAATTTCTCCATTTCTTCCAGGTTGTCCATTTTATTGGCATAGAGTTGTTTGTAGTAATCTCTCATGATCCTTTGTATTTCTGCAGTGTCAGTTGTTACTTCTCCTTTTTCATTTCTACTTCTATTGATTTGAGTCTTCTCCCTTTTTTCTTGATGAGTCTGGCTAATGGTTTATCAATTTTGTTTATTTTATCAAAGAACCAGCTTTTAGTTTTATTGATCTTTGCTATCATTCCCTTCATTTCTTTTTCTTTTTTTGTGTTTTTTTTTTAATTTTTTAAATTTTTTTGCTTTATAACAAATTTCATCAGTTATACATATACATATGTTCCCATATCCCCTCCCTTTTGCGTCTCCCTCCCACCCTCCCTATCCCACCCCTCCAGGCGGTCACAAAGCACCGAGCTGATCTCCCTGTGCTATGCAGCTGCTTCCCACTAGCTATCTACCTTACGTTTGGTAGTGTCTATATGTCCATGCCTCTCTTTCACTTTGTCACAGCTTACCCTTCCCCCTCCCCATATCCTCAAGTCCATTCTCTAGTAGGTCTGTGTCTTTATTCCTGTCTTACCCCTATGTTCTTCATGACATTATTTTTTCTTAACTTCCATATATATGTGTCAGCATACAGTATTTGTCTTTCTCTTTCTGACTTACTTCACTCTGTATGACAGACTCTAGGTCCATCCACCTCATTACAAATAGCTCAATTTCATTTCTTTTTATGGCTGAGTAATATTCCATTGTATATATGTGCCACATCTTCTTTACCCATTCATCCGATGATGGACACTTAGGTTGTTTCCATCTCCAGGCTATTGTAAATAGGGCTGCTATGAACATTTTGGTACATGTCTATTTTTGAATTATGGTTTTCTCAGGGTATATGCCCAGTAGTGGGATTGCTGGGTCATATGGTAGTTCTATTTGTAGTTTTTTAAGGAACCTCCATACCGTTCTCCATAGTGGCTGTACCAATTCACATTCCCACCAGCAGTGCAAGAGTGTTCCCTTTTTTCCACACCCTCTCCAGCATTTATTGTTTCTAGATTTTTTGATGATGGCCATTCTGACTGGTGTGAGATGATATCTCATTGTAGTTTTGATTTGCATTTTTCTAATGAGTAAAGATGTTGAGCATCCTTTCGTGTGTTTGTTGGCAGTTTGTATATCTTCTGTGGAGAAATGTCTATTTAGGTCTTCTGCCCATTTTTGGATTGGGTTGTTTGTTTTTTTGTTATTGAGCTGCATGAGCTGCTTATAAATTTTGGAGATTAATCCTTTGTCAGTTGCTTCATTTGCAAATATTTTCTCCCATTCTGAGGGTTGTCTTTTGGTCTTGTTTATGGTTTCCTTTGCTGTGCAAAAGCTTTGAAGTTTCATTAGGTCCCATGTGTTTATTTTTGTCTTTATTTCCATTTCTCTAGGAGGTGGGTCAAAAAGGATCTTGCTGTGATTTATGTCATAGAGTGTTCTGCCTATGTTTTCCTCTAAGAGTTTGATAGTTTCTGGCCTTACATTTAGGTCTTTAATCCATTTTGAGCTTATTTTTGTGTATGGTGTTAGGGAGTGATCTAATCTCATACTTTTACATGTCCCTATCCAGTTTTCCCAGCACCACTTATTGAAGAGACTGTCCTTTCTCTACTGTACATTCCTGCCTCCTTTATCAAAGATAAGGTGACCATATGTCCGTGGGTTTATCTCTGGGCTTTCTATCCTGTTCCATTGATCTATCTTTCTGTTTTTGTGCCAGTAACATACTGTCTTGATTACTGTAGCTTTGTAGTATAGTCTGAAGTCAGGGAGCCTGATTCCTCCAGCTCCATTTTTCGTTCTCAAGATTGCTTTGGCTATTCGGGGTCTTTTGTGTTTCCATACAAATTGTGAAATTTTTTGTTCTAGTTCTGTGAAAAATGCCAGTGGTAGTTTGATAGGGATTGCATTGAATTTGTAGATTGCTTTAGGTAGTAGAGTCATTTTCACAATTTTGATTCTTCCAATCCAAGAACATGGTACATCTCTCCATCTATTTGTATCATCTTTAATTTCTTTCATCAGTGTCTTATAATTTTCTGCATACAGGTCTTTTGTCTCCTTAGGTAGGTTTATTCCTAGATATTTTATTCTTTTTGTTGCAATGGTAAATGGGAGTGTTTCCTTGATTTCACTTTCAGATTTTTCATTAGTATATAGGAATGCCAGAGATTTCTGTGTATTAATTTTGTATCCTGCAACTTTACCAAATTCATTGATTAGCTCTAGTAGTTTTCTGGTAGCATCTTTAGGATTCTCTATGTATAGTATCATGTCATCTGCAAACAGTGACAGCTTTACTTCTTCTTTTCCAATTTGGATTCCTTTTATTTCCTTTTCTTCTCTGATTGCTGTGGCTAAAACTTCGAAAACGATGTTGAATAAGAGTGGTGAGAGTGGGCAACCTTGTCTTGTTCCTGATCTTAGTGGTAATGGTTTCAGTTTTTCACCATTGAGGACGATGCTGGCTGTGGGTTTGTCATATATGGCCTTTATTATGTTGAGGAAAGTTCCCTCTATGCCTACTTTCTGCAGGGTTTTTATCATAAATGGGTGTTGAATTTTGTCGAAAGCTTTCTCTGCATCTATTGAGATGATCATATGGTTTTTCTCCTTCAATTTGTTAATATGGTGTATCACGTTGATTGATTTGTGTATATTGAAGAATTCTTGCATTCCTGGAATAAACCCCACTTGATCATGGTGTATGATCCTTTTAATGTGCTGTTGGATTCTGTTTGCTAGTATTTTGTTGAGGATTTTTGCATCTATGTTCATCAGTGATATTGGCCTGTAGTTTTCTTTCTTTGTGACATCCTTGTCTTGTTTTGGTATCAAGGTGATGGTGGCCTCTAGAATGAGTTTGGGAGTGTTCCTCCCTCTGCTATATTTTGGAAGAGTTTGAGAAGGATAGGTGTTAGCTCTTCTGTAAATGCTTGATAGAATTCGCCTGTGAAGGCATCTGGTCCTGGGCTTTTGTTTGTTGGAAGATTTTTTATCACAGTTTGAATTTCAGTGCTTGTGATTGGTCTGTTCATATTTTCTATTTCTTCCTGATTCAGTCTTGGCAGGTTGTGCATTTCTAAGAATTTGTCCATTTCTTCCAGGTTGTCCATTTTATTGGCATAGAGTTGCTTATAGTAATCTCTCATGATCTTTTGTATTTCTGCAGTGTCAGTTGTTACTTCTCCTTTTTCATTTCTAATTCTATTGATTTGAGTCTTCTCCCTTTTTTTCTTGATGAGTCTGGCTAATGGTTTATCAATTTTGTTTATCTTCTCAAAGAAACAGCTTTTAGTTTTATTGATCTTTGCTATCGTTTCCTTCATTTCTTTTTCATTTATTTCTGATCTGATTTTTATTATTTCTTTCCTTCTGCTAACTTTGGGATGTTTTTGTTCTTCTTTCTCTAATTGCTTTAGGTGCAAGGTTAGGTTGTTTATTCGAGATGTTTCCTGTTTCTTAAGGTGGGATTTTATTGCTATAAACTTCCCTCTTAGAACTGCTTTTGCTGCATCCCATACGTTTTGGGTCGTCGTGTCTCCATTGTCATTTGTTTCTAGGTATTTTTTAATTTCCTCTTTGATTTCTTCAGTGATCCCTTCGTTATTAAGTAGTGTATTGTTTAGCCTCCATGTGTTTGTATTTTTTACATCTCTTTTCCTGTAATTGATATCTAGTCTCATAGCATTGTGGTCGGAAAAGATACTTGATACAATTTCAATTTTCTTAAATTTACCAAAGCTTGATTTGTGCCCCAAGATATGACCTATCCTGGAGAATGTTCCATGAGCACTTGAGAAAAATGTGTATTCTGTTGTTTTTGGATGGAATGTCCTATAAATATCAATTAAGTCCATTTTGTTTAATGTATCATTTAAAGGTTGTGTTTCCTTATTTATTTTCATTTTGGATGATCTGTCCATTGGTGAAAGTGGGGTGTTAAAGTCCCTTACTATGATTGTGTTACTGTCGATTTCTCCTTTTATGGCTGTTCGTATTTGCCTTATGTATTGAGGTGCTCCTATGTTGGGTGCATAAATATTTACAATTGTTAAATCTTCTTCTTGGATCGATCCCTTGATCATTATGTAGTGTCCTTCTTTGTCTCTTCTGGTAGTGTTTATTTTAAAGTCTATTTTGTCTGATATGAGAATTGCTACTCCAGCTTTCTTTTGGTTTCCATTTGCATGGAATATCTTTTTCCATCCCCTTACTTTCAGTTTGTATGTGTCTCTAGGTCTGAAGTGGCTCTCTTGTAGACAGCATATATATGGGTCTTCTTTTTGTATCCATTCAGCCACTCTGTGTCTTTTGGTGGGAGCATTTAGTCCATTTACATTTAAGGTAATTATCGATATGTATGTTCCTATTCCCATTTTCTTAATTGTTTTGGGTTCGTTATTGTAGGTCTTTTCCTTCTGTTGTTTCTTGCCTAGAGAAGTTCCTTTAGCATTTGTTGTAAAACTGGTTTGGTGGTGCTGAACTCTCTCAGCTTTTGCTTGTCTGTAAACATTTTAATTTCTCCATCAAATCTGAATGAGATCCTTGCTGGGTACAGTAATCTTGGTTGCAGGTTTTTCTCCTTCATCACTTTAATTATATCCTGCCACTCCTTTCTGGCTTGTAGAGTTTCTGCTGAGAGATCAGCTGTTATCCTGATGGGGATTCCCTTGTGTGTTATTTGTTGTTTTTACCTTGCTGCTTTTAATATGATTTCTTTGTGTTTAATTTTTGACAGTTTGATTAATATGTGTCTTGGCATATTTCTCCTTGGATTTATTCTGTATGGGACACTCTCTGCCTCCTGGACTTGATTAACTATTTCCTTTCCCATATTAGGGAAGTTTTCAACTATAATCTCTTCAAATATTTTCTCAGTCCCTTTCTTTTTCTCTTCTTCTTCTGGAACCCCTATAATTCGAATGTTGGCACGTTTAATGTTGTCCCAGAGGTCTCTGAGGCTGTCCTCTGTTCTTTTCATTCTCTTTTCTTTACTTTGCTCTGCAGCAGTTATTTCCACTATTTTATCTTCCACCTCACTTATCCGTTCTTCTGCCTCAGTTATTCTGCTATTGATCCCATCTAGAGTATTTTTTATTTCATTTATTGTGTTTTTAATCGATGCTTGATTCATCTTTAGTTCTTCTAGGTCCTTGTTAACTGTTTCTTGCATTGTGTCTATTCTATTTCCAAGATTTTGGATCTTTGAAATAGAATCTTGGATCATTTTTACCATCATTATTCTGAATTCTTTTTCAGGTAGACTGCCTATTACCTCTTCATTTGTTAGGTCTGGTGGGTTTTTATCTTGCTCCTTCTCCTGCTGTGTGTTTTTCTGTCTTCTCATTTTGCTTATGTTACTGTGTTTGGGGTCTCCTTTTTGCAGGCTGCAGGTTCGTAGTTCCCGTTGTTTTTGGTGTCTGTCCCCAGTGGCTAAGGTTGGTTTAGTGGGTTGTGTAGGCTTCCTGGTGGAGGGGACTAGTGCCTGTGTTCTGGTGGATGAGGCTGGATCTTGTCTTTCTGGTGGGCAGGTCCACGTCTCGTGGTGTGTTTTGGGGTGTCTGCGGACTTTTTATGATTTTAGGCCACCTCTCTGCTAATGGGTGGCGTTGTGTTCCTGTCTTGCTAGTTGTTTGGCATAGGGTGTCCAGCACTGTAGCTTGCTGGTCGTTGAGTGAACCTGGGTGCTGGTGTTGAGATGGAGATCTCTGGAAGGTTTTCGCCGTTTGATATTATGTGGAGCTGGGAGGTCTCTTGTGGACCAGTGTCCTGAAGTTGGCTCTCCCACCTCAGAGGCACAGCACTGACTCCTGGCTCCTCAATTTGGGATGATTTGTTGTCTATTCATGTATTCCACAGATGCAGGGTACATCAAGTTGATTTTGGAGCTTTAATCCGCTGCTTCTGAGGCTGCTGGGAGAGGTTTCCCTTTCTCTTCTTTGTTCTCACAGCTCCTGGGTCTCAGCTTTGGATTTGGCCCCGCCTCTGCGTGTAGGTCGCCGGAGTGCGTCTGTTCTTCGCTCAGACAGGACAGGGTTAAAGGAGCAGCCTCTTCGGGGACTCTGGCTCACTCAGGCCGGGCGGGAGGGAGGGGCACGGAGTGCAGGGCGAGCCTGCAGCGGCAGAGGTCGGCGTGACGTTGCACCAGCCCGAGGCGCGCCGTGCTTTCTCCCAGGGAAGCCGCCCCTGGATCCCGGGACCCCGGCAGTGGCGGGCTGCACAGGCTCCCGGAAGGGCGGTGTGTACAGTGACCTTCGCTCGCACACAGGCTTCTTGGCGGCGGCAGCAGCAGCCCCAGCGTCCCACGCCCGTCACTGGGCTCCGCGCTTTCAGTCGTGACTCGCGCCCGTCTGTGGAGCCCCTTTAAGCAGCGCTCTTAATCCCCTCTCCTCGCGCACCAGAAAACCAAGAGGGAAGAAAAAGTCTCTTGCCTCTTCGGCAGCTCCAGAGTTTTCCCGGACTCCCTCCCGGCTAGCTGTGGCACATTAGCCCCCTTCAGGCTGAGTTCTCACCGCCAGCCCCAGTCCTCTCCCTGCGCTCTGACCGAAGCCCGAGCCTCAGCTTCCAGCGCCGCCCGCCCCGGCGGGCGAGCAGACAAGCCTCTCGGACTGGTGAGTGCCGCTCGGCACCGCTCCTCTGTGCGGGAATCTCTCCGCTTTGCCCTACCCAGGTATGTGGGGAGTTTCTTGCCTTTTGGGAGGTCTGGGGTCTTCTGCCAGCGTTCAGTAGGTGTTCTGTAGGAGTTGTTCCACGTGTAGCTGTATTTCTGGTGTATCAGTGGGGAGGAAGGTGATCTCCGCGTCTTACTCTTCTGCCATCTTACCCGGAAGTCTCTTTTTCCTTTATTGTTGATCTGATCTTTATGGTTTCTTTCCTTCTGCTAACTTTGGGTTTTTTTGTTCTCGTTTCTTCAGTTGCTTTAGGTGTAAGTTTAGGTTGTTTATTTGAGATGTTTCTTGTTTCTTGAGGTAAGATTTTATTGCTATAAACTTCCCTTTTAGAACTGCTTTTCCTGCATCATATAGGTTTTGGTTCATTGGGTTTTCATTGTCATTTGTTTCTAGGTATTTTTTGATTTCCTCTGTGATTTCTTCAGTGTTCTCTTGGTTACTAAGTAGTGTATTGTTTAGCCTCCGTGTGTTTGTACTTTTTACACATTTTTTTCCTGTAGTTGATATCCAGTCTCATATCACTGTGGTCAGAAAAGATACTTGATACGATTTCAATTTTCTTAAATTTGCCAAGGCTTGATTTGTGACACAGGATATGATCTATCCTGGAGAATGTTACCTGAGCAATTGGGAAGAAAGTGTATTCTGGTGTTTTTGGATGGAATATCCTATAAATATCAATTAAGTCCATCTTGTGTAATGTATCGTTTAAAGCTTGTGTTTCCTTATTTACTTTCATTTTTGTTGATGTGTCCATTGGTGAAAGTGGGGTGTTAAAGTCCCCTACTAGGATTGTGTTACTGTTGATTTCCCCTTTTATGGATGTTAGTATTTGCCTTATGTATTGAGGTGCTCCTATGTTGGGTGCATAAATATTTACAATTTTTATATCTTCTGTTTGGATTGATCCCTTGATCATTATGTAGTGTCCTTCTTTGTCTCTTGTAATATTCTTTGTTTTAAAGTTTATTTTGTCTGATACGAGAATTGCTACTCCAGCTTTCTTTTCATTTCCATTTGCATGGAATATCTTTTTCCATCCCCTCACTTTCAGTCTGTATGTGTCCCTAGGTCTGAAGTGGGTCTCTGTAGACAGCATATATATGGGTCTTGTTTTTCTATCCATTCAGTGAGTCTGTGCTTTTGGTTGGAGCATTTAATCCATTTATATTTAAGGTAATTATATGTATGTTCCTATTACCATTTTCTTAATTGTTTTGGGTTTGTTACTGTAGGTCTTTTCCTTCTTTTGTGTTTCCTGCCTAGAAAAGCTCCTTTAGCATTTGTTGCAAATGTGGTTTGGTGGTGCTGAATTCTCTTAGCTTTTGCTTGTCTGCAAAGGTTTTAATTTCTCCATTCTATCTGAATGAGATCCTTGCTGGGTAGAGTAATCTTTTTTTTTTTTTTTTTTTTTTTTTTTTGGTACACGGGCCTCTCACTGCTGTGGCCTCTCCCGTTGTGGAGCACAGACTCCGGACGCGCAGGCTCAGCGGCCATGGCTCAGTGGCCCAGCTGCTCCGCGGCATGCGGGATCCTCCTGGACCGGGGCACGAACCCGTGTCCCCTGCATCAGCAGGCAGACTCTCAACCACTGCGCCACCAGGGAAGCCCTGGGTAGAGTAATCTTGATTGTATCTTTTTCCATTTCCTCTGTTTAAATATGTTCTTCCCCTGCCTTCTGGCTTGCAGAGTTTCTGCTGAAAGATCAGCTGTTAACCTTATGGGGAGTCCCCTGTATGTTATTTGTTGTTTTTCCTTTGCTCCTTTTAATATTTTTCTTTTGTTTAATTTTTGATAATTTGATAAAATGTGTCTTGGAGTTTTTCTCCTTGGATTTATGCTGTATGGGACTCTGTGCTTCCTGGACTTGATTGACTATTTCCTTTCCCATATTAAGGAAGCTTTCAAATATAATATCTTCAAATATTTTCTGAGTCCCTTTCTTTTTCTCTTCTTCTTCTCGGACCCCTATAATTCACATGTTGGTGTGTTTATTGTCGTCCCAAAGGTCTCTAAGACTGTCCTCAATTCTTTTCATTCTTTTTTCTTTATTCTGCTCTGCAGTAGTTATTTCCACTATTTTATCTTCAAGGTCACTTATACTTTCCTCTGCCTTAGTTATTCTGCTCTTGATCCCTTCTAGAGAATTTTTAGTTTCATTTATTGTATTGTTCATCACTGTCTCTTTGCTCTTTAGTTCTTCTAGGTCCTTGTTAAACGTTTCTTGTATTTTCACCATTCTATTTCCAAGATTTTGGATCATGTTTAGTATCTTAACTCTGATTTCTTTTTCAGGTAGAATGCCTATTTCCTCTTCATTTGTTTGGTCTGTTGGGTTTTTATCTTGCTCCTTCACCTGCTGTGTGTTTCTCTGTCTTCTCATTTTGCTTATCTTACTGTGTTTGGGGTCTCCTTGTCGCTGACTGCAGGTTCATAGTTCCCGTTGTTTTTGGTGTCTGTCCCCAGTGGCTAAGTTTGGTTCAGTGGGTTGTGTAGGCTTTGTGGTGGAGGGGACTAGTGCCTCTGTTCTGGTGGATGAGGCTGGATCTTGTCTTTCTGGTGGGCAGTACCATGTCCGGTGGTGTGTTTTGGGGTGTCTGTGACCTTATTTTGATTTTATGCAGCCTCTCTGCTAATGGGTGGGGTTGTGTTCCTGTTTTGCCAGTTTGGCATACACTGTCCAGCACTGTAGCTTGCTGTTGTTTGAGTGGAGCTGGGTCTTAGTGGTGAGATGGACATCTCTATAAGAGCTTTTGCCATTTGGTATTAGGTGGAGCTGGGAGGTCTGTGGTGGACCAGTGTCCTGAACTCAGCTCTCCCACCTTAGAGGCACCGGGCTGAAACCCGGCCGAAGCACCAAGACCCTGTCAGCCACACAGCTCAGAAGAAGAATGAGAAAAAAAGAAAAAAAGAAAGAAAGAAAGAAGTAAAATAAAATAAAATAAAAAAGTTATTAAAATAAAAATGAAATATTGAAAATGAAAAGAATTAAAAAGTAATAAAAAACAAAGAAGAAAGAAAGAAGAGAGCAACCAAAACAAAAAACAAATCCACCAATGATAGCAAGCACTAAAAACTATACTTAAGAAAAATTAAAAAGAAAAAGACAGAACCCTAGGACAAATGATAAAAGCAAATTTATACAGACAAAATCACACAAAGAAGCATACACATACACACTCACAAAAAAAGAAAAAAGGAAAAATATATATATATATATTTGAAAAAATAAAAAAGGAGGAAGAGAAGCAACCAAATCAATAAACAAATCTACTAATGATAAGAAATTCTGAATACTAAACTAAGATAAACATAAAACCGGAAACAAATTAGATGTAGAAAGCAAACCCAAGTCTACAGTTCCTCCCAAAGTCCACCACCTCAATATTTGGATGATTCCTTGTCTATTCAGTTATTCCAGAGATGCAGGGTACATCTGATTGATTGTGGAGATTTAATCCGCTACTCCTGAAGCCTCTGGGGGAAGTTTCCCTTTCTCTTCTTTGTTCACACAGCTCCTGGGGTTCAGCTTTGGATTTGGCCCCGCCTCTTTGTGTAGGTTATCTGAGAGCATCTTTTCCCGCCCAGACGCGATGGGGTTAAAGGAGCAGCTTATTAGGGGGCTCTGGCTTACTCAGGCTGGGGGGACGGAGGGGTATGGAATGCAGGCTGAGCCTGTGGTGGCAGAGGCAGGCATGACATTGCAACAGCCTGAGGCGCACCCTGTGTTCTCCCAAGGAAGTTGTCCCTGGATCATGGGACCCTGGCACTGGTGGGCTACACAGGCTCCCGGGAGGGGAGGTGTAGATAGTGACCTGCACAGGCTTCTTGGTGGCCTTAGCAGCAGCCTTAGTGTTTCATGTCAGTCTCTGATGTCCACACTGATAGCCGTGGCTCGCGCCCATCTCTGGAGCTCATTTCAGCAGTGCTCTGAATCCCCTCTCTTCGCACACCCGAAAACAATTGTCTCTTGCCTCTTAGGCAGTTCCAGACTTTTTCCCGGACTCCCTCCCGGCTAGCCGTGGTGCACTAGCCCCCTTCAGGCTGTGTTCATGCAGCCAACCCCAGTCCTCTCCCTGGGATCTGACTTCTGAAGCCGGAGCTCAGCTCCCAGCCCCCACCTGCCCTGGCGGGTGAGCAGAGAAGCTTCTCAGGCTGGTGAGTGCTGGTTGCCACCAGTCCTCTGTGCAGGAATCTGTCCGCTTTGCCCTCTGCTCCCCTGTTGCTGTGCTCTCCTCCATGGCTCCAAAGCTCCCCCCTCTGCCACACCCCGTCCCAACCAGTGAAGGGGCTTCCTAGTGTGTGGAGACTTTTCCTCCTTCAAAGCTCCCTCCCAGAGGTGCAGGTCCCGACCCTATTCTTTTGCCTCTGTTTTTTCTTTTTTCTTTTGCCCTACCCCAGAACATGGGGAGTTTCTTGCTTTTTGGGAAATCTGAGGTCTTCTGCCAGCATTCAGTAGGTGTTCTGTAGGAGTTGTTCCACATGTAGGTGTATTTCTGATGTATTTGTGGGGAGAAAGTTGATCTTCATGTCTTACTCCTCCCCCATCTTGAAGGTCTCCTGATTAAAGAATAATTGGCCAGTCTAAAGCATAGCAGTATTATAGTTTGCAGTGATAGAAATGACCACAGGGGAGTGCTCAAGTCAGCTCATCTTGTCACTCTCAGTTCCTGTCTCTTTTTGGAGTGAAGAGAAAGGAAGACCTGGTCTCTATACATGCCCAACAAAGGAAAGGATAGTTAACTGAGGAAGTAGTATTGATGTAAAACTTCCTGCTTCCACTCTGTCCATTCATTTCGCTGGGGAAAGCCAAGTGTCCATGGTCCCTTCACTGGCTTTGGTTATGGTATTTGTGAGATGCAAGCATTGCCTCTTTATCTTTCCAGGTGGGAAACAAATGGCTACAAGGTCATGATTTGGGGGGATCATGATGGGAGAATTAAGCATACCAGAAGTCATGTATTTAAGTGAATGATCTTTTATCCCCTTAATACTCTATGTCTATCTCACAAATTGGGTAGATTCCCTAGGTGAGGAGCTGTGATTAAACTTTTAACAAACTTTTAACATCTAGCATTATCCATTAATGCACTAAATATTATACTTTTCTTGGAAATTCTGTAAGTGTGAGATTTATTATTTAGTGGCTGGGCCAGAAGAGCACAAAGCCAATCATTCCTCTTGTGAGTCCTGGATGAATGGATGGAAGCCATCTGAACCAGCCAGAGTTTGCAGATGGCTTCCAAACTGGGTTGTTTTTTATTTGACAGACATTGTCAGAAGAATGTTAGGGTGGATTGCAGAGAAGATCATGGTTAAAAGAAACGTCTTAATGAAAATTATAGATTTACTGAGCATGTTATTTATACTTATTATACTGGTTTCTTAACTTCTGAATGAAATATAAAAAATCCTGATGTTAGTAAGCTAGAAAAAATTTTGGAGAGAAGTGGTATGGGCAGGAAAGTAGGGATTATAAAATGTTTATACAACATCTGTAAGCAACATCTGTAAGCAAATTTAAAATATATAAAAAACAAATAGGATCATTTCCTACCCCTCTTACACACATGCATAATTTCAAACTATCTCTACTTGAAAAAAAATATTATGTTGGGCTTGATAGAGGTTGATATTGCCAAGAATGTGCTCTTTAGCTCTAGTGGTGTTGAGTTATGAGTACACAAAACAAGGGTTTTGAATATTTTCTTGAATTAGGGAATTATCTCTACCCTTTTTACATTCTTATTACTTGAAAATCTCAATTATAGGGCCTAAGCTATACTATTTTGTGATACCATGAGGACATGAGCAGTTTGCCTAGGAAAGAGTACATTGTTGTTTTACTTTATGGTTCCCTACCTCACAATATTAAGGATACTTGTATAGCATTTAGGCTTTGAGTTTGGAAACTTCAAAGAGGTTTCTGGTTTACTGTCTTCATGTGTTTGTTGAATTCATGGGCTATTCCTTGGAAGTGCTAATGGGGCATCCTACCCGAGGGGTCAGATTCCCCTCCATCTGGCAAAGCTCTTGGAACTTTAATATATTGTTCTGTCTATAAATGGAGTCTGTACTCTTTTTGTGGGAACAACTGCTTTAGAGCTATTGCTCCAAAATAACTACTGTGTAATACACGATGATACATTGTGCATGGTGTAGCATAGCAAATGATTATTAAAAGTCTCAGTGTGCTGAGAAGAGCTTAAGAGTATACATGCAACATTTCCTCTGAAAACACAGAAATCTTTAATTTGTGTGAGCTAGTCTTTTTTTTTTTTTCCCTCCTGAAAGAAATCAGCATGCAGGATGGATTTGCCTTATATGGAGAATCAAAACTATCTAAATATAACATCATATATTACTATCTTGGAAGAATTTTCTTATTATTGGTGTTATTGGCTAATGGATAATGTGGTGGATAGTTTAAATTACGTATTAGGAGGTGCAAGGCATTCAAAAGAAACAAAAAAGATCAGGGTAAAGAAAGCTTATGGCGAGCAAAGGAAGAAAAAATGAAAACCGAAATAGGGTTCTTTTATGGTTTGGATAATAGTAGGAAAAATGAGACATGAATCCAGATTTTTCAAATAATATTTTAATAATGATTAGTTAAACTTTATGAGTGGTTTCTGTTCCTTTGATATCAGTCAACTGTTTCTCTGAATTTGACAAATGGAAACTGAGTTTTGGACATTTATTTTAAAATAAGTATTTGCTTTTATTAGGTTTGTTTCATGTAATGAGCTTTGATATGATTTAGTGAAAATAAGTTGCATGAACGAAAGATATTGTGAAATCTCCTTGCATTCCTTAGAAGAAAACTGCATTAAGAAGATAGGGTTTTAGAAGCTGTTATCTGGATATTTATTTAGTTATAATTGAAAAATTATTGGATCATACTGATGCATAGTCTCAGTTTAGCACTGTTTTGAGGAAGAGTTTAAAAAAATGTTTACTTAGTTTTGAGTAATGTGAGTATGGAAAGATAACACATTTTCCATTTTTAAAGCAATCAAATATATATATATATATATATATATATATATATATATATATATATATATATATATATATATATATTTTCCTCATTTGTATACCATACCAAAAGAAGAACTCAATTTTAGGATTTAGAGCTTTCTGGGAGCTTGGTCGTCATCAAGGGAAATTTTGTGGGTAACTTACAAGGGTGATGACATTATAAGATAATAAATATTTATCTTTTAAAATAAAATACATAATATAATTTCATATGCCTAGACTTATATAACTTGTAATGATTATGGAGTTTCAAAAACACATAGCTTTATTTGATATTTGTTTGTGGTTTTGAGCTACATTTTCCCACAGAAGAGGATAACTCTGTACTCTTTTTGGGGGTTTGTTTTTTCCTTTATCATACTTTTTTGTTAAGAGCATCCCACCTTTATAAATTAGCTGGAACAAATGGTATTACTGTTCTGGGAAAGTGACATCTGTTATCACTCCACAGCCTTAAGTGTTTCCTGGTAGAACACACTCTTATAAAATCTGTGTAACTTAAACAATTATTATATAGTTTTCAAAGTTAACCTAAAATGTTAGACATTCTGTGGAACCAACTTTGAAATGGACTCACTAGCGGAGTAGATCTTATTAATAATAATTAATTTTCACCTCATCAGTTAATTATTTAAGTAACTTACTTTTGTTCAGCAACTACTTAGTAGTTGACCTACTTAGTAATGTGTTAGGAGCTAAGTACAGTATATCGTGGTAAACAAAACATTTTCCCTGTCCTCACCAGAGTTAGAAGAGTTTCAGATAAAAATGTTCTCTCCACGTTTTTTCTCCCAAATTTTCATATCTACTGTTCACAGTTGTTTAACATAGTGGTTTGGATGACAATAGGAAATAGTTACAAAAGGAAATGATATTGAAATCCGCAGATATGGGTTTGAGAACTAGCTAATTTGATATGAGCAAATTACATAATCTGAGTCTTCATCTTGTTATTTAAATGCCCAAAGGCAGCCCCAGAATTTCTAAAAGGAAGAGACCAGAGATCAGAGGTTGGTTAGAAGAGGGACCTATGGGGCTTATCTTGAGACTGTGTTGACAGAGCAAGCACACTTATTTTTATTTAGATTATATGTTTGTTTGGGACAGGGTAATGGAGATCATGGGGGTGCCTAATCTCCTAAATCATCCCTGGGCATAGCCACTATTAGGACCTAGCCCAACATGCAGAACTCTGGTTAATTTACAGTCAAGGGTGTGTCTGAGATCTCATGAGATATGGATGGGAAACGGCTTGAATATATATATTATATTATTAATATTTTGGAAATCCTGTTATAGAAGGGCAATTCAGTTGAGAACCTGGGGGAAGATTCTCTTCCTAAACCTAAATGGTATACTTTTTTAGGAATCAGGTATGTGGACCCAAAAGCCTCAATTCGTTTTTTCTCAAATGGGTAGTTGTCATATAACTCCCAGAGTCCTGCTTTGAGCATAGCATTTCTGGCTTCTGCTAACTTCTCTCAGAGGTGGAGAGATTTGTGAGGCATATCACACAAGGCAATTCATTATTTGATTAAGTCACTCAGGAAATCATTTTTACAGATCTGGTCTTTCATTTTTTGTCAAAACCTCTTTCTGTATCACTCTACTCTGTCTCTTCTGTATCTGTAGAAGAGAGCCTATAATGATTTAATTAGTCATTACGTGGTATAGCAGATTTAGAGTATATAAACTATGTCTCAGATGTGTAGAAATATAACTTTATTTTTCTGTAGCTGAGCTCAGCATTCTTTATGATGAAGGCAAAAAATGTTTAATCTTAGCCCCTTCTTAGGTATCATAGAATGTAGAGCAATTCAGAACAAAAATCACATGGCTGGTTGGGTCACTAAGGTCTTCAAGGGCAGTGAATATGCCTCAGGTCTGTATCTCCAGCACCTGGGAGTTTATCTGACAGAAGGAAGATTTTGAATTAATGTTCATTAATAATGCAAAAGTATTCCTCGGTTTTAAATTTCTGAGGTAGTCAGTGTGACGCACTCATTCACTAGTAGAAAAACTAGCTGGAGGCAGGAGGCATATTCTTCTGCCTGAGTTTTAAATGTTAGTGTCCCTCAGGGCTGGATTTCTAGGTCGTCTCCCATTCTCAGTCTAATACTTTTTTCCTAAGTGATCTCTGTTCTTCTGCTCGCATTACCTTTCATATGTCACCAATGCCAAAATGAGTATCTCCAGGCCAGATCTCCTTTTTGGCTTTCAGACTCTTAAAAAATTAATAAACAGAAACTTCAGTTAAGTAGTCAGGAGTCCAGAAGTGGGAACTCTCATACCCTACGACTATAGAGGAGACCAATAAGAAGAGGGAAAACTCCTTTCCTGGCAAGGACTCAGTGAATGAAAAGCCATATACTCTTTGTTTACTTTAGCCCACCCAGCTTCTTTTTCCCACTCAGTAAAAGCATTCTCCTTCCCTTACTGTGCATTTACTTGCACATGGGTCTCCATTGTTGCAGACCCTGAGTTATTATCCACTGCTGATCCTGAATAAATCCATCTTTGCTTGAGGAATACGTGGTAGTCTATTTGTTAGGTCAACATTTTGGTGGCCTGTACAGGGACTGGAGAAGACAACCCCAAAGGCTTGGGCCGGTGAGTGAACAGGTGCAGTACCAACAATTGAGGCTGTTGTTGCTCACTGCTTTTCTTGTCCATCTTGGAGTTTGAAGGTCTGTCTTTCTCCTGGATCTGAGCTCACACTGTATTTGCATTTGAAGCTTTCCAGTGTTTGTGATCGGTTTTAAGCTCTTGTCTTTCTGGTTGAGACCTTGTTCTGTATGCAAGTACTTGTTTGGCACATAGGTCTGATTTTTAATCAGATTCTTTCAGCTGAAGCTAGCTGAAAACCCCTTTGACCCATTCCTTGGGAAACAGGGACTGCTTCACTGAAACTGTGCTGGTTTTTCAGCCTTTGGCCTACTCCTTGGGAATATTTTATTTCTGGAAACTGGCTGAAAAAGGCTTTGGCATGATTTTCTGGGACTAAGCTGTTTCCTTAGAGTTGGCTGGTATATAGACTTGCAAGCTGTTTGAATTGAGCTGTTTGAGCTGTAAGGTGTTTAAGCTGTTTGAAAATTTTTCTTTTATTCTAGAGAAAAACCTCTGAGAAATGGGATCTGTTATCTAAATATTTTGAGGGCACCACCCCTATAGGGACTCCAGATAATTTTTTGTTTACAAGTTGTGATTCTTCCTCAAGCACATTTATAATTAATAGATGAACCTGACCAAAGACAATTGAGTATATCAATGGCCATTACGGGGGAACTTTTGAAATCCCCAAACTTAATTGAATTGGATCACAATAGTGCAACAATTTTCATAACTGAGTGGTATGCCTATTTCATTTGGTGTCATGAGGCTTCCAAATGTTATGAGAAGCCTAAAATTGCCTCTCTGCAAAATAAGATTTTAAGATTAACTGAGGCAAACAAACAATTTTAAAAAAGATAAAATGGATCCTGAAGCCTCAGGCTGTTTTTCCTTAGCTTCTTTGTTTCAGATGCTGCATCTGGCTCCATGTTTCTCCTTTACTTCTATGCCACTTAGGCTTCTTCTATACAGGCATATCTCAGAGATATTCCACGCTCAGTTCCATACCACCAAAATAAGTGAATACTGCAATAAAGCAAGTCACACAAATTTTTTGGTTTCCTAGTGCATATGAATGTAATGTTTATACTATACCATGGTCTATTAAGTGTGGAGTGGCATTATGTCTTTAAAAAAACCACACACATACTTAATTTAAAAATACTTTATTGCTAAAAACTGCTAACCATCATCTGAGTCTTCAGCGAGTCATAATCTTTGCAATAGTAACATCAAATGTCACTGATCACAGATCACCATAACAAATGTAATAATAATGAAAAAGTGTGAAACATTGCGAGAATCACCAAAAAACCCCACAATATCTGCAAAACACAGTAAAGTGAAGAAGCACAATAAAATGAGGGTCTGCCTGTACCCTCAATGCCTCCCTGCTAATTTTCTTGCCTAACTACCCCTTTTCTCTGAAATTCCCCACTCTCTTTTTCTCTGAATTTATCAGAACCTGTTCCTTTAAAATTAAGCCTTCTTAGGATGAAGAGGCTAAACCCTTAATTTCTTATATACCCTTGACTAAAGCTGAACTATAAGTCATAGTCAAATATTTTCCTAAAGCAACTGGAGATTCTCACAGATTTGATGAGGGATTTAATATAGTCATTCAAACTTATCACTTGGTTTCTCTGACTTTCTAACAGCTGATTCATATGCTTGTTGGTGAAGGCCAGGCCCAGCATTGGATGAAAACTGCTAATTGGGAAAATCCTGAAAGGTTTTTAGAATTACAACCAGGAGACCAGCCTGCTAACTTATTATATAATCAAGCTACGGCAATTTCTAGGTGACTTCATCTAGCAATTCCTGAGGCCTTTCCAAAAGCCTGTTGAGTGGAACAAAATTTAGGCTTGCACAAAAAACATCTGATGAACCTTCTTTATGGCTCTTACAATTGGCTTCAGATTATGTTTAATGAAAATTCTGGTCTTCTTTCATATGTTGATTCCATCCAGGTAGTTTTTAACTCCATGCTTATTCATGGGCTGAAATGGGATCTATCCTTTCTAGTGAAAAGGACCAGGATGGAATGGGAAACTGTGCCCAATCCAGATTTAGTTACCCTGGCAAACCAGCTCAATTGCCCTCTAGATGAATCTGCTAAAAGGAAGACCACCAAAATTCTTAATTAACTCTAGCAAATGAAGTCTCCTAGACGAACTTAAAAATTTCCTAGCTTCTCTTATTATTGCAAAGAGCCAGGACATTGGAACAGAAATCATAGCAAATTTAAGCTCTTTAGGCACCTTCCACCCTCTAACCAGTCTTTCCGATATCCCCTCATTTCTCAATGACAAGGTTACAAAGGTTCTTCTGAATACTCCCTCTTAATCAGCTTGGAGAAGCATTTCTCCAGAGTGGGGATGCCAGTCTTAAGTGACACCAGAGCCACACTGTCGGTGCTCAGTCCCACTAGTCATCCTTAAATAAATTAAATGACCCTTGAAATCTTTTACTGTTTCCTCCCTGACAGTACTAGAGCTGATTTTGGAAACACTGATCATTTTTCTCTGTTGAGTCAGCTGCCACCTTCCTTAGGGGCAAAATCTCCAATTGATGTTGGCAAAATTCATAGTACACCTCCCATCAGGATTCAAATAGATCCCTCAAAACCTCTTCCCAGAATTAATCAATACTCTATAAAGTCCTTTAAGGCCTAAATTCCATAATAGAAGATATCACATTCCCATTTTACCAGTGAGAAAACCCAAGGGCTGAAGATGGAGGCTTGTCCAGGACCTGCGAGCGATTAACTACATTGTTATCCCTTGACACCCTGTTTTTCCTAACCCTCATACATTACTAACATCCATTCCCACTGGAAACAGATTCTTTACTGAAATTGATTTTTGCAGTGCATTCCTTAGTATTCCACTTGATGAAGCTAGTCAATACCTTTTGCCTTCACTTGGGAAGAAAAAGAGTTCACCTGGATAGTAATGCCTCAGTGTTTTACTGAGGTTCTTATTTCTCACAAATCCTGAAGGCTGATCTGGATAATATAGAGTTCCCTAGAGGTTCACTTTGTAGTAGTATGTGGATGATTTGCTTCTTTTTTTTTTTTTTTTTTTTTGCGGTACGCGGGCCTCTCACCGTTGTGGCCTCTCCCGCTGCGGAGCACAGGCTCCGGATGCGCAGGCTCAGCGGCCATGGCTCACGGGCCCAGCCGCTCCGCGGCACGTGGGATCCTCCCAGACCGGGGCACGAACCCACGTCCCCTGCATCGGCAGGCGGACTCTCAACCACTGCGCCACCAGGGAAGCCCAATGATGATTTGCTTCTTTGTTCTCCTTCTCAAGCCTCGGCACAGGAAAACAGCATCCACTTGCTAAAGCTTTTAGCCTTAAAGGAACATAAAGTTGCCAAAGAAAAATTGCGGTTTGCCCAAACTCAGGTTCAATATTTAGGGCATCTGAAATCAGAACAAGGCCTATACCTAGATCCAGATAGAATTCATGGTGTCCTAAGTTTCCCCTAATCCAAAACAAAGCACCATCTGCAAGATTTTCTTGGGCTAGATGGTTATTGTCAGAATGAATTTCACATATCTCTCCTATGGCCAAACCTTTGTATGTTTTACTAAACAATAACAACCCTGACCTAATTTTATGAGAAAGCTGAACAACAGGTTTCAAGGCCTTAAAGGAGAGTTTGATAAACCCATCTGCCCTTGGGAATCCCGATTATCAGATTATTTTTTTTCCTTTTTATATATGAAAAAGAAGGGGATGCTCTTGGGATACTCACCCAAAAACATGGGGACCACCATAGACCCATTGGGTTCTACAGCCAGCAACTGGACCCTGTGGCGTGGGGATACCCCATTGCCTTAGAGCCATTATAGCCACCACCCTTTTAATTAAGACCACCAAGAAAATTGTGGGATTAATCATTTTTGTACCTCATACAGTAAAACTCTCCAGAATGTTATCACAATGAATATTTCTCAGTCAGCCGCCTTACCTCCTATGAAATTCTTTTGTTAACTCTTCCTCACAGAACTCTTTTACATTGTAGTTGTAGTAACCTTAATCCTGCTACTCTTCTCACTTCCATCACTGACAAAGTCCCTCATGACTACTTAATGCTGATGGATTACCTCTTGACTCCTCATAATCTACAAGAAGTTCCTGTGGGTAACACTGACTTCTCATGGTTCACTGATTTGAAAGGTGACACTGGCAAATACTGTGCTGGGTATGCTATTACTATTCCTTTTCCTGTTTTTGAGGCAGCACCTTTACCTATGGTTACTACAGCCCAACAGGCTTGTACTTTAGCCAAGGCCAAATTCCAGTACTTATACTGATAATAGATATGCTTTTGAAGTAGCTCATAATTTTAGAATGTTGTAGAAACAACATGGTTTCCTTACTTCTAGCAGAAATAAAAATAGAGATGGCTCCTATGTTCAGGAATTAATAGATGCGATATTTTTTACTGGCCTCTTTAGGTATTATTAAGATTCTGGGGAATTTTTAACTTGACTCTCTGGAAGCAAAGGGAAAATCACCTGGCTGATATTTACACAAGGAATGCTGCCCTTAAAGGAACCAACAACAGCCACACTGCTGCCATGGTCCAAAGTGATATTTCCCCAAATGATAAATTCGAAAACTGACTAGAGAAACCCAACAATTGGCTGCAGAAATGGAAAAACAAGATTGGAAATGCAACAGTTGTTGGTTTGATAAAAGAGAAAGCTCTGGTTTGGGCCAAATAACTCAGTCCTCCTAGAGACTCTGAAATTCCCACTCCTCATCACTGTACATGCATTAAACCATTGATCTGCGGATACAATGATAGAATTAATGAATCAGTAGTGGTGGGGAAACATTAACAAGGCTGGAAGAAGTGCCAGCCTCACTTGTCCTACTTGTCCAAAGTAAAACCCAGGGAAGCCTGTTCATACTGTTTCCAGACATTTATTTATTTGTTTATTTCAAATTTATTTTATTTATTTATTTTTGGCTGCATTAGGTCTTTGTTGCTGTGCACAGGCTTTCTCTAGTTGCATCGAGCTGGAGCTACTCTTAATTGTGGCGTGTGGGCTTCTCATTGCGGTGGTTTCTCTTGTTGTAGAGCACGGGCTGTAGGCGTGCGGGCTTCAGTAGTTGCAGCACGTGGGCTCAGTAGTTGTGGCTCGCAGGCTCTAGAGCACAGGCTCAGTAGTTGTGGCGCATGGGCTTAGGTGCTCAGCAGCATGTGGGATCTTCCCAGACCAGGGCTCAAACCTGTGTCCCCTGCCTTGGCAGGTGGATTCTTAACCACTGTGCCACCAGGGAAGCCCCTGTTTCCAGACATTTAAAATTGAAGTTCAGGCAAATAGATTTACACAACTTCCTCCATCTAATGGATATAAATATGTTCTAGTCATTGTCTGTATGTTTTCATACTGGACTGAAGCCTTCCCTTGCAGACAGGCTACTGCCTCTTCTGTGGCTAAAGTCCATTTGGAAAAGATTATTCCTACCTGGGATAATCTTGAACTTGATAGTGATTGAGGAACCCATTTTACTGGCCAGGTATTATGACAAGTTTGTGATGTTTGGACAGTTTTACAACACTTCCACTAAGCTTACCCCTTAGTTCTCTGGTTTAGTCTAACACACTAATGGATTTGGCAAAATTTGTAGAAGCCTTTCAAATACGTTGGCCAAAAGCATTGCTGTTGGTCCTTCTAAATCTCAGATCCACCCCTTTTGGAACTCATAAGCTCTTACCATTTGAGATAGTCATAAGATACACAATACAGTTGGCTTCCATTTCTTTTGACTCACAACTGATATTAGGAGGGATACTCCAGTACTGGAAAGGCCTAATTTCTTCTATTAAAAATAACCATGTTTTGGGGCTTCCCTGGTGGCGCAGTGGTTGAGAGTCCGCCTGCCAATGCAGGGGACACGGGTTCGTGCCCTGGTCCAGGAAGATCCCACATGCCGCAGAGCGGCTAGGCCCGTGAACCATGGCCGCTGAGCCTGTGCGTCCGGAGCCTGTGCTCCGCAATGGGAGAGGCCACAACAGTGAGAGGCCCACGTACCGCAAAAACAAAACAACACAAAACCATGTTTTGGTAGAGCAGTTTTTTCATAGTATGTTCTCTGGAGATGAAGACCATAAGTATCACACCTTGCAACCTGGAGATTTCATCTATTAGAAAAGACACCTCTAGAAGAACTCTTTTCAACTTTGCCAAAGAGGCCCCTATCAGGTATGTTAACAAACTTGTATGGCCAGAATCTAAGGAATAGATTCTTATATTCCTGTGACACACATAAAGAAAGCACCAAACCCTGACTGTACCTGCATATCATCTGCTGACCTGAAAGTAAAGATTTCCTGGTATTGAAGCAGACGTTTGATGAGACAGCTTTCCCAAGATATCTCGACCAGGCCTGTTGGAAGTTTGTCACCAAACCTTTGATGATGACATAATGCTTTAAATGATCTCTAATATCTGTGATCTTTATAATATATGAACTCTAGATAAAAAGTGCCTGAGTGTTCTTCCTCCTACCCTTCCTTGTTTCTCAAATGTGAACTCAGTAGGTTTCCAATCTGTGTACTTTCTCTGTGCTGTGAAACACTATACCCAGCAAAGATTCTTCTTGGCATTGAGGGGCAAAACCGAGAAAACCTGAGAATTGATCAGAGGTGCTTTTATAAAAAGATCTTGATCAAAAGGGGAAAATGCAAAAAATTAATAAAGAGAAACCACAATTGAATAAAGTCAGGAGACCAGAAGGGGAGCTCTCATACCCTATGATCAAGCAGGACCCAACAGGAAGAAGAAAGATTCCTCTTCTTTCCTGTCAAGGACTCAACCAATGAAAAGCCATGGGTTTTTTGTTTACTTAGCCCTCCCAGTTTCCTTTTCTCTTCTATAAATTGTTCTCCTTCCTTTATGTGTGGGAACTTTCATGTGGCTCATGCTTGTAGGCCCCAAGTTGCATTTCTCTGCTGATCCCAAATAAACCCATGTTAACTGGAGAAATATCTGGCAGTCTGTTTTATGTCAACAACTCATATATTCAGCACCTACAGTTCTTTTTCCTGAATGAGACAGGCATCTCAAACTCCTGATGTCCAAAACTGAGTTCATGGTATTAACCTCTAAATCTGCTTTTTTGGTATTTCCCAGGTCAGTAAAACCACAGCACCTCAATTCATTTGCTTATCTATTCATTCAACAAATATCTATTGTGTGCCTTCAGTGTCTGTATCTTTTAATTCCCTTCCTGTATTTTGCCCCCTACCCCCTTATCACTGGTTATCACTAGTTTGTTCCTTGTATCTGTGAGTCTGTTTCTGTTTTGTTATATTCATTTGTTTTATTTTTTTAGATTCCACGTGTAAGTGAAAACATACAGTATTTGTTCTCTGTCTGACTTAACTTCACGAAGCATACCATCCAGATCCATCCATGTTGCTGCAAATGGCAAAATTTCATTCTTTTATTATGGCTGAGTAATATTCCATTGTATGCATATATCATTTTCTTTATCCATTTATCTGTTGATGGACACCTAGTTTGCTTCCATAACTTGACTATTGTAAATAATGCTGCTGTGAACATTGGGGTGCATATATCTTTTTGAATTAGTGTTTTCAGTTTCTTCAGATACATACTCAAGTGTGGAATGGTTGAATCTTATGGTAGTTCTATTTTTAGTTTTTAAGGAACCTTCATACTGTTTTCCATAGTGGCTGTACCAACTTACATTCCCACCAGCAGTGTGTGTCAGAATTCCCTTTTCTCTACACCCTCAGCAACATTTATCGTTTGTTGTCTTTTTGATGATAGCCATACTGACAGGTGTGATGTGATATTTCATTTTGGTTTTGATTTGCCTTTCTCTGATTATTAGCTATGTTCATCATCTTTTCATGAGTCTTTTTGCCATTTCTATGTCTTCTTTGGAAAAATGGCCATTCAGGCCTTCTGCCCATATTTTAATTGGTTTATTTGTTTTTTGATATTGAGTTGTATGAACTGTTTATATATTTTGGATATTAACTGCTTATCTGTCATCTTATTTGCATTCAGTAGGCTGTTTTTTCATTTTTTCAATGGTTTCTTTTGCACTGCAGAAACATTTAAGTTTACTTAGGTCCCATTTGTTTATTTTTGCTTTTGTTTCTCTTGTCTGAGGAGACATCTGAAAAAATATTGCTAGGATACATGTCAAAGAGAGTACTACGAATGTTTTCTTCCAAGAGTGTTATGGTGTCTGGTCTTATGTTTATATCCTTAATGAATTTTGTGTTTATTTTCATATATGGTGTGAGAAAATGTTCTAATTTCATTCTTTTACATGTAGCTGTCCAGTTTTCCCAGCATCACTTATTGAAGAGGCTGTCTTTTCCCCTTTGTATATTTTTGCCTCCTTTGTCATAGATTAATTGAATATATGTGCATGGGTTTATTTCTGGGCTCTCAATTTTGTTCCATTGATCTGGGTGTGTTTTTGTGCCAGTATCGTACTGTCTTCATGACTATAGCTTTGTAATATAATCTGAAGTTATGGAGTGTGATACCTCCAGCTGTGCTTTTTTTCCCTTGAGATTGCTTTGTCTATTTGGGGTCTTTATGGTTCCATGGAAATCTTAGGATTATATCTTCTGTTCTGTGAAAAATGTCAGAGGTATTTTAATAGGAATTGCATTGATTCTGTAGATTGCCATGGATAATATGGTAATTTTAACAGCATTAATTTATCCAATCAATGTGTCCTCAGTTTCTTTCATCAGTGTCTTACAATATTCAGAGTATAAGTCTTTCACCTCCTTCATTCAGTTTATTCCTAGTTATTTCTTTCTTTTTGATGTGATTGTAAATGGGATTGTTTTCTTGCTTTCTCTTTATGATAGTTCATTATTAGAGTATAGAGATGCAACAGATTTCTGTATATGAATCTTGTATTCTACAACTTTATTGAATTCATTTATTCTAATAGGGTTTTTGGTGTACACTTGAGGGTTTTCTGTATATACTGTCGTGTCATCTGTAAATAGTGACAGTTTTACTTGTTTACTTCCAATTTGGATGTCTTTTATTTCCTTTTCTTGCCCGATGGCTGTGGTTAAGACTTGCAATATTACATAACATAGAAATGATGAGAGTAGGCATCCTTGTCCTGTACATGATTTTAGAGGAAAAGCTTTCTGCTTTTCACCATTGAGTATGATATTTGCTGTGGGTTTGTCATAAATGTCCTTTATTATGTTGAGATATATTCCCTGTATACCAACTTTGTTGAAAATTTTTATCATGAAGGGATGTCGAATTTTCTAAATGCTTTTTCTCCATCTGTTGAGATGATCATGTGTTTATTATCCTTCATTTTGTTAATGTGGTGTATCACATTGATTGATTTGTGGATATTGGACCATATACATGCATCCCTTGGATAAATCCCACTTGGTCATGGTGTATGATCCTTTTTATATATCATTAAATTCGGTTTGACAATATTTTATTGGGGATTTTTGCATCTATATTCATCAGATATTGGTCTGTGATTTTCTTTTTTTCTAGTGTCTTTGTCTGGTTTTGGTATCAGGGTAATGGTGGCCTTGTAGAGTGAATTTGGAAGTGTTGCATCCTCTTCAGTTTTTTGGAATAGCTTGAGAAGGATAGGTTTTAACTATTTTTTCATGTTTTATACAATCCCCTTTGAAGCTATCTGGTCTTGGATTTTTGTTTGTTGGGAGTTTTTTGATTTCTGATTCTGTTTCAGTACTTTAATCAGTCTGTTTGCATCAGCTATTTCTTCCTGATTCAGTCTTGGAAGATTGTATGTTTCTAGGAATTACCCATTTCTTCTAGGCTGTCCAATCTTTTGACCTATAACTGTTCATAGTATTCTTTTACGATTGTTTGTATCTTTTTGATACCAGTTGTAATTTCCTCTCTTTGATTTCTTATTCTGTTTATTTGGATCCTCTCTCTTTGTTCCTTAATGAGCCTGGCTAAAGGGTTATCAATATTGTCTTTTCAAAAGATCAACTCTTGGTTTCATTGATCATTTATGGTTTTTTGCCTCTGTTTTATGTATTTCCTCTCTGATCTGTATGATTTTCATCTTCCTTCTTACTTTGACCTTTTTAAAAAATTAATTGATTTTTTATTTGTTTATTTTTGGCTGCATTGGGTCTTTGTTACTGCACACAGGCTTTCTCTAGTTGCAGTGAGTGGGTGCTACTCTTTGTTGTGGTGCACGTGCTTCTCATTGTGGTGGCTTCTCTTGGTGCGGAGCATGGGCTCTAAGTGTGCAGGCTTCAGTAGTTGTGGCATGCGGGCTCAGTAGTTGTGGCTCGTGGGCTCTAGAGCGCAGGCTTAGTAGTTGTGGTGCACAGGCTTAGTTGCTCCGCTAAGATCGTGGGATCATCCCGGACCAGGGGTCAAACCCTTGTCTCCTGCATCGGCAGGTGGATTCTTAACCACTGCGCCACCAGGGAAGTCCTACTTTGACCTTCTTTTCCTTCTGATTTTTATTTCTGATTCCTTTTGGTGACAGGGTAAGTTGCTTATTTGTGATTTTTCTTTTATTTCTTGAGGTGGGCTTGTATTGCAATAAACTTCCCTATTAGAGCTGCTTTTGCTGTGTCCCACAGATTTGGGAAAGTTATTTTTTTATTTTTATTTTTCTCAAGGTATTTTCTGATTGCTTCTTTAATTCCTTCGTTGACCCATTTATTTTTTAGTAACTTGTTTAGTCTCCACATGTTTGTGTTTTCTTCATTTTTCCTCCTGTAATTGATTTCTAGTTTTATACCATTATAGTTGTAAAAGATGCTTGATATAATTTCTAAACTTTTAAATTTGTTGAGACTTGTTTTGTGGCCTAGTATGTGATTTATCCTGGAGAATGTTCCATGTGCACTTGAAAACAACATGTGTTCTGCTGCTTTTGGATAGAATGTTCTTTATAAATCTGTTAAGTTCATCTTATTTAATGTGTCGTATAAGGTCCTTGTTTCCTTACTGATTTTCCTCCTAGATAATCTGTCCATTGATATAAGTGGGGTGTTAAATATCCCTACTATTATTGTGTTACTGTCAGTTTCTCCGTTTATGTTTGTTAGTATTTGCTTTATGAATTTAGCTATTCTTATTATTAGGTACATATATGTTTATATACGTATATCCCTTGCTTGTATTGATACCTTTATTAAAATATATTGCCCTTCTTTGTCTTGTTGTAGATTTCATTTTAAAATATACTTCGTCTGATACGAGTTTTGCTACACCAGCCTTCTTTTCGTTTCCATTTGCATGAAATATCTTTTTCCATCCCCTCATGTTCAGTCTGTATGTCTTTAGCTCTAAAGTGAGTCTCTTGTAGGCAGCATATAGATGGGAGTTTTTAAAATCCAATCAGCCACACCATGCCTTTTGATTGGAGCATTTAGTCCATTGACATTTAAAGCGATTATTGATAGGTATGCACTTATTGCTATTTTGTTACTTGTTTTCTGGTTGTTTTTGTAGTTTTACTCTGTTCTTTTTCCTTTTGTGTCTTTTCCTATGGTTAAATGATTTTTTTGTGTGTGTTTTGTTTGTGTTCTTTCCCCTTTAGTTTTTGTGTATCTATTGTAGCTTCTTGATTTGTGATTATCATGGAGTTCATATGTGTTGACCTATATCTGTGTATACTTGTTTTAACCTGGTAGTCATTTAAGTTCAAACACATTCTAAAAGACCTACATTTTCACCCCTGTTCCCCATATTTTGTGTTTTTTGTGTCATATTGTACATTTTTATGTCTATCCCTTAACTGCTTATTGTAGTTATAGTTTAATTTTATATTTTTTGTCTTTTAAGCTTCATAGTGGCTTATTTTAGTGCTTAATCCACAACCTTTACTATACATTTGCTTTTACTTGTGGGATTTTTCTTTACTGTAATTTAAAATTTTTTGTTGTAGTCTTTTCTTTTTCACGTAAAGAAGACCATTTACCACTTCTTGTAAGGTTAGTTTAGTATTGATGAACTGTTTCAGTTTTTGGTTGTCTGAGAATCTCTTTATCTCTCCTTCAATTCTGAATGTTAACCTTGTTGAGTAGGGTATCCTAGATCGTAGGTTCTTCCCTTTCAGTACTTTAAATATATCATGTCACTCCCTTCTGGCATGAAAAGTTTCTGCAGAAAAATTAGCTAATGCCTCTTTGTTTTTCTCTTGCTGGTTTAAAAATTCTCCCTTTATTATTTACTTCTGCCGTTTAAATTATGATTTTTTTTTTGTGGATCCCTTAGGGTTCATCTTGTTTGGGACTCTCTGTATTTCTTGTATCTTGAAATCTTTCTCCTTCTTTAGGTTTGGGAAGTTTTCATCCATAATTTCATCATATACATTTTCTACCTTTTTCTCTCTCAGTTCTCCTTCTGGGACCCCTATAATGCAAATGTTAGTATGCTTGATGTTGTCTCAGAGATCCCTTAAACTATCCTTATTTTTTAAGATTTGTTTTCCTTTTTGCTGTTATGACTGGGTGATTTTTATTATTCTACCTTTCAGATTGCTTATGAATTCTTGTATATCACCTAATTTATTGTTGATTCCTTCTAGTATGTTTTTCATTTCACTTACTGTATTTTTCAGCTCTGACTGGTTCTTTTTTGTATTTTCAAGTTTTTAATTAATATTCTAACTTTGTTCATATTTTCTTTTACCATGTTTCTTTAGCTTTCTTATTACTATTGATTTAAATTCTTTATCAGGTAAATTATTTATCTCCATTTTATTAGGGCTTTTTTCCAGTGCTTTTTTTCTTGTTCTGTTGTTTGAAACATATTCCTTTCTTTTATCGTTTCGTTTAACTTTCTCTATGAAATTAAGTGAAGCAGTTACCTATCCTGGTCTTGAAGGTGTGTCCTTGTGTGAGAGTGTCCCTGTGCAGTCTGCACGTGCACATTGGCTTTGTTGAGAGAGCTGGATCTGAAGCGAGCATAGGCTGTGTCTTCCCCCTGGGTGTGCTGGTGAGGGGAAGATAGAGCTGGAGTTGGAGAGACTAGAGTCAAACCAGGTGTGAGCCAGGGTTTCTCCTATTCAGAATGGCCAATCTGGCTCTACTGGGGATAGGGTTAGGACCAAAGAGCTGGAGCAGGAGCCCTGGTAGAGTTGTGTTTCTCTTGGGTGTGATTGTAGCCTCCACCTTGCTTGGGACTGAGGGCTTGGAACTGTACTTCCTTGCTGGTTTCACTTTTTTCCTCTGGTATGCACACCTTGGTTAGAGGCTGGATCAAGCCTGGGGGGTTGGTGCCACACTACTGAGCTGGTTTTGCTCCCACTAGCAATTACAGTCTTTACCATGGAGCTAGTTTCAGTCCTTCCAAATGTGAGCAGGGATACACTTGCTGGCAGTTGCTTCCCCTGCCCTGGTCAGAAGCGGGGCTGGGGTCTGAGTTATCTCTGTTCCCTGTAAGGTGCATACTCATTGGCAATAGCAGCCTTTGCCCTCGTGGAGAGAAGTGCCGAAACGAGGGCCTGGAGCAGGAGCCTAGTGAGGGCTGGGGAAGCACATGTCTGGGGAGTCCTAACAAACTTACCAGAGCCCCAGGCAAAAATGTGGCCCAAAATGCCAAATAGGAGATCCAGAAGTTCACACATCCTCTAGTGGAAGTCAAAGAAGGAAGAGTTCTGATGGACTCGAAGATTCCTGGGGTCAAGTTTGGAGGGCACCTAGGTGGTAGACATCACAGTTAGAGGCCATGTTAGGGACTACAGCATTATCAGGTGCTAGCACTCATCCTGAGGAAATGGGTAATCTTGTAGTATCAGGAGGAAACAGAGGGATCAGAAGCCAATACCCAAAGACCAAGCAGGGTGAGGCTGTACAGTTGAGGCCAACACAGATCCAGAAAATGAGAATCATTTCCTTTACTGCCAGGATGCTGTACCCAGATACCATCCCAGGGAAGTGGAGTAGATGGGAGAGAGCCCACAACAGGGAAGCATAGTCTTGAGGAGGGGTTTGAACTTCGAACTGGCTGAGTTTATATCCTGAATTAACTGGCACACCAAGCCAAAAGTGTAGAGGCTGCTTTATATAATGTAATGATTAAGATATTGGTTCTAGAGCCAACTTGACTGGGCTTGAATTCCAGATCTGCCCCTCAGTAGTGATGTAACTTTGCATAAGACTATTTATTTATCTTTTCCTCAGTTTTTTCATTTGTTATGAGAATTAAATATATTAATGTTGTAAAATGCTCAGAATGCCACATTAGTGTCAGGTTACCTTAAAGACATATAGGAAGACTGTAGGGGGAAGTCAATATAGATTTTTCTGAACCGACATATGATTATTTCTGTAAAGTTTGGCTAGGCCAATTCACATTCTGCCATGGGCCAAGTGCTCTTTCCAGAGGTTACTGTTCTTCCTGTGAAGAATAAATGTGACATAGGTAACTGAATGCAACTGACTAAATTTCTAGTTAATCTTCTCGTACTGATTTATGCCTCTAGGTGCTGAATTAGAAATCCAAGAACAGTAAAATTTCCTCTGAAATTTTGTAATTAACTCCCCTTAGAAGATGTATTATATATTACTCATGTGTTTGATGGTGTACTTTTATTCCTTTCATTCACCATAACATTCACTGCTGTTGCTTCTTGTCCTAAACTTATCATCTTCTGGCATGATGAAAAGACATGGAGATTGTTCTGTTTAACCAACATTGTTGAGCAGCTACTAGTTTGTCAGGCATTGTGCTGAACTCTAATGTGGGCTCTGGATATCTCAAAATGAAAAGGAAATGGTCCTGGCCTGAGGAGCTCACCTGCTAAAGCACAGCTCAGTGAAGCATTGTGAGTTTTATAATATGGGGCCATGCTAACTAACATTGGGTGGAATGTGCATGTGTGTGGATTGGTGGGGGTGGGTGTCTCTCTCTATTTTATCTTATTGTGTGTAATCACCTATTAGTGTTTTCTCCATATTCCCCTATTTTCTTTTCTGTTTTGGGATCACATTTTCCAGTTTTCCTAATGTTTGTAAATTGCCTAGCATTGCTAAATTTTTCTAAAATTTGACCGATAGAAATGACCCTAAAGAAGCTCTATTCCTGTCCACTAACTTGGAGATCCCACTCTCGTCTCTTTTCTGTTTCATTTCCCACCATCGAACTCAAATTCTGAGAATGGGCAGAGGCCCCAGGTTTTGAAGAAATCTTGGAATAGTCTTTAACATAACAGAAACTTAAGGCACTATGATATCCCTTAATACAATGCCCTGCATATTTCGTTTGTCTTTAATTGACTCTTAATTCTTTTAAGGAGATATATTAAGAACATAATTTCCAAAACCTTCACTATGTAGAGACAAACATGTGGCTAGTCCTGATGATGTCCCAGGGAGACTTGGGGCCAATTCTTTGAGATCCAAGGTCTCAAAGATCTCATTTCATCTGTGTCCATGCTTGAGCACCCCTCTTCTATTGCTGAGGGCTTGTTATTATATGTAAAGTAGTTTCACGTTGACTGGTGTTCAGGAGGACTCTTTTCTTTCACTGCTGACAGACTTTGTCCAAGTCCTTGCAGGGCCATAGCTATATTGGATTGTACTGTTTTATTAAGATCCTTATAAAACTTATGCTGATTGCAAGGAAGGCAACCTAGATCCTCTATTTACTATTTCAGGTTGGTCATTCTGAATCACCTACCTACTTTCCAAATAACTGATGAGATACTTATCAAGATCTTGTTTTCAGATAGAAACACCTATTTCCATGACTGAGCAAAAATAAGAAGCTGCTTCATTCAGTTTTTCAGCAATTTGAATCAATCTTTTTTTTTTAAATGGTAAACAACAAAACTTTTTTTTCCTCAAATTTTTTTCCTTTTTACATGGCACTTAACATTGAGGATTTTTAGGGTGATCACCACAAGGAAAAAATGATCTCAAAATCTATTTTGGTGACTGAGAGGGCACAAATGAGAGGAGAAAACAGTCAACTGCATTTTTGTTTTGTCAAGGAACAAGGGAGTTCTATTAATAAGCACTTCAGTAAATCTATCTGTTGAAGAATATGACTGTGTGATGTTGTGCCCCTGTCTTGTGCAGTGGTGGTATCTGAACAGATTGAATCTCAAAATCATGGGGACAGGGTCAAGCTAAATTTAAATGTAAGATGCCTAAAGGTCTGCCCATCAATTTAACTGGGAATGTAGGAGTTTGGAGTAAATTTAGATTTCTCTGCTCACAGCTTTTTATTATTTCAGTTATGTATTGCATAAGGTAATGTTGTATATCTATAAAATGAGGAGACTAGAAGATCTTTGAAGATTCAGGTTTAAGATGCTGTATTTCCATGATTCTTTAACCTTTGAAGGAATTAGATAAATAAAACAACCGTGTTGCAAACTGTACTTTTATCACTTTAGACTTGTAGAATGTCAGAGCTTGAAGTGATTTTTATATCTGATATCTTCCTTTTAGCCCAGGGTGTGTTGCTATTTAAATGACCTTGGATTCATGGGTTATACCCTACTGATAAAATTGTATATCACTGGAGACTTCACAGCTCTTCCTGGCAGCACATCCGGTGCCTCAGAAATCTTAAGGTGAGGGAGTTTTCCTTATGGCCAAGGTTTAGTGCCTTTGAACGTATTGCCATTACCTGTACTTTTTGGAAGTCCCAAAGCCCTTTTGAAAAAACATAAAAAGTTGTGGGGTTTTTTTGTTGTTGTTATTCTTGTGTATGCCCTATTAAGATACACATTTCACTTCAAAGCATTAAAATATATTGTCAAACTTCTGAATCTTAACATTTTATACTAATTTACTAAATGACTAGAAGTTATATTTGCCTTCTGTTTTGTTTTTCAAAAATTTGCTTTTCTTTTTTGATCGCTTTTTGAACTCCTATGTCCCTGACTAAATGTGAAGTTAACTGTGAGTTCTGAACCAAGGCACCTTTTAGGGATGGATAGTTTAATAAAGATAATGAGAAATTTATTAGCACTTATGACTGAATGCCTGTGGGATTCTTGTTTTGGTTCATATGAGTCTATTTTACACTGGTAAGAATTATAAATAATGATTTTACCTGTAAATTTAAGGAAAATATGCTTTTGATGGGCTTGTTAGGTGACACCTGGAAAAGCTGTAAGCATGTACTGAGCTAAAACAGTCAGCATTCACTATGTCCATACCATTGCCCATTACTTCTTTCCCTTTTCTTGCTGGACTGTAGGGTTGCTCCTCATACCACTTCCTCATTCTTTTTCTGGTATAATGAATAGCATATGGCAGATATCAGCTTCACTCAAGTTTCAGTGTTTCATTGCAGCTGAAGTGACTTGCCAGATTTTCTAGTTTGTCTGTCGCTCTTATAGTCACTTTTACATTCTTCTTCCTGCTTCACAAGTAGAAAAGATGCACCAATGGATGCTAACATTGGCACTCATAGATCAGGTATTGGATTGGGGATGCCTTTCATGAGCAGTTTTTACTTCCCTCTCTCCTGTTTCAGTTCAGGCAAGAGAATTTGAGCAAGAGCCAGGACATGTGGCAGCCTTTAAGTTTCTTCCAAATTTTATGAGCTCAGAATCTAATGTGGAATCCACCCTTCTATCACTGGCCTTGACATCATAGAATTTACACTACCACTCTGCCCTTGAAACTTGGAAATTGCCTATTATCCAGGTCATTGGAGGAGTTTGCTTATTGATTCTGAAGCTGCTATTTGGTAACAATTCAAAGTGTAATGTAGAGACCTCATCTCCCAAATCCTCTCTTGTGTGCTCTCTCCTATACAGCAGGGTGTAATTTTGCTTGTGGTATATGTAAGCACCTTTTCCCAGCATGCCCTCATCTAAACATGCCTTTCCTTGTGCCAGACACTATTATACTCTATCAATTTATTATTCTCAAGGCTTTAGTTATGTCACTGTGCCAGGTATGCCTAATTTTTTGTTCATCTAAAATAGCATTATGTTATTATAAATAGAATGCACATTTGGAGATGGAAATACACTATTCATTAGGTGTACCAGTACAGACCATTGGCCTCTGGCCATGCTCCTCTAATGGTGTAATTTCCATACCCCAAGGGATATGGTTATGTATCCTCTCTTTATTTTGAAGGCTATAATTGTAAACACATGTCTTGACTGGATACCTTATATCAATAGCCTTCATCGACTCTGCCAGAAGAGTGAACAGTGTAATGCAACATCAAAGGAAACCCAAAGAAACGTTGTTTTATTATTTGAGATATATTTGGGCTGGGCTCATGGTAGCTTATTGCTAGATTTGAAAATCAAACATTAGGCTAAGGCTGAGCGGTTATAGGGGAGCAACCTTAGTACCAAACAGATGAGATAAAAAATGTTAGAGTAAAAAGAGTTCATTGTAGCAATCTGCATGGCAAAAAAACCAAATCTAACATAATACATAAGTCAGAGGCTGTTATCAGTTACATGCCTTTAGTTTATTTACTTTATAATTTTCTGGATATGTGTGGAATAATTTGTGAATTTTCAGTGAAAAAGTTCCTCCAGTTTCTCTATTTACTTTCATTTAGAGGGCATCATTTGCGAAGCTGTGGCCTGGTTATAGTCAATAAAAGCTAGTTACAAGTAAACAAATAAACACCACATTCTCTAGTGGTCACTTGGCTTGGAGCATGAGTTTTAAAAGTTAATTGATGGTTGATCACTCTTGGATATTGTTAGTCTTCCTTCATGTACAAACGTTCTCTTAAACAAAACCCTATTAAATTATTTTCTTAAGGGAAAAAAATATAGTAACGGTGAGTAGTAAAAACGGAAATATTTATTTTGCCTTTTTGTAGAAATCAGTGATTCTGCCTTCTTTTTTTTTGTATTATAAATTCTTCTATTAGTTAATGAGGCTGTGCCAAAACAATTCAGAATTTTGAGAAAAATTTTCTGAATTTTATAATTCTCATCACAAAAATCTAAAGTCTGTTTTTGGAGTTGTATTTATTTTTATGGAGTGTTCTTGTAGAATTCCAGTGAATTTGCTATACCCTATGGGAGTCCAGTCTCTGAGCTGTAGGGAGGTGCTGTAGGAACCTTTCTAACAGTAATGTGGAAGTTAGAGTTTAATGGCATAAGGACAATCATGTCGAAGAAGGTGGGTTTGGCGCCTTCATTATTGGTAGGAGAACAGCAGATGTCATGAGCCTTTGTTCAAAGGACACATTTGTGTCAGCTGGCCATACTGTGTTAGGAAAGGAGGCTGCAACCTTATTCCCTACCTTCCACCCCAGGATCAGTACATATTGTTCTAGAAAGGTCTCCTTTAACCAAGAGGAAGGCTTTTTTTTTTTTTTTTTTAGTATGGAAAATGACTTTAGAATGACTGACATTTACCAACTAAAATACTCAATTTTCCCAAATGTTTAATAATGCGTTTTTTACTGATATAAAGACAGGCTGAGTGACAAAAGCTTCTGTAAGAATTTAATCACATTGTGGCTAAAAAAGAGGATGCACTTATAATTTAGTTATAATAGGGAATCAGTATTTTAAGAATCTAAGTGTTTCTGAGGGAAGTTTAGGGGGATTCACAATATGATTAAATTTGTGGCATTAATACACCCAGCAAAACTTACAAGTTCTTGCAGCAATGTTCCTTACATTTTTCATGTTATGGCACCCACATAAAATAATATTATCTCTATGCTACATTAGAATAAACAGACAAAGCTACTAAGATCAAAGACTGGGGTGAATTACTGCCCACTTCCCCTAAGAATTACGGGACTGATATATGTGTGTGCCCTTAGATTGTACATTTCTTTCTGTCCTTCCTTCTTTTCTTTCCTTAATGTAAGTTATTTCAGAAGAGTAGGAAAAAGAAGATATATTTTTTACTCTTGGATTTCCTATTGATTTCAAGGAGTATGAATTCAGACAAATTATAAACAATTTCAGACCTTCTCTTTCAATTAATAGGAGTTCTGTTGTTTTAAAAAGTAGAGCTTATTTCTTTAAAACCAAATCTAACCATGCTCTGTTGAGCCCACAATGCCTAACAGAATACCATTGGCCTGATTAATATTCACACCATAGAAACAAATGTAGAAAACAGCACAGATAAACCAAAAGTTGGAAATGAAAATAATGTGCTAAAAAGTTTGCAGCAAATTCCTGCTTCACTTGTCCCAGTTTTAATTGACGAAATTTTAATTTAATTGATTTATTTTGGTATTTTAAAAAATAATCATAAACAATTTATTTTCAGCTAAGTTTCAGAGATAGGTGACTTTGAACCTTGTATTTTTTTTTTTGCGGTACACGGGCCTCTCACTGATGTGGCCTCTCCCGCTGCGGAAAACAGGCTCCGGACGCGCAGGCTCAGTGGCCATGGCTCACGAGCCTAGCCGCTCTGCGGCATGTGGGATCTTCCCGGACCGGGGCACGAACCCGTGTACCCTGCATTGGCAGGCAGACTCTCAACCACTGCACCACCAGGGAAGCCCGAGCCTTGCATTTTATTATAGTGATTCCAATGTGTTGCTTCTTATAGATATTTGAAATCCCCCCCCTTTTCATTTTTTAAAATTTATTTTCCTTCTTTACTCCCTCACTCCCTCTTAATCTCCTTTTCTTCCTCCCTTTCTTTTTTCTTTCTTTTTCACATAAAGAGCTTCTGAATTTTTAAGTCAGTTCCTAAAGACAAGAGCAGAAGCCTAGCATGTGAGATGTGATATGTGCAGGAGAATCATAAATGTGGCAGTTTTTATGTTTCTTTTCATTTTTATTCTTTTTGTTTTTTTATTTCAGAAAGCTGAAAAATATTGGGTTCATTAAGGATACTTTCATTTGTTTACCTTGTGTTGTAATAAAAAATTCATAAAGATGGAAAGCCATTCAAAAAATAGAGTTTTATTTAGATTATGAATCAGGTTAATGTTTTCAGTGTATGTTTTAATTAGAAAGCGTAACCCTTGGACACAGTTTGGATTCATTCAGTTCAGTTCTTCAAACATTTTACATTTAGCAACCTCGAAAAGTTATTATTCATTTATTTGATTTATAAAATGCATTCATCACCTTGGCCCATGGGTGTATTTACAACCATGATGCAAATTTATTTAATACAGCGTTGGTTGATTCTTTCCCAGCAAGTAGATTTCCTCACCTCCCTCCTGTAGCCACCATGATTCAGGAGAATAGCCAGTTGGAACAGATGGACCATGCAATTGGGCTTTAAAGGAGAAATTTAAATTATTGTTATACCTCAAGAGGAAATGAGTCTGTGCAAAGTATCTTTCTCTTGCTGGTCAGGTGGGTGGAATCTCCAACAAGCATGTACTACTTGGCCTAAACAGCTAAGGTTATGCATCCCTCATCTCCCTGAAAAAGAGCCAGGGCAGCAAAAAATAAATTTTGTAATACTTCATTTACATATTAGGCTGCCAAGAAACACTGCAGTGCAAGTGGCATGAGCCCTGCACAGCCAAGGTCTTTCAAATGTTGCTTTAAAAAATATTTTTTTTTCAGACATCAAGTTCTGGTGAATGCAGGATAATATGAGGTTAAATGTACATAACTGGAGTCATCTTGCTTTGGTTTAAATCCAGGTCTTTATAAGGCTTTTCTTCTGTAAAATGAGGATAAAATAGCACCTAATTCACTGGATTGTTTTGTGGATTCAGTGAGATAGTGCATACAAAGTGTCTCTAACAGAAATGCCATATAGGAAGAGCTCAATAAATGTTGGGTTGTAGTTTTTCATGGAATTTATAATTAGAGAGTTGTCTGCCTTGGAGGAGGCCTAAATGACCAGTTTTGGGACAATATAACGCACATTAAAATAAAAATAATACGCTTCCATCATTGAAATGTTTTCCCTGACTGATGGATATTGATGAAAATTTTCTGGATAAACTCATTGTGGAACTACTAACATAAAATAAGCTGTTTGTCATGAAGATTTTAACACAATGTTGACAATGATGTTGACATAACATGAACATAAAATCTCCGGGCCAAACAGTATGGGTGAGTAATGCTGATCGCCCTCATAAGCCATTTGCATCATCTCTATCTACCCAATAAGAGATGAAATACATTTTATGTATAAGCAAAAGTTTTCATTGCAGCACTGTTTACAATAGGCAAGACATGGAAACAACCTAAATGTCTATCAACAGGTGAATGGATAAAGAAGATTTGGTACATATATACAATGGAATATTACTCAGCCATTGAAAAGAATGAAATAATGCCATTTGCAGCAACATGGATGGACCTGGAAATTATCATAGTGAATGAAGTAAGTCAGACAGAGAAAGACAAATATATGATATTGCTTATATGCGGAATCTAAAAAAAATGGTACAAATGAACTTACAAAACAGAAACAGACTCACAGACCTAGAGAACAAACTTATGGTTACCAGGGGGGGAAGGGTGTGAGGGAGGGATAGATTGGAAGTTTGGGATTGACATGTACACACTGCTATATTTAAAATAAAATGCCTTTCCATGAAAAAGAAAAAAAGTATTCCATTAGTTCACAATAGGAATGAGTTTCATAAAGTGATTATTTTGGGGCTATGGGGAATATAGTAATAAGTGAGAAAGTTTAGAGGATATTTATTTTGTCCTGTGAAACATTTATTATTTTGAGGCAGAAGCCACTGGGTGAGTACCTAGGATATATAGTCTCTTTTATTCCGAATATTTTCCCTATTGCTCCATTTTGTGTCTGCAGGGATACACATCTGACTGAGAAAAGCCCTCTCAGCTCTAAAGGAATTCATGGAAACTGAGCCAGTCCTCAGACCCAATCTATAGTCTGTGGTTTAACTGCTATCTGTGGGAAGATTGAGGGGGAGGGGTCAGTGTTCACCCCAGCATTCATGCCCTTGTTACTTATCTTTTGATTTGTTTAGAACCCAGGTATAAAATCCTATTTCAGCATTACACATGAAGAAGGTGAAAATTAATTGAATAATTGTGGCTTTGTTATTTAACTCCAGAATATTTATTTAAAAAGAGAGAAAGTTGATGTTGTCTGGTTATTCTTTGTATATACATTTATAAATAATTGTATGAGTACTAAATAAATTTCCACTTTTAAAATTTTAATTTATTTAGTAGTACTTCTATTTCTTTCTTGCTTCCATATCAAATGTAAAGTATACTCATATCAGTAACACCTCTCATTCAAATTCTATGATTTTTTTAATTGGGATATAAAGATAACTTTTTCCTACTTCCCTCATACAAAGTTGGGAATAATTGATTAGATAGATTTTTGTCAGCCATTTTGACCTCCAAGGGAACTTAGAGCCCCTTTCTTACCCCCAAGGGTTACCCCAATTGCTAACACACCACATTCTATACTTAAGAGGTGAAAGCACAGGTCTGGATTGACCAAAATGGCAGCCCATGTAGGAAAAGGGTGCTCTCTCCTTTCCCATGAGTCTATGTAATACAGGCCTACAAACATCTTCCTTGGCATCTTTCCCCTTCTCTTACTCCAGAGAAAGATCTGGGGTATGTAGTATGGGAAAGGCCACTCTAGATTAGGAAAAAATTCTTGGACATTTCTTCCTCTTGGCTCTCTATATCTCATGAAGGAAGGCCCTTACTTCCCTTAGATGTATAGATTTGGGATTTGGGTTGGGGCTTTGTGTGAAGGTTGGTTCCTTAGATCCACCTGGGAAATTAGATCCTTCCATGAGGTGTAGTACGTCATCTCCCCAGAATTCTGTAATGGGATTTGGGGACCAGAGTGTCTTCTAGTAATAAAGGGTTCCTTGGCCCAGGTTTTTGAAGATTTTGTTGTTGTTGTTGTTAAGGGGTGGGTGGTGAGGGGTCAGAATTGGGATATTCCACAGCCCCTAGCCAACTACCACCTCTTAATGTAAGCCGTATATCTTCATCTGTTGCTGTGTTGATAGTGAGCCTCAGCTCCTACTGAGTGGGGTGGATAGGTTTTCGTTTTCAGTGTCATCATTTTGGAAAATAAGACTAAAATTCACTGGTGATCATTATTTTCTCTTGCTCAGTAATCTTCAGAATATGGTAGGTCTGATTGTTTGATTTCTATTATCTCCATTTGCATAGAATATAAGGCTCAGTACTTATGTAAAGAACACTGTGTAACTGAGCCTACAGAAGACAAACCAGTGAGGAGGATTTTTATTAAGATGGAAATATCTGAAATATGTAGCCATGGGAATGTACATAACTTCTCTTAAAGGATGTCTATAGGGTCTGCCTGGTGCTAATTCTCAGAATAAAAAGCATTGAGTTGCATGTGAAATAAATTGTGGAAGATTTCTCTCCTGGAGTTTAAAATTTTTTGACACTCCTAAATCCAGTAGAAGACAGAAGAAAGATTGTATGAATTTATGCAACAAGATATATTTGAGTTTATCCCATGTCTAACAACATAAATATGAATTAAAGGAAAAC
Organism: Hyperoodon ampullatus; assembly: GCF_949752795.1. Lineage (NCBI taxonomy): Eukaryota > Metazoa > Chordata > Mammalia > Artiodactyla > Ziphiidae > Hyperoodon > Hyperoodon ampullatus. Next base: position 139,407,896 of record NC_136914.1, read on the forward strand.
ACCCTCATACCAACAAAAATGCGTTTCTTTAACAAGCACTAGTTGGGAGAGGGTGTGACCCTTCTAAAGGGTTCTAGTCCAGACACTTATTGTAAAATGGGGTAATCAAATGTCTTCTAAATTCTCAAATTCTTTGGGGTGCAGTTGAGTTGTGCTTTTTACTTTAAATGTTCAGTGGAATGCTGAGATGAGTTCTATCCTGTATCTCTGTCAGCAAGAGGTTTCCCACCATGTGTATTGGAACTAAGTGTGTTATTTCTATTCTTTTGCCATTACAGTAGCACTATGCTAATTCTAACAGGCTAGTCAGTGTCATATTTGTTCCCAGCTAATTTCATTCTTAGATTCTCAGGAGGTAGAGGAATGGGGAATGGTGTGATGATATAGCTCCTTTCATTTAATTTTTATTGTTTAGATGTTTACACCTATTAGAATGACTATAACCAGGCATTTTATGCTTCACTAATCTTTGTGGTCTGTAGGAGAAGACATATTTATGAAAATATGATATAATCTTTATTTATTAGTGGTGGAAGCAATTTTTGAAGGGAAATTTACATGGAAGCTTAACCTATAACAAAAGATGAAAGTGAAGATAGAGGGGGCCCTGTGTTTCTACTTGACCTCTTCCTTGCATGAGTCCTAAGAAAAGTTTTCCCCTAAGTATATAGCAATATTTTAAAGTCTTGGAGGGAGGTGAATTTGCTGAGATCAATGTTAACCTTTTCTACATTCATTAATTTATTTAGTCATTCAGTATTTGTGGAAAGCCCTCCAAACGCCAGATTGTGTTGTCATGCTGTTGTTGCTGATAACAATAATAACTAGCATTCATTGAAAGTTTATCGCATATATCAGGGATGGATGATCTCAATTCACTTAATAATCCTATTAAGTAGTAACTATTAGCATCTCAATTTTACAGTTGAAATAATTGAGGCTTAGAGGAGTTAAGAACCAGGTTTAAGGTCAGACAACTAGTAAATAGGTGAGCAAGAGATTTTTTACTCTGGTTGTTTGATTATCAAGCCAACTCTTAGACATCATGCTCTCTCCCTATAATAATATCAAACACTAATTTTAAGGCTACTGTGTTCCAAGGTAAACACTTTCAAATATATTCTGTTTTAATCCTCTCAAAATTTCTATGTCCAGACATTATTATTATCCCTTATTTTACGCTTAGGGTAATGAAAGCAAAAAAAAAAAAAAAAAAAAAGTCTACCTATTGTCACAAACCAGGTGGTGGAAGAGTTAAGATATGAACCCAGAAAGCATATGTATGTTCTTAAATACCAGTCTCTAATAAATAAAAACAGTTCATGTTCTCAGGAATCTAGCTTATGGTAAGTAGAATTTAGATATAGACATCCAAATTTTAAAATCCAGTATAAATAGATGCTTACCTCATGGAGGTATAGGCAAATATTTTGGAAAATGTTAATTTTAGCCTAGTGCCCTAATGGCTCGCTTCCTATTTCTAACCTAAAAACAGCTTTTACACATTCTCTTTCATTAGCTCTGGGATTCCTCCATTCTCTGCTTCCCACCCGTCACTTAAAACCTTTGGTAGCTTTTGGCTTGGTTTCTCTGATTTCCCTCCTATTGGCAAAATTTCCTCTTTGCCTGCCTCAGAAATACACATATTTTAACAATCGGCCTGCTCTTAGGTGCCTGCTGTATCTTCTCCCATTCCATTCTGGCCTCTCACCCGGATGTGTGATCTGAAGCTTGCCCCTGTGCCACAGACCTTTCCTTGGATGCAACACTCCACTCTGGGCCAGCAATTTTTGAGTAGGCTCTTTGAGTGCTCTTTTGCTGTTCAAACTGTGGTTGGTACAGTAACATACATATTACCTGGGAACTTGTAAGAAATGTAGAATCTTTCATTTCACCTTAGACCTACTGAATCAGTCTGAATCTTGATGAGATCCCAGGTGATCTGTATCCTTGAGAAGCACTGGTCTAGTTGATGAGATCGTACTGGAATACGGAAGACTTTCAAGTTCATTATGTCCTGATAGGGAAGCTGTCACAGTGGAAGTAGTATTTTGATGATACTACAGGAATGATAGGGGTTTTCCAGGGGTTATGTAAGGACAATATCTGTGTTAGGGTTCTCCAGAGAAAGAGAACCAATAGGAAATGTATATGAAGAGATTTATTATAAGATATTCGCTCACATGATTTGAGAGGCTGAGAAGTCCCTCGATCTTCCATCCGCAAACTGGAGACTCAGGAAAGCCAGTGGTGTAGTTTGAAGGCCTGAGAGTCAGAGAGCTGATGGTATAGGTTTCAATCTGGGTCTGAATGCCTGAGAACCAGGAGTGCCAATGGCAGGAGAAGGTCAATGTCCCAGCTCAAGTAACCAGGCAGAGTTAATTCAACTTTTCTCTTCCTTTTTGTTCTGTTCATGCCCTCAGTGGATTGAGTGATGCCCATCCACATTGGGGAGGGCCATCTGCTTTACTCGGTCCACCACCCCAAATGCTAATCTCTTCTGGACACATTCTCATAGACACATACAGAAATAATATTTAACCAGCTGTCTGGACATATTGTGGCCTAGTCAAGCTGACACATAAAATTAATTATCACAGCATTCCATGCTGGAGAAACAGCATGTGCAGTGGCATAACTGGGAAACTACTGGTTCAGTTTTTCTAGAGCATAACATGTGAAAGATAGAGATGGATATTGTGGCTTTAAACCATGGTTGTAGTGACACTCCTCCCATCAAGTGTACCTTGAATCTGGGTGGGCTTGTGACTGCTTTGTCCAGTAGAGTGTTGTATGTAGACGTGATACTGACTTCCAAGGCTAGATTATAAAAGGCCACGCAACTATTACATGCTTATGAAACCCTGAGCCACCATGTAAGTTATTTGAATAACCTGAGACTGTCATGCTAATATGCATTAAGTTTCATTGAAGAGTTTGAAAGGGAAACATGATATTCGCAAGACCATTGGCAAGGTAAGCTAGTTAAAAAGCTGTTGCAATGTGTTTGAAGAAAAATGATAAGATTTTGGACTAGGAAAATAGTCCATTCCAAATAAATAGTTATTTGGAATGGAGAGAATAAATGTGAAAACCACATAGGAAGTAAAATTTGCAAGACTTGGTTGATTAGATGTAAGGATGAGATAAAATATCTCATTTGGATGTCTGGATTATTGGAATTGCCATTTATAAAAAGGGAGATGCTTTGTGGGAAGAGAATGAGTGTATGTCTCAGGAAATATCCAGTTAGAGACATATAGATGGCAGTTGGGTTTGGATTGGTACTAATTAATGTATACATCACAATTTCAGATGTACTCTTTAACTCATGCCAATTCTGAATAATTGGTGGTGGCTGTCTCGAAGGGTGAATTGCAGATTCTGAGAGTGGCCTTGGCTTGATCAGTGATTGATGTTTACCTGGGGTAAAGCCAAAGGGAATGATCATTTGCCTGATGTATATATTTGCCAACTTTGATAGTAATGGTAGGAAGTGTCAAGATATTATGATATTGAAAGGTAATGATAATCTAATCATGGTTCAATGGGGGAACAACAACACTTATCTGTTTTGAAACCTTCCTGTACTTTGTTGAATATGATGAAGTCTGAAAAAGTATTCGTCTAACCCATCATTATTTACAGCATGATGCTTTGTGGGGACTGACCCACTGTGATCCTGGATAACTATAAGAGCTGGCACTGGTGAGGAAGTATCTTAGGCTTCCAGCTAAGTGAAAACAATGGGAAGAAGTAGAATCATGGAACTATAGAATTGGAAAGAAATTTGAAGTTTGTTCATTCCAGCCCTCTCATTTTACTGAGAAGGAGATTGAAGCTTGAGAAGATGTGCCTTGCCTAAGATCACTTAGCTTTATAAGCTCTGAAATTGCTTTGAAATCTCTATAATAAATTTTTCTTCTTATGACAGAGCCAGTACTGGAAGCTAGCCTAACTGCACTGTGATGACATTGGCTTACGATGAACTAGATCAAGTGCACAGCAGAAAGAAATTACTATGTAACTGCCCAGGGTGAATCAAGGATTCCTTCCACATTGAGGATATCTGTTCCCACCCATGGCTATCAGAAGCTGGTCTGCTGCTAGCTGTGGAGCGCAGAAGATACCTTCAAATTTTCAGGGAAGGATAATAGATGGTTGGGAGAGTTTGCAGAATCGTGGTTTCTGTAACATCTGTAGCCTCAGAACTTAGGAAGAGCAAGTACAAAATGTGTTTTTGCAAATGTTTTTCAGGATTTAAGTCTGAACCTGTTTAACAGATTGTCTTGCTTAAAAAACATGACTGGTTTTAGCTGACAAGTTGGATTTTATGAACTGATTGATCCCAGCTGCCAGTTGTCAAGGCCAGAGGATGTTCCAAATTGGCAGTCCCCAAAGACCTTGAGTTGATTGGCTTAAAGTGGGGAAAGAAAGATATGAGGGGGGGGTGGAGAAAATAGAATTTTCTAAAGCTAATATAATTTTGAAAGTATTTGAAATACAAATATCCATTAGAACACACAAAAAAAGTGAAAATAGTCTAAGCTGTATTCTGCTTTGTGGGTGGTTCTAATGCTTTCTAAGGTTGTAGGTGACCTCCTTCATCTTTTATTTGCTCCTTGTTGGATTTTCTAATGGTAAAATCATACTCATATTTAGTGAAAAGGGTGTCTATATCTTGACTGCTTCTAAGTTTGAATTATATAGCTTCTTAAGAAGGAAGCTATGTTTTGAGTTCATGAAAGTTTTCTTATTTTGACAAAAACACCAAGCGTCTGTGTCTAAGAGACGTGGTGAGACCTTTTACTTGGATAGATTTTTGAGCTGTAAATGAGACAGTTGTTTGAAATTCAGTTTTTAAAGTTTATTGTGAGATCTAAGTCCATATTTGAACACATTATTGTTTTTAACAATGCTAATAATGCTAATGATACCACCATTTACTTTAACTCTTTATGCCTATCTCCCATGATTTGCACCTATCGCATTGAGTTATAAAGGTGCAATGAGCTAACCTATGCAAAATGCTTAGAATAGTGCTTGTTATAAATTAATGCTTGATAAGTGCTATTATAATTACAAATCATAACAATGTAGAGGTAATGCTACAAATAGTATTGGTCAAGTACATAATAAAACTCTGAATTAATTGTTAAAGTGCAATTTAGCTAAAAAAATCAGTGATTACTCTTCGGAAGTGTACATGCTTAGTACTTTAAACAATGTCTAGAAAAGATCATCCATGATTCGTCTAACTATATGATGAGATTACAAATATTTAGTTTATGCCTGTTGGCATTTCCACCTGTGACTGTGTTTTGCAGTCCAAGTAGCCTTGGTACTGTGTTTTACCCAGGCTCTGCTTAAAGCATAAGTTTCCAAAACATCAATTAGGTATTTAGTTATTTGGATTGGTGATATCTTCTTCTTATATTCCTTCCTATTGCTTACAGGGAGGTGGCTATCTCTTTTAATTATAAATCTACATGGCCCCATTGGAAGAAAAATCAAACACTTTTGATACTGAATTAAGTAAATAATGAGGGGGCATTGTCAATGCTGCTAAACTGGTTACTTTAAGGGCAAGCATGAAACGGCAGCTTGCCCTTAAAGTACTGATACTGATCTTCAGTATTCCCTCACTTACCCTGAAGAAAAATTCTCATTGAAAGGAAAATATTACCAAATCTGCTGAACAATAAATGATTTAAGAAAGTAAAGTATCTTGAGAACCACTCTCCATAAAGTACCCTGTATTAAGTGAGGTGTAGCATTAGGTAAGTCAATTAATATAAATAAATGATGGGCTATTAAAAGTCTGTAATCTGTATTTTATTATTTAAAACACAGCTGATAAAAGTAAAATCAATGATGCAATTGTTAGAAGTATCATTACATAATTAGAGAGGCATTGGTTCAAATTGTATCATAGCCATTTTTTGACTTGTGACTCTGAACTTACTACAGACTTCTTTGTGTCTAATCATGTAGATAATAAATGCTTGATAGTAATTATTTTATTATTTGTAGCTAAGAAAGTCAAATTCTGAGAGTATGACTAAGTACATTTTATTATTTAAATGTAATGTCTAGATTCAATGTAAGCATACTCTAGCAGAAAACCATAATATTTGCAACTTCCTAGTCTCTCCTCCCCTTGCCTCCCTTTCTCTCCCCTCCCCTCCCTCTTCCTTCCCTCTCCAGCTTGCTCTAGCTCTCTGTCTCCCGGGCTGTCTCTCTCTATATATACACAAGCACACACATGTTTATTGGAAAAGGGTATTGACAGGAAAAGGAAAATTAAACCAGCTAATTATTGTCTATTGTACAAAAAGGGCTTAGATGTAATTATTTCTGGCAGGCACCATTAGGAAGGCCAGATGCCTCTACCACCCCTTCCAAAACTATTTCATATAAGAAATATCACAAACAAATATATAGTAAATCTAATACAACAAAGATTGGATACTTACTCTGTGTGCTAGGTATTATGCCAATCAATTTACATTCAGCAACTTTATCAAATGGGTACTATTATTATAAATGTTTAAGAGATAAATAGAGACAGAGAGATTAAGTAAATTTCTAGGGTCACAGAGTTATAAACTAGAGAATTAGGATTCAAACTTAGGTTTGCCTCTGTGCTATAGTTAAACTCGCCAAATGATGGTTAGAGTGTATTAGAAAGTTAGAAATCAAGAGAAAGAAGAAATCTACAAGCTGGAGTAGTCTGGGGAGTCTCATTGGAGGAGGTGTGAGGTCAGCTGTGTTTGGAAGGACAAATAGTTACGGTATTTCATTTGAGAGGATGGCTGCAGGAAGAACACAGATGTGCAAAGGTTCACAATGCATTCTTGTATTAATCAGTTGACCAGTTTGACTCAGGAATGTGTTTAGAAGGTGAGTCATCAGAGATAAGATTTTCTCAGAGATAAGATTTTCTCTTTGATAGCTTTTTTTGAGGTATAATTGACAAACAATGTACAATGAATACTTAATGTGAACAGTTTGGTGAGTTTTGAACATATGTTCCTGACTGTGAAACCATCACCGCAATCAATATAATACCCATCACTGACGAAAGTTTCTTAGAGCACCTTTGTAATTTCTCCCTTCCAGTCCTCTTACCTTCCTACCTCTGGGTTCCCAGGCAACCGCTGATATGCTTTCTGTCACTATACATTAGTGTGCAGTTTTTAGAACTTTATAGAAGTGTTTTTGTCTGGCTTCTTTCACTCAGGATACTTTTTCTGAGCTTCATATATATTGTAGTTTATATCTATAGGTCATTATTTTTATACCTAAGCAGTATTTCATTGGATGGATATAGCATCATTTGTTTATCCATTCACCTTTTGATGGGCATTTGGATTGCTTCTAGTTTTTGGCGATTACAAATAAAGCTATTACAAATATTAACTTAAGAATCTTTGTTTGGACCTATGCTTTCATTTCTCCTGGGTAAATAATTAGGAATGGAATTCCTGGATCATATGGTGTGAGAATGTTTACATTTTTAAGAACTGTTTTTCTAAGTGGTTGTACAATTTTACATTCCCACCAGCAGTGTGTAAGGGTTCCTGTTCCCCCAACATCCCCCATTACTCACCGACACTTAGTGTGGTCATAAAATGAAAAGATAAGTGGGAGGCAGACAGAGACTCAGGTGCCCAGTTGAGGAATTTGACCTTTCAACAAAGACCCATTAAAACTTTTAGAATATGGAGGGGTAAGATGTTTGAGGTGATTTAGGAAGGTAAGTCTCATACGGTGTATGAAAGGTAGATTAGGGTGGGGAAAGGCTGATGGTTGGGAGTCCAGCTTAGGTGGCTACATAGGAGGTGCTTGAAATAGTTCAGGCATGAGAAGATAAATGTGTGAACCAGTGGGATGGGGGTGAAAAGGGGAAGGAAGAAGCAGACACAAGAGGGAGTTTGAAGGAAAAATTAATGAGACAAGTTTTGCTTTTATTTCTTATAGGAATAGAAAGAGAACTTTACTTGCACTTTTCTAGCTTGAGAGACTAGGAGAAGAGTGATGTCACTAACAGTAACAGAAAAGTTGGAGGTATATTTTGGGGAAAGAGAATGAGTGGGATTTAGATATGTTGAATTTGAAATGCATTCAGCTCTATCCCAGGATCTTTTATTTTTATGTAGATGTTTACATACAGCTTCAATTCCACATGAATTTTAGGTGGCCACATAAACATATAGTAGAGGAACTTTGGAAATAAGTTAGAGATAGAAGCTTCCAGTGAGGTGGGGACTGGGAAGAAAAGAAGGATGTGGAAGTGGGCTGGGGTAACTTAAGGGGGTGCAGCAAAGGAGCTGTGAAAGCATATATTTGGGAAACATCCCCCCAGAACTGTTCAAGTTGAGAACTGTGGATGCCCACTCCCGAGGTCATTCATGGTATTTCAAAGGGCCGTTTCAGGGGTGGCTTTATTGAGAATCCTGCTCTGTTTGTGATTTTCATCATTTTCCAAGGTGGTAGGTGTTGAACTGTGTCAATCTCTGTCCAACTCTTTCTTCTTGGTTGATTTTCCTCAAATCTCACCATTGCTGGGAATGGCCTTGTCCATTTTTCTCTATTGGTGTCACCTAGGGTTATATAGCCAGGAATTTGATTCTACTATTCTATATTTAAAAGATGATTCCAGGATTCAAATCAATAGTGTTGCATGCAGTGCTACTGAGCATTAGGGAAACGTAATTTAAGATTTAGCTTTGGAGAAATTATGCTTTGGGCATTTCTTACTACATTTAGAATTCATATTTAAATGATTCATGCCAAATAGAAGAAAAAAATCTCTTAGATTTTATGATCCAGAAGCATACTTTATGGACTGCTGGCAAATTGTGTGTAGCAGTGAGGGAGTCAAAACACAGCACCCATCATGTTGCCATAGAACACGTTCCTGTGAGGATGCCTTGAATGATGGTGATGATGCATATTTTGATGAGGACTTCCCACTCCGTTCCCACCCACAACTAGCCACACATGCTGAGACCACTTACTTTGTCATGAAATAGTAATATAGTGATGCTTTTTAACAGTTTATAAGAGAGAAAGTGTTTAAGTGTGATTTTTTAAAAAGAAAACATACTGTAATGATGCCTCAGGGGACATAATGAGCTGTGTTGAATTCCTGCCAGTACTTTCATTCTAAAGTGGTTGATTTAAATGTAGTGCTTTCTGTGGATTGAGACAAAAATAAAACATTTTATTGTTGTTGTTGATTCTTCTTCCTGTTTCTTTGTTTCAGATCGAATAACATTATGTCAGTATTAGCATTTCTTGAACACTCAGTATTTTTTACCTTGTGTTAGATTGAACACAACTGTCACTTGTCTCCCAATCCCAGTTTGTACATGTGCTTCTTAATGGCCTTTATGACCTTTGCTATGAGTCAGGTTATTGTTCTGATTTATATATTAATTTGTTTAGATTAATTGTATATTAACACTTTACACTCACTAATTAGATTATCAGTCTATGGGATTAGAGCATTATAGGTGTCCTTGCTTGGGTGCACAGAGCACGAAGCAGCATTATTAGGGTAATGATTTTCAGCAAGTTTATTTAGCCAACTTTGTCATTTTATAGTTTGACTTGTTTTGTCATCATTTCCAAAAGTTTATAATTGAGCTCAGTCTTGAAAAGTGCCCAAAGCAATAGAGCATGATGGTTAGAAGCATGGGCCTAGAATCAGACTGTACCACTGGAAGTTCCTTCAATGGATAGCTTTTAAATTTTGGCAGTTATTTAATTGTTCTTTAGTTTCCTCAGATGTACAATGGCAATAAAATAATAAATGTTTCAGTGGGTTGTTGGGAATAACAGTACCAGTACATAGGAAACTATAAATGAATGTTAGCAAATAACAACAACAAAAACAAATGAATGAGAATCTTAATCAACCAGCTCTGAGGCTTAATCACAGATTTTCTTTCTGTGTGTAGGTGGGACAGCCATCCGTTCAGGGACACACCCTGGTTAAGTTCTTCATCTTTCCTGAAAGACTGCTGAATCAGTTGCTGTGTAACACATCACCCCAAACGTTAGTGGTTTAAAGCAACAAAAATGATTTTTTAAGATCTCAGATGGCTTCTGTGGTCAGGAATTCAGGAGTGGCCAAGTTAGGCAATTTTGGCTTGAGTCTCTCATGCCGTTGTGGTAAGATTGTGGCTAGGAACAAGGAGCTCTTGAAGGCTTCTTCACTCATATGTCAGGTTGTGAGGACTGAGGACTCCAATAGCTTGAGGCTGGAATAATGAGGTCTCCTCAGACATCTCTTTGTCTGTGTATTTTCTTCGTGTGATTTTTCTAATATGCTAGCTTCAGGATAACCAGACTTCTTAAATGTTGCCTCTGAGCTCCCAAGATATGTATCCTAGAAGAGAGTGAAAGAAAGAGGTGGAGGCCATATTATCTTTCATGACCAAGCCTGGGAAGTCAGTGTTCCTTGCAACATAATCTGTTGCTTGAAGCAGTTATGAAGGTCCACCAGGTTCAAAGTGAGGGAGCATAGACCCTCCTTCTTTGTGGAGAAGTGTAAGCATCAGTCTTACAGTAAGAGAGAATATGGAGTAGGATGCATATTTATGTATTTTTGGACAATAAAACATGCCACAGCTGCCAAGCCTCCTGGTACTTACTTAGATGGTTGTCTAACATGGATAACTGCCATTTAAGAATCTGGTTAAATAATATGGCTTCAAATTCTCTGTTGCTCTATGCTCATCAAAACCTCAATTGTGAGAAATAATATTCAGGGAGGATTTTTAAAATATCCTGCCTTTTGTCCCTTGATTAAACTAGACCATCAGAGAACTCTTTTAGTCCTTCTAGAAATGTTTTACCTGACTTGACCTTTGAACCTTAAACCACAAGCATGCTTTGGAGGAGGGCATAAGAAATGGCCATATAAAAATTACTGATGTACTGAATATAGAGATGCTTAATCCTCACCACCCCCTCTTCCACTAATGTTCTTCTCAGTCTTTATAAACATACTTCCTTAAATTATAAACCTATGTGTCTTCTTTGGCTTTACCCTTTACTTCATAGCAAATTCATCACCAGGTCTTCTTGTTGCACCATTTGAAATCTGTATCCTTTTTTCCATATATACCTGGAGATGATCTTGCACTCAAGGAGATCAAAAGCCCAGATTTGGTTTTACTCTCATTTGGGGATTAAAATTTGTTGGAAAAATGCAGAAAAATGGAGGAGATTTTAAGGAGCATTTCTCATTGATTTTTCCCAACAAATTTCTTAGGGTCATGAACCACAAGCATAGTAATCATTGACCTGATATAATTGCATTTCATGTTGACCTAATTAACCATTATCTATCTTATTATCCCTGGAGTTAAAAAAAATTTTGGTCACATTTACATAGAAACTTTATTGACTGTGACTCTAATTTTTTGAACTGTGATATATAAGGGTATATAAAGTTGATAATAAGCATATTACTTAAGTCATAGTACAATTCCATCATTGATCCATGCAAGGCTTATTTTTTAAAAATTTATCTTTATCTTTATTCTCCACTCCTTTCTCCCACACTACCATAGATAGCTATTCTAATTCATTCACTGTGTATCCTTTTATTTTAATATATACTCTTACTGAATCCTTGTTGCTTTGTATACATGTATTTTACATTTATATAAATGATATTCTGCTATAGATCTTATTCTGTTTCTTACATTAAAAATTTCACTTAGGAGTATGTTTTTAAGATACATCTAGTTTGCTGTGAGTAAATCTAGTCCATTGCTTCAAACTATTTTTAAAGTAATTAAAAGTTTCTTTTCACTTAACCTCAACTATTCTGCTTTTTTCACAAATTAGGGCAAAAATGTGGTCTATTGTTTTTTAAATGTAGTTGAAACTTATAGTTTATAAACTTAAAGTTCATAATAGCTTGAAAAACTATCAGTCGCCTTCTTTTTTCAATTGTGCTGCATTTGTGCTCATCTTTATATTTCAAACCTGTCACTGAAGGATAGCTATCTTTATTCCTAAGAGACTTCCTACTGTTCAAGATCCTTTATTTAACCCTTTCTTACTAAGCATATGTTTAAAATGTATCAAAAGCAGTGGCCCACTGACCTCAGGGATCTGACTATAGATATCTGAAACTGATTTTAGGGCAGTATTTAATAAATACTGTACAAATTTATGTCTGGCATTTTAACTGAAAAATTTTATAATCATGGGATTAAAGCATCAGCAAATATGTGTTTATTCATTCTGCTATTTACCACCCTCTTGACAACTGACATGGGTAAAGGAAGGTCATTTTCCCCCTTGGCTTGTCTTGGTGTATGTTTGCTGGCTTTGATTAGCAGCACGATGGAGCAATCTGAAATAAATTAGTATCAATGGAATGGAAATCTTAGTGGTTGAAGTATCACTATTAGTATACACGGCATGTCTGAAATTTTGCATTCCTTTCCTGGCTGCATCTCCTTGTTCCCAGTCTTTCCAAGGTTCTGTCAATAAAGTCCTAAGTAGTTGACTACTTGGATGAGATCTGGAAATCAAAAAGACAGAAGGATCATTTTGTTGATCTGATGAAAGTTCAGGTCTTGGTGGGTCCACGTTGAAACAGATTAGAACCTTAGATCGAAAATGAAATTTACTTACTGTTCATCTTAGTCTTAAGTGGAAGAGTGTTACTTGCGTTAGTTGTATCCTACAGACAAATAAGACAGGTATTACTTAAAGATTTTGTGTGTAGCGTATGGGTAGAATCAAATGGCAGAAACACAGTTTCTTTTTGGTCTTGTACTTCCTAAAGCTCTACTAAAAATAGGTAGGAAAGGCAGAGAAACGAGCATAGGTTTACTATTGTTGACATGAATCAGTTGTTTGATTGTGCATGACAGGTTTTTCCTTGCCTGGTACCCTTTTTCTCTTTCCCCTCCTTCCCCTGCAGTTTTCTATGCCCTCGCCTTTTCCCCTAGCCTTTGTGCTTAGCACAGAGCTCTGGATAACCATCAGTGAGGGATAGGTCAAGTTAGAATTGCTGATCGTGAACATATCTGTTAGGCAAACAAAGGAAGCTGAAAACACTGGCTTGCTGGCAAGTAGAGAGCTGATGGAAAGGACGGGGATCCTGTGTTTTCACTAGTGCTCTTCTTACTCAGAAAGCATAGGTCATTAACAAGTTAGGAGATGTACCTCCCCTCCTCCTCTCTTGCCAGGAAAAACACAACCTTTGGAGAATAGGGGCATAATAAACTGCTGGAGTAAGGCCTTTCTGTGCCTGCTGGCACTTGAAGTCACCATTGCTGTGGTTAGTTTTGCTGCTCATTCTTGGTCTTCATGCGCGTGACTGGCCTGATTTATCTTTCATTACTCCAGGGCTGCACAGCTCGGGAGGATTTAAGTACAAAAAACTTTCTCCTGAGATTACTGAAAGGTCTTTCCCTCTTGAACGGAAGCAGAATTAACTTTTGATGGCTTTTGAATTTAAATAGAACTCCCACTGTATAGTAGCAGCCTTGTTTTACCAAAACAACAGCAAAAACAACCACCCCAACAGTAACAACAGCAACTTGGGACCGGAGGTGGAAGTTTAGGTTGCTTTCAATTGAATTTATATTGTGTCACTTTATTTTTTAATAGGTTTTATGATATCTCTGTGAACCATGCAGCCAGTTAGAAATGGGCTCTTTCTCAGATGAAGACGGAAGGTTCCCCCCCACCACCAAGGAAAAGCTACGCTAGTATAAACATTCAAATTCTTAAATAATCAGACTCACCCATTAATCAGAATTTTTAACCCTGTAATTTTATAAGAAATAGGTAAAAGGACAGTAAGTGCCTATCAATGATGACTTTGTACTAAACCCTTATAACTATAACCTAATGTCAGTGCACCTCTACCTCTATTTCTTAACCTCTGACTTCATAGTTATAGCACCAAAGTAACTGATTCCGAAAGGTATGACCTCAGGAACCATAGGTATCTGAATCGTCAAATAGAGATTGAATTATATTCTCCATGCTGCATTTAATAAAACAGGAAAATAGACTAATGCATTTATAAACATTTTTGATCCTGCGGGTTGAAATAGGAAGGATTTTTCTATTCATTTCTGACTTGACAAGAAAATCCAATGACCTAGAACATCTCTTTTCCTAAGAATTCCAATCAATTGTGGTTTTGGAATATTTACATGGGTTCATGTTGCATGAGCTGTATGGGATCGTATTGAAGTCATATCCTCATACATCAGGGAATCTAAGTCTAAAGATGCTAGCTTAGTTTTCCAAAGGTGAGTGAGATTAAACTTTTGCCTTTGGAATCAGACCCATATATGTATTAATGTCACCAGAATTCAGTTCTCCCTTCCCCCACCACCCAGCATGGGGGAAATACCAAATCTACCCCCAATTTAGGCTCTTTGGCTTCCTTAGATTTTCGCTCACTGAATTAACTACTTTCTATAGAGATATTAAACCCCTAAGGAAGGTTGTATTTGAAGCCCATTACAGGATAATGTTCCAAGAACATTGTTCTTTTGAAGTTTGATTTGAAACTCATGCTCCTCATTAATACAGGCAGCAGGAAGGCAGGAGACCTGTCTCTGAAAAGGGCTTGTTATGAGCTGGGGAAGCAGCTTGAATCCTCAGCATGGATGTACATAGTTAAAAGCAAAACCAGGCAAGAAATGAGATCAAGCCTGGAATTATGTATCTGTTAGTAATTTCAGATCCACATGACTAATAAGGCAGCATGCTTGTTCTCTAGCTGTTTTTTAAAGACTGATCAGTGTGGAGTTGAAGCAGGATTTTAACTTTTGATTTTTATACTAATTTCAAGATTTTTCTTCTTCCTAAATTTAGCCTTGCAGAGATCCCTGTGAAATATTTGAGTCACAGCTAGCTATTTTCACATATCATCAGATTCTCTCCTCAACATGAAGAAATAGCAGAGTAGGAAAGAATTCCTTTGGGAATAGAGCATGCTTGTAGTTTTTTGTTTTTTAAGAGAAAATTATCTAGGCAGAACTTGGTTGTCAGTAAAGTTGTTTGTTTTGGTTGGCAATCAACATGTTTAGTCTGAGAGGCAGGGACTTTAGGCTCAGAGGTAAGGCTTGAAGATGCATTGTATCCAAACTGAGAGGGACCAAAGAAAGTGGTGGAACAAGGCAATGGTGTCTTCAGGTCTGTTTCACAGAGTCAATCTGATTTTTACTTACTCAACTGGAATTTGTTGTGAGTGTGAAATATGTTCATGTTTTTCTGTATATGCACTTGAATCTAAGCCTAGGTTTATAAGTAGTACTTGGGGACCAGGTGGCAAGAACATAGCAGTTCTTCTTTTAGAAGCTGTAAGAGAGTTTTCCAAAGGGGAGAATGGAATGGATCCAAAGCACTCTAGAGAACCCCTCCAGCTTTTTCCTTCTCATTTTCTCTGTCTTGTTTCTTCCATACTTTACTCCATTCAACAAATATTTATTTATGAAACAGCATGGTGATTAAGAGCAGATATTTCCATTAGAGAGATCCAAATTCCAATCTCTTAAGCCTCAGTTTCTTCATCACTAAAATGGGGATAAAAATAGTATCTGCAGCAATGGTTATAATCAGGATTAAATGATATAATCCCTGTTAAATACTTAGCATACAGTGCCTGGTAGATAGGAAATAATAATTATGTCACTTATTCTTAAATTTCTCTATGATCAAAAATAGATATTTAGCAATACATTGCATAATTTACTAAAATTATTAGTATTAGTATTAAATGTGGTTTCCCCCAGAGGTGATTTCTAAATTGGGAGCAGCAGGAAGAGGGGTAAAAACTTATGTGATAATTCTTTTGACTGAAGTTTTCTCTGGGAAATATGTGTATTTTCTCTCTCTCTCTCTCTCTTTTGGTAATGAATCTCCCCCACTAAAAGGAAGAAAGGAGACAGAAATCTCCTGTTTGGGAAATGAGTAAGATTAGGGAAGGGGAGGGGGTCTCTGGAAGAGGAGAGATGGCATGCATATTGGACCAGAGCCTGAGTGAGTTTGGGAGGAACCAGTCATGATGTTCAGCATGAGCATATTTGAAGTTTGGCTGAAGAATTGACTCAAAGTTGGTGTTAAAATTGTTAAGAAGGAGAAGATTGCTCAGAAGCCCAGCAGGGTAGAATTTGACTTGCTACCTTCAATGAGTAGGCCGACAATATCATCAGAGGGTGGCTCAGATTCAGATGTTTTCCGATCTTAGCACCGAAAATTACTGAAAAAATTTGTGTGTCCTGTACTTTTAAAATAGCAGTAAATCATAAAACATAAAATGTGAATTATTGCTGGAAGTGAAATTATTTTTTTCTTTAGATCTTTTTTTATGGACAAGTTTATTGAAGACAAACATTATTTTTGTGTGTCCCTGCCTTGCTGGTATCCTAAGCATGCATATAGTCTGTTTGTTGGATAGTAATGCAGCACCACTCTCAGTTCTGAAGCCAAAGTTGCGTTAGCAGAGACAGGCCCAGGCCACCTAGACCCATGAATATTCATCACACAGAGATGGCTGTCTTAGTTTGCATTCCCCAAATGGTTATTTCTAGGATCACCTCCCACATAAATTACTTGCATTCAAACCTTTATATAAGAGTCAGCTTCTGGAAGAATCCAACATTAGACAGTTTGTATCAGAAGTGGGGTACTAGGAAGTAGACCCTGGGATTAGATCACTAACTTGCCGGTTAGAGGCAAGGGCTTCATTGCTGAGGATGAGGATACTGTCAAGACCCCTTGATGATCTGTAACATCACAGTTACTAATACTGTCACCTGTGGTGGATTGGGATGAGGTAGAGATGAAGAGGGCTGCACTGGCTCATGCAATAACTCTATACTTGAAATATGTAGGGCAGTGATCATGGTAAGACCTGTGTAGTGAGGTAGCTATTGTTAGTAGTCATAGAAGTCTTGAAGGAAGAAAAGGAACAGGCTCAGTTCAACCAAATATTGTCTTCAGATGTGTTGTGAAAGCCAGTTCTCCATGATAGCTTTTAAAGAGAACCACATCTCCAGCAGTCAGAAAACAGACTATGCTAAGAACCTCGTCCAAGATTTGATTGTAAGAATAGAGCAGTTACAAAGCAAGCTGAATTCATAACCCTGGCAACTCTCCTACACTTAAGAAAAGGATGCTGATAGGAAAGAAATAGAACCCTAAGATCTGGGATTAGCATGTTTAGATGGCTGGGCTTGAGAAAATCAGTGCCTTAGATTTTCCTTATGCCTCTAGACCAGAACTAGTTGCTCTCTCTCTCATGTTAGAAGAGAATATCTAGGCTTTCATTGCCTAGAAACTACTAACAGAGGACATAAGGTAGATATTTTTCAAGATGATGATGGTCCTTCACAAGCTATGCTCGTTGCTCTTCCCATGGCTTCTCATTGCATAGATCAATAATAGGAGTCAAATCTCAGCATGACTTGACTAGAGAATAGTCAAGATCTTATGCATCAATATGGATCTTCAGGAACTAGGAGAACATACACAGGGAATGAATCTTGAAGATACTAGAGCAAGAACAGCAGAATATGATGCTGAATAGAGGAGAATTTATTGATATAGGGGAACTCTTCCATAACTCTGGATTTTATATCCTGGCATGGACAATTGGAACTGGTTCTAATTCTCTTTAGCATGGCTGCATGAAGCTTGAAAACAACGATGACTTACAGTGAGTGAGGTAGAGATGTCAGATATCTTGACAGAGTAGTAGGGGTGGGACAAGAGGCCCAGAGAGATGGGCATGTTAGAATAGATGTAATATGCAAGACTCGAGACCCATCAGCTGAGTGTTCTCTTTGAGGGTTACTGATTGCTTCATTCATTGAAGTGAAAAGGAATGTGTTAGTGGGGGCAGGGTGGGATACCAGAATCATCAGAAGTTCAGTGGAGCTGTCCTCTGTAGACCAGCATTGATGATAAGAAATGCTTCTATGGAACTCAGTTCTCTAATGTTAGTGAGGATGATTTGATTACAGAGTGGCACAGGCCAGGTGTTGGCACTTAACTGTCAGAGGCAAGGTGGACATTAATACCATGATGGGCCATCCTCAAGGCTGGGATGGCAGCTAGGGGACCTTAACCCTCAGGTATCTGTAGAAATGACTAATATGCCATACTGTTCCTAGGAGTGAGATAGATGGACAGCCAACAAGGGCATTGCTAGACTTGTATCAATATAATAAAACAGAGAGGCAGACAAACAAACTGTAGGTTAGCACAGGAATAATGTTAACTACTGCAACAAGAAAATTATAGTCCCTCAGTTTTGACCCAGTTTTTAGACTCAGAGCCTTTTGGTTGAACGGGGTGCTAAATATCTTGCAGTGTCACAGTAAGGATGTAATGTAGATATTCCCACATTTTTCCTCAAAGGAATGTGGCCATTAGACAGAATAATTGTACACCAGGAAAAAGGGAGGGCAGAGCTGGAGAGGACACAGTTGACAAGATCACCCATACTTACACCAATTGTCAGTTCGGTGGTTCCCCAAACCACCTTCAGTTTCAATAATTTGATAGAAGAACTCATGGAGCTCAGTGAAAGCTGTTATACTTACAGTTATGGTTTTATTACAGGGGAATAAATACAAAGTTTTAATATAGAGTTAGGTTTATTACAGGGAAAGGACACATTAAAATCAGCTAAGGGAAGAAATACATAGAGTCCAGGAGGATTCCAAACATAGAGGTTCCAGGTATTCTGTCTCCAGGTGTCCTGTCATCATGTCCACAGTCATGGACAGTGTTAACTCTTTCTGGCAAAGTTGTATAACAATATGGAATATTGCCAACCAGAAAAGGTCACCTGAGCCTTGGTATATGGAGTCTTGGTTGGGTTCCGTGGTGAACTGCCTGCATGGCTGACCTCAGTCTCTAGCGCTGCTGGAGGTAGAGCTGATACTGTATAATTCAGAGCCCCCACAATGAACCACGTTGATTAGATTGGTGTGGTCCAAGGAAGGCCCTCAGTGACACTCCTATCAGGCATGACATTCCAGAGGCTTAGAGATCACTTCTCAGAAGGCAAGGGCAAAAGCCAGATTTCTCTTTGGGCAAGGTTAAGTACTTTACTGTGCAGAAAGTATCCAGAAATTTTAAGGACAGTGGGATATAGGGCTGAGCTGACACTAATTCCCACAATGTTCTCATGGCCCTTGTTAGAATGAGGACTTGGGAAGGACAGGTGATTGATAGAATCCTTGCCCAAGTTCATGTGACAGTGGATCAAATGAGTCCAAAGACCAATCTATGGTTATTTACCCAGTCCCTGAGAACATAAGCAAGATAGGTCTACTTATCAGCTGGTAAAACCTTCACGTTGGTTCCCTGGCCTGGGTTTGGAGAGCCCAAAGCGACAAAGATTCTGAATGGTATGATAAGATGTGTGTGTTAGATGGTGGAAGATGTAACACTGCAGATATTCAGGAGCTTTCAATATCAGTAAAATGTTTATGCATCTATTGGTCTTGGGCATACTAGGACATGCCTTCCAAGTTAAAGGCAAGTTATTACACCTTGTACCTCCCATCACTAAGAAAGAGGCCCAGTACATAGTCTATCATAATAGGAAATACTGCCTCAGTCTAATTATTGGGTATCTTGCAAGGCTGCAGGTTTTGACTGAGACTCAGAGAGGACTCTGAAGCAAGTTCAGAGAGTAGTGTAAGCAGCCTAGCTGTTCGGAGTATATGACTCAGTGGATCCAATGGTACTAGAAGTGTCTAGTAGATTAAAATATTATGTAGGTTCCCTGGCAAATTTGGATAGGAGAGTTGTCATACAGACTCCTAGCGTTCTTGGAAAAGTTATAATGCATCTGGCAGAGAATTATCACTTTTTAAAAAGCAACTAAATCCTTGAGTTAGGGAGTTAGGGACACCAAATTACTGTATTATTTGAGTTATACATCATGAACTGGGTATTATCAGACCACAAAACCATAAGGTTGGGCAGGCCCATGCATATCTGGAGGAACAAGTAGGTTACACAGGGAGGTGGCCTACATTTCATGTCACCGACCCTTGTACCTATCCCTCAGCTGTCAAAAGAAGGAAAACTCTGGGCCTGGTTCATAGATTGATTTGACATGTTGATGCAAACTGAAAATGGACAACTGTTACTTGAAAATGGACTACTGTTACTTGACAGTCCTATTGTGGGTAGTCCTGAAAGGCAGTGACGAGGGGAAGTCTTTCAAGAGGGTATATCTTTGAGCAACACACCTGGTAATTAACTTTTTGAGGAGGGGAAAACAATGTAAGGTAAGGATATACATTGACTCCTGGGCAGTGGCCAGTGGTTTGGCTCATTGCTAAGAAGCCTAGGTGAAACAAGATGGAAAATTGAATACAAGAAGTTATAGGGTACAGATATTCAGATGGTCCTGTGGGAGTGGACACAAAATGTGTGGATCTTTGTGTTTTACATTTATCCTTAAGCATCTACCTTAGCAGAGGTCAGCCAGACTGTCCTCATTCAAACCAGTGCTTCTTGCACAATGGACTTGTTAATGGAGTAGTCATAGGACCAGTAATGAAAGATATGCGTGAGGCCCAATAGCATTACACTCCCTATCACCGAGATTATTCTAGCTACTGTAGCTGTTGAATGCCTGACCTATCAGCAATGAATGCTGAATTTCAATATTTGCAGTATGTGCTTCTGCCTCTATAACTTTAGCCTCTGCTGAATTAGAGACTCTGGTATGCTTCAACTAAGGGGCACAGTAAGGATTCCATAAACCTAAAGCTAAAGCTGTTGACTGGTAATTTTGGACTCCTCATGCTGTTAGATCTACAGTGAAAGAAAGGAGATACTATACTGGCAGGGGTAATGACTATGATTATCGTGAAGAGATAAGAGATAAGTATGCCTAGAACATAGAAGGTTCACTGTGGTGCCTTTTGGTGCTTCCATGACTAATGATAATTATGACTGTGCAATAGCATTAGTCATGGCCTGACTAGGGCCTGGTAACAGGAAGCTCATATCCCTCAGGAATGAAGATCTGGCTAACCCCATTGAGGGGGAAATTAACTAAGCAAAAGCTCTAGGCAAGCTGAGAGGAACATAGAATAGTTGTACTTTTTTTTTTTTAGAAATTATAGCTTGTCCCACCTTGAAGAATTAGGGACAGGAGAGTGGAAAATAAACAAGTGACATGAATAGCTCTCAGTGGTGGAAGGGAGTGGACTATGGCAGATACTTTGAGTGCCCTGCCTGGATTTTCTCACTGTTTTCATACATTCTGATGGTTTCCTGATGTAAGCACCTCCAACTCTCTGCCTGAATCTTTCTTTGGTCATGGGTGTGATTAGGTCATGCCAATGGAGATGGGACTAGAAGTGCTGGGGACCTAACACCCCTAGGACAAGCACTTAACTTTTGTTGGACAGGAATTCGTGTATAAATACCCCATTTCTTTGCCCCTCAAATGGAACAGCTCTGAAGACAACTGCAGAGGTCCCTAGCAAAACTGAGCCCTAGTTGCCCATTGTTATCAACGTGCTCATCAACACATTCTGTGTTAGTGTCTTTCTCTGTGTTACTGCCTTACTTACTATTGTTGTTGCTGGGATTACCTATCAAATAAATTACTTGTACATAAATCCTTGTTTCCAATATGCTTCTGTGAGCATTCCCTGTAAGAAAATGTGCCTTTAATTTTTGTGTGATTTTTTATTATTTATTATTAAATAATTGATGAGAGCCATGTATCCATGTGTCCTAGGTAATGCTCGGTGTTCTACAATGAATGACATAAACCTGTATTATGCACTTACCAAAATTTTACCTAGCTCAGGGGTTTCAAACTCAAATGCACACAGGGAATAGTCAAGTAAGGAAAATGAAGTCTGAGTCAATGGGGAAGTAGTGGGAGCTGTGATGAGCTGGAGAACACATGTCAATTGTTAGCCATCCTTCTGATTTTGTTTTCCTAGAGAAATAAGGGGGCATGGTTTTTATGTAAAATTCGTGAATTTTAAGTTTTGGCAACTAATTCCAAATTATAAAAATCTCTGTACAAGTCTTCTGTGGGACTTAGCACAGAGCACTAGCCATTTTCAGTCTCTGATCCCACCTAGTCTTCAGAATTTGGGCAGATACTCTGACACTATTTTGGTTGGATCCAGCTTTTTCCATAGTTTTATTTTGAAAGTATAACTTAATTTAGCACTTATAATTTAATTTAATGAAGAAAAGACAATTCATCTTCTTATGTTAATTCAGGTTGTCAAAGCAAGGGAGCCAAATTTAGAAGAAACTGTCTCTTAGAAACCCACCTAAGGATTCCCTGTGCATTCTTAGTTTATGTGTTGTATATCCAAGAGGACAGTTTGAATCATTGCTACTGATCCCCTTGGACTATGGCTTAATGAAGAGTTGATTTAAGAAAACCTTGGCTACCAATATGAACTATTGTTTTACTATTGTATATAACATATATATACAATTAAGTATGAAAACATAGAGTTACTAATGACCAACTGCCTAAATCCAAGGGGTTAAATCAGAGCAGGTTTCTCATTATGTTTCTCCAATTTTAATTGTCAGGTGGGGTACTGGGGCTTAACAGATTCTCCCCTACTATGAGTTAGGGCATGTTCCAGAAAATGCTGATTTATATTTTTATAATATTATTCATAAGTGAAAGAATTTTTGATCAAGTATATCAGAATGGCAGGTACCTCTAAGTTTCAAAATTGAAATTGTTGCAGTCAGTGAGTAATGTTGAGTGTCTCTTCCAGGATGAACCCACATTCTTCTGCCTATTCCTCTCTGTGTAAGTGCTGTTCAATAGAAAAATAATGCAAGACAGATATATGATAAAAATTTTCTAGTAGCACATTAAAAATGCTAAAAAGAAATAGATGAAATTAATTTTAATAATGTTTCATTTAACCCAACATATCAAAAATATTACTTCAACATGCAATAAATATAAAAATTATTAATTATATCTTTTGCATTCTTTTTTCATACTAAGTATTTGAAATGTGGTATTTTACACTTAAAACATATCTCAATTTGGACTAGCCTCATTTCAAGTGCTTGACAGTTACAGGTGGCCAGTGGCTACCATATTGATCAGCCCGCATTTAGTTCTCTATATGTAGAGTTAGTCACATTTATCTCAGAGATCATGAAAATATATTATTTTATTTTTTCACCCAGGGCATGGCCACTTGGTGTTTCATGTCAAATGGTAATAATATGTTCCATTCCATAAAAGTGTATCTTAAACACATTTTGTAAAGTCCTTAAATTAACAAATGTTTTATTTTTAAGACTATAAGCAAGTGGATGGTTGGAGGATGATGATGCTTTAAATCTTGCCAAGGGTGGAAGAACCATGATACCTTTAGAAGAAGGCAAAACAGCATCTTCCTAGGTTTTATTGTGAATAGGTCTTCCTGATTTAATTTTCCATAAGGCCTTAGGTTCCTCTCCTGTGAATTCTCCAACCAGGGTTTTTAGGAGCATAACCACTATGGTTTGAGAGGGAGTACTTTAGCTAAGGGATTTAACTGGTATATAGTAGGTACTCAATAAAATGTTATTGAAAGGAATAGAATGGACTTAACGGTTAATCATCCTGGGTGTTAGCTTTCTATTGTTGTTACAGTGAAACCTTAGGGATTAAAACAAATTTTGTTTTCTAATAATACTGATCTCTTTAGTGATTAAGTTCAGATGGGAATAATACAAATAAAAAGTGGATTTTATTGCATAAAGATGTGCCACCATTAATCTCGGAAGGAGTAGTTGAAATCTCTTGGGAAAGTTAAGTAGTTTTGGTAACAGCTAGTTGTCACCTTGTAGCTCAAGGGTTGTTGGGGTACAGTTTACATTTCAGTATTAACTATATTTTATTTTGTTTATATTTCTCTGGAGCTCTTTACAAGCAGAGGAGAGCTTTCTTCTTTAGTCCTGGTGTTTAGATTTTAAATTGATGGTTGTTGAGTGAATGAACAAATAATCATTTTGCTCTTTACTTGTTTTAATCTTTAGGTCTTTTTTCTTTTATTTTAGTGTTACCTGGGATGACAAGGGAGTTTGCATCTGCATCTGACTCATGCTAATCTAAATAATGTCAGATCATTACTATTGACTTTTAACAATACAGTAATTTTCTAGATCCATTCCTTTCATGTTCATATAAACATCTTTTCTTTCAATTTGTTTTTTTTCCTCAATTGAACTTTTGCTCTCGTTATTCAGTACTCTGGATTCCTCTCAAATCTCTTTTATTTTCCTTAATTAAAACATCATGATGAAGCATAATGGTCTAATACATGTGTATATAAAACTCCAGACTGGTCCACAGATAAGATTTCAGTTTCATTTCACTTACTTTGAATTCCTCATGTTTAAAATTAAAATTAAAACCCAATATAGCTCACATATAACAAAGAAGAAAAATAATCCAACTTAATAGTCTTAAAATAGCCACATCAAATCCAGAGTGGCTAAAGTCTATTAAATTCTAAAGATTTGACAGGCTTAAATTTTTTTTTCTCTTTCTCAGACTTTATCACTTAATATGTTTTGTGTGAAGAAAGTAAATGACACATGGAGTCTACCTTAACTGCAGAACTGAAGGATTTATTTTTATTGCCCACAGGGCAAGTATAGAATGCATGGGCAGATGTCTTATATTTTGCTGCTACTTCAATTGCTGAGGGAGATGACCACCACCTTTGAAATAATTTTAAGGACATTTTCAGACTTGATCACAAAAACTGACATTTAGGAAATAGAACTAGTCTATTATAGTCTGAGGGAGTGGAGAAAGCAGAGATAAGCCTAAAAAGAAACAGATTGTTGTGGCCTAAGTGTCTGGTAGAGTGATCAGCTCTCAATTATCCATGGTATTGAGAGCTGGAGAGTCATAGATCATTGATATCTACTCATAAATCTGAAGCCTCAGTTTAATAAACAGTTTCTGTATCCTCTTCTATGAGAACTACTAACAAGGAATGGGATAGACTAGTTTGTGTTTCAGCAGATTTTACTTCTCTTGTCCAGCTTTGGGTGAGGTTGCTAATGAGCAACTTGTTCAAAAGCCAGGAGCCGGAGAGAAAAGGAGAAAGTGACTAGCAGAGTCCACAACTGGATAATTAGCCTCAGAATAATAGAGAGTAAACTATATGTCCATTAGGAAGAGAGAAACAAATACTCTCCTTTGTGGTCCTTGCTTGTTAAAAAATACCTGCCCTCTCTCCTCAGAATCTTTTCATTTAGAAACATGTACTCTGTGTATTCCAGTGGGTTGAAAACTAGAAATAGATCTCATGTAGTATCACGGTTAATTTGAATAGCAGCTTACTTTTTAGAGTTAGCAGCACTTGGGTTCTGCACCTTCCTGTGTTAACAGCCCACATCATGGCTGGTTTGGTTTGGTTTTGCTACCCCACCATCACCACAATAAGAGTAAGTGATGCAATTTACTGTGAAGGGATTCCCTATGGAGAAAAAACTGGCGCCTGAAAGCCTTTCCTGTGCATGTATAAAGGCAGTTAAACATTGTTTTTGCCTCAACACAGGGTGAAATTCCAAAATACCACAGACAGAGAAAGCCATGTTTTGCATTTAAGGATAGAGGCGGTACCGCATAATCTATGTACATTCAAGTAAACATTTTCCCCACTTGAACAACTGCTCCATAATTAAATGTAAATGCCCCATTCCGACATAGTGTATCTGTGCCCAAACACACCAGTAATATCCCCACGTAACTTTCTGACATACACTTCTTTCTCTCTATCTTAAACTGTATGAAAAACTATAAAAGCATTCCTAAGCAGTCATGCAGTTATCTCAGGTCTTTGGCCTACAGCCTGATAGAAGGTAGACCATGTCTAAATGAACTCAGACTCCAAGCAAATAAGAGAAAGGCACGTATGACATGGAAGAGAAAAATCTGAATATTGAAACTGCTTCACAGTTATTCAATGTAAAATCAATACATTGGAGGTTTGAGTGGAAGGATTACAAAAAGTTTAAAGGGCTGATATTTTAGGTTTATAAGTAAAAACACTCATGCACATTATTAAAAAAAAATAACACCTATATATCCCATTGCTTTCTTGTTAAAAACAAACCATGATGAAGATTCTCTGGTTATGAAAGATATTTCTGTGAAATACTAATAGAATGCAAACTATCTTCAATAAAAATGCCTAATTAATCCATATGTTTCTATTCCATTGATTGTTTTTGAAAATATAATAACTTCATGTATAATTGGAATAATTATTCCAATTATAATTATTATAATTATTTATATGTTTGTAAATTATATAAATATAATTATTTATATTTATAAATGACCAAATTAAATAGGGAATAATTTTTTCAAGGCCCCTTCCTACCAAAGGATCATATATATATATATATATATATATATATATATATATATATATATATATAAAATAAAACTTTTAAAAATGGCATGTTTCACATTATGGATGGTTCTTGACAAAGAAAGACAGAAATAGACAGTTTTTGAATGGACAGATTTTACTTCTTTGACTGTTCTATTATCTATTGCATTATAGACAGTATAGAAATTTATTTGAAGTGGATGGACTTTATAGGAGGGAAATTGATGAAGTGGAGATGGAAAGTATAAAGTTCTCTTTCACAAATTTTTTTGGGGATGAATATCCAGAATTCTTTTTAAGTTGGGAGAAAATTGCTCTTTTTCTTTTTTTGTTTTTAAGTTTAAGAAAGTAGCTGTCACTAAAGGATAGTAGAAATGAAGGAGATTGTGTTGAGAAGGACTAACTGAGGGAATATGGTAGGGAATGAGATTCAAGGCAAAGGAAGGAGAGAAGACAAGGATGAACAAATGATGCTGCAAAGAGTTAAACTTTGGGAGACGGGAATTTGATTGGAAGATCTTGATGTAGAAAACATCATCTGAGAAAATGAGCAGGGCAGAAGTAGGGTGAAGGCATTAGGATGGTAGTGAAAGTTTAGAACACTTATTTACGGAAATGGGTAAGTGACATGGCCAGAGAAAAAGACAAAAATTTAATAATGTCAACTCAAGGTCTCTCTGAAACTGGGCCTAGAGGTAGAAAGTTGGATTGATCTATGTCGGGGGCCTTGTCAGGTAAATGCAGCAGGAGAACAAAGATGAGAAAAAATAAGGATGCTAATAATAAAGGTTGTACGATTTGGAGAGAGCTGAGTGGGGAAGACAAAAGGGAGGATTTAAGAGACTGAGATCTCAGTGAAGTTTAGGTAGGTTTTAGTGGGAATGAAACAACAAGTTGGGAGATTTTCTTCTGAGTAGGATACTGATGTTTAAGGTTTTAGAGGAGGAACTGGGTGATGACAAGGGCCAGTATACAGCCAAGACAGTGGGTTGCTTCCATCCACATTCTCTTACATACATATGGAAAAGATCAGGAAGGAGGAACTTTACATTATCTGCTTCCTTAAAGGCATCGTAGTACAGCACACTGGAAAAGCACTAGAGAGACTCACGTGGGTCCTGGCCCTGCTGCTACACAATTCTTGGTCTCCTCTTTGATAAAGTGGATATGAATATATCTTTTATACTCCTGTTTCAGGTATGCCGTGAAGAATAAATTATGTATGTGCAAGTTCTTTGAAAGCTGCAAAGCACTATATATGTATTGAGTATCGTTAAGGAGTAATTTTTTTTTTTTTTAATGTGGTACGTGGGCCTCTCACTGTTGTGGCCTCTCCCGTTGCAGAGCACAGGCTCCGGATGCGCAGGCTCAGAGGCCATGGCTCACGGGCCCAGCCGCTCCGCGGCATGTGGGATCTTCCCACCCTGGGGCACGAACCCGTGTCCCCTGCATCGGCAGGCGGACTCTCAACCACTGCGCCACCAGGGAAGCCCAAGGAGTAAATTTTTAAATGTAAAAGTGACCTCACTGTGAGCTGGGATAGTTAGGGAATCTTTTAACAAATAAGATAAGGATATTCATTATTGGAATTTAATTTTCAGATTCTGAGACCCTACCTTGAGAGTCCTTTGCCTGAGCCTTGCTTCCTGAACTCCCCATGACCCCCAAGTGATGGTTAAAGCCTTGTTAGAAACTGAAGGGATCACCTGGAATTAAAATCCCACCACCCATTCACTTGACCCAGAGTACTGCCATTGCCTGGAAATTCTTGTTTTCACAGCCCATTTCCTAGACCAGGCCCTGATGTATAAAGTTTTTGGCTTGGATTGAGCCCAATATGCTATTGGTCACTTTTACTTGGATTACAGATTATCTTCCTTGAGGTCAGCCACACAGCCTAGTTTACAAAAACTCTGGTCCGACTCTCTCCATGATTACTCTTCTTTTCCGGCTGATCTGATGTGAAGGTTTCAGTGAGCCTTATCATGATCCTGTTACATTGCTATAGCATTAGAAAATGATTGAAATGGTAAAAACAGACCAAGTAAAAATGACATGGATCAGTTTTATTTTGAGGGAGAGTAATAATTGAGGTCAAAACTTTTTTTTGAGTCTTTCTCAAAGTTTGTATTTCAGAACTCTCAGATATTAGTTTTATCTGATGTGTAGTTTGATACAGGTGTTGCTTGATATATAGTACTAATTTTCAACTGGATGGAATATTACAACATTAATTGTCTTAAGGTGTATTTTCCAAAGTAGTGGGAAAAAAATACCTTGTTATGAGAACAAACTTGGGATGACATCACAAAAATTTTTAACCTTTATAGATGGCAGTGAAAATAAGAACAATGAGATTGCTTTCTCTGACCTATTCTGTCTGATAGGCAATTTTACATTCATTTGCAAATGTTACTTCAGAATAAAACAATTATATTTGGTGAAACACATATGAAGGCTGAGGCCTTGATACTCTAACCCTCTCTTTCAAACCCCCCTTCTCTCCCTCCCTAACTTTACATATATAGAAACCATCAATAGGTTCCAGCTGGCTATATGTACTAAAATAGTTCAGAAAAAGAAATTCCCAATTTGAAAACCTTTCTAATGATCTGTTTGATAAAGCCATGGAATGATAAGTCTCCCATGGAAAAAAAATATAAAAGGCCTAGCCAAGTTTTGTGCTGATGAAGAGAAGTTTAGATGTCTCTTGGACCTACATCTAATAACAACAATACCACAGTTATTAATAGCAAGACCTGTGGAGCTAAACGTTACCTCGCTGTCAGCAAAGAATGTGCTTGCTGCAATGTATTAGGCTTTTCTTTGACAAGTTTAAGACACCATAATGAAGCAGTTGCATGGGACAGACAGATAAAGTAAATCCATCAGATAAATCAGTTCTTTGTCCTATGCATGCTTGTATTCAAAAGCTAAGTCCATGAGGGGAATGGGGGGTGGGGGAGAGATTTCTTTGTTATAGTTTTCTAGACAGTTTTCTCTTTTTTATGGTCCAAGTCTTTGTATATTTTGTATAAAGTATGATAAAGCTCAGCAAAAAGATTTGTAAACTAAAGTGCTTTGCAAATAAAACTTTAGGAGTAAAAAAGCAATAATTAAAGCGGATTCCTGGGTCTGATATTCAGTTCTGCTATGGACTGAATTGTGTCCCCTCAAAATTTGTATGGTAACCTCCAATGTGACTGCATTTGAAATCATCTCTGGGGAGATGATAACAGTTTAATGAGGTCATAACTCTAATCCTACAGGGCTGATGTCCCTTGCCCTGTGCACAACTTGGAAAGATTATGTGAGCACACTGAGAAAAGGTAAGGAAGCTAGGAAAATCTGCAAGCCAAGAAGAGAACTCTCACCAGAAGCTGAATTGCTTGGAACCTTGATTTTGCACTTGTAGCCTCTAGAATTATGGGAAAATAAATTTCTATTGTTTAAGCCACCCAGTCTATGGTATATATTTATGGCATCCTGAGGTAATACAGATTTTGGTACTGTGTTATGAGGTACTGCTGTAAAAAATACCTAAAACTGTACGAGTAGCTTTGGAACTGGGCAATAGGTAAAGGTTAGAGGAATTTTGAGGTGCATTAAAAAAAAAAAATCCTAGATTGCTTGTGGACTGATTCTTGGTAGAAATATGGTCCTTAAAGGCCATTCTGGTGAAATCTCAGACAGAAATGAGGAACAGATTATTGAAACTGGAGGAAAGGCAATGTTTGTTACGAAGTGACAAACAACTTCGGTGAACTGTGTTCTAGTATTTTCTGGAAGGTAGAACTTGTAAGCCATGAAATTGGATATTTAGCTGAGGGTATTTCAGAGCAAAATGTTAAAGGTGTGGCCCGGGTCCTTCTGTCTGATTACAATAAAATGTGAGAGGAGAGAGAGAAATTAAAGAAGGAATTAAGTAAAAAGGGAATGAGAATTTAAAGATCTGGAAAATCCTCAGGATGTCCATATTGCAAAAAAAAAAAAAAAAAAAAAAAATCAAGTGTGTTCTGAAGAGGACACCAGAGGTATGGCTGGACTATCATTTGATAAAGAGATTATGGGATTATCCAAGTAGAAACCCTGCCAGTTTGAACTGAAAGGGGACAAAGATGGGACAAAATAGAATGATGGAGGGCTCTTAGATTCTATGTGACAGGATGATAGAGCTATTCTGCTGCACACATGCTTTATCATTCAAGAAAAGGGAAGAATGACTCTGAATGACAATTCAGAGATCATCAGGGCTGCCACTCCTACCACATGTCCAACAGGGAGGGCTCATTCCTCTTGTTTCCTCTTCAGTTTTGGCAGATCAGAATATCCTGCCCACTTCCTCAGGGATATAGCCCTTGCTGAGAGCTGAGGGGGCGGAGCTGCCCTAGGAGCCATGGGTTTGATTCTGAGACTCAGTGAGCCTAGAGGACAGAGCATTGAACCAGAGAGGATTATTCTCAGGCCTTGAAATCTAATGGAATTTGCCTTGCTGGGTGTTGGACTTCTTGGGACACATCACCCCTTCTTTCTGATTTCTCTCTCTGCACATAATATGTCTGGTTTCACGGGTTCATATCTGGAGAGGAATTTTGCCTAGGGATGAATCATACCTCGAATCTCAGCCATGTCTGATTTAGATGATACTTATTTTATATATATTTTTTCTTCCTTACATATTCTCTTGTTTTTTAAAAAATTGAGTATAGTTGGGGACCTTCAAGATGGCAGAGGAGTAAGATGTGGAGATTACCTTCCTCCCCACAGATACATGAGAAATACATCTACATGTGGAACAACTCCTACAGAACACCTACTGAATGCTGGCAGAAGACTTCAGACTTCCCTAAAGGCAAGAAAATCCCCACGTACCTGGGTAGGACAAAAGAAAAAAAAAAGACATAAAAGAATAGAGACGGGACGTGCACCTCTGGAAGGGAGCTGTGAAGGAGGAAAAGTTTCCACACACTAGGAAACCCTTTCACTGGTGGAGACGGGGGTGGCGAGGGGAAGCTTCAGAGCCACGGAAGAGAGCACAGCAACAGGGGTGCAGAGGGCAAAGCGGAGAGATTCCTGCACAGAGGATCGGTGCTGACCAGCACTCATCAGCCTGAGAGGCTTGTCTGCTCACCTGCCGGGGCGGGTGCAGGCTGAAAGCTGAGGCTCCTGCTTCAGAGGTCAGACCCCAGGGAGAGGACTGGGGTTGGCTGCGTGAACACAACCTGAAGGGGGCTAGTGTGCCAAATCTAGCCAGGAGGGAGTCCGGGAAAAAGTCTGGAACTGCCAAAGAGGCAAAAGACCATTGTTTCAGGGTGCCTGAGGAGAGGGGATTCAGAGCACCGCCTAAATGAGCTCCAGAGACGGGTGCGAGCCACAGCTATCAGCGTGGACTCCAGAGATGGGCAGGAAACACTAAGGCTGCTGCTGCAGCCACCAAGAAGCCTGTGTGCAAGCACAGGTCATTAGCCATACCTCCCCTCCCGGGAGCCTGTGCAGCCCGCCACTGCCAGGGTCCCGTGATCCAGGAACAGCTTCCCCGAGAGAACACACGGCGTGCCTCAGGCTGTTGGAACATCATGCTGGCCTCTACCTCCACAGGCTCGCCCCACACTCTGTACTCCTCCCTCCCACCAGCCAGAGTGAGCCAGAGCCCCCTAACCAGCTGCTGCTGTAACCCTGTCCTGTCTGGTCAGGAACAGAAGCCTGAGGGCAACCTACACACAAAAGGTGGGGCCAGAACCAAAGTTGAACCCCAGGAGCTATGCTAACAAAGAAGAGAAAGGGAAATTTCTCCGTGCAGCCTCAGGAGCAGTGGATTAAATCCCCACAATGAACTTGAGCTACCCTGCATCTGTGGAATACCTGAACAGGCAATGAATCAACCCAAAATTGAGGCAATGGACTTCGGGAACAACTGTAGACTTGGGGTTTGCTATCTGCAACTGACTTGTTTCTGATTTTTATGTTTATCTTAGTATAGTTTTTAGTGCTTGTTATCATTGGTGGATTTATTTATTGGTTTGGTTGCACTTTTCTTGTTTTTTCTGTTTAATTATTTTTAATTTTTAAATTTTAATAATTTTTAAAATTATCTTAATTATATATATTTTTTAAAATATTAGTTTTTCTTTCTTTTTTTCTCCCTTTTCTTCTGAGCCACGGGGCTGACAGGGTCTTGGTGCTCTGGCCTGGTGTCAGGTCTGAGCTTCTGAGGTGGGAGAGCTGAGTTCGGGACATTGGACCACCAGAGAGCTCTCAGCCCCACATAATATCAATCAATGAGAGCTCTCCCAGGGATCTCCGTCTCAACGCTAAGACCCATCTCCACCCAATGACCAGCAAGCTCCAGTGCCGGGTGCCCCATGCCAAACAACTAGCAAGACAGGAGCAAAACCCCACCCACTAGCAGAGAGGCTGCCTACAATCATACGAAGTTCACAGACACCCCAAAACACACCACTGGACACAGCCCTGCTCACCAGAAAGGCAAGATCCAGCCCCACCCACCACAACACAAGCACCAGTCCCCTCCACCAGGAAGCCTACACGAGCCACTGAACCAACCTCATCCACTTGGGGCAGATACCAAAAACAACGGGAACTACGAACCTGCAACCTGAGAAAAGGAGACCTCAAACACAATAAGTTAAGCAAAATGAGAAGACAGAGAAATATGCAGCAGATGAAGGAGCAAGATAAAAATCCACCAGACCAAACAAATGAAGAGGAAATAGGCAGTCTACCTGAAAAAGAATTCAGAGTAGTGATAGTAAAGATGATCCAAAATCTTGGAAATAGAATAGAGAAAATAAAAGAAATGTTTAAAAAGGACCTAGAAAAACTAAAGAGCAAACAAACAATGATGAACAACACAATAAATGAAATTTAAAATTCTTTAGAAGGAATCAATAGCAGAATACCTGAGGCAGAAGAACGGATAAGTAACCTGGAAGATAAAATAGTGGAAATAACTACCACAGAGCAGAATAAAGAGAAAAGAATGAAAAGAATTGAGGACAGTCTCAGAGACTTCTGAGACAATGTTAAAAGCACCAACATTCAAACTATAAGGGTCCCAGAAGAAGAAGAGAAAAAGAAAGGGTCTGAGGAACTATTTGAAGAGATTATAGTTGAAAACTTCCCTAACATGGGAAAGGAAATAGTCAATCAACTCCAGGAAGTACAGAGAGCCCCATACAGGGTAAATCCAAGGAGAAACATGCCAAGACACATATTAATCAAACTATCAAAAATTAAATACAAAGAAAAAATATTAAAAGCAGCAAGGGAAAAGCAACAAATAACATACAAGGGAATCCCCATTAGGTTAACAGCTGCTCTTTCAACAGAAACCCTGCAAGCCAGAAGGGAGTGGCAGGACATATTTAAAGTGATGAAAGGGAAAAATCTACAATCAAGATTACTCTACCCAGCAAAGGATCTCATTCAGATTTGACAGAGAAATTAAAACCTTTACAGACAAGAAAAAGTTAAGCAAATTCAGCACCACCAAACCAGCTTTACAACAAATGCTAAAATAATTCTCTAGGTAGGAAACACAAGAGAAAGAAAAGACCTACAAAAACAAACCCAAAACAATTAAGACAATGGTAATAGGAACATACATACTGATAATTACCTTAAATGTAATGGATTAAATGCTTCAACCAAAAGACATAGACTGGCTGAATGGATACAAAAACAGGACCCATATATATGCTGTCTACAACAGACCCACTTCAGACGTAGGGACACATACAGACTGAAAGTGAGGGGATGGAAAAAGATATTCCATGCAAGTGGAAATGAAAAGAAAGCTGGAGTAGCAGTTCTCATGTCAGCCAAAATAAACTTTAAAATAAAGACTATTACAAGAGACAAAGAAGGACACTACATAATGATCAAGGGATCAATCCAGGAGAAGCTTTAGCAATTGTCAATATTTATGCAGCCAACATCTGAATGCCTCAATTCATAAGGCATATGCTAACAGCCATAAAAGGGGAAATCAACAGTAACACAATCATAGTAGGGGACTTTGACACCCCACTTTCACCAATGGAAAGATCATCCAAAATGAAAATGAATAAGGAAACGCAAGCTTTAAATGATAGATTAGGGCTTCCCTGGTGGCGCAGTGGTTGAGAGTCTGCCTGCCGATGCAGGGGACACGGGTTCGTGCCCCTGTCTGGGAAGATCCCACATGCCGCGGAGCGGCTCGGCCCGTGAGCCATGGCTGCTGGACCTGTGCGTCTGGAGCCTGTGTCCCGCAATGGGAGAGGCCACAACAGTGAGAGGCCCGCATACTGAAAAAAAAAAAAAAAGATATATTAAACAAGATGGACTTAATTGGTATTTATAGGACTTTCCATCCAAAAACTACAGAATACACTTTCTTCTCAAGTTCTCATGGAGCATTCTCCAAGATAGATCAGATCTTGGGTCACAAATCAAGCCTTGGTAAATTTTAGATAATTGAAATTGTATCAAGTATTTTTTCTGACCATAATGCTATGAGAGTAGATATCAGTTACAGGAAAAAAAACTGTAAAAAATTCAAATGCAAGGAGGCCAAACAATACGCTACTAAATAACCAAGAGGTCACAGAAGAAATCAAAGGGGACATCAAAATATACCTAGAAACAAAAGACAATGAAACCATGACGACCCAAAACCTATGGGATGCAGCAAAAGCAGTTCTAAGAGGGAAGTTTATAGCAATACAGTCCTACCTGAAGAAACAAGAAAATCTCAAATAAACAATGTAACTTACACCTAAAGCAATTAGAGAAAGAAGAACAACAAAAAACCCAAAGTTAGCAGAAGGAAAGAAATCATAAAGATCAGATCAACAATAAATGAAAAAGAAATGAAGGAAATAGCAAAGATCAATAACACTAAAAGCAGGTTCTTTGAGAAGGTAAGAAAAATTGATAAACCACTAGCCAGATTCATGAAGAAAAAAAGGGAGAAGGCTCTGAAATAAAGAGAATTAGAAATAAAAAAGAAGTAATAACTGACACTGCAGAAATACAAAGGATCATGAGAGATTACTACAAGCAAATATATGTCAATAAAATGGACAACCTGGAGGGAATGGACAAATTCTTAGAAAAGCACAACCTTCGAGACTGAACCAGGAAAAAATAGAAAATGTAAACAGACCAATCACAGCACTGAAATTGAAACTGTGATTAAAACTCTTCCAACAAACAAAAGCCCAGGACCAGAAGGCTTAACAGGCGAATTCTATCAAACATTTAGAGAAGAGCTAACACCTATCCTTCTCAAACTCTTCCAAAATATAGCAGAGGGTGGAACACTCCCAAACTCATTCTATAAGGCCACCATCACTCTGATACCAAAACCAGACAAATATGTCACAAAAAAAGGAAACTAGAGACCAATATCACTGAGGAACATAGATGCAAAAATTCTCAACAAAATACTAGCAAACAGAATCCAACAGCTCATTAAAAGAATCATACACCATGATCAAGTGGGGTTTATCCTAGGAATGTAAGGATTCTTCAATGTATGCAAATCAATCAATGTGATACACCATATTAACAAACTGAAGGATAAAAACCATAATGATCATCTCAATAGATGCAGAAAAAGCTTTTGACAGAATTCAACACCCATTTATGATTAAAAACTCTCCAGAAAATAGGCATAGAGGGAACTTACCTCAACATAATAAAGGCGATATATGACAAACCCACAGCCAACATCATTGTCAATGGTGAGAAACTGAAAAAAACATTTCCACTAAGATCAAGAATAAAACAAGGTTATCCACTCTCACCACTAGTCAACATAGTTTTGGAAGTTTTAGCCACAGCAGTTAGAGAAGAAAAGGACATAAAAGGAATCCCAATTGGAAAAGAAGAAGCAAAGCTGTTACTGTTTGCAGATGACATATTATACATAGAGAATCTTAAAGATACGACCAGAAAACTATTAGAGCTAATCAATGAATTTGATAAAGTATCAGGATACAATATCAATGCATGGAACTCTCTTGCATTCCTATATACTAATGATGAAAAATCTGAAAGAGAAATTAAGGAAACAGTCCCATTTACCATTACAATGAAAAGAATAAAATACCTAGGAATAAACCTACCTAAGGAGACAAAAGACCTGTATGTAGAAAACTCTAAGACACTGATGAACGATATTAAAGATGATACAAACAGATGGAGAGATATACCATGTTCTTCGATGGGAAGAATCAACATTGTGGAAATGACTATACTATCCAGCAATCTACAGATTCAGTGCATTCCCTATGAAAGTACCAATGGCGTTTTCCACAGAACTACAACAAAAAATTTCATAATCTGTATGGAGACACAAAAGACCCCGAATAGCCAAAGCAATCTTGATAAAGAAAAATGGAGCTGGAGGTATCAGGCTCCCTGACTTCACAGTATACTACAAAGCTACAGTAATCAGGACAGTATGGTACTGGCACAAAAACAGAAATATAGATCAATGGAACAGGACAGAAAGCCCAGAGATAAACCCATGCATATATTTCACCTTATCTTTGATAAAGGAGGCAAGAATATACACTGGAGAAAAGACAGCCTCTTCAATAAGTGGTGCTGGGAAAACTGGACAGCTATATGTAAAAGAATGAATTTAGAACACTTCCTAACACTATACACAAAAATAAGCTCAAAATGGATTAAAGACCTAAATGTAAGGCTAGACACTATAAAACTCTTAGAGGAAAACATAGGCAGAGAACTCTATGACATAAATCACAGCAAGATCCTTTTTGACCCACTTCCTAGAGAAATGGAAATAAAAACAAAATAGACAAATGGGACCTAATGAAACTTAAAAGCTTTTGCACAGCAAAGGAAACCATAAACAAGATGAAAGGAACACTGTCAGAATTGGAGAAAATATTTGCAAACAAAGTAGCTGGCAAAGGATTAATCTCCAAAATATACAAGCAGCTCATGCAGCTCAATATAAAAAAAAAAAAAACCCAATCAAAAAATGGGCAGACGATCTAAATAGACATTTCTCCAAAGAAAATATACAGATTGCCTACACACACATGAAAGAACGCTCACCATTACTAATCATTAGAGAAATGCAAATCAAAACTACAATGAGTTATCACCTCACACCAATCAGAATGGCCATCTTCAGAAAATCTCCACACAATAAATGCTGGAGAGGGAGTGGAGAAAAGGGTACCCTGTTGCATTGTTGGTGGGAATGTAAATTGATACAGCCACTATGGAGAACAGTATGGAGGTTCCTTAAAATACTAAAAATAGAACTACTGTATGACCCAACAATCCCACTAACGGGCATATACAGTGAGAAAATCCTAATTCAAAAAGAGTCACGTACCACAATGTTCATTGCAGCATTTTTACAATAGCCAGGACACGGAAGCAACCTAAGTGTCCATTGACAGATGAATGAATAAAGAAGATGTGGCACATATATACAATGGAATATTACTCAGCCATAAAAAGAAGTGAAATTGAGTTATTTGTAGTGAGGTGGATGGACCTAGAGTCTGTCATACAGAGTGAAGTTAACTCAGAAGGAGGAAAACATATATCGTATGCTAACACATATATATGGAATCTAAAAAAAAAAAAAATGTTCTGAGGAACCTAGGGTTAGGACAGGAATAAAGATGCAGATGTAGAGAATGGACTTGAGGATATGGGGAGGGAGAAGGGT
The DNA here is from genome assembly GCF_949752795.1 of Hyperoodon ampullatus. Taxonomy (NCBI): domain Eukaryota; kingdom Metazoa; phylum Chordata; class Mammalia; order Artiodactyla; family Ziphiidae; genus Hyperoodon; species Hyperoodon ampullatus. The sequence continues at coordinate 139,446,056 of NC_136914.1, forward strand.
AAGCTGGGACGAAGTGAGAGAGTAGCACTGACATATATACACTACCAAATGTAAAATAGATAGCTAGTGAGAAGTAGTTGCATCGCATTGATAGAATAGCTCAGTGCTTTGTGACCACCTAGAGGCGTGGTATAGGGAGGGTGGGAGGGAGATGCAAGAGGGAGTGGTTGTGGGGATATATGTATACATATAGATGATTCACTTTGTTATACAGCAGAAGCTAACACACCATTGTAAAACAATTATACTCCAATAATGATGTTAAAACCTATAGGGGCTGGCAGTTAAGTTGCTGAAACAACTAGCTGTAATAGGACAGGGAATAGTGAAGAGTCTGGTAAAACAGAATATAAATATCCTATTTAAAGGGAGCAGCTGCTATTCATCTGTAGACAGTACCTATCAACTAGAAATTTGAAACTAATATCATAAAAACTCTGTATTTTTGGAGCTGAAACCAGATTGATTAAAAACTACTTTCCCGGGCTTCCCTGGTGGCGTAGTGGTTGATAGTCTGCCTGCTGATGCAGGGGACACGTGTTCGTGCCCTGATCCAGGAAGATCCCACATGCCGCAGAGCAGCTAGGCCTGTGAGCCATGGTCACTGAGCCTGCACGTCCGGAGCCTGTGCTCCGCAACGGGAGAGGCCACAACAGTGAGAGGCCCACGTACCGCAAAAAAAACAAAACCAAACAAACAAAAAAACTACTTTCCCACATTTCTCCAAAGAAGACATACAAATGGCCAATAGGCACATGAACAGATGCTCAATATTAAATTAATATTAAAGTGCTAATTATTAAAAAAATGCAAATCAAAACTACAATGCAGTATCACCTCACACCAGTCAGAATGACCATCATTAAAAGTCTACAAATAATAAATGCTGGAGAGGGTGCAGAGAAAAAGGAGCCCTCCTACACTGCTGGTGGGAATGTAAATTGGTGCAGCCACTATGGAGAACAGTATGAAGGTCCTTAAGAAACTAAATATAGAGGTACCATGTGATCCAGCAATCCCACTCCTGGGCATATATCTGGAAAGGATGAAAACCCTATTTCAGAAAGATACATGCACCCCAGTGTTCATAGCAGCGCTATTTACATTAGCCAGGATGCGGAAGCAACCTAAGTGTCTTGACAGATGAATGGATAAAGAAGATGTGGTATATGTATATATACAGTGGAATATTACTCAGCCATAAAAAATAATGAAATAATGCCATTTGCAGCAACATGGGTGCACCTAGAGATTATCATGCTAAGTGAAGCAAGTCAGACAGAAAATGAGAAATATTATATGATATCACTTATATATGGAATCTAAAAAATGATATAAATGAATTTATTTACAAAACAGAAATATACTCACAGACATAGAAAACAAACTTATGGTTACCAGAGGGGAGAGCAGTGGGTGCGGGAGGAGGTGAGTTAGGAGTTGGGATTAACATATATGCACTACTATGTATAAAATAAATAAACTACAGGGACTTACTGTATAGCACAGGGAACTATATTCAGTATCTTGTAATAACCTACAATGGAAAAGAATCTGAAAGAATATATATATATATATATTATATATATATTATATATTATATATATTGTATATATAACTGAATTACTTTGCTGAACACTTGAAGTTAACACAACATTGTAAATTAACTATACTTCAATAAAAATGGTTGTAAAACAAATTAAGTATAGTTGACTTAAAATATTGTATTATTTTCAGCTGTACAACATAGTGATTCAAAATAGTTATAGGTTACACACCCTACAAAGTTATTATAAAACATTGACTATATTCCCTGTGCTGTACATTGTATCTCTGTGACTTATTTTATAACTGGTAGTTTGTACCTCTTAATCCCCTTCACCTCTTTTTCCTCCCCCGCCCCGCCCCAAAGCCCCTGTAACTATTAAGTTTGTTCTCTGTATCCGTGAGTCTGTTTATATTTTGCTATATTTGTTTGTTTTGTTTTTTAGATTCCACATATAAGTAAAAACATAACAGTTTTTGTCTTTCTCTGTCTGACTTATTTCACTGAACATAAAACCTTTTAGGTCTATCCATGTTATTGCAAATGGCAAGGTTTCATTCTTTCTTTTGTCTGAGTAATATTTCATTGTATAAATACACCACATCTTCTTTATCCATTTAGCTATTGATGGACACCTAGGTTGTTTCCATATCTTGGCTATTGTACATAATTCTGCTATGAATATCGAGGTGCATATATCTTTTTGAGTGGGTGTTTTTGTTTTCTTCAGAGAAATACCCAGACATGGAATTGCTGGATCATAACATAGTTCTAGTTTTAATTTTTTGAGGAAGCTGCATACTCTTTTCCACAGTGGCTGTACCAGTTTACATTCTCACTAACAGGGTACTAGCATTCCCTCTTCTCCACATCCTCACCAAGGCTTGTTATTTATTGTCTTTTTGACAACAGCCACTCTGACAGGTGTGAGGTGATATCTTATTATGGTTTTGCTTTGCATTTCACTAATGATTAGTGATGTTGAGCATCTTTTCATGTGCCTGTTGGCTACCTGTATATCTCCTTTGTAAAAATACCTATTCAGGTCTTCTTGCATTTTTTAATTGGGTTGTTCATTTTTGTATGAGTTCTTTATATATATTTTTCATATTAATCCCCTATTTGACATGTCATTTGCAAATATCTTTTCCCATTAAATAGGTTGCCGTTTCATTTTGTTGATGGTTTCCTTCACTGTACAAAAGCTTTTTTAGTTTGAGGTACTCCTATTTGTTTATTTTTGCTTTTGTATCCCTTGCCTGAGGAGAGAGATCAAAAAAAGTTTTGCCAAGACTGATGTCGAAGAGCATACTGCCTATGTTTTTCTTCTAGGAGTTTTATGGTTTCAGTTCTTACATTTAAATCTTTAATCCAGTTTGAGTTTGTCTGGTATGTGGTGTGAGAAAATGTTCTAAGTTCATTCTTTTACATGTAGCTGTCCAGTTTTCCCAACACCATTTATTAAAAATATTGTCTGTTTCACATTGTATATTCTTGCCTCCTTTTCATAGGTTAATTGACAACATATACATGGATTTATTTCTGGGCTCTCTAGTCTTTTCATTGATCTGTGTGTCTGTTTTTTGTGCCAGCACCATACTGTTTTGATTACTGTAGCTTTGAGTGTAGTTTGAAGTCAGGGGGTGTGATACCTCCAGCTTTGTTCTTCTTTCTCAAGATTGGTTTGGCTATTCGGGGTCTTTTATGGTTCCAAATAAATTTAAAAATTATTTGTTCGAGTTATGTGAAAAATATCATTGGTATTTTGATAAGGATTGCATTGAATCTGTAGATTGCCTTGAGTAGTATGGTCATTTTAATAATAGTAATTCTTCTAATCCATGAGCACAGGATATCTTTTCATTTATTTGTATCATTGTCAGTTTCTTTCATTAATGTTTTATAGTTTTCAGGGTACAGATGTTTTACGTCTTCAGTTAAATTTATTCCTAGATGTTTTATTCTTCCTGATACATTTGTAAATGGAACTGTTTTCTTGATTTCTCTTTATGATAGCTCATTATTAGTGTATAGAAATGAAACAGGTTTCTGTATATTAATTTTGTGTCTTGCAACTTTACTGAATTCATTTATTAGTTCTAATAATTTTTGGTAGAGTCTTTTGTGTTTTCTGTATACAGAATCATGTAATCAGCAAATAGTGACAGTGTTCCTTCTTCCCTTCCAGTCTGAATGCCTTTTATTTCTTTTTCTTGTCTGATTGCTCTTTCTAGGACTTTTAATACTATGTTAAGTAGAAGCAGTGAGAGTGGGCATTTTTATTTGTTCCTGATCTTATAAGAAAAGCTGTCATCTTTTCACCATCATGTATCATGTTAGCTGTGGGCTTGTCATATATGGCTTTTATTATGTTGAAGGACATATCTCTATAACCAGTTTGTTGAGAGTTTTTATTATTAAAGGGTGCTGAATTTTGTCAAGTGCTTTTTCTGCATCTATTGACATATCACATGATTTTTATCTTTCTGTTAATACAGTGTACTATAGTAATTAATTTTCATATGTTGAGTCATCCTCGCATCTCAGGAATAAATCACACTTGATCACAGTTTATGATACTTTTAATGTATTGTTGAATTCAGTTTGTTAATATTTTGTTGAGGATTTTTGCATTTATGTTCATCAGGAATATTGACCTGTAGTTTCCTTTTCCTGTAGTGTCCTTGTCTCTCTTTAGTATCATGGTAATTCTGGCATTGAAAAATGATTTTGAAGGTCATCCCTCCTCTTCTATTTTTTGGAAGATTTTGAGAAGAATTGGTATTATTTCTTCTTTAAATGTTGGGTAGAATTTACCAGGGTAGCCATCTGGTCCTGGACATTTGTTTGTTGGGGGGTTTTTGATTACTGACTTTTTCTGCTGACAAGTAATTGGTCTGTTCGGAATTTCTGTTTCTTGGTAGGTTGTATGTTTCTAGAAATATATTTTTTTCCAGGTTGTACAGTTTGTTGGTGTTTAATTGTTCATAGTACTCTGTTATGATCCTTTGTATTGCTATGGTATCAATTATAATGTCTCTTCTTCATTTATAATTTTATTTATTTGAATTTACTCTTTTTTCTTGGTAGTCTAGCTATAGGTTTGTTAATTTTGTTTATCTTTTCAAAAACAACTCTTACTTTCATTGATCTTTTCTACTGTCTTTTGGTCTCTGTTTCATTTATTTTCACTCTCATCTTTATTTCCTTCCTTCTGCTAACTTTGGACTTATTTTGTTCTTCTTTTTCTAGTTCCTTGAAGTGTAAATTTAGGTTGCCTATTTGAGATTTTTCTTTTTTCTTAAGGTAGGTGTTTATCACTGTGAACTTTCCTCTCAGATCTGCTTTGTTGCATCCCAGAAGTTTTGATACTTTGTATTTACATTTTCATTTGTCTCAAGGTATTTTTTAATTTCTCTTTTGATTTCCTCCTTGATCCACTGGTTGTTCAGCAGCATGTTGTTTAGTCTCCACATATTTGTAAGTTTTTCAGTTTTCTTCTTATATTTGATTTCTAGTTTCTTAGCATTATGGTCAGTAAAAATGCATGATATGATTTAATTTTTCTTAAATTTATTAAGACTTGTGTCCTAATGTATGATCTATCTTGGAGAATGTTTCTTGTGTATTTGAAAAGAATGTGTATCCTGCTGTTGCTGGATAGAATGTTCTGTATATGTCTAAGTTCGTCTAGTCTACCATGTAGTTTAAATCTCATGTTTTCTTATTGAAAGCTTGGCTGTGAAACAGCACTTTTAAAAATGCAGATAAAGCTTTTTCAGGGTAAGACTGGCAGATGGTTGATTTTGCCTGCTCCCTCTGTGCTGAGCTCTCGGAGGGATAGCTGCAGTGAGTGCTCAGGCACTGGTTAAGAATTGTTTCTTTGTTTTCTAGAGTCTTGTGGATCTTACGGACACAAACTGCATTGGCTTTCAGGGGTGGGTGTTTTGGGTGTCCTTCCCTTCAGTGGGAGTCTTAAAATTTGAAGATGTGGGGTCTAAGCCCTTTGCTCCTCGTGGAGAAACTAGGATTTATGGGTTCCCTTCTGATTGTATGGCACTGGGTCAGGGGTGGGATTCATGGCCAGAATGTATCTCAGCCTTTCCTACCATTTTGATGTGGGTATTTTCACATTCTTTTAATTTATAGAAGAAGTTGCTCAGCCAGTTTCTGGATCTCTTTCAGAAAGAGTTGCTCTATATGTAGCTGTACATTTGTAGGATGAGGGGAGCTCATAAGACTCCTAAGTCATCATCTTGGTTGACTCTCTTGAGTGCCTTTTTTGTGTTGCATACTGTCCAGGCACTTGGGATACAGAATTGAATGCAACAAAGTTGCTACCCTTATGGAATTTATATTCTATTGGTGAAGGCATAATGTAATGTCAGGTAATGGTTATTTATGAGAAGAAAAGTAGAGCAGGGTAAAGAAGGTAGTGAATGACAGGCTGGAGCTATTCATATAGGCTGTTCAGGGAATGCCTCTCTGAAAAAAGGCCTCTCTAAAAGAAGAGTCATGTGGATACCTGGAAAATACAAGTGCAAAGTCCTTGAGATTAGATCATGATTGGTGTGTTCAAGAAAACTGGAATAGGCCAGTGCTGGAGGATAGTGAGAGAGAGAGAGAAATAGGCAAATGATCACTAAGGCCAAATCATGTAAGGCCTGTAGGCCATGGTCAGGAGATATAGTTTACTCTGTGATGGGAAGCCACTGAACTACCATGTAAATTAAAAAAAACATCACTCTGGCTGCAGTGTGGAGAGTAGACTTTAGAGTTAGGGAAAGAAAAAATATAAGCTGTGAAACTAGATAGGGACTATTATAATAATACAGTTTAGAAAGATGGTGGCTTGATTGAGGGTCAGTGCTTTTCAACCTTGGTTTCTGTTAAGGAGCTTCTAAAAAATAACCAATGCTAAGGCCAAACCCAGAGTAACTAATAAAAATATTTGTGGGTGTGGCCAAGAATTGGTAATTTAAAATCTTCCCAGTGATTTCAATGTGCAGCCAAGGTTGAGAACCACTCTCCAAAGCAGTAACCACGAAGGTGGTAAAAGTGAAAGTGATGCTAGCTATCTTTAATCATTAGGAGCAACAAGATTTTCTTACTGGTTAGATGTGGGGCATAAGAACAAAAAAAGCAAAGGGTGATTCCAAAGTTTTTGGCCTTGGCAACTGGCAAATAGTTATATGAGAAAACTTTTTCTTAAATCTAACCCAAATCTTTTATTTTCAGATAGTTATCAAATTTACTCAAGTGATGATGGATGGTATCATGTTCTGTAAAATATACTTTCATACACATTTTGGAAAGAAAAATTTATTTGATTCCTTATTTAATATCCCAGTGTATCAAGATCAGAAAATGGAAACCATAGTAGTTATTTTAACAGAGATTGTATCAATAATATCGAAAGTGGTTTATCAGGAGTTGGGCTAACTGGTAGGGTAAAAAGGAGGGACTGAGAGAATATAAAAGTAATAACTACAGGAAGCAGCCACCATCCTTGGAAACCAAAGGAAGAAGTTATAATTATCAGAACCTAAACTCTTAGAACTCAATAACTGCAGAACCCTAGAAACTAAACATCTTAGAAGAGAGTGGTATGCAGCTGCTTTGGAAGCATCTTGTAGAAATGGGACTCAGATTGCTTAGGGAAAGGTGCTGCCCACCTGATACTGTTACATTTAAGATAATATGGTAAGGCTGATTCTAGGACTGTGGTTAGAACCAACTCTTGCTGGAACCAGCTCTGCTGCCAGGGGTGAAGTGAAGTTTCTGGAGTGGTGCTATCAAGAAGAGCAAGAAAAGTAAGAGGAACAAATCCATTCTCTTCTCTTTTTGCCTTCCAATTTAGAGTCTCTGCTATAGAAATTTATTAACAGAGTAGCAGCTGGCGAAGGAGAAATACGGTTTGCTAATTCCTAGTCCCAGAATTACAAAACAGTATATAAGTGTGGAGCTTAATATCTAGCTATAGTCTATTCCTTTGACTACTTAGCCTCCATAGATACCCTTCTACCCGTGTTTGAATTTCCATACACAGCAATGATCATTTTAATGTCATCGCCTAACAAGATGCAAATAACCTTCATATAAAGGAAGATGCTCTTTCTCTCTCCAAAGAGAGGTCAATGTTCCAGAAGTTACAATATCCATCTTAGGGTAAAAGCAGGTTATTCATCACTGGAGGATGTTACTCCTCAATTTAGTTATAGTCCTGTTTGAATAATCTTTAATCAAAGACTAATTGGAAAGTTAATCAGCAACAACAATCCTTATATAAAATAATAACAGGAAAGGAGGAAAAAGTAGCTACTACAACTCTAATTTCTATAAGGGTCAAAAGGACATAATTGGTGTTTATTATATCCTTCTTACACTACCTTAAATTCTTCCTTTGCCCTGAACCAGTCCCTCTACAAGTCAATGTTCTTTGCCTTGGAGAGTGACCCAAATCTTTTTTCCTGAAGTGTCTGAATTCTCAGTGACCCAGATTTTTTTTAGTTACTATCATTTTCTGTCAACTTTTACTATTGGACGTGGAATTTCTAATGGGTGTCTCAGAGAATTCTCTAGGTTCCAAATATAGTCTTCCCTGTTCCCGTTGTTCAGCAGTAACCTAATTTTCTCTTGATGATCAGAAACTATTATTCCAGCTAATAAAGTAATCCTTATCTTTGTCTGTTGGTTTAATATCATGAGGAGCTCAAAATAAGTGGTCTCAACTTTCAATTCAATAAAACCAATGTTGCTTCTCCCAGTAGAATAATTTATATCTTGGAAATTAAGACTTACAAGCTAGCAGAACTCAAAATTGCTGAGTTCAAAAGTAAAAATTCTTCAAGTGAGTTATTTAGTGTAATAGTGAAAGGAGTCACTCTTGCTTCTTCCATTTGATTCTCAAATCCATATATTCTAATTATGGGAGAAACAGTTGACTCAAAGGATATTTAGTATTCTGTAAGATAGAATTCATTTCTTTGAGAGGGTTTTCCTCCAACTGGTGCCGTAAGTCAGGCTTCAGTTGGGTATTCCACCATTCTACTATACTAGGTGCTTCTGGGTAATGAGGTAAGTAGTATTAGGATCAGTGAATTCATCATACAAGTCCATTGTCATATGTCCTTGGTGGTTAAATGAGTCCATGTCAGTAGCAATGTTGTGCACAGTACCATGATGGTGAATAAGGCATTCAGTATGTCTAATGATGTTGCTGCTGGCAGAAGAATTACAGACTAAGGAAGCAAATTCGTGTCTAGAATATGTCCATGCTAGTGAGGACAAACCATGTACTACTTTGCGTCAGTAGTAGTACTGATGCAAAGAGTCTAATATTAAATTTGCCACCCAGTTGCTGACTGAGTCCCTCAGGGAATAGTGACATCTTGGTGACTCAACCTTCATCTCTGCTGTTGGAAAGGTAGATACTCAAAATTAATAGACAGATAAGCCTTAGAGAGTGAAATTTCATGGCGTTGAGTCTATTTGTAGCTTCTATTCCTGTTATTGAGGCTCTTTCTACATTTCTTTTTAAGCAAACACTTAGATGGTTAATTAAAGAGGCTGAATGACATCCATAAAGCATGTCATCTGTCTACCTGATTATTAGAGTCTCCTCTGCATGTGATGCTCTTTTTTGAGCATTCACATGAAACACAAATACAGCGACTCTCTGGCTCATTCTGAGAGGTCCTCCCAGCTACTCTTTCTCTAGTCCTTCTTGTCTTTCATCTTCTAGTGCTGCTGTTTCAAATGCCCTGACTATTCAGCTAAACAGCTAGTTACTGACTACTTTAGATCTGCATTTCTCAGTCCCTACAGAGTGGAAAACCAGGTGAATTACTTGAAGTGCTACTCATAGGGAGGATTACCTCACCACTATCTTTCAGAGCATTGCTGGATGGGTGTGTAAATATAGCAGTCCATTTGCAGGTTGTGACAGCGTACTATGCACAACTGCCTATAAACCAGGTTTTTTCTTCCTCATTCAAATGATCAAACTAATTTCCTATGAGGCACTGAGTGTGGATTAGGGGAGAAGAGACAACAAAGCAGGAGTAGGTGACATACAGGTATGAGCCACCTGCTCACTGCAACTAACTCCTGCCTTCCAGGCAAGCCTCATCACTTATATGCCATTTTCACTTGACGATGATTTGCTACATCACCTTAACATTGTGATTGGAGGAGTCAAATAACACTAGAACACTAGTTCACAATGGACATCTCAAGTCATATGGTCGCTTGATGTCCCATAGTTAGGAATACGACCTCTCTCAGGGCCCAGCAATAAGCCAGGGGCTGTTTTTGAAAGGGAGAATATTTATCTAGAGAAGAATGCATGGGTTTGTTCTAAAATCTGGGCATTCTGTGCTATAATTCTCCTTTGAGATCTTGCTAGAGGCTTTATTCGGCATCATTATTTGCCACAGAAGCTTTGAGTATCATTGGATCTGCTGGTCATAAAGTCCAAGTGACCACCTGTACTGCACCTTGGTTCTGCTGCAAAGCCTTCTATTGCTCTAGGCTCTGCTTACAACTGGCAGCCTTTGAGGTTAACTGATAAATGGGTCTGAGCAGTGTGCTCAAATATGGTATATATTACTTCCAAAATCCAAACAGACCCATGAAGCATTATACCTCTTTTTAAATAGTAGGTGGGTTCAACATTCAATAACTTGTCTTGCACTTTGGAGGAAATGTATCAATATATTCTAGTATCTCCTGAAACAGCTATAAAGTAATAGGCTCCTTAATTTTCATTTACAAATGAAAAATTTTCTGTGCTATCCAAGCCACTTTAAGCCACATAGCTTCTCTTTAAAGTTGCAGTATTTCCAGGGTAACTTGAAGCACTGGGTCATTCAGGAAACAGACTTTACAAGATTTATTTACTTTTTTTAATGAAATAGTTAAGTGGTTAGTGATGGGACTTGCACCATTAGGGAAGCATCCAGTGAGGGTAGAAATTACACAGCATGCCTACAAGACCCTATCCATGCCCATCCTTTGCTTATTGCATACGTCACCAATTCACCAGATCATGGCCCTTTTTCTGAACCTGAATATTTTCTCTGTATTAACACAGAGCTTAAACAAGCCAGCCAACTGATAAGAATTGAAACCTGTTAGCCGTTCCATGGGACTCCTGCATGAGAACCACTAAAATATTTGTTAAAAATTTCCTGGGCCCACATCAGGGCCTGTTGAATAAGAATTACTGGGATCAGGAATTTGTAGGTTGGCTGGTATTGACCCAGAACACCTAATGACACTCAGCTTGACTTACCTCTAGATTTGTTTCATTCTGATATAGGCCCCTATCTCCCTTTTTTTGAAGCATTTACTTTAGAAAATTTGTCATTGTAAATTCATTCTTGAACCCTTTGAGATGTATATCTTCTCCCGGCCTCTTGTCAAATTGACAGTCCAGGAATGTCTTTCTCAGGGACCGAAGACCATCCCCTTTAAATGTAATCATTGGGACTTCCTTGGTGGTCCAGTGGTTAGGACTGGGCGCTCTCACTGCCATGGCCCCAGGTCAATCCCAGTTGGGAAGGTCCTGCAAGTCTTGCGTCACGGCCAAAAAAAAAAAAAAATTAAGTAAGTATGTATAAATCACTATCATCAAGAAAGAGCACCCCTATCTCTCAGACTGTGTGGGGGGGTAGGAATCTAATTTCAGTGAGCACCAAGTAGCAGCACAGATGGTCTAATCACATTGACCAACCTCCCCAGTAATGTCCTCTAGTGATTTTCTGTTAGTTCACCACAGGGCTTAAATACTCTCCTGCCTTTTATTTCAGCCCAGATGAGTTCAGTCTTTCCCCCCTACTGTAATAGTCTTGAATAAAATCTTCTTTGTTGTTTAACTTGTTTGCTGCAATTTTTCTTTGACAGTTCCACAGATAATTTTCATTAATATCCAAATACTACAGGAAAAACATTGCTAGATACTGAAGAGTAATCTTTAGGGAATTAAGCAATCATCAACAAACAAACAGAAGCTACCTCCCCACCCTCCCAAGAACCATTTACTGTTTCTGACATATTATTAGAAAGGATAAGTCTTTGAAATGGCTTTTTCAATGGATGGGTTTTGACTAAGTGAAAACTCTTATTTTAGTAAACCTGATGATAGATGCTTTTATTTGTGAGATGACTGGTTAGGGCAGGTAGTGCAGTCTGCAGTAAATGAGGCTAAATAAACATATAAATGAAATATTACTGTAGGAGTAGAACTAGTTTAGAAAAAAATTAGAATAAGTTACCAGCACCCAAACTTTGCCTTGTTATCCCATAAGCTCAATTATTTTCCATATCTTCCTGAGGAAGGTACTCCTATTAGAATGTCAACATTCTATTATGTGGGAGCTGCTGTATCCAATATTAAGGAACTCAGCCCTTCTTATATGTATGTATACATGGTAGCCACAAAGCTTCATGCCCAGAGGTTTTTATGGGATATGGCAGAATAAAAATGTTAACTGGACCTTTCAAGTTATCTTGGTATCCTTTCTTTAACGTGAACCAGAGTCAATAAGGATGGTGATCTATACGTCATTTAGTGTCTCTGGGCATCAGTATTTTTATCTGTAAAATAAAGGAGGCTTAACTCACGTTGTAAATATTTGTATGCATTTTTTTTTTTTTGCGGTAAGCGGGCCTCTCACTGTTGTGGCCTCTCCTGTTGCAGAGCACAGGCTCCGGACGCGCAGGCTCAGCAGCCATGGCTCACGGGCCCAGCCACTCCGTGGCATGTGGGATCCTCCCAGACTGGGGCACGAACCCGCGTCCCCTGCATCGGCAGGCAGACTCTCAACCACTGCGCCACCAGGGAAGCCCTGTATGCATTTTGATATTCTCATTTTGCAGTCTCCTCTCTCAAAGTCAGTGGTTCAGTGATTCTGTGAGTCTGTGAAACAGGACTGTATTTTTGATGTGGTATCAGTATTGGCATAATCTAAGAATCCAAAAACTTGTGTTCAATAAGAATGATTGTGTAAGATGACCATTCCCACTGAATATTTCACCTACTTTTTCTTCCTCGTATGCTGGCCATACTTTTTTCAGGTAATTAGGTCAGATGTGCCACTTGGATTATAATCAGGACTTATTAAAATGATATTGGATACTGAATAATTTGAGGATGGAAGAAACATGTCTTTGTATGTGGTCAGTATTGTTCTAAGTAGGAATTTAATACTGCTATTTGGTTTTTTACAGCAGAGATTACTTAAAATTCTATTAACTTCTATTTTAGATTCATGAAAATTTTTGTAATTCATATTAATGTTCATGGCTATCAGTGTTTACAGGGTATAATTATAAATAAAACTAACCATGATCTCAGGGGTACTGTTTTCTTTCTTTCATCTATTTAAATATTAATGTCATAAATATTGGCTGAATGCTTACTGTGTAGCTCTGCTAAGTGCTGAGTATACAAAAATCAAAAAGGTGTAGCAAATAACTGCAATATAGAGATGTAAGTGCTAATGGAACTAGGCACCAAGTATTAAGGGAGTACTAAGGATGGTATGATGACTTTATGGGAGGAGGCAAGGTTTTGTCAGGGAAAGCTTCAGAGAGGATGTGATATTTGATGTGAGTCTTGTACAAAGAGCAGGGATTTGCTACATGGAAAAAAGAAAATGTGAAAAGAGGATAGCAGAGGATGAAAAGCTTGTGAGGAAAGATTTTGAGAGAAATGATTTTCTAATGAAAGACATGAAGGCCTTTTGTTCCAATTTCGTTAACTGTAGTTCCAGTAGGAAGTCACTAACCTTGGCCTTGCAATGAAATTCAATGTGATGCTGATGAGATGATAACTGGGACATTACTAAGATTCATGAACATTTTCCCATGGAAAATTCTCATAAAGTCTGTTGTTTCTCACAGATTCATGAGTCTGTAAAACAAAAGGCCTATAAAGAGAAACATTTGTGCTCATGAGTGTAAAATCTTATCCCCTTTGCTGTGATTATAGCAGGTTGACTTGAACCTCTATGTAATAACAGTATAAATGCTACTGATGTAGACCTCCCTTTTTTTAGTCAAGAAATGTTGCCTGTTTAGTTCTTTTGTATATGCTTCAGCTGATATTGAAGACAGTTAACTAGTTTGGGATCAATTTTTTCCCTTTTTTTGCAGAATAAGAGAAAAATCAATTTGAAAGAGAACAAGCAACATTTAAGTGTGGGCTAAATTTTTTCAGATGCCTCTTGGACTCTTTTAGAGTATCATAAAATTTTGATGTCTCCTCTTTAAGTAGTGTTTTATAGCTTATCAGTCAATATTATCAATCACTGCCTCTTGAAAAAAATCAAAATTGCATTACTTAAAAAGGCGTGATATAATACAATTGTTTACTCAATACCAAAACTTTCATAAGAATGTGTATAACATGTTCTCTGATAACAAGGAAAACATAAATGAAATAGTACTGTTTGGGTGACTGAACCATCTCTAGTAGATTGGATATATATGAGATCTTAAATTCGTCTTCTTTTATTTATTATTTTTAATTTATTTTTTAACATCTTTATTAGAGTATAATTGCTTTACAATGTTGTGTCAGTTTCTGCTTTATAACAAAGTGAATCAGTTATACATATACATATGTCCCCATATCTCTTCCCTCTTGCATCTCCCTCCCTCCCACCCTCCCTATCCCACCCTCTAGGTGGTCACAAAGCACCGAACTTATCTCCCTGTGCTATGCGGCTGCTTCCCACTAGCTATCTATTTTACATTTGTAGTGTATATATGTCCATGCCACTCTCTCACTTTGTCCCAGCTTACCCTTCCCCCCCACCATATCCACAAGTCCATTCTCTAGTAGGTCTGCATCTTTATTCCTGTCTTGCCCCAAGGTTCTTCTGACCATTTTCTTTTTTTTTTTTTTTTAGATGCCATATATATGTGTTAGCATATGGTATTTGTTTTCTCTTTCTGACTTACTTCACTCTGTATGACAGTCTCTAGGTTCATCCACCTCACTACAAATAACTCAGTTTCCTTCCTTTTTATGGCTGAGTAATATTCCATTGTATATATGTGTCACATCTTCTTTTCCCATTCATCTGTTGATGGACACCTAGGTTGCTTCCATGTCCTGGCTATTCTAAATAGAGCTTCAATGAACATTTTGGTACATGACTCTTTTTGAATTATGGTTTTCTCAGAGTATATGCCCAGTAGTGGGATTGCTGGGTCATATGGTAGTTCTATTTGTAGTTTCTTAAGGAACCTCCATACTGTTCTCCATAGTGGCTGTACCAATTCACATTCCCACCAGCAGTGCAAGAGTGTTCCCTTTTCTCCACACCCTCTCCAGCATTTATTGTTTGTAGATTTTTTGTTGATGGCCATTCTAACTGGTGTGAGATGATATCTCATTGTAGTTTTGATTTGCATTTCCCTAATGATTAATGATGTTGAGCATTCTTTCATGTGTTTGTTGGCAATCTGCATATCTTCTTGGGAGAAATGTCTATTTAGCTCTTCTGCCCATTTTTGGATTGGGTTGCCTGTTGTTTTGATATTGAGCTGCATGAGTTGCTTGTATGTTTTAGAGATTAATCCTTTGTCAGTTGCTTCATTTGCAAATCCCATTCTGAGGGTTGTCTTTTGGTCTTGTTTATGGTTTCCTTTGCTGTGCAAAACCTCTTAAGTTTCATTAGGTCCCATCTGTTTATTTTTGTTTTTATTTCCATTTCTCTAGTAGGTGGGTCAGAAAGGATCTTGCTGTGATTCATGTCACAGAGTGTTCTGCCTATGGTTTCCTCTTAAGAGTTTGATGGTGTCTGGCATAACATTTAGGTCTTTAGTCCATTTTGAGTTTATTTTTGTGTATGGTGTTAGGGAGTGTTCTAATTTCATTCTTTTACATGTTGCTGTCCAGGTTTCCCAGCATCACTTATTGAAAAGGTTGTCTTTTCTCCACTGTATATTCTTGCCTCCTATATCAAAGGTAAGGCGACCATATGTGTTTGGGTTTATCTCTGGGCTTTCTATCCTGTTCCATTGATCTGTATTTCTGTTTTTGTGCCAGTAGCATATTGTCTTGATTACTGTAACTTTGTCGTATAGTCTGAAGTCCGGGAGCCTGATTCCTCCAGCTCCGTTTTTTGTTCTCAAGATTGCTTTGGCTATTCGGGGTCTTTTGTGTTTCCATGCACATTGTGAAATTTTTTGTTCTAGTTCTGTGAAAAATGCCAGTCATAGTTTGATAGGGATTGCATTGAATCTGTAGATTGCTTTGGGTAGTAGAGTCATTTTCACAATGTTGATTCTTCCAATTCAAGAGCATGGTATATCTCTCCGTCTATTTGTATTATCTTTAATTTCTTTCATCAGTGTCTTATAGTTTTCTGCATACAGGTCTTTTGTTCTCTTAGGTAGGTTTATTCCTAGGTATTTTATTCTGTTTGTTGCAATGGTAAATGGGAGTGTTTTCTTAATTTCACTTTCAGATTTTTTATCATTAGTGTATCAGAATGTAAGAGATTTCTGTGCATTAATTTTGTATCCTGCAACTTTACCAAATTCATTGATTAGCCCTAGTAGTTTTCTGGTAGAATCTTTAGGATTCTCTATATATAGTTTCAGGTCATCTGCAAACAGTGACAGCTTTACTTTTTCTTTTCCAATGTGTATTCCTTTTATTTCTTTTTCTTCTCTGATTGCTGTGGCTAAAACTTCCAAAACAATGTTGAATAATAGTGGTGAGAGTGGGCAACCTTGTCTTCTTCCTGATCTTAGTGGAAATAGTTTCAGTTTTTCACCATTGAGGACGATATTGGCTGTGGGTTTTTCATATATGGCCTTTATTATATTGAGGAAAGTTCCCTCTATGCCTACTTTCTGGGGGGGTTTTATCATAAATGGGTGTTGAATTTTGTCGAAAGCTTTCTCTGCATCTATTGAGATGATCATATGATTTTTCTCCTTCAATTTGTTAATATGGTGTATCACGTTGATTGATTTGCGTTTATTGAAGAATCTTTGCATTCCTGGGATCAACCCCACCTGATCATAGTGTATGATCCTTTTAATGTGCTGTTGGATTCTGTTTGCTAGTGCCTTGTTGAGGATTTTTGCATCTATGTTCATCAGTGATATTGGCCTGTAGTTTTCTTTCTTTGTGACATCTTTGTCTGGTTTTGGTATCAGAGTGATGGTGGCCTCATAGAATGAGTTTGGGAGTGTTCTTCCCTCTGCTATATTTAAATTAGTTTTCTTTTAGACTAATAATAATTAGAGAAACTTTGCTTTTATTATTATTTTGGGGCAACTGGGAAAAGAGATTCTTCTTTAAAAGGTTTTTCCTTTTTTTTTCTTTTTTAAACTTTCAATTCAAGAAAGAAATTACAGTACAATGCCAAAGCAGTGCTTTCCATAGCAGCAAATTAGAGAGGGCTAATCTCTGGGCACGGCAATGCCCTGTTAACTGTATAAAGGTTTTCCCCTTAATTAAAATCTCAATGAGGAAATTTTAGGAATCTCAGTAGTATCTTCCAGGAGGTTCAAATCTCTCTCCCAGTTTCTTCATTTTAGGTATCCTTCCAATAAAAAAGATTATATTTCTTGCACACTCTAAAACCTAAAAGAATATTCAATGTTTACTGTAATAAGAAACTCTGTTGACAAAGATGTTTAAAGTACCCAGGTTCTGAAGGGATTAAAGATCTTATTTCACCTCTTCTTATTGGAAAAAGAGGAATCAGTGATGCATGTGCAATGTAGTTCCTGGAGTTCTGTGCTCAAGTAATAAGTAAAACTTAATGAACTGACTTATGCACTTTCCAAGTTAACTTTGTTTTACATATGGGTATTGGTTTCTTTGTTTTCCCAGTGTTTTTATGGGCTTAAATACTAATTTGGTTGACTTGTGCTGCTCAAAATTTTCTGAAAAAACTGATTTAATGCTTTACTGGGGGAAATGACACATGGCCTTGTTGGCTTTATTTAGTTGTAACAGAGAGAAAAAAGCTATTGTACATACACAACATTGGGCATTATATTGTAATTTGGGTTTCTTTTATCACAGCAAAGACAGTAGACTACTGTTGAGAGAGAAAACACTGTATACTACATTTGAGTGCTTCTTTTCTGTATTGGTAGTCAAAATCTTGGTAATTCTCAAAAAAAATTTTTTATAATAAATCACATTTTCCTGGTGAAATTAAAGTGGGTTTCATTTCAAGGTAAGGACTAACCAGTTGATCATATGGAGAAACATTACATTCATCTGAAAGTGAAGAGTTAGCCAACTGCAAAGGTAGAGAGTGTAGTCCACAAGACGACCCTCACCTCTGATACTAATTGCAAGTTTTGGGGTTATCAAGAAAGTTCTCCTTAAGCTTCAAAAATTTGCTAGGAGTCACAGAACTCACTGAAAGCCATTATACTTAATAGTTGTGGTACAGTGAAAGGATACAGATTAAAATTAGCCAAGGGAAGAAGTGCATGGGACAGAGTCCAGGAGGGTTCCAAACACAGAGCTTCCAGTTGTCCTCTCTTCCTGGAGTCATGGACAGCATTGCTTTCTCAACAATGATGTGTGATAATACACACAGAGTATTGCTAACCAGGGAAGCTCTCCTGAGCCTTAGTGTCCAGATTTTATTTGGGCTCCATGGTTTATTGCCCATATGGTTAATTTTTCATTGCCATCCCTCCTGGAGGTAGTGTGGTTACTACATGGCCCAAACCCCTCCTCATAATTCACATTTTTTGACTGTTAAGCGGGTCAAGGCTCTAAGTATGCAAAGACATTCTTCCTAGAGATCACCTCCTGGCCAAAGAGAACAAAAGCTGATGTCTCTTTGAGTAAGGTTAATTCTTTAATACACAATGTGTGTATTAAACAATATGAATAGCTATGAGAAAGAGCTGAGCATTTTGAAGGTGAAATCTGTCTTTTAGATTGTGACTTTTTGTTGTTGTTGTTGCAGAATCTTCATGAGTGGTCAGAAGTGATCAGCTAGGAACCAGATCTCAGCTGATGTTTCCTGGTTTGTGTGTGTATTAGGCATGTGATACAAAAAGCTGTTTTGTTTTCCTTAGCTTCAGTTTCATGGATAATGAGACCAAAATCATCAACCCTAGCTATTTCACTAGATTTTAGTGAAACCTAAATAATGAAAAGTGTAAAAGTGCTTCACAAAGTTCCATAGTAATGTAATTGATAATATTTAACATCTCTGAAAAAGAGCTGGCAGTTATGAGTAATTAAACCATTTGAGTTAGTAATTTTTGACTTGAAATTGTAAAGAATATTGTTAGCAAAGGCCATGACTATTTTAAATAGAATTTAGTGCTAAAATACAAAGAATAAATGTTTAAATATCTTATTTCAGTTATGATTTCTAGTATAGACTGCAAGGCATTATTATAGACAAAGCTATTTTACAAAAGTAAAAAGTATGAGCTTTAAATAGAGATAGTTCAAGAAACATGGGAACACTGGAGGATAAACTATGTGTATTTATAATGCATTCGTCCACACATCTTACATGGATTATGTCATCATTTAATAATTTAACCATGGCAGAAATATAGTCTGCTGATGCATTTCATAATTTAAGAAATAATGTCAGATAGAATTAGAACTAGTGGGAAGCTGCCTTTGGACAATACCTTGTGCTCCTTGTGTAAATAGGCATTATTTAAATTTGTTTAGAAAAATGCAGCTGCTGACAAATAATACTTGTGCTTTTTGATTCTGTCATCATTTGAGAATCTGAATAACCAACAGTTACATTCCAGCTATATGCAGAACATTTCATTTAAAGAATGCTTGTAGGAAGAAAATATATCCATGCACACCCATTGACTTTTGTTACCAGTTATAAACTTGATATATTGTCTTAGTTTGTTCCTTTTGTTGGAAAAAGAAAAGGGAGGAATTATCCATCTGGCTCCTGTCCTGAAGTTTAGCCCAAGAGGGAGGTGATGTAGGGTGAAAACTTAGAATCCTCGCACCAAATCAATGTCTTGCTGACATTGTGAAGCCGTGTATACTTCTGAAGTGCCAAGGTTCTCTGCATGGTCCCTGTTACCCACCTCTAATTCTTTCACATACAAGGTCTTCCAGATGTGCCTGAGGAGAATGTGTCTCTTTATAGTAAAAGTTATATTAGCTATCATTTTCCACATATTCCTACGGTACCCATTTACAAGAATTTGTAGTACATACCCAAACATCTGCAGATATTATCTCCATAATTACGTTTGAAATTACTAGCCACCTGTCAGCACAGGGATTACTACTATGAAGAATGTCAAATGGGAATTAAAGTTTTTTATTAGGTCACCAGCGTTCTACCATAGACATATTGTGGGCAGATAGGACTGTTTTAACACACAGTTTTATTAGGTACAATAAATTTGGAGGCTACATACTGCACTGTTACTGCATATGCATATTTACTGTGTGCATATGAATTTGGCACTAACTGAAAACTGTTGAGGATGGTAGTAGTACCTTGGGGTTTGGGTTTTAGATGAAAAAGAGATGTTTGGCTTCTTCATTTCTTGTACCAAAATATATTTGTTTAAAAAGCAAGTGAAGCTACTTAGAAAACATGTTGCTTTGACTCATGGAAATGCCACAAACTTTAATTTTGCAAATAAGTAACTATATTGGAGAGGATAACTTCTAAGAATTAGGGAGGGGAAGAGAAAAGAAGAGTTGGGAAGCCGAAGAAGGAGTTTGATGGATGTGGCACAACAACTGTGGAATATCTCATAGTGCCCGTTTGAGAAGTAAGAGCAAGAGATATTGGTTTGCCTTTGACCTCTGCTTACTCTCCCAGGACTAATAGATAATATTTGAAAGTTTGCAATGTGACAGGTGCTGTGTTGAGCATTTAATATGTATTTAACCTTCATAATACCACTTTGAACCAGGAATTATTGTTATCATCATCATCTCCTCATCATGTTTTGAGAGACAAAAAAATTGAATATTGCCCACGGTCACATAGCTAGTCAGTAGTGAAGCTGGGACTTCTGTCATCTACACTGGGTATTTGAAGTCATTAGTGATCTCCATGCTGCGAAACCCAGTTGGCTTTTCTCAGTCTTCATCTTATTTGACTCAATAGTAGAATTTGAATAATAGAATATATACTCCTTGAAGTATTTTTTAAAAATTTCCTCTTGGCTTCAAGGATAGTATTTACTCCCTGTTTTCCTCCTTCTGGATACTGAGTCTTAAGGTGGTGCTTCTTTGTCTCTTCGGGGCTCAGTCCTGATCTTTTCTTTCCTATTTCACTCACTGACTGGGGGATTTCATCTGGTTTCAAAACCTGCAATACCTTCTCTAGGCAAATGTCTCCTTATGTGTATCTTCAGGCTAGTCTTCACCAGACTCAAGGCCTCCTTCAGACTTAGCTTGTTTCTGTCTTTTCCTCTATGTGGCTGATAAGAGAGAGATAAGATCTGAGGTTCCAGTTTGGACTCAGAGGCTCTTTAGGTCTCTAGCATAATACACAGTAAATTATAACTCACTATTATAGTCTTCATTTGAGTTTAGGGCCCAATGCATGCCTAATAGTAAAGGTTTTTTTTTTCTCTTTCTTTTTCCTTTGCCAATATTCCCTATGGTCTGCTTCCCTAGGAACCTTATGGCAAGGGATATTCCCCATGGTCTGGGGCAGGATTCAGATATTTCTGGATTCTCTGGCTAAAAACATCTTATTAAATCTAAGTCCTATTTCAACTTTTAACTGTTGGACTTGCACAGTAATATACTTTTTGAGGGTATAGGCATATTGAATCTAGAGAATGTACAGCAAAGTGTTTTTTGGTGACAGCTTTTCAGAGGAACTTGAATCACCCCTGTATAGTTTGACATACTAAATATGATATGTACCCTTTATAAAACTTGGTGGGCTTTTCAGTAGGGCCAAAGTTGGGTTTGTTTCCTGGAAATATCAAGGATGGTTTTTAAGAGGTAATAAAATTCAAATTGTCTTCAAGCTTTTTAATAAAGGGCAGGAGTTTGGAAGAGTTCCACAACCTGGGGAAATGGCATGTTAACAGTTCTGGTGGTGAAAACAAGAAGACACATCTGGGAAATTACAAGTAGCATGGCAAGTGTATAGAATGCATGTAGAGAGTGACAGGATGATGCCAAAAGGTGGGCAGAATAAGAAACATGAATTGTCTTGGACTCCCAAGGAGGCCTGTAAATGGCATCTTTGTTTTTCTTGCTTTAGTTATAAATCAGTTGAATGTTAAAATGGAGTCAGCGGAACTAAACATCAACTCTATTAATGATAAAACTCATATGGGAGAAAGTGACATGGATGTATGATAACAGTGGACTTCTTACTGAAGTTCAGAATTAGGCAGACTTACTTACCTAGTCACAGGGGTGGTCATGCACAGTATAGGTCACCACCCACAGAGCCCTGCTTTTACGAAACTTATTACAAGGAGGAGCAGAGAAAAATGTCAGCTCTCTGAGTCCCATTGAGAAAGAAGAGGAGGGAACTGAGCTTTCTCAAACTTTACAATCAGAAAATGAATACTACTTCAATGAGGACGATTAAGGAGTAGGTTAAAAGATCTGGAGTGTTTAGAAAACTAGAGGAGTGAAAAAGAAGCATTACCCTTACCCTCTGCATTCTTTATGCAATGGGAAATGATTGAAAAACTTTAAGCAGGAAATCAATGCATATTTGTTTAGTGGTTGGATGTGAGGTTTGGTAGGTAGATATAGAACACTTAGGGCCTTTAGTGTTAAGATAGAGGTTTTAAATGAATTTAGTAGGCAACAGAGAGCCATCAACATTACTGAGCAGGAACTGTTTCATCTGGATATGATGTGCAGGACTGAAGGGATTTGAGATGAACTGGAGGAAGGGAACTCAAGTAGTAAGCAATGATAATTGCGGTAGGCAGTAACTGGAACTACTGAGGTGTTTTAGAGATGGAAGGAAGGAACAGATGTAACAGTAAGAATGGATAAATAGAACTTGATGAGTGGTTGAAGAGAGGAGAGAGGGAGAAATCAAGCCTCAACCTTGGGTTACTCTGCCCATGTGATCAAGAGATAACTGGATCAAATTAACAGACAGAGAAGAAGAAGGTGCTGGTTGGAGAAGATGGTAGATTCACGTGACTGTTGGAGGAGGAGATCTGGAGTTTGAGATAGGAGTTAGACAGTTTATTTAAATGTGAGAGGCTTCTAACCAAAATGTGAGTTGAAGCTATGACATTAATACAACATAATGTATAAAGAGAAGAGAAAATAAGACTGAGATATGAGGCATAATATAGAAGGACTAGAAAGAGAAAAAATTGTGTAGTCGGAGTCAGAGGTAGGAGGAGAACTGGAGAAATAAAGAAATTCAGGCCAAATATATACTAGAAATCATTAGATAACTGTCAAAAATGGTGGTTGCTTAATGATGAAGACTACAAATTGTGTAAAACCTTTCCTCCTTGACAGTTGTATTGAACATAGTGTTAAGATTAATGTTTATTGAGGTTTCTGGTATGTGGTATTGTCTGATTAAGAAGGACTGGAAAAAGTATACCAGTGAAAATGGAGGGTATAGGTGATTTACTCATAATTGAACATAGATAATCTTGAAGGCAGTGAAAGAACTAATAGAGGAAAAGTGGAGTAGAGTGGGGAGTCAGTTGGAAAAGAATGGGAGCTTGGAAAAAGACAGCCAATGAAAGGTTTCTGCCAAGGTTGCTAAGTGTGAATGATAGATATTTAGAATGTTAGAGGGTAGGAATCATTTTTTCTTCACTTACTGTCAAGTAAAGTTATTAAGTACTTGATAACAATCTGTATAATTCAAGAGATGGTGCATTTTGGGAGGCTATGTATGAGAAACCCACCCTGGTTTACTCACACAGTAGACATATCTCCTGCTATTAGTGTAGATTGACTGTAAGAGAATTCTGAATCACTGATTTTTTTTCTTATTCGTTTGCTTTGCTTGCATTCAGATAGAAAACTTAAGAGGACAAAACAATATGTGTGGAATTAATTATCAAACATCATAATTCAAGTGACCATAATTAGACCCTTGGGTCTTGAACTCTCTGAAGAAAAACTGATATATGATATTTGTAACTATTTCCAGTGTCTAAGCATTCAATATCCAGAAAGTGAGCTCTTCAAAATATTTCTTTTAGCAAGTTTTAAGAGAAACCTTTAATCTGTAATATGGTTAAACCTTGTGATTCTTCCCATAGTGTGGAGTTTCTCTGCCAAGTGAGACTGCCTTCTACCATGTGAGTCAGAGCTGTATTATATATTAGTTGGCTCCGGGGATATTACAGAAAAATTTCTCTGTACATCATTTGGCCTAGAGGAATTTCTGAGAATGCCTTTTTGCCTATTAATTAGCCAAAAAAGCCTTCTAATATTACATTTGACATTTTTTATTCATAAAATCCTTTATTTCAGTAACTGTCATTTTAAAAAATGGTGTTACAGATTGGAAAAGAAATTTTCTTTTTCAGAGGAGCTGATTTTCTCCTAAAATTAAAACATTGGCAAGATTTAAGGTTATTATATAGAATAGATCAAACTTGTCATCAATGCAGGGGTCCCTTTCCTAAAACTCATGATTACTGATTATCTAGCCTCTGCTTGAATAATTCTTTTGTGCAAGTCTTTTTTTTTTTGGTATTGAATCAGAATCTACACTTTAGTTTCATCGAATTTATTAATTAATATGCAGGTACACCTTCTGATACTTTACATCTTGTGACTATTTTTAAATATTTGAAGGCAGCCATTTTATCCTGGTGCCTTACCCTCATGTCTTATCTTTGTTGGGTATAAAGTCCCTTTTACCTCTACCACTATTCATGCACATGCCTCCAGTTCTTTCAGCTTCTAAGATGTACACTGCTAGATAAAATACTTAATTAAAACCCTTGGTATTGGAGAAGTAGCCTTGACTTTTGGACTAAATTGCAATATTTCTAGAATTACTTTGTTTTCTCCATATTTAAACATAATAATTTTGAAAGTGCATAGATATGAAAAATATATCAGTCTTATTCTAGACTGTAGAAGATGTTTTGATTAGCTAAAGAGTGGATGAGACCAGAGATAAAATAGGTTCAGATATTAAAAAAGTAAATTTCTACTTCTTCCACTACTTGCCTATTCTTCAAAGATATACACTTGCATCAATTAGAAAACCAGTAGCAAATGTTTTATTGTATGAAAAGTTTTGTAAGGTAAACAACTTACTACTTCCCCATCTGTCCCTACAATTTTTTCTCTCTATATATGTTATATTCATCCTTATCTATATTCATTCTGTAACTTTCTAGTTAATGAAACATGGGCAGTAGTGAAGATGACAGGCAGAGGGGTACAGTAATGTGGAAGGTATAATCCATCATAGAAAAGGAGAGAATAAGGAGCAGCCTTTGGTGTTCTGTATTTTTGGAGTTAAAGAAAGCCCCTCACCATCTAGCAAAACTATCAGCCTCCACTTATGAAACAGTAGAGGTCACTCTGGCAATCTCTCCTTCCAGGCAAGGCAAATAATCATATCTGATTGGA
The DNA here is from genome assembly GCF_949752795.1 of Hyperoodon ampullatus. Classification (NCBI taxonomy): domain Eukaryota; kingdom Metazoa; phylum Chordata; class Mammalia; order Artiodactyla; family Ziphiidae; genus Hyperoodon; species Hyperoodon ampullatus. Next base: position 139,471,168 of record NC_136914.1, read on the forward strand.
ATCATGCCTACTGAGAAGATATAACTCCATAATTTTCCTTTATGGCCTCCCCAGAGTGGGACTATAAGATGTAGCAGTCTACGTTTGGGTATTGCCAGCATATCATGTAGAGCCATCTCTAAATATGGCCCATGTTTTTCTTTCTCAGTCAATTGGTCATGAAGAAGAACATAGGTGCAAGTTGAGAGAGAGGAGAAAGGAGATAATATAGCAGAAATAGGGTCCATGGCCTCTAGGCCACATACTCATGCAATTTACTTGTGGTTTTAAGAACCTGCTCAAGCCTAATTTTGTATATTCCACTTTCATTTGATAATGAAGGTTGTAGTGTAGGCACACACTTAAGGTATGATGATTCAGACAACACCCAGTTCATGATGGGAATCTCAAGTCATATGGTAATATTGCGGGCTGTGGCCAAACCCTTCAGCCTCTGTTAAGGTCCAGTAGCATGCCAAAGCTGGTTTTTCAAGAGGAGAATAGTTATCTTCAGAGAAGAGTAGAGCTTTGCTTAAAATCCAGTAGGTCTATACTGTGATTTACCTATAAAGGCCTGATAAGAGCTCCATACAGCATTCCTGTCTTCCAAAAACACTCTAAGGAGACTCCTGGGTTAGCTGGACCATATGACTCAAGTCTTAGAGCAGCTTGCACATCATCCTGGAAAAGTTACAGTACCTTATCTTGTTCTGAGTGCCATTCAAAATTAGCAGCTCTTCGACTTACTTGGAAAAAGGATCAGAGAAGCATGCCCAAATGAGATATACATTCTCTCTATAATCTCAAGGTGCCCGTTAGGCATTGAGCTTCTTTCTGAGTGGTAGGGGGAGTCAGATACAGCAATTTGACCTTCATTTTGGAATGGATGTAAACTAAGAATGATCTTTACAGTTTTAAATGGTTGAAAAAAATAAAATCAATAATATTTTGTGATCTGAAAATTATATAAAATTCAAACTTTATGAATTTGAAAAAATCCTATATAAAAATATGAGTCAAAAAGTAAAGTTTTGGGCTTCCCTGATGGCGCAGTGGTTGAGAGTCCGCCTGCCGATGCAGGGGACACGGGTTCGTGCCCCGGTCTGGGAAGATCCCACATGCCACGGAGCGGCTGGGCCCGTGAGCCAGGGCCGCTGAGCCTGCGCATCCGGAGCCTGCGCTCCGCAACGGGAGAGGCCACAACAGTGAGAGGCCCGCGTACCACAAAAAAAAAAAAAAAAAAAAAAAAGTAAAGTTTTATTGGAACACAGGCACACCCTTTTGTTTATGTCATCTCTATGGCTGCTTCTATACTAAAACAGCAGAGTTGATTAGTTATGGCAGAGACAGTAGAGTTCACAAAACCTACAATGTTTATTATTTGGCTTTTTATAGAAAATGTTTACCATCTCCTGCAATATACAATTCTAGTCTAATAAATCTAGAAAATCAAAATGAAATGAAAAAAATTCTGGGAAAATATGAAACACCAAAATTTAAATAAGAAATATGAGACTTCAAATATAAGACCAACTAGTATAGAATAAATTTAGAAATATTGTCAAGAAATGGTTTCTAAATAAGGCTCTGGGTCTATATTGTGTTATAGGTGACTCCATTTAACATTTGATGAATCAGGTAATCTTCCTGCCATAAAACATAAAAAATATATACAAAATATAAATATAAAATATGAATTATACTGGTGAATAGAAAATGTTAAAATTATCCCAGTTTGTTTTACAAAGCCAATATAATACTGCATCCAATATGAAAAACTGAAAATAATCTTTAAAATGAGAGGATTATGTAGGTAAATTATGTTGTGTTAACTAGTTGGAAAATTATTACATGGTAAAACACCTAAATATTAATATAATCTATAGTATATAAATTGCTAATGATGTTAAGTAAAAAAAGCAGGGTATAAAATTGTATCTACCCTATATTACTTGCATGTATAAAATACACATGGGAGACAAAAGGATTATAAGTAAACATACCAGTGTTGACACTGATCTTCTTAGGGTAGTGAGATTATATAAGGTTTTGAAAAAAATCTGTTTAAATAAATCTTTTATAATGTGATTATATTCACTTTATAATAAAAGGAAAATTCAAATTAAAAATATATCACCCACATCATTTTTATATGAATTACTGATATTTCACCTTCTCGTAGATTTGGTGAGAAATTAATTTTTTTGGACTATATAGAATATTTTACCTGCCCCTACTAAATTTCATCATGCTAATTTTGGCTTTTTCTTATAGTATATGGAATTTTTTTCAGTGTTGAGTTACTTATTGATATTAACTTTTATCATTATCACATCTGTAGTTTTGATCAACACATCTTCTTTTTTTGCTTTTATCCAAATTGTTTATAAAAATATTTACCACTAAAATGAAACCACTGTCTTGGAGTTCTTGATGTACCTTCTAAATATCAAATACAGTAGACTAATCTCAGTTCTCATTTTTCTATATTATGGAATATTGACCTCTGACTCCTAAAATGTTCTTTTCACTTGAGCACAGCCATCCTAGTTTTCTGCCATTATTCCTGCCACCTAGATGGGAGCATTCTTAAGGCTGTACATATTCTGACCACTGTTCTTTTTCTGTTCTTTTCCTTATCTGCTTCCAATTTTCTAAACATCACTTCTGTGAAGCTGACTCCCAGTTATCTATTTGAGGTCTCTTCCTCTGATCTCTGGACCTGTATTTCTAAATGTTTTCTTGACATCTCCACCTGATAGTTCTGCTGGAACTTAAACTCAGCATTCCCCAACTCTACTTTGATGACAGCACTATTCTTGTCACCTAATTTTGGAGTCATATTTGACCTTTCTCCACTTTCCTTTATCTAGTTAGTCGCCATTGGGTGAATTCTATCTAAGCAGCATTTCTTGGTCTTTCTACCCAGACTGAGACGCAGTGTGCTGAGTTGTTAGGGCCCTGGACACAGACTACTTGAGTTCAAGTTAGCACCTCACCAAAAACTACTGTGTGCCATTGAGTAATTTTCTTAAGTGCTCTGTGTCTCAGTTTCCTCATTTGTAAGTTGGAGATGGCAATATTTTTAGCCATATATCTCATAGGATTATTTTGAAAATGAAAAGATAATGTATGTTATGTCCTAGAACAGTAGTGCTCAGTCAATCTTTTATTATTATTTCCATTCCACCTTATTTCAGGCTCTTTTTATTTCTAAGGTCCATGGCTATTGTACTATGTCAAGGATGGATAATCTGCTTCTGCAGAATAGATCTATATTATTTTATTTGAGATACAGTTTTAAAGTTTATATGGAATCCTCTGAATTCAGCTAAGATTTATGTCTCACGTGACTTCTGATTAAGTAAATGGAAAAACTGCACATTGGAAATATTTTGTTCCCATCATATGGGGGCAGGGGTAGCATTTAGTGTAAAACCAGCAGGTTAAGAAGAAACCTCAGAAAATCCAAAGACAGATGTACAGTTTGGAATGTAAAAATAAAAACAAAACAGAAGTGCTCACACAATATCAACTCAGGCAAAATTAGTTTGGGGAGAATTTACGGATCAGAAAATCTCAGAACGGGGAAACGGGAAGCTGTGGTGTAGCCTCTGGACATCTCTGCAAGGATTATTTGGTTAAGCAGCAACATCAAGTAATTCCCCTCTGTAGAGTCATATGCACTCTGAGTCACGATGTACATACAGCAAGAGACACAGAGTTCCCTTTTCTGTTTTTCTTTCATCCACAGACAACAACTTTTTACCTCAGTCAAGCCATTTGCTCAGAATGAAAACCTCATTTATGTAATCATTTTACATGCTTCTGCTAATCTGCAAATTGTTTATTTCTCTGAAAAGCATTTATGATATTTCCCCATTCTCATTGTATATTTAATACTGCTAATTTTAAATGGTTCTAATTTGAATTTCTTACAAAATGCACATCTTAAAAAGTTTACTGAAGTGTAGAAAGAGTTCCCACAGTTTCCAGTTTCCTTGCATCATGGTTTCTTTTAAAATGGCACCTGGGAAATATTGACTAAGTTTTAATAGTCTGTTTCCATTGTCCTGTGGCTTATTCCTGTCTGTTTCTAAGTTGTGTAATATTTATCTATGTGCCAAAGAATTGTGAAGTATTTTATGGACTCTTCAGAAAGAATGTTGAATATTATATAAAGAACTTAACTTCATAATTTTATAATAGGCCTGTGACAATAGAATTAAGTTTCTGTTGTTCCTGGTTTTAAGTATCATGGAAAGACAGTAACCTTGACTTGCTGAAACATTCATATTTCCTACATCCAGAACTATTGAACTGGCTTTTTTATTGTGCTATCAACTGAGGGGAGCAAAGTTCCCTTTATATTACTCTAAGATGAAGAATTCAGAAGCTAGTAAAATGTGACTATCTATCTATATCGATCTACCTACCTACCTATCTATTCATCCATCTGTCATCCAACCCTGCAGTTCTTCTCGTTGCATTCATGCTGGTAATCAGTGTCCCATTCCTGCTTCATCCCCTAGAATTTTGCCTTCATCCCCTTTCAACATGAGGCAACATTGAGTAGTGTTAAGATTAGAGCTTCTGGAGTTAGATCTGAGTTTTAATTGAGGGCAGCCATTTATTTGCTGTGTGATCATGGGTAAATCAGTTAATCTGTCTCCTCACCTGGAAAAGAAGGTGGTCATTAAGTGCTCCTGCAGATTGTTATGAGGATTAACTAGGGTGTAATGTATATAAAAACTTGACCCTCTCTGATGGAAAGGAAGGACAGTGTTAAGATCTGAAATTTTTGGAGCCTGTCCTTTGACCTGCACTTCCCAGATCTCTCTTTGAATCTTATTGACTACCTTTGGGGTTTTATTTTTGTTCTGGTTGTACAACTTCTTCCCTTTTTCCAAGACTAAGGCTTTTACCCCTAATCTTTGGAATTTTCACTTTAACTATCCTTTTGTTCTTAGCTTCTGGAAGGTTTGCTTAATTGTCACATTTTTCAGGAACTTCTGGTCTGAGGGATGTATCTGTGGGAACAGGAAGAGGAGGCAAGGGGAAAGTAAGGGGAAATTTCTCTTTAAATTTTGGGTCCTGGATTCCAGAGGAGAGTTGGGCTGACAACTCTCAACTCCTGAAGATCTAAACAGAGTTGTAGTATCATTCATGGATGATAACTTGCTTTAACCCTAGGTCAAGAGGATATTATATTTCATCAACCAGGAACAATCAAACACTACAAATTCAAGTACCACCAAAAATCACTTTTCCTCCCAAATTACATTTATTTATTCACCTGTAGTGATGTTAATATACTTTCTCTTTTCTTTTCATATCTGATTGAGATTTCCTAGTTTTGATTGAAAGCCAAACCACACTTCCTGTACATCCTTTTGTCTATAGTACATGTTCTTTGGAATCACTGTCTTTTATGATGGCTATGATTTAGGTACACTTTTAGTCAGAGTGACTACCTATGTGCCAGTTGGATTAAGCTTCACTCCAGGGGCAGCTTGTTGCCCTAATCAGGAATTCAAGGATTGTTTTCTGTTTAAGCAAGAAGCCAAAATTACACAGAGATAGCTACTGTGAGAACTTCTGTTATTTGTACCAGTATCTAATATTGCTAATAAGTATACTGAATATCAAAAATGAGTTTCCCTTTGTAGCACCTCAGGCTGGATTTCAAATCAGTTATTTGTCTAGCAATGTAAATCCATCGCTAAATCTCTTGTTGCCTGATACTGACTGTAAAGTACTAGAATCTTGTCTCTGGAATCTCGTGTCTGTACTGAGTGCATGACTGGCTTTGTACTCATGTGACCTGTGCTTGGAAGGGACTCACACTTGATTTAATGCTCTGCTGTTGCCATCCTGAAATTCATATAATTTTTGAAGAAGGAACTCCCCACCTTTATTTTGCCCTGGGCTCCACAGACCTTTTAGCCAGTCCTGACTGAATTAACTTTTCATGCAAGGACACTTGAAAGGATAGAGCCGGCACTTCATTGAGTTTATCATATTGAAGGAATGCTTATGTCTGCTTATTTAATGAATGTTGAAATGTGGGGTAGAATCTGCTTTGAAACTTGCTTCAGTTAGAACCAATGAAGTTGTGGGGAGTAGCTAACCCTCTTCTCCTTCATTGACTGTTGTTTTCTACCAAAAAGAACCTAAGATTTACAAAACCAATTTATCTTAGGTAGGTTCACAACAATGTCATCTAGGTTTCAAGGGCTACTTAGATCATCACAGCAAAGAGAAATAAAACTCTTGCTATAGAACACTTTGTAATTTTGGGCAGTTCACCTTGTATCAGTGTTCTAATCAGAAAATTAAATAATATCAGATTATAAAAAATGATTAGTTTTACTTACTTTGCTAAAAGTTATAATTTTTCATCCTGTCCCTCTACATCAGAGCACAATATCTCTGTATACAGTTCAACTGGAAACAGTAGATTGGATTGTGTTTTTATATAGAGCTCATGATTTTTCAAAGGATCAGTTCATGGATTAGGCAGTACTCCTAAACCTCAGCCTTTAGAGCAAGATTTGATTTAAAACCTCATGCATAGAGGCAAATTATTGCCCAGTAACATTGATTGAGTGATGGTCTGACAAGGATCCTGGAAGGCGGGGCATTATTTTTAATTTTAAAAAATTTGTAAAAGCCATATTTTTGTTCCCCTTTGTTATGACTGTACTTTTTTTTTTTTTTTTTTTGGATTTGCAGTTAGAATGTAGACATATTTTCCAAATGAATGAAAACTCAGTTTGCAATGAGATGGCAAAGCCCCCTTTATGGAGAAAGATAGCCTTGGGACTCATAGAGGCCTGTTTCAGGCTAGACTGGAAATAAAAAAGATTATATTTTCTGGCCTTTAAGGAAGATTCTGTTGACTCAAAGCTTTTTATCTTATTGTGAAAATGTATAATTCCTCTTTCTATAAAACAACTAGGGATTGTTCTACCTGTTGGTTGTTGATGCCTTCTCCAGTATAGGTTGCATTTTTGCCTTTAAATTTTTTTTTACCCTAGTGGAATGAAGAGTAAAGGAGAGGTGAGAGCTACAGCCTGCTCTTTCACAGGTTTAATTACTTAGGCAACTAAAACAAAATTAGAGTATTTTAACAACTAATCCACCCCCTCTCCCCCAAAAAATTTACCCCAGAGTCTTTTTTTTAAATAGGTACATCAAAGCCTTTTTAGCAGTGACACTGTGGTGAAGGCCTGTTGCAGGTCTGACTGGCATTAGGAAATGAGCAGTATGACTCACAGCTCTTTACTCATCCCTAAGAATCTACCCAGCATTTGTCCAGGAACCTGTGACTGAATTTAAATGTGGACATCCAGCAAGCACTGTTCATTTCCTTCTGGCCTTGTGAACATATGAAACCATTAGTGTTGTATATACCTTATGTTTATTGCCTATTTTGGGATATATTTCACACTTGAATGGATTAGGTAAACTAGACAACAACAAGAAAACAAAAAACTCAACATTAACAACTAAACAAAACCACAACAGGAAAACAAAACAAAAAAACTAAAAATTAACAACTCAGCTTTCTCAATTTCTTCTATTTTTCGTTGGACTTATTGTGTTGGGTTGTGGGTATATCCAGTTATTTAGAACAAAGCAGCACTTTGGGTTTTATAGCTAGAGATATTTTTTTCCTCTTTAATCAGCTTCTGTGGATTTTGAATAACAACATTCCAACCTTGTGTTCTTATGTTCATTTTAGAAGTAATCAGTACTAGAATTTTCTTTCCAACATGCTTCCACCACTAAAAACTCTGTGAAGTTTATTAGACCTCATTCACAAGGGTCATGCAAAGAGAAAATTGAGTGCTTTATTTTAGATAAGGGCCACGTATTACCATAAGAACATGTCACATGTTGCAGTCAGCATTTTTAATAGCAATAATAAATATGGCCGTAAGTCAATGTTGAGCACATAATTTAATACTGGTAGTTATACACCCACAAACCTCATTCAAACTAGGCTCATACTTTCAGTTCAGGCATGCACATATGTATCACTAAATGACTGTGGGTTTTCAAATATTTCACCAGAAAAGTATTTTTTATTCCAGCGCTGTGTTGTGTCAGGTCAAAAGACTCTCTTCAGGGGTGTGTTTTATTTTAGGGAAACCTTAATACTAAATAGATTTTATGAGAAAGTCACAAAGCCGGTTGTATTTACAACCCTGAAATGTGACTAAGTTAAAGGAAAGAGCCTATAATGGTCACTTAAATGAGAAAACACGATTGTAAAATCTTCACAGTTTTCATAGAAGTGTTTTTTTCCTTAATATTGCAGCTTTTATGTCTTTTTTAAAATCTGAAAAACTATAGGAGAATGTAAGGAAAAAATGCAGTAATGAGTTTTCCTAACTGGTCATTTATATCTTTGTGGAATTCAAGAAAAAAAAGAGGGGGGTGGTGGAGGGAGGAGATACAATACTGCTTTTGTTTTTAAACCTTTTGTTTCGAAATACTTTCAAACTCTAAGAAAAGTTGCAAGGACAGTACAAAGAACTCTTGTTTTGCCTTCCTCTTAATCCCCAATTGTTAACATTTTAGCATATTTGCCTCTTCCATCTGTGTACCTATCTACGTACCCATCTATGTATATATGTATATATGTACTATCTATCATCTATTTCTATTATTTATCTTTTCTTTCCACTTGAGAGTCTGCTGCAGATGTGATGTTCTCTTATTCCTAAATACCTCAGTGTATTTCCTACTCTTCCATAATACATAAAATATGTCAAAATCAGAAAATTAACCTTGGTACAAGAATACTATAACCCACAAACCCCATTCAAATTTCAGTGTTTGTCCCAATACTGTCATTTATAGCAGTAGATAAGAAGAAGTGGAGGAGGAAGAGGAGGAAGGGGAGGAGGATGAGGAGGACAAGGAGGATGATTGGGAAGAAAGATGGGGGAAGAGGAAGGGAAGGGGGAAAAGGGGAGGAGGGAAGGAGGAGGAGAACATATACAATAGTAAAGACAAAACTTCTGGTGGAGGAACCAGTTCAGGATCAAGAGTTCCATCAAATTACCATGTCTCCTTATTTTCCTTCTATCTGGAGCAATTCTTTGGCCTTCCTTTGTTTCTTGACCTAGACATTTTAGAAGTATACAAGCCAACTATTTTGTAGAATATCTCTCAGTTTGGATTTGTCTGATGTTTCCTCATGCTTAGATTCAGAGTATGCTTTTTTGGGCAGGAATGTTACAGAAGTGATGCTTTCTTCACTGTATTTTATACCAGGAAAAGATAATATCAATTTGTGCCATTACTTAGTAATGTTAATTCAGTATCTACCTGGTTTCTCCACTCTACAGTTCATTAATCAGTAATTTGTATTTCTTAATAACTAATAATTATTTTGTGGGAGATATTTTGAATCTGGGTAAGTGTTCTATTCCTTATGAAATTTTCACTTACTAGTTTTAGCATTGTTTGCTGGGTTTTGTCTCAGTAATTATAATATGGTTGCCAAATGGTGATTTTCTAATTCTGTTATTCCTTCTATAATTATTAGCTGGAATTCAATGGAAAATAGAACTTGCCTTCTCTCTCTCTCTTTCATCAGTATGAATTTTACATTCTTATTTTAACCAATGGGCTATTATCCTATTATTTATTTTAATATGATGGTTATGTAGCCACCACCACAATCAAGATATAGAACACTTCTATCACTCTTGAAAGTTATCTTGTGCTCACTCATAGTCAGCGCTCTCCAACCCACTCTGTACCTTGGCAACTACTGATCTTTTCTGTCACTATGGTTTTGTCTTTTTCAGAATATCGTATAAATAGAATCATACAATATGATGTCTTTTGAGTCTGTCTTCTTACACTCCACATATTGCCTTTGATATTTATCCATGTTGCTGTATGTGTCCATGGTTCATCCTTTTGATTGATGAATAGTATAACATTTAATTATGTAAACATACCACAGTTTGTTCATCTGTTTACCAGTTGACGGTCATATGAGCTATTTTCAGTTTTTGAAAATTATGAATAAGCAACTATAAACGTTTGTATGCAGGTTTTTCTGTGGACATATGTTTGCATTGATCTAGGCTAAATGTCTACCAATGGGATTAGTGGTCATATGGTAAGTGTGTGATTAATTTTATAAGAAACTGTCAAACTGTTTTTCAAAGTGTCTTCATTTTGCCTTCCTACCAGCAAAGTATGAGTTCCAGTTTCTCTTTATTCATGCCAGCTTATGATATCATCATTAAAAAAAAATAGACATTCTAGTAGTTGTGTAGTGGCATCATATTATGGTTTTAATTTTCAGTTCTCTAATGATTAATGATAGGGAGCATCTTTTCATGTGTTTACTTGCTATCTGCATGTGTGTATATAAATTCATGAATTTTTTGGTTAAGTATCTGATAAAATATTTTGCCCATTCTTTATTGAGTTGTATGTTTTTAAATTGAGGTATAGTTGATTTACAACATTATATTAGTTTCAGGTATATAGCATAGTGATTAAAAAATTTTTATAGATTATACTTCATTTATAGTTACTATAAAATATTGCCTATATTCCCTATGTTATTATACAATATATCCTTGTACCTTATTTATTTTATACATAGTAGCTTGTACCTCTTAATTCCCTACCCCTATCTTGCCGCTCCCCACTGGTAACCACTAGTTTGTTCTCTATATCTGTGAGTATGTTTCTTTTTTGTTATATTTCCTTGTATATTATATTTTTTAGATTCCACATATAAATGAAAACATATAGTATTTGTCTTTCTGTGTTCTGAGTTATTTCACTAAGAATAATACCTTCCAGGTCCATCCATGTTGTTGCAAATGGCAAAATTTCATTCTTTTCTATGGCTAAGTAGTATTCCAGTAGTGTGTGTATGTGTGTTTGTGTGTGGGGGTATATACATATCTATATCTATCTATCTATATGTGTATATATATATATATATATATATATATATATATCTCACATCTTCTTTATCCATTCATCTCTTGATGGACACTTAGGTTGCTTCCATATATTGGCAATTGTAAATACTGCTGCTGCTATGAACCTTGGGGTGCATGTATCTTTTAGAATTACTGTTATCATTTTCTTCAGCTATATACCCAGGAGTAGAATTGCTGGATCATGTGGTAGGTCTATTTTTAGTTTTTGAGGAAATTCTATACTGTTTTCCATAGTGACTGTACCAATTTAGATTCCCACCAACAGTGTACAAGGGTTCACTTTACTCCACATCCTTGTTAACATGTGTTATTTGTGGTCTTTTTGACAGTAGCCATTCTTACAGGTGTGAGGTGATAATCTCATTGCAGTTTTGATTTGCACTTCTCTGATGATTAGTGATGTTGTGCATCTTTTCATGTGCCTATTGGCCATCTGTATGTTTTCTTTGGAAAAATGTTTATTCAGGTCTTTTGCCCATTTTTTAATTGGTTGTTTGTTTTTTGATATTGAGTTGTATGAACTGTTTATAGATTTTGGATATTAACTCCTTTTTGGTCATATCATTTACAAATATTTTCTTCCATTCAGTAGGTTGTCCTTTCATTCTGTCAATGTGCAAAAGCTTTTAAGTTGAAATATACCCTATTTAAAAAATTTTGAGATTCTTTTGCAACTGGCTGTCCAGTTTTCCCAACATCATTTATTGAAGAGGTTGTCTTTTCTCCATTGTATATTCTCGCCTCCTTTGTGGTACATTAATTGACCATATGTGCGTGGGTTTATTTCTGGGCCTTTCACTCTGTTCCATTGATCTGTGTGTCTGTTTTTGTGCTGGTACCATACTTCTGTTATTACTGGAGCTTTGTAGTTTAGTTTGAAATCTGGGAGTGTGGTATCCCCAGCTTTGATATTCTTTCTCCAGACTGTTTTGGCTATTTGGGGTCTTTTGTGTTTCCATAAAGATTTTAGAATTATTTGTTCTAGTTCTCTAAAAAATGCCCTTGGTATTTTTATAAGGATTGCATAGACTCTGTAGATTACCTTGGGTATATGGTCATTTTAACAATATTAATTTTTGCTATTATGAACACAGTATATCTTTCCATCTGTCTGTGTTGCCTTCAGTTTTTTCGTGAGTCTTAATTAATTAATTTATTTATTTTTGGATGTGTTTGGTCTTCATTTCTGTGCAAGGGCTTTCTCTAGTTGCGGCGAGCTGGGGCCACTCTTCATCGTGGTGCACAGGCCTCTCACTGTCATGGCCTCTCTTGTTGTGGAACACAAGCTCCAGACGTGCAGGCTCAGTAGTTGTGGCTCATGGGCCCAGTTGCTCTGCGGCATGTGGGATCTTCCCAGACCAGGGCTCGAACCCATGTCCCCTGCGTTGGCAGGCAGATTCTCAACCACTGGACCAACAGGGAAGCCCTTTTTGTGAGTCTTATAGTTTACAGAGTACAGGTTTATTTCCTCCTTAAGCAGTTTTAGTCCTAGGTATTTTATTCTTTTTGATGTGATTATAAATGGGATTGTTTCCTTAATTTCTTTTTCCATTAGTTCATTGTTATTGTATAAAAATACAGTAGATTTCTGTATATTAATTTTGTATCCTGCAACTTTACTGAATTTGTTGATAAGCTCTAGTAGTTTTTTGGCGTTATCTTTAGGAATTTCTATGTATATTATCATGTAATCTGCAAACCGTGGCTGTTTTACTTCTTCCTTTACAATTTGGATTTTTTTTTTTTTGTCGGATTGGTGTGGCTAGGACTTCCTATACTATGTTGGATAAACATAGTATTTTATTTTGATTTATGTGAGGCTGGGCATCCTTATTTTGTTTCTGATCTTAGAGGAAAAGCTTTCAACTTTTCATCATGGAGTATGATGTTGGCTCTAGGTTTGCTTGCCATATATGGCCTTTATTATGTTGAGGTATGTTCCCTTTATACCCACTTTATTGAGAGTTTTTATCATAAATGCATGTTGAATTTTGTCAAAAGCTTTGCTATATCTTTGAGAGTAACAAATGGTTTTTATTCCTCAATTTGTTAATGTTAATGTGTTGTATCACATTAATTGATTTGTAGATATTAAAACATCCTTGCATATCTGGGATAAGTCCCACTTCATGGTTATGGTCCTTTAAATGTATTGTTGAATTCAGTTTACTAATATTTTGTTGAGTATTTTTACATCAATGTTCATCAGAGATATTGGCCTATAATTTTCCTTTTTTGCATTGTCTTTGGTTTTGGTGTCGGGGTAATTCTGGCCTCATAGAATGAGTTTGGAATCATTTCTTCCTCTTCAATTTTTTTGGAATGGTTTGAGAAAGATAGATGCTAACTCTTTTTTGTTGGGAGTTTTTAAAATTGCTTATTCATTTTCATTACTGATAGTATGTTCATATTATCTATTTCTTCCTGATTCATTCTTGGGAGATTGTACATTTCTAGAAACTTTTCCATTTCTTTTAGGTTGCCCATTTTATTAGCATATAATTTTCATAGTAGTCTCTTATGATCCTTTGTATTTTTGTGGTGTCAGTTGTATCATCTCTTCTTTTATTTCTGATTTATTTATTTGAGCCCTTTCTCTTTTTTTTCTTAATGAGTCCAGCTAAAGTTTAATCAATTTTGTTTATCTTTTCAAAGAACCAGTTCTTAGTTTCATTGATCTCTTTTTTTTTTAGTCTCTATTACATTTATTTCTGCTCTGATCTTTATTATTTCTTTTCTTCTACTAACTTTGGAATTTGTTTGTTCTTCTTTTACTAGTTTGTTTAAGTGTAAGATTAGATTGTTCATTTGAGATTTTTCTTGTTTTCTGAGATAGGCTTGTATGGCTATAATGTCCCTCTTAGAACTGCTTTTACTGTGTTCCATAGATTTTGTATCACTGTGTTACCATTTTATTTTGTCTCCAGTTATTTTTTGATTTCATCTTTGATTTATTAAGTTACTCATTGATTGTTTAGTAACATATTGTTTAACCTTCTCATTATAGTTTTTGCAGTTTTTTCTCGTAGGTAACTTCTAGTCTCATACCATTGTGGTTAAAAAAAATGCTTGATATGATTTCAGTCTTCTTCAATTTATTGAGACATCTTTTGTGGCCTATCATGTGATTTATCCTGAAGAATGTTCCATGTGCTTGAAAATAATGTGTATTCTGCTTCTTTTGTATGGAATGTTGTATCTGTATCTATTAAGTCCATCTTATATAATGTGTCTTTTAATGCCAGTATCTCCTTATTGAATTTCTGTCTTAATGATCTGTCCATTGATGTAACTGAGGTGTTGAATTTCTGTAATATTATTGTTTTACTGTCAAGTTCTCCCTTTACATTTGTTAATATTTGCTTTATGTATTTAGATGCTCTTATGTTGGATGCATATATATATCAATATTTACAATTGTTATATCTTTTGGATTGCTCACTTTATCATTATGTAATGTCATTCTTTATGTCTTATTACAGTCTTTGTTTTAAAGTTTATTTTTTAGGATGTAACTTTTGCTATCCCAGCTTTATTTTTATTTCCATTTGCATGGAGTACCTTTTTCCATCTCCTCACTTTCAGTGTGTGTTTGTCTTTAGATCTGAAGTGAGTCTCTTTTAGGCAGCATATAGATGGTTATTGTTTTTTTTATCCATTCAGTCACTCTGGGTCTTTTTGATTGGAGCATTTAGGCCATTTACATTTAAAGTAATTATTGGTAGGTATGTAATTATTGCTGCTTGTTTGTAAGTCTTTGTTCCTTTCTTTGTCTTTTGCATTCTTCCCTTGTGATTTGATGAGTATCTTTAGTGTTATGTTTGGATTCATTTTTCTTTTTTGTGTGTATATGTATGATAGATTTTTGATTTGTGGGTACCATGAGGTTTATATATAGCAACCTATATATTTATTTATGTAATTATTTTAAGTTGATGATCTCTTAAATTTGAACACATTCTAACAACTGGGTAGTTTTTACTACCCCCACCCCCTCCCCGTTTAAGGTTTTTACATCATATTTTACATGTTTTTGTTTTTTGTATTCCTTAACTTCTTATTGTGAATATAGATTATTTTACTACTTTCTTCTTTTAATCTTCCTACCATTTTTATAAATGGTTGGTCTACTACCTCTACTATATATTTGTGTTTAGTAATGGAATTTTTCTTTTTGCAGTATTCACATGTTTAGTTGTGGTCTTTTCTTCCCCCCTCAGAGGAGTGCCTTTTATATTTCTTGTAAAGTCAGTTTTGTGGTACTGAACTCTTTTAGTTTTTGCTTGTCTATAAAATTCTTTATCTCTCCTTCAAATCTGAATGATAGCCTTGCTGGATTTCTTAGTTGTAGGATTTTTCCTTTCATCACTTTAAGTATATCATGCCACTCCCTTCTGTCCTGCAAGGTTCTGCTGAAGAGTCAGCTGGTAGTCTCACAGGAGTTCCCTTGTATGAAAGTAATTGCTTTTCCCTTGGCTGCTTTTAATATTCTCTCCCTATCTTTATTTATTTTCCATTTTAAATATAATGTGTGGACCTCTTTGGGTTCATCTTGTTTGGGACTTTCTATGCTTCCTGGACCTAGATGACTGTTTCCTTTCCCAAGTTAAGGAAGTTTTCGGCTATTATTTCTTCAAATAATTTCTCTGCCTCTTTGTCTCTCTTATCTCCTTCTGAGACCTCTATATTGTGAATCTTTGCATGCCTGATGTTTTCCCAGTGGTCTCTTAAATTGTCCTCATGTTTAAATTTTTTTTTCTGTTCAGCTCTGTCTTCCAGTTTGCTCATCCATTCCTCTGTACTCTCTAATCTACTTTTGATTTCTCCTAGTGTATTTTTAATTTCAGTTATTATATTCTTCATCTCTGTTGGTTCTTCTTTATGAATTGTAACTCTTTGTTAAAATTCTGTGTTTAGCCATTCTTCTCCCAACTTTTTTGAGCAACTTCATGATCATTACCTTGAACTCTTTATTGGTTGATTGTTTTTTTTCCCCCTTTGCTTAGATCTTCTTTGGGGCTTTTGTCTTGTTTCTTTGTTTGGAACACATTTTTCTGTCTCTTCATTTTGCCTAATTCTCTGTGTTTATTCTATGTATTAGCTAGGTCAGTCATGTCTCCTGATCTTGGAGCAGTGGCTATGTAGGAGATGTTCTGTGGAGCCCAGCAGCACATTCTCTTCTTTTCACCAGAGCTAAATGCTGTAGGGGTCTCTCATATGTGGCCTGTATTGACACTTCTTTTGTGGTGTGGCCAACTACTGTGGTGTCCTAGTAGGCAGGGCTTGTCCCTGGCCCCATTGGTGCCAGCCTGATGGTGAGTGGGACTGGGCCCTCGGGTGACTGGCTGTGGTGCCTGGCAGGGCCTGGGGTTGGTGCTTCCCCACTGGTGGTTGCATTTGGGCTGTGGAATGATTGATTACTGGGCCAGGGAGTCTGGGGTCTGGTTTCAGCCCACTGGTGGGTGGGGCCAGATTCCAGGGCAACTGGCAGCACGGCTGGGGTGAGAGGGCAGTGCTGGTGCTGTAGTGGGCAGAGCCAGGTACCTTCATGGATGGCTTCATGACTTAGGGGTTCCTGGACTGGTGCTGGTGTTGGTGGTGGGCAGGTGAACCCCTGGTGGACAGGTGCTGATAGGCTAGTGGGAAGATTCCAGAATGTCACTTGCCAGCGCAATGTCTTGATGATAAAATGAGCTTCCCTAAATGGCTGCTGTCAGCATCTGTGTCCCCTGAGGCAGTCCCAGTTACCTGTTGCCTCTTCAGGAGGCCCTCTAAGATCAGCAACTGTATCTGACCCAGGCTTCTTTCAAATTACTGACTCTGCACTGTACTTGGAGTGTGTGAGATTTTTCATGCATCCTTTGAGAGTGAAGTCCGTGTTTTCTACAACCCTCTGGCTCTCCATATGCAAGTTCCACTGTCTTTCAAAGCCAGATGTTCTGGGGGCTCATCTTCCTAGTTCAGGACCCCGGGGATGCAGAGCCCAATGTGGGGCTTAGACCCCTCTCTTTTTGTGGAGAAACTCTGCCATTGTGATTATCTTCCTTTTTGTGCATAGCCTACCTGGGTATGTGAGTCTTGACTATACTGTGTCTCAGCCCCTCCCACCCATCTCTTTGTGGTTTCTTCTTTATATCTTTAGGTGTGAAAAATCTTTTCTGCTAGTCGTCAGGCTGTTCTCGTAGATAATTGCTCTGTAAATAGTTGTAATTTTGGTGTGTCAGTTGGAAGAGGTGTGCTCAGGGTCTTCCTACTCTGCCATCTTGGCCACGCCTCCCAAAAGCTGCATTTTCTGAACTAAAATTACAGTTGCATTAAGTGAGCCTAGCTGTGTGGGTATTTCCTCTTTTAAATAATTTTCCAAAGAAATTAAACTTATAGAAGAGATAATTGGAGTACTGTGTTCAATTGCAGAAGTTGAGGTGTTTAATCTTTGAATTATTAGAAAGGATCTTTAAAATGAATCCATATCTTGTTCTGGAGATTTATGATTCAAGGGCAAGAATTATAACTGTACAATGTAAAATAAGGAGATGGTGGTGCTAAATGGATAAAGATATTTGCTTCCTTTCTTATGCTGTTAAAATTAACTAAAAATTATAGCTTTTTCAGTCTGTTTGAGGTTTGGCTTTGAACAAATTGCTCATGTAGTTTCAGAATTCATAGCACTGCTCTTTCCTTCACTCTTATGTTTTTTTCTTCCATGTTAGAGAAGAATGATCCAATCTTTATTTTATGGCTTACTCAGAATATATTAGTAGTAGTAGTAGTAGTAGTAGTAGTAGTAATAGTAGTAGTAGTGCTCATACTCTAGTACCTAAGAGTGAGGTAGGTGATCTTTGACAGCATATATAACAGTGACTTAATAGCTGGATCAATTAAAAAAAGCCATTCACTGATGCTTGATTCAGAAACTCAACAAAGTCCTTTCTTTGAAAATGATGAACAAATCCCTTTCATCAGCAAGAATTTTTATGTAATACTTGACAATGTAGGTTGGTTAGAAATAAATAAGCTTGAGATAAATGAATAAATCAAAATAGTTGGTTCTAATGAAATGAGGTATTAACATGTGAATTTGGGGTCCATGTCCTTGTCTTAGTTAAATTACTATTCACCAAGATGACACTATGACCATGTTTTGATTAAGTTCCTAACTATAAATTAAAGGAGAAGAATGAGTGCTACTCTTTCTTTAATGAATATATTTAACAAATTGTTTTAACAAATAGGAAGTATTATTAAAACAACTAAGTCTTATTATAAATATATCTGTGACTATGTGAATAAAGTAGAAATAGTAATATGGTTATTTCTAAATAGTTTTTAGTGGAACTGTTTCTCCTGTGTCAGTTCATATAGTGAAATAATTAAGAGAATTATAAGAAATTGTGGATTTCATCGTTACTTCTGAGTGATGGGAGTGGATGAGAGGAAATTTAATACATACATTAGTCTAGATCCCCAGTCCCAGCCTAAAAGAAAGACAATAAGACCCACTGTCATCATCACTGCCTTAGAATTCTAGCCACATAGGATGAGGCCAAATGGATGAAATATTTATACCTTCCCCCAAGGTTCCTTAAGCCTCCTTAATCTTTGGCTTTGTAATGCTTTGTATTATGTTGGGTATAGCAGATTTGTCTTATAAATGTCCTTGATTCAGCCATGTCCTGAGAAAAAGCAAGTGATATTAAGAGGAATCTACTATAGGATGTAAATTTTAAAAAATAACTCTGCTATGACAGTGACAAATTAAAAAAAAATATTTTTCCTGCACATCAAAAAAATCTACCTGGGGCTTCCCTGGTGGTGCAGTGGTTGAGAGTCTGCCTGCCAATATAGGGGACATGGGTTCGTGCCCCGGTCCAGGAAGATCCCACATGCCACGGAGCGGCTGGGCCCGTGAGCCATGGCCGCTGAGCCTGCACGTCTGGAGCCTGTGCTCCGCAATGGGAGAGGCCACAACAGTGAGAGGCCCACGTACCGCAAAAAAAAAAAAAGAAAAAAAAAAAACTACCTGTATGACCTTGGGCAAGTCTCTTAAACGTTTTGTTTCAACTTCCTAATGTGTTTTCTGAAGCTTTTGAACTTACTGATCTTTGTAGTACTATCTGATCTGAGCCTGCTGTGATTCTATGCCTTAAGAGCACAGAGAACTTTAAGCGACCTTAGGAATTTGAGGCAAGAGACATGGGAGTATAACATAGTGCAAGGAATAAGACTAAATACCAAAAGGAAAATATACTGTGCATGAAAGACCTGGATTTGTGGCTATTTTTGCTGGTCAGTAAGAGGGGAAAATCTTACAGGGTCGGAATTTTCTTTATTCAAACCACAATATGACTGTCTTAAAAATACAATCATGTTGGAAGATTTATATTCTGGTGAAGAGAGAAGATCAGATAAGTACATGTATATGACTCCAAATGAAATGTGAAAGGAAAAAAATTATTAAAGATCAAGCCACCTTCCCCATATATTATAAGGGTAGTGGTGGGAGGGGAAGCCAACTGTATTTTAGGACGAAAAACAAGAAGTCACATTCCTAGACTCAGTGTGTATAAATATAGTATAGAAGGGTGGTATTTTTGTACACTTGACAGTGCAATAGGAGTCCTATTCATTCTTGATTGAGGCTAATGTAGACATATCTGGGGTTCTCTGGGAACCTGCTAGAATTTGCCTGCCAGCTGCTTCTTTCTAAGAGGAATTTAGGATTTTTTTGGGGGTAAGAACCCATCCTAAGGGATGAAGTCAGCCAGATGAGCTGACCCAGCCACAGCCCAGTCATTGGAGGGATGTGGTTATTTTATGTTTCGCTTGGTACCTATTACAGAGATACATTCCCAGATGCAGAATAAAAATGAAAGGAGCTGTTTTTGCTAAAATCTGTTTATGATATGCATGTTTAATGGAGCATTGAGTGAGTTGTATCGGATGAGATGTTATTCTAAAGAGGAGGAGACATCTTCTCCCTAAATTAGCTTTGAATGGAGTGACAAGTCCATATTTGGCTTCAGTGGGTGAGGTGGCAGGTGGTGAAGTTGCTGCAGCATTGTGGAGGTGACAAGCATGTGCAGAGGTGGCTTGTGCACGTGGGAAGTCCAGAAAGGACAGTATTGGAGGTGACTGACAAGCAAGGAAGGCTACAGGGCCCAGAGGGAGTTGACTGACCTAAAGACACTGGATTCATAGAATGCTGCCAAAGTAAGAATTAACAAAGATAGCCAACTACAAAAAATTAGTAGAAATTATGAACAGAAATAGCAAAGGTAAAAAAATTATGGAAAATTGATAAACAAGTGATAAAGGCAGGTATAATTAGAGCTTAAGTGTATTAGGGAAGAAAAAGCAATAATAAAAGCATTATATGAGATTTTATAGGGTGTCAGTAGAAAAGAAGTGAGAGGGATGGTAGGATTAAGAATGAAACAGGAAGTTAATCATAGCACCAAGGACAAAGATTATAGTTTCTGTAAAATATGTTTTAAGAAGGAGAATTTTACTGAAATAGAAGACAAAAGGCCAGCAGTTGACAAACTCCAAGCACCAGACCCTGTTTTAGATGTTTGAAATATGTATATATATATATATATTTTAAAATAAATTTATTTATTTATTTTTGGATGTGTTGGGTCTTCGTTTCTGTGTGAGGGCTTTCTCTAGTTGTGGCAAGCTGGGGCCACTCTTCATCGCGGTGCATGGGCCTCTCACTGTCGCGGCCTCTCTTGTTGCGGAGCACAGGCTTCAGACGTGCAGGCTCGGTAGTTGTGGCTCACAGGCCCAGTCGCTCCACGGCATGCGGGATCTTCCCAGACCAGGGCTCGAACCCGCGTCCCCTGCATTGGCAGGCAGATTCTCAACCACTGCGCCACCAGGGAAGCCCCATATTATAGCGTGCAGTCTTCTCGTCAAACAGTTTGCCCTAAGCACAGCTACTAAATGTCAAACCTGGATTTGAACCCAGTTGTTCTGATTCCAAAGTCCATCTTTTTCTCCCCTTCTCTTGGAAAGACTGTGGACTTATGCTGAAGTTTCAGTTAAAGGCTAAAGATAAAAGTGAATTAACAGCAGGCATTTTAGTTCAAGAAATGAGCAGCACGCTCATGTTGTTGAAGAGGAGAAATGATTCTGGCTCTCATGTTCTTCTTTTTGAGTTCAGAAAGACTTGAGTTTTGTGTAAACAAGTTTTGGGCTGTTGTTTTTATTGACATATGGAAGAAAGGTGAAATAACCAACAAAATGAAGTTAGGAGTTTTAACTAAATATAATTTTAGAAAGGAAAATGGAGAGGATTAGAAACGAGAGGAAAATAGAATCATCAAACACCAATCCTGATTTCTCTAAAGATCTGTTTTTTTTAGAGACAACCAGAGAGCAGAACACAGGAACCCTCAGGGAGAGATATGCAAATCAGTGCTCTGTGAGCTAAAGAGGCACGAGTGGTTGCTCTGTGAGCTGTGTCCAACAGAAAGGGGATGGATGGACATTTGGTTTTGTATAAGTTAAAGCTTTTGTTGAGGCATTTCAGGAAGAAATTATATGCCTGATTACCTGCTGAAAAACAAAAACCTTATAAATCAATGCAATCAGTTTTACCACAATTGGGTAAATATTGACAGTTAGATGACAAAATTCATATAGAAATGCAAAGTGCTAAGAAGAGTTAAGAAGGAGCAAAGCAAAGCAAAAATGTCTCAGTCTTACTCTACAGGATAATGCTAGGATAGACTAATAAACCAATGGAATAGAATAGAGAGACCAGAAACAGGCCACACTAATTCACGACAAAGCTGGTATTGCCAAGGGGTGGGGAAAGGACAGTTCTTCATGAAGTGATGTTTGGGTCAATTGAATACTGATATGAAAAAAAAGCAAACTTGACCTGTGCAGCAAATCATATAAAAAATCAATTCCAAGTTGATTGTTGATCTAAAAATAACAGGTAAAACAATAAAGCTTCAAGAAGACAACATAGGACATATATTCATGACCTTAGATTAGGCAAAATTTCTTAAATAGGGCACAAATGCACTAACCATAAAATAAAAGAATGGTAAATTGAACTACCTTAAATTCATAATGTCTATTCATTAAAAGATATCAATACGAAGTGAAAAAGGCAAGCTCAGAGTGGGAGAAGATATTTACTATACCTCTGACAAAGGTTGTTATACATATAACTGATGAAGAATATATGAAGAACTATCCTGAATCAATAATGAAAACCAGACAGTTGATTAGAACAATGGGCAAGATATTGAACAGGGACTTCACAAAGAAGATATCCAGTTGGTCAAAGAGCACAAGAAAATATGTTCAACTCCTTTAGGAAACAGGGAAATTCAAGTTAAAACCGTAATGAGATACCTCTAGCACCTACCAACATGGCAAACAAACAAACATAAAACTGACAATACCTAGTATTGGTGAGGATATAGAGCAACTGGCACTCCCATGGCTGTTGGTGCAGTGTTTTGGGAAATTGGAAGCATGTATTAAAATTAAAGACACATTTCTATGACCTAGCAATTTTTCTAGGTATATATCCAATGGAATTATAGCCACACACACACACACACACACACACACACACACACACATATATATATATATATATATATATATATATATATATATATATATATATATATATATACCAAAAAACAAGTTAAGATTTTCCATAGCAGTATTCATAATAGCAAAAACTTGGGAAAAAATCCAGATGTCCAGAATGGATAAATAAATGGCAGTATATTCATGCAGTGGACTAGAATACAGCATTAAAAGTGAATAACTACTGCTACAGGTATCAAGATGGATAAAACATAATGTAAATGAAAGAAGCAATTCTCAAAAGAATATATTAAAGAATCTGTATGCAGTTCAATAGCAGGCACTGCTAATTTATTGTATTAGAAGTTAGGACAGGGTCCCTTGAGAAGGGCAAGGTGTAATTGGGTACAGGTGGGGCTTCCAAGGTTCTGGAAAACTTCTTTTCACATTGTAATAATTCACTGATATTTATACTTATGAGTTTTGAACAACTGTAGTTTTATGTCAGTTATATTTTAATAAAAAGTTTATTTAATTAAAAAATTAATTTATTTACTTTTGGCTGCACTGGGTCTTCATTGTTGCATGCGGGCTTTCTCTAGTTGCGGCAAGCAGGGGGCTACTCTTCGTTGTGGTGCACAGGCTTCTCATTGTGGTGGCTTCTCTTGTTGCAGAGCATGGGCTCTAGGCATGTGGGCTTCAGTAATTGCAGCACATGGGCTCAGTAGTTGTGGCTCGCGGGCTCTAGAGCACAGGCTCAGTAGTTGTGGCACAAGGGCTTAGTTTCTCCGTGGCATGTGGGATCTTCCCAGACCAGGGATCTAACCCATGTCCCCTGCATTGGCAGGTGGATTCTTAACCACTGTGCCACCAGGGAAGTCCCTATTTAATTTTTTAAAAGACCCTAACAAATCACTGTAACAACCTTTTCATTCTCATGGGGAAGGGAGAGGAAAAATTAAATGACAGAGCTAATATTATCCTGTCATTCTGTGAGTACTCTGAAGTTCTCTACCAGAAAAAGAAAAGTTTAAATGAAAGGAAGTATAAATCAGGAAAAGAATGATCATAATACAGGTTGAATGTAGTTGTTTATAGATATTTTCATCTGATAATAAAGGGAGAAAAGGAGTGAATGCTTAAAATTCATAAAAAAGGACCATAAACCTATCGCAGCTGCCAACAAAAAGGTCCTAAATATGTCAGAAAGAGAAGAACATAGTCATATTAAAAACAGAAAGTAGAGGTTAGGGCAGTAGGAGTATTTGGTGTACTCTTCTTTGGGGGGAAGGTTAAGAAGACTGACCCAGTGCCAGTTCGTTGTTCTTTTACTTTGGTTAGGTATGAACAGAATAGATGGTTCTATCTTTGGGCATCTTTTTGGCTTCTGCTAACAGTGGTTATAATTTATGCCTGTTAGCCAAGTCTGTGCCCCTAAACATCCCATTTCCCTTAGAACACTGACGCTTGTAAGCCATTTGGACCTGTATTGTCTGATATTGCTTTTACCCAGGGGTATAGTCACTCCATTTTGGGGCCCATTAATCACCACTGGGTAATTTGCAATTTTGAGAACCCACGAATTGTTTAAAACTCATCTCAGTAGGAATAGCACCTTTAGGGAATCTCTTTAGAGTAGCAATTTTCAATTCTATTAGTCTACTTCTAAAAATTAGTGGGAATGGAATGATCCACTGATGTGAAAAGAGTTTCAAAAACAGAAAAATATTAGTCAGTGGGAATAAAGGAATGAGAAATGTAAAGAAGTGAGGGTTGCAGTCTGAAGACCTAATGCTGGAAAATAGGAGTGTGCAACCAGAGAAATGTCAAAGAAGTGTGACAGCTTATACAATGATAACAATTATTAACCTAAGGCTTAAGACATCAAAAGAAAGCTTTATGAACCTGGAAAAATTAAAAGCATGGAAGAAAGCAGAGATGTTGTATGGGATGTTCTATTATAACAAATTACTATTTCAAATGACCATAAAGTTGTGAGTCAGGAAAGAATATTCCATCAGCAAAAGGAATAGGGAGAATCAAACACAGTCACACTCTGTAAATGTCCCAGAACAAGTGACTTGGGAGGAAAATAGGTAAATTTTTATTGCAAAGAATCTATTTCTTTAAAGGTAGAAAAAGGAAGACTAAATAATAATGATTTCTGGATAGCAAACAAAACAAAACAAAACAAAAAACTGAAAAAGTTAAAACTGATGAAGAGAACACAATAATGAAGAGCAATGATTTATATTTGCATAGCACACAACGTCCACATCACTTTTTCACTTTTAATACTTTATGGTGCTTTAGGGTCACAAAATCCTTCACATCATGGAGGTTGGCTTTATAAGTGTTCTGTCTCTGAAAGAAGTTAAGTGATGGTGAAGCAATGTGACATATTGGTTAGGAGTCGGAACTCCCCAAGATTAATAATTCTGCTGATGTTCTAGACTTGTTACCTTGGGCAACATATTTAACCTCTCTGTACCTCAGTTTCCTTAACTGTAAAATGGAGATAATAATATAATTTACTTCAGGGTTTTGTGAGGATTAAATGTTGTTTAATTATTAAGAGCTCAATCAGTGTTAGCTGTTGTTTTCTAAAGCTACACTGCTCTTTAATGGCACAGCTTGGACTCAAGTCCAGTTTTTCTGCCTCCAAATCCAGTGCCCTTTCCTGGATGCCTTTTTCCCTCTCCTCCTAAATGAGTTAGAATCTGGGCCTCTAGCCAAGTTGAGGTGTTGAGAGTCAGGACCAAAAAGTAAGAGGGCAGTCTCTGAGGGATCGGTGCAAAGATGAAGTGTGATCCAACTTCCAAGTCAGTAGATCTAGTTAGCAAGAAACAGTCCAAAAACATAAGGGCCAGAGGGGTAGATAGCAAGAATCATCTCTAATCTGTATGCTCTTTAATGGAGGTCAGGTAGGATAGTGATAGTATTTTGAGATGGGAGACTAGTAGAAATCCCTAAGGCAATGGTGTAGATATTTTGCTATTGTTACTTTTTGGCAGTGGGGATCCAACTGTAAATGTTTATGAAATAATGATCTACTTGGCTTCTTCCTCCCACAGCTGGGACTACTTAACACCTGTCTGCAGGCCCAACCTCATCTCGAATTTCTGTGCCAGTTTTGGCCCTCACCAAGGAGATTTTTGAGACCACTAACTAGTCAACTAGCATCAAGTTATTCTTCTAGGTAGACACAATCTGTTGCTGTGTTTTGTTTTCCTAAACAAAGCCCTCCCTCTAATACATTAGTTACTTGAGATTCCATTAATATCCTTGAGAGTGATCGGAATGGATGCCAAACCTGATTTCTAGTTAATGAAGCAAGGTCCCCACTGCCTAAAGCTGCCTCTCTCTGAAGTGGAGCTCTGCACCTTTTCTGTCCTGGAGCTCCGTCTATGATCTGCTGTCCACCCCACTCGAGTGCCAGGACTGCCACCTGTTGCTTACTCATTTGAACTGTATTGTTATGCTGGCCTATTCTTTTTGTCTCTTGGGCTTGACTTTCTTGATGAGATCTGTTCTAATAAAGGTGAATCATTTCTTTAGTTATGATACACTTGAAGTATTTATCTTAAAATATAATGCTTAGCCAACACTAAACATTTCTGTGTACCACGCCTTGTGTTTTATACCCATTTTTCTTATTTAATCTTCCCAAAAACCTATGATGTAGGTACTATATTGTTAGGCTCAGTTTTCAGATGAAAAAACTAAGGCTCAGAGAGGCTAAGAAAATTTTCCAAGGTCACACAGCTGGTAAGTGGGAAATTTGGTGTTCAAAACCAATAACTCCAAAACCTGAGATCTTAAACATTATGTTATATGTTGACAATAAAAGAAATAATAAAATAGAGAGCATGTGGAACAATTTAGAAGAAAGTTAATCTGTTAAGACAAACTATTATTAGTAGTACTAAAACTAGATTTTTCATTTGCTGCTCATTACTTCCACCATAAATATCAATGAGAGGCTGTTTGAGTTTTTTGAGTTTATCCTATATCTGAAAGGAAGAATAAGACAGTAAGAGAGGAAAGAACATACATTTTTTTCGGAAAATATTTTGGTGTCAGTATGGTAAATGCTAAATGAATGAGAATTCTGGAAAGTGTGGAATGACCCACCATAATCAAATACTACTGAGATGTAATCACTGCAGTGGATGCCAGTAGTCACAACCAACACTGACTGGGTATGGAGAATGGAGTATTATGAATTGTACTTTATTGAGGATAGTTTATTATAAGTTAAAGTCATTGGTCATTAGTGACTGATTAAGTGGTAATGTTCAAATGTCTTATGTATCTCAGGTGGCCTTGTTAGACTTAGTAAAGGGAGATCCTTAAAACAGAAAACTAGAACAAATAATATGGTTTCATTTGTTCAGGATCCAAAATAGTTGTTCTTACTTTTTTTTTTTTAATTAATGAGGCCCTTTGCAAATATAATAAAATCTACATACTCTCTCCATAGGAAATTACATAAAATCCATATCCTTGAACAATTTATCATACACTTTTATGCTCTGCCCTGAAGCCTCTTCACAGACCCCAGGCTGACAATCCATGATTTGGAACAACTCTTTTTGACGAGGGGAGATTTCCAGCGTTAGAATTAAGTCCTAGTGAATATCTCTTGCCAAATGCTCTCAAATAGCTGTGGTAGTAGTGACTGCAATATGCAAGCTTCACTTACTTGTGAATAGAATGGCTGCTGCTGTTTCAGAGTCTGATATTTTTCATCACAAGAGACAAGTATAAGCTCACACTCTTATTTTTTTTATTCTTGTTATCATTGTTGTATATAGATAATTCTTTTCCCAAATTTTGCTGAGAGATGCTAAGATGGGCAAGAGATTTAAAAAAATCTGTTATGGTGGCTTTTTAAAAAAATTGGAGTATATTTTTTCTTTAAGCCACAAAATTACTGTAGGTTGTGCCATAGAGACATTTTCATAGTTCAGGCCGCTTTGGGGCCCTAATTCTAGTGTATCAAGCCCACTGACAGGCGTGACCAAACCTAGAAATTTAATACAGATTTAGGTAATCAGCCAGTTGTCTCTGCCTTTTTATTTTGGATTAATGCTCTGGGCACGTCTTCAAAGTTATGCTGTGGAATATTCCTCAAGCATTTATTTTCATAATATTCTTATGTAACTAAATTCTTTTTATCCATTTCCCTCTTCTATTTAAGTAAGAAAATGAAGGCACCCAAGTATAGATTAGAGCTGTTTTGCGTCCTTTTCTAGCATTGGGTCAGTTGACTCTTTACAGTCATCTTTGGCTTTATCCTTTGTAGCCGCATGAGACTGACATATAGATAAAGTTTTATTCACACAAACCTGAAATGATAGCTTTGAAACATATCTGTTTTGTGCTCAGTTGAATGGGGAAACCCATTTTTTCTCTCTCTTTTTTTCAGAATGCCACCAACATTCCCTCCCATATATGAACTTATCTTGATACAGTGATAAAGCTGAGATTCATTTGTTAGGTGAGAGGAATATTTGTATTCCTAAAAAGTAAAACCTAACTTATTTTAAATAATTGTTTAAGCCAGATTAGAATTAAGCTGCTATGTGGTAAGGGAGGTATAGGTATGTCCAATGGTACTTTCCTCAGTACAGGCAATAGCTATTATGATAAGATGGTATGGCTGGATTTGAGAATGAGAAATAAAAAGTGCAGCTGTTTATACTAACGAGGATTTGTCTCTTTGCCTGATAATATCATTCATATGTTAAATAAACAACACCCCCCAGTAAATTAAAAGTAGACAATAGGATACATTTAACTGTTTGGAAAGGGAGGGAGTAATAACTGGTTTGAACCACCATCTGTGTAGGTGCTATGTAAACTTTTCTATCTGTCCCTGCCATTGAACATAGAATCTGACATCAGTGCCCTGTTCTTCTACTCTCAGACCTCTCTTCAGAAGATACTGCCAAAAAGCTGAGTCTGGTCATTGGAAAAGGGTATATGTGTATATATACATTGCAGGTAACTTACTAAAACCTTAGGAAGAGAATGTAAACAAAATGCACTGAATATGAGATTATATTGACACTCTGACATTCTGAATCAGATAAATCACTTCTTGGCAGGGGACATCACTCATACTTTCCAGTATGGCCCAACCCAAGATGTATTACCACATCCACAGATGTGAAAGGTCACTGTGGTCACCCACTGGGACAAATATAGATTCTCTGCACATGCAGTTCTAATTGGCAGGGCTTCAGGGCAGGGCACCAGCCATTTTTACTTGATGGTGATAGCTTTATTGTTTCCTTGACAATTCAGTGACTTTACAGAGGATGCTATAGCTACTAGATGGACAAACACTGCATGGAATTAAACGAAGGGGCCCAATAGCGTGTGAATGAAATTTCGGAAATTCTTCACTAGTGAAGTTTGCAGTTTAGAGTTTGTTAATTGTCTCATTCTGGCAATTACATAATTGCTATTTTTAAGTCCAGAGTTGGCACTTATCCAATTTGGTATGGTCTTCTCCCAGCGTACCTCTAACTACTTTAGAGAATAGGCAGGCACTTTCCAATGAGAAGCCTCTGCTCTAGTACATAGGTATTTTCAGAGTGTCTCTGAATGGGCCATACTCATTCTCATCTACAGCAAACTTTTTTTTTTAATGTTGATTATTAAATCTCCTCTTCTGCTTTCTTTTTTTTTAAAAAAACTTTATTGGAGTATAATTGCTTCACAATGGTGTATTAGTTTCTGCTTTATAACAAAGTGAATCAGTTATACATATACATCTGTTCCCATATCCCTTCTCTTTTGCGTCTCCCTCCCTCCCACCCCTATCCCACCCCTCCACTCGGTCACAAAGCACCGAGCTGATCTACCTGTGCTATGCGGTTGCTTCCCACTAGCTATCTACCTTACGTTTGGTAGTGTATATATGTCCATGCCTCTCTCTCGCTTTGTCACAGCTTACCCTTCCGCCTCTCCATATCCTCAAGTCCATTCTCAAGTAGGTCTGTGTCTTTATTCCTGTTTTACCCCTAGGTTCTTCATGACATTTTTTTTTCTTAAATTCCATATATATGTGTTAGCATGCGGTATTTGTCTTTCTCTTTCTGACTTACTTCACTCTGTATGACAGACTTTAGGTCTATCCACCTCATTACAAATAGCTCAATTTCGTTTCCTTTTATGGCTGAGTAATATTGCATTGTATATATGTGCCACATCTTCTTTATCCATACAGCAAACTTTTTGAGTTAATTTATTGCCTTTCCAAATAATTTGAGTGCTGCTTTGGTGAGAGTTCTAGGATTTAAACCTGGGCCTATCTGACTTTGGCAGACTAAATAAATAAAATATACAAGTCAGACAGACTTGAGTTAGAGAGCCTGTCTTGTCGTTAGTCAGTTGTATCAGTTTGATCAATTTATTTAACCTTTCTGAAGCTGGTCTTTTTTCTTTAACTTTATTTGTGATAATAGCTCAAAAGCTTGCAGATGGAATAAAACAAGATCTGATACATAAAGTACTTGATACAGTACCTGGCATATAATAGGTACTCAAAAATTAGTAGCTGATACTGCTGCTTGCAGAGGATCATGTAAATATACTTAGCAATTCTGAAGGTCTTTGTTTTTTGCTTCCCTACCCTTACCATATAATGAAATCTTTAAACTCAGAGACTCATGTTTTCTGTATGTAAAACCTTAATAGTTTTTAGTGATATTGAATGGTTAGTACATATAAAACAATGAAAAATAGGCATTATAAAGATGGGAAAAAAGGAGGAAGCAACAAAGCATAGGATATTAAGAAAAGTGTGTCATCTTATTTCCAAACTTTAGATTGAATGAAACTTAAGATTTTGGAAAAAAATTGTTAAATAATGAAAATAAAGTTTTGAGAGACGAATGTCACACTTATGGATAAAAGTTTTCAGGGATATGCTGTACACCACAGATTTCTTTTGAAGGCAAGGTTGTTGTTGATGGCTTATATTGTTTGCTTAGATATATTTTCAGTCTGAAACTTCATAGAGGACATTTAATAACATATCCTATGATACAAGCCTTGGCACTAGGCAGTCTGTCTGAATGGATGAGTTCTGGTGAAGTGGGATCAAGTTAATTTTTTTAGGTATTGGGAATCCTTAGGTGACTTGTTGTTTGGTTGAGTTTTCTTTTTTTTTTTTTTTTTTTTTGAGGTAATCTACTCTATGTTAGAGTCATATTGGCTTATGTTTGATTACTAATTCTGTCACATAGCAGTAGTGAGACTTTGAATAAGTTACTTAACCTCCCTTACCTCAGTTGCTTTTTTTTTCCAGTTATAAACTGAAAATAAGAATACTTACTTTGCCTTATCGCTGTGAAGATTAAATGAAATTAAAGTGGATGTGAGGAGGGAAAGTAGAAAAGTATATAGATCATGAAATATTAAAGAGGTAAAGATTAGTTCTTACTCATCTAGAATATAATCACAATATAGAGTACCACATGTGTCTGGCTACTGATTGCCTATTAGTATAAATGTGAATTATTTTCCATACGTACTGTTTATATGATATTATTTTAGAAATTTCAATACTTCAACAACTTTTCACATGTGAGAGCTGAGTAGAAATACTAACTTTTTGAAAATTGTTAGGACAGTTGTGTAGAGTTAGAGGGTCATGTGTCCTAATAATTGTTAAGGAGTCAGGAGATTATTGCTGTCTTCTGCTTTTCTGAGATATTTCATTTTTATGCTTAAATTGGGTTAAACTAAAAATAAATATGATTCACCACAGATGACAGACTGAGCCAAAATGATGCATTTTTTGCTCTCTAATTGATGCATTATTTTAATTCTCAGTCTTTAAATCCTCTGGAATCCAAATATTACAAATTGAGAATAAATATATTTTATATATTTGGAAGCAATTTTATACACATTTTTTCTTTCATACGTGCACTTGGGATTTTACCATCCTTATTTCCATCACTTGTTTTCGACATTTCTGTGGTTTTGTGTTGTACTCTAATAGATCTGTGGACTGAGAAGAATTAGAAATAGTGACTCAGCTGGAAGTGTCTAAAGGAGAACATTCAACTCAGGGAATTGCAAAATGCCCTTTATCTGAACATGTGCCTTGGGCATATAACGAGTATTGTCAGGAGTTGATGTTGATCCATGACTTTTTGTGCCATGCTCTGTTAAGCAGGGTATTATAAAAGATGTAAAAATAGAATGAAAATTTCTATTTGTTTAGGGACAGGGCAGAAGAACTTGGTGCATATATATGTGTTTGTATGTGTGTATTTCAACTGCCTGTGGGCGGGCCTTTATTATTTGTGGGCAGAGCTGGGTTTTAAGTTTGGTAGTGATAACTGAATATTTCCTCAAACACTGAAAGATTGGGAACTGGCAGAACCTAGTTCCTTTTTAACTATTAGCAATCATTCTCTATGAAGCAAAAATTATTCTGAAGAATTACTTTGATGTTTTAATATCCTATTGATCTCCATTGTTTTTGTGCAATCTGATGAAAATTTTGACTTAGTTTGGTTTAACACTTGATTCTAAATAATCAAAATAGACTTTGGATAAGTTGAACTAAGGTGAAATCAAGATAAATTTATTGAAGATCTCTCAGAGAGCTGGGTGATTTTTGAGATCAGGTAGAGAAATTGTCTTGTTTTACAGATGAGAAAACCCAAAATCAAAAAGGTTAAGAGAATTGCTTAAGAATGCTAATGACAAAAATTCATATTTTAATAAAGAAAATATACTATGAATACAGTTAAATACACTGAAATATTGTAGTAAAGAACAAATATCTAGAATTATTAGGTCTATGACACCTTGAAAATCATATATACTTTTTATTACTTTCCATCTTCTTTATCTCTTTATTCCTTTTGTTGCTGTTGTTGTTATTAGAGTCCTACTTCAGGCCAAGCACCCCAAATTGCCTCAAACACAGAGGAGAAACATGTATCCAGGGGGTAAGAGACTTAAGACAAGAATGAGTTAGGGTAAGGAAGTATAAGATGTGGGTGTCATTGACAAATTTGATTTAGTTTCTCATGACATTTTTTGCTAACCAAGCTTGTGTGCTGATAATCCTTATTTGCAAAGAAGCTAGGGCACTTCCTTATGTATCTAAAGACAAATTTCATTCAGTAATTTGTGTAACTATTTTTAATCCCTTTGATGCCATTTTCAGCATCACACTTAGAAATTTAAAACTGAATCTTTATTTTTTTTCTTTTAACTGATTTATAGATGAGGGTATTCTGTCATATACAGGAGGTATCTTTTCTTCTTTATGATCTGTAATTGTTGAGAAAAGACTTTGAGAAGACAGTTCAAACAAAAAGAAATATCTTGCTTAAGTAATTATCTCCCCTGTATGATGGTACTGTGCGGAAATAGAGGGCAAAGCT
This sequence comes from Hyperoodon ampullatus, assembly GCF_949752795.1. Taxonomy (NCBI): domain Eukaryota; kingdom Metazoa; phylum Chordata; class Mammalia; order Artiodactyla; family Ziphiidae; genus Hyperoodon; species Hyperoodon ampullatus. The sequence continues at coordinate 139,504,121 of NC_136914.1, forward strand.
GATAAAGAATAACGATGTGTTCAATAAGATCATCATTGATGGTTACTGCTGAATTATAGACTAAAATGTTATTTCCCCCTCTTCATCCTAACTCCTGAAGTCCTGCTTCCAGAAACCAGAAGACCACAAACAGAAGCACTAGCGAATTGCTGCCTCCACTCTCATACCTTGCCTGACTGCTCACTCCAGAGCCTAACAAACACCTCAGCTAACAACAGGAAACTGTTCCTTTGTTCTGAGGGCGGGTGTAGAACTATCAAGTGACTCTGCTTTAGGAAGAGTGGTGGCCAAGGAAGAATTATTACTTCCTTTACTTTGTGGCCCTGGAGAGAACTCAGGAGTCAAACCTAAAAAATGAGTGCCAGGTGGCTGTAGAAAAGATGTACCTGGGGTCCACTGCTTCACAGAGATTACAGACAGAATGACTTGGAAGTTGATTATCTACAAGCTGGACCTTATGTAGCCCAGGTCGCGACACCCATGGTGGTGGGAAAACCTGTTCTTCCGTAGTTGTCACTAGATATCTTTGTATTGAAAAGAAGCTGACTCAGTGGAGGCAGAATGGAACCCAGAAAAACACTTGTTGCCATTGTACTTGTTCAATTATGTCTGGGTAGAAGTCTTCATCCATCAGTGAATTTTTCCAGAATTCTGGAAAACAGGAAAGACATGCTGAGACTAAGGGCCCAGTCTGCATCTGTGCAAACCCCAGAAAACCTGACAGGGCCCCGCATATGAAGTCTAACACTGGCCCTGAAGGACAGGGTTCTTGGGGCTGAAAATAGCATAAACTCTAGCCAAAAGCAAATTGGTTGAAATGAAATAGTTTGATATGAAAATTTGATTGAACAAATGTATGTGTGTGTACATTTTTTAAGCTACTGTCACTGTATTCTGGGGTGTTAGGTAATTTAGGGAGAGACAAAGTAATTAAGAGCACAGGTTCTGGTATCAGAATTACTGGGTCTGAATTCCAGCTCCACCATACATGAACGGTCAATGTGGCCTTGTGTCTGTAGATTTGAATCCCAGCTCTGCAATGTGCTAGACATGTAACTTGGGTAAGTTACTGAGTTTCTCTGAACCTCAGTTTTCTCGCCTGTATGTGCAAGACACATCATGCAATGCACTTAGAATTGTGTCCATACATAGTAAGCATTCATAATTTACGTAATGCACTTATTTTGGTATACTTTTGGATCAGGTATTACTCCAAGTACACTATATATATTATCAATTAATGTAAACTATTATAATCATTGTTATTTTTTGGGTGCCCAATGATTATATTTTGAAAGTCTTTTATTTTCTTTAGGCACTTCTGTGTTTTCATACTTATTTTCCCTTTTCATTTCTAGTTTATTTTCAGTGATTTACTGTAGTAAAAGAGGTGGAATAACTTGTGTCCAAACGTTACTCATTTAGTGTTGGGGTTCCATATTTCAGAGGTGGTATAGTTTGGGGGATAAGAATAATAAGACTAACAATAATAGAGTATTACTGTATATGAAACACTGTGAAGTAAATACCTTTATAATCCCATTTAGCAAATGAGGTAACAAAAGTTTTTAGGGAACCTGAAAAATGTGTAGCTGATTACATAGCTATAACTACTGATAGAACTAGCGTTTCTGTCTAAGTAGACTGATTCCAGAGAGAATGTGTATGGTCAGAGGACATATATAGCTGAAAGAAAAAAGTGCAAGTTATTGGAGATGAAAAGATCAGTGAAGTGTAAAAAAACGGCTTGATGAGTTGTTCATGTGAATGTTGATGTCACCCCAGACTGATGGTAGATCTAGGGAAAGAGAGGAAGACCACAAGTCAGGGGGTAAAGCCCTTGCCACTTAGGTAGGATGAACCAAGAGGTTGGTGAGTCTTAGTAACAAGGAGAAATGGAGAGTAATATATGACTATCACTATCAAAATAACAGCAAACTAATATTTATGGAGTCCTTATTATGTGTCTGGCTTTGTATAGAACTTTGGAAAAGCATTATCTCAAGATATCTGCTCAACAATCCTTTGAGGAAGATGCTATTAATTATACCCATTTATTATTCCAAAACTCGGTTTTAGAAAAATTGAGTAAATTGACCACATCATCCAAGGTAGCTCTGTGAAATGGTTTCTAAGAATTCACCCATCTGTCCATCCATTTATTTGTTTATCAAATTTGAATATCTGCTAGGCATAAGCTCTAGTGATAGAAAAGTGCTTTAAATCCCAGCCCCTGCCCTTAAGTCTGATGAGAAAGAACAATTGGTGAAAGCTACAGTAGAGGTATGATTTAATTATTTGTGAAATGAGAGTGCTATGTTCCCTCTCTGTGATTCTAGAAATGGCAAGAAGTAATCGGTAAAAACAAAACTATACACAGCTTGGTGGTTTCCAACTTGAATCTACTTAGCTGCTGTTAGCATAAGACCATCCATTCTTTCAGTGCTATGCAGAGTAGCCAATTTGGCAGTGAAGGAGCTCAGTGTGAGGCAGCTGGGCATGATTTTGAGTGGGAGACTCAAATTCAATGTTGGTGAAGTGTTTACAGTTTGCATGTGCATTGCAGGTGTGTGACATCACTTCCCGTGACTGATGCAAATGCTGGGAACAGTGGCAGGAGACAGATAGCCTGCCTTTATTTAACCCTTTCCAAACAAGCCATATTGTAGGCAGATGTTGACCACAGCTTCTTGTGCATCTTTCTAAATGAGCCTGGAGATGAGCCAGTTTTTGCTGATCCAAGCCTTGGCATTAGAATGCACAGGAAATGAGGATAGGAAACCAAGTGCTTTCCTTTAATGCCCCAGGTGATGGAAATGATGGGAAAAATCAGCATTATTATACTGTTTAGGCTACAGTCAAAACTCATTGTTGTGATTGTATGGTAATTTGAAATTTTGGAGGGAGTGGGGTTGGAAATAGGCTTCCTATGTAGGAGGAAGTCCTATTAAAGAAACAGCTTCCTAAACTACAAGTGTAAACAAACTGCAGAGGGAAATATTAAAACTACTTAAGGGAACAAAATGTCTTCATGTTTTTCCTTGCAAATACTTCTCTAGTTTATCCACTTACTGCAGGCTTTCCATTGACATAAAGGAAACAAACAATAAAAAATTATGGTAGGGGCTTCCCTGGTGGCGCAGTGGTTGAGAGTCCGCCTGCTGATGCAGGGGACACGGGTTCGTGCCCCGGTCCGGGATGATCCCACATGCCGCGGAGTGGCTGGGCCCGTGAGCCATGGCCGCTGAGCCTGCGCGTCCGGAGACTGTGCTCCGCAATGGGAGAGGCCACAACAGTGAGAGGCCCACATACAGCAAAAAAAAAAAGTTATGGTAATATAAAATCACCTCTATGCAGTTATTAAGACAGATTATGCTTTTAGATGAAACATATTCTGTAATTTTGAATCAAGGCAATCACTAAGCAATTTTGAATGACCACAAAAAAGTTGCTAGGAACTGGTTAAGGATTTTTCATATTGACTGTATTATATACTTTCATGTAACATATGTGTATACACACATATAAGTGAAAAATAAAATGTAAATGTAAGTTTTATATGACTAAAAGTAACAATATTTAATTTAAAATAGCCTGTATTTTAGTTTTTCCAGTAATTTGTGTAACTTTCCCTCTAATTAGTTCACACTATAGAAGAATTACTAGGCTGATACTTTTTTTTTTTTTTTTTGCGGTACGCGGGCCTCTCACTGTTGTGGCCTCTCCCATTGTGGAGCACAGGCTCCGGACGCGCAGGCTCAGCGGCCATGGCTCACAGGCCCAGCCGCTCCGCAGCATGTGGGATCCTCACAGACCAGGGCACGAACCCATGTCCCCTGCATCTGCAGGCGGACTCTCAACCACTGCGCCACCAGGGAAGCCCATACGCTGATACTTTTTATCCTAGACATTTACAGTGTTTGAGGTCCTGTTGTGGCTTTTACTCTTTTTTTTTTTTTTTTTTTTTTTTTTTGCGGTACGCGGGCCTCTCACTGTTGTGGCCTCTCCCGTTGCGGAGCACAGGCTCCGGACGCACAGGCTCCGGACGCACAGGCTCAGCGGCCATGGCCCACGGGCCCAGCCGCTCCGCGGCATATGGGATCCTCCCAGACCGGGGCACGAACCCGTATCCCCTGCATCAGCAGGCGGACTCTCAACCACTGCGCCACCAGGGAGGCCCGTGGCTTTTACTCTTACATACAACTTCGGTGTGTTTGGATAAGAGGGTCGTTGCTTGTAAGTTATCACTGGAGAAGGCAGAACCTGGGACTCAACGTATTATTAATCATTATTTCTGGGACCATAACAGCTACTTTGAACAACTGGAGGAAAATGGTATTTGAAAATGGGCCCCACTGAAGGAAACAAATAGACATATTCCAGCCTCATTCTTCTCATATCAGAATCGGTACTCTGTGTAAGTGCCTGTTTGGATCATTTTACCTGTGGACAGCATTTGAAAAAATTGCTAGCTCTCTTGCAGCTGCAACTGCTGATTATTTTGCTTGAATTTATAGTTCTGTGATGTTTTCTGGCATGCATGTGTGATTTTGTAAAAAATTTAGACATAGTCTGCAATTTTCTTCTGTAAGTCCTAGACAGTTCTGATTGAGCAATCTGATTAACATGTTCAGAAGTTTGAAGCCAAACCTTCACAACCCTGCTTTTGAAAGGTGTCAAGATTTGTGGGAGGGGAGATTACTTTTAAAGAAACTAAGCTTCCTTATGTTTCAAGTTTGAAGATGAAGTGAGATTGTGTCTCTTAATTTGCACAGCTTCGGAGACTGTAGAGACAGGACGGCAGAAACTAGGACATACAATTTTTTAAAGCAATTTCATTTCAGAGTGTTAAACTGGGATCTAACTGCAATGCTAGAAAATTTAGCTGACAACTTCATTTTATTAGTTGAACTCATCCATTTCTCCTATTTATATAGTATAGGCCGCAAGAATTAGTTTTGGAAAATTGCAAGAGAAAAATTTAAAGGACATCTCCCTTATTAAAAAATTTATTTTATTTAAGAATAGTTGATTTACAATGTTGTGTGAATTTCTGCTGTACAGAAAAGTGATTTAGTTACACATATATACATTATTTTTCATATTCTTTTCTATTATGGTTTATCACAGGATATTGAATATAGTTCCTTGTGCTATACAGTAGGGACTTGTTATTTATCCATTCTATATATAATAGTTTGCATCTGCTAATCAGGACATCTCTCTCTTAATATCTTAGGAAGACATCCACTTCTTAGATGTTTTTCTGTAACCATTTTTGTTTGTGAGAAGTAGAGTCTGTAACGTTAATATAGGATCTCCTTCGATCATGGCTGTGATCCGGCACATCTGAACCCACAAATGAAATTAGAATGATTGGTGAGTCCACCTTAGGAAACTCAGAAGCCAACTGGAGATCCCGTTGCAGCCAAACTAAGGCACATAATCAAAACCAGGTTATGTTTTTTAAAACTAGAAGACTAAGCATGACATATACTGGCTCTGCTAAGGGGCTTGGGGCCCTTTTACTCATAGTGGCAATTCATAATCATGCATCAGGAAAGAGCAGAGCAAAGGTGATTATTACTAGCTATACTGCACATTTTCATTGTCTTTTAAATATTTCTGAAATAACCTCTTTTTAGGTGGTGAAATTAAAAACATTCCAACATGTACAATTTGTTAATGATTTTTTAAAACTTTTTATTTTGAGATAATTTTAAATTCACATGCAATTGTAAGAAATAAGATAAAGAGATCCATATACTCTTCACTCAGTTTCCCCAAGTGGTTACATCTTGCATAAATATAATACTATATCATAACCAGGAAACTGACATCGATATAATCCATCAGCCTTATTTAGATTCATGAGTTTTACATGGACTCATTTGTATGTATGTATGTGTCTGTATATTTAGCTCTATTCAATTTTGTTACATGTGCAGATTCATGTGATCACCATCACAGTCAAGATACAGAACAGTTCCATCACAAGGATCCCTCCTGCTAGTTATTAATTTTTGATGGGGGAATAAATTGAAAGATTTATTCACTAATCTGAATAGCTTCTCTGAGGCTATGTTGTACCTAAAATAGTTTTGAAAGACACTAAGTGGCTAAGAAGACAGAAGAAGGTAACCTTCACACTAATTCTAAGGAACAGGCTGAAATTGTAGGAGCTTGTCTGCCTGTGGAGTTCTCTGGGAATATAAACAACTAATTACCATGCTGCTTTAGAAAGGAGAAATTGCTGAGCAGAGTGGAGGAAGATTTTAATGATATTGGAGCAAAATAAGGCAGGGCTTTAAGGACACAGGTTAGTAGGTCTTTTGCACAGTTTTAACAAAAGGAAGTTAAAAATTGCAGTCTTAGATTCTTTTGTGTTAAAAAAAAGCAGTGTCAGAAAGAATTAAAAAAAAATCATTGCTGGCCTGTGCTCCTTGAAAAGAGCTTTCTCCCCCTGGGAAAACAATAAAAAAGTATTTGCCCCTGTATCAAATTTAGGGCCACTTACACAATGGCTAGTGTGGCAGAGGCTGCCGCTTAGCTGAGAGCTCAATTGTACAGATTCACTTGCAGCTCACGGTGAACTTTCCTCATGGACAATAGACATCTGTGGTCACACATTTGGAAAATGAACTTACACAAATAAGGGCAAGTTATACAGCTTCTTAAAATCATAAAACATTGAAGCTTTTAAACTAATGGGCTTTGGACTACACTAAAAATAAAGCTTTGTGTTCTTTGCTGCAACCCTTTATATCTAGGGTAATGAAGACCAACTATAAAGTGCAATTGTTAATAGTATAAAATTGTGAGAAGTCAATCATAAAAGCTACATTCTGCATATTTCCCCTTCTTTTATCCCTTTGGAATTAAAGATAAGATATTCCTTCTGTTTTAAAGAGAGTCTTGGTTTAGTTATAATGTAATTAAAATTCTGCTCTTTTCCACTAATCGATGGAAAAAACTATCTTGACATACTACTAATTAAACTCCTTTTAGAACTACCATTTCTTTGATCAGCTGCACTGAGGTTTATCTTTGAAGATCTGGAATTTACTGCTAGAGCTAGATGATAAAGGTTTAGGAAAGTGGATGAACTTAAAATAAGGAGGATATTATTTCCTTAGAAAATGCTAAGAGGACTAAAAGCACAGGAACGTGAGGCTCAAGGTCTTGAAGGTTTCATTTCTATTGTGTTAGCTCTTACTCATTTCCTAAGCTTGCCTCACCCCTCCAACCACAGGTCCTTACAGGTTCACTCATTCCCATTGCCTTAGGAAGGAAGTTTATCAATGATAGTAGTTGCTCTTAAGAATCTGGATGGGGTTAGAATTTATGTACTTTCATGGACATAAGGACTGGAGCAGCTCTGTACATGTTGAGCTTCGGAGAATCTCCTTAGGTCCGGAATTTGGTTCCCAGGAATGAACCCTGGGTTCTGTCCTACTCGTTAGCTATAATTCTTCCCTCTTTTTTTCCCACACTGGCTCAGTTATAGGGACTGATCTTCTACCCTAGTCTCCATTTCTGAGACATTGTTCAGACTCTCAATTCAGAGATTTCAGGAACCCCATCTTTTTAGTTTGACATTTTGGTTATTCTCATCTGGGGTTGGAGCCTTGCTCTCCATCCCTTCAAGGGGCATACTTATTGACAATTTCCCCTTTAAATCAAGGATCTATAATGATACCACTTCCTAGTTCTCTATCGTTGTTTTAAAATATTTTGGTGTAAATAAACTTTTCTGAGAAACTAATGAAAACTCCAGATTCTCTTCCAAGAATAATGAGTATTTATATATGTATGTGTGTGTGTGTGTATGTGTAATTTTGTGTGCAGTAGAAAAGTACATATAACCATAGCTTTTACTAAAGTTTCAAAAGATATATAGCACTCTGAATTCCATGTATGGATCTCACAGAAATTTGTGGGACTCGAGTCAATAAATCCTCAATTTATTCTCTTAATTTTCAGATGAAAAATCGTGGCCCTCAGGAGGTCAAGAGTGGGTCTTTCTTGAGGGCTTGCCTAGGTTTATGATGTTACGAGTAGGCCTTTGTTCAGACAGTGGATTATAGATCGGTTGACTGTTAAAGGAAGCAAAAGTCTGTACACTTCTTTTTCAGTACTAATATATCAATACTCATTTCACTTACTTGATCATCCTTTCTGTCTTGCATCACTGGTTTTAGATTTTGACTTTTCCCTATATCCTGTGTGCATTGCTGGACTGATATTTATGTGACTTCTTTGCTCTAGTCTCTCCTGTTTGCTGCAAAACTTCCCTCCTCACCAAAATTATTGTGGACTAATATTTGATGCTAGATGGGGGCAATGTCTTATCTGATAATATATAAAATCAGATCTTAATTATGTTAAAATGTGCATTGGTGGATAATGTGACTCCCAGAACCAGATGTTAGGTATATTTAATAATGTGGATTATGCATCTGTATTAGCCTGCTTGGACTGCTATAACAAAATACCATTGATTAGGTGGCTTAAACAACAGAAATTTATTTTTTCACAGTTTTGAAAGTTGCAAGTTCAAAATCAGAGGGCTAGTGTGGTTGAGTTCTGGTGATTTGTGTGGTTCTGTTCCTGATTTGCATACAGCCACCTTCTCACTGTGTCCTCACATGGCAAAAAGAGAAAGACAGCTCGAGATAGCCTCATCCACCAGAGGGCAAACAGCAGAAGCAAGAAGAACTGCAACCCTGCAGCCTATGGAACGAAAACCACATTCACAGAAAGCTACACAAAAAGAAAAGGCAGAGGACTATGTACCAGATGAAGGAACAAGATAAAATCCCAGAAAAACGAATGAAGTGGAGATAAGCAAGCTTCCAGAAAAAGAATTCAAAATAATGATAGTGAAGATGATCCAGCACCTGCGAAAAAGAGCGGAGGCAAAGATAGAGAAGATGCAAGAAATGTTTAACAAAGACCTAGAAGAATTAAAGAAAAAACACCTAGAAGAACTCAAGAACAAACAGAAATGAACAATACAATAACTGAAATGAAAAAAATACACTAGAAGGAGTCAGTAGCAGAATAACTGAGGCAGAAGAACAGATAAGTGACCTGGAAGACAGAGTGGTGGAATTTATTGCCACGGAACAGAATAAAGAAAAAAGAATGGAAAGAACTGAAGACAGCCAGAGACCTCTGGGACAACATTAAACACACCAACATTCATATTATAGGGGTCCCAGAAGGAGAAGAGAGAGAGAAAGGACCCAAGAAAACACTTGAAGAGATTATAGTAAAAAATTTCCCTAACATGGGAAAGGAAATAGCCACCCAAGTCCAGGAAGTGCAGAGAGTCCCAGGCAGCATAAACACAAGGAGAAATACACCAAGACACATACTAATCAAATTGACAAAAATTAAAAACAAAGAAAAATTATTAAAAGCAACAAGGGAAAAATGACAAATAACACACAAGGGAACTCCCATAAGGTTAACAGCTGATTTCTTCAGAGAAGTTCTACAAGCCAGAAGGGAGTGACATGGTATATTTAAAGTGATGAAAGGGAAGAACCTATAACCAAGATTACTCTATCCAGCAAGGATCTCATTCAGATTTGACAGAGAAATCATAAGCTTTACAGACAAGCAAAAGCTAAGAGAATTCAGCACCACCAAAGAAGCTCTACAGCAAATGCTAAAGGAACTTCTCTAAGTGGGAAACACAAGAGAAGAAAAGGACCTACAAAAAACAAACCCAAAACAATTCAGAAAATGGTAATAGGAACATACATATTGATAATTACCTTAAATGTGAATAGATTAAATGCTCCAACCAAAAGACACAGGCTCACTGAATGGATACAAAAAGAAGACCCATATATATGCTGTCTACAGGAGACCCACTTCAGACCTAGGGACACATACAGACTGAAAGTGAGGGGGTGGAAAAAGATACTCCATACAAATGGAAATCAAAAGAAAGCTGTAGTAGCAATACTCATATCATATAAAATATACTTTAAAATAAAGAATGTTACAAGAGACAAGGAAGGACACTACATAATGATCAAGGGATCAATCCAAGAAGCAGATATAACAATTATAAATATATATACACCCAACATAGGAGCACCTCAATACATAAGGCAAATGCTAACAGCTATAAAAGAGTAAATCGACAGTAAAACAATAATAGTGGGGGACTATAACACTTCAGTGACACCAATGGACAGACTGAAAATTAATAGGGAAACACAAGCTTCAAATGACACATCAGACAAGATAGACTTAATTGATATTTATAGGACATTCCATCCAGAAACAGCAGATTACACTTTATTCTCAAGTGCACATAGAACATTCTCCAGGATAGATCACATCTTGGGTCACAAATCAAGCCTTTTTAAATTTAAGAAAATTGGGAGAAGAAATTGGAATTCCAAATAAAATTGAAATAATATCAAGCATTTTTTCTGACCACAATGCTATGAGATTAGAAATCAATTACAGGGAAAAAAATTGTAAAAAACACAAACACATGGAGGCTAAACAATATGTTACTAAATAATGAAGAGACCACTGAAAGAATCAAAGAGGAAATGAAAAAATACCTAGAGACAAATGACAATGAAAACACAATGATCCAAAACCTATGGGATGCAGCAAAAGCAGTTCTAAGAGGGAAGTTATAACAATACAATCCTACCTCAAGAAACAAGAAAAATCTCAAAGAAACAATCTAAACTTACACCTAAAGGAACTGGAGGAAGAAGAACAAACAAAACCCAAAGTTAGTAGAAGAAAAGAAATCCTAAAAATCAGAGCAGAAATAAATGAAATAGAAACAAAGAAAATAGCAGTAAAGATCAATAAAATTAAAAGCTGGTTCTTTGAGAAGATTAAAAAAATTGATAAACTTTTAGCCAGACTCATCAAGAAAAAGAGGGACAGGACTCAAATCAATAAAATTAGAAATGAAAAAGGAGAAGTTACAATGGACACCACAGAAATACAAAGCATCCTAAGAGACTACTGCAAGCAACACGATGCCAATAAAATAGACAACCTGGAAGAAATGGACAAGTTCTTAGAAAGGTGTAAACTTCTAAGACTGAACCAGGAAGAAGTAGAAAATATGAACAGACCAATCAAGTAATGAAATTGAAACTGTGATTAAAAATCTTCCAACAAACAAAAGTCCAGGACCAGACGGCTTCACAGGTGAATTCTATCAAGCATTCAGAGAAGAGCTAACACCCATCTTTCTCAAACTCTTCCAAAAAATTGCAGAGGAAGGAACACTCCCAAACTCATCCTATGAGGCCACCATTACCCTGATATCAAAACCAGACAAAGATACTACAAAAAAAGAAAATTACAGACCAGTATCACTGATGAATATAAGTGCAAACCTCCTGTCCAAGATACTAGCAAACAGAATCCAACAACACATTGAAAGGGTCATACACCATGGTCAAGTGGGATTTATCCCAGGGATGCAAGGATTCTTCAGTATACACAAATCAATCAATGTGATACATCATATGAACAAATTGAAGAATAAAAACCCTATGAACATCTCAATAGATGCAGAAGAAGCGTTTGACAAAATTCAACACCCATTTATGTCGAAAACTCTCCAGAAAGTAGGCATAGAGGGAACCTACCTCAAATCATAAAGGCCATATATGACAAACCCACAGCAAACATCATTCTCAATGGTGAAAAACTGAAAGCATTTCCTCTAAGATCAGGAACAAGACAAGGATGTCCACTCTCACCACTGTTATTCAACACAGTTTTGGAAGTCCTAGCCACAGCAATCAGAGAAGAAAAAGAAATAAAATGAATACAAATGGGAAAAGAAGAAATAAAACTGTCACTGTTTGCAGATGACATGATACTATATATAGATAATCCTAAAGATGCCACCAGAAAACTACTAGAACTAATCAATGAATTTGGTAAAGTTTCAGGATACAAAATTAATGCACAGAAATATCTTGCATTCCTCTACAATAATGATGAAAAATCAGAAAGAGAAATTAAGGAAACAATCCCATTCACCATTGCAACAAAAAGAATAAAATACCTAGGAATAAACCTACCTAAGGAGGTTAAAAGACCTGTATTCAGAAAACTATAAGACACTGATGAAAGAAATCAAAGATGACACAAACAGATGGAGAGATATACCATGTTCTTGGATAGGAAGAATCAATATTGTGAAAATGATTATAGTTCCCAAAGCAATCTACAGATTTGGAGCTGGAGGAATCAGACTCCCTGATTTCAGACTATACTACAAAACTCCAGTAATCAAGAGAGTATGGTACTGGCACAAAAACAGAAATATAGATCAGTGGAACAGGATAGAAAGCCCAGAGATAAACCCACACACCTGTGGTCAACTAATTTATGACAAAGGAGGCAAGGATATACAATGGAGAAAAGACAGTCTCTTCAGCAAGTGGTGCTGGGAAAACTGGACAGCTACATGTAAAAGAATGAAATTAGGACAATCCCTAACACCATATACAAAAATAAACTCAAAATGGATTAAAGTCCTAAATATGAGACCGGACACTATAAATCTCTTAGAGGAAAACATAGGAAGAACACTCTTTGACATAAATCACAGCAAGATCTTTTTGACCCACCTCCTAGAGTAATGGAAATGAAAACAAAAATGAACAAATGGGACCTAATGAAACTTAAAAGCTTTTGCACAGCAAAGGAAACTATAAACAAGACAAAAAGACAACCCTCAGAATGGCAGATATTATTTGCAAATGAATCAACAATGGATTAATCTCCAAAATATATAAACAGCTCATGAAGCTCAATATTAAAAAAAAAAAAAAAAACCCAATCCAAAAATGGGCAGAAGACTAAATAGACATTTCTGCAAAGAAGACATACAGATGGCCAAGAAGCACATGAAAAGCTGCTTAACATCACTAATTATTAGAGAAATGCAAATCAAAACTACAATGAGGTGTCAGCTCACACCGGTTAGAATGGGCATCCTCAGAAAATCTACAAACAACAAATCCTGGAGAGGGTGTGGAGAAAAAGGAACCCTCTTGCACTGTTGGTGGGAATTTAAACTGATACAGCCACTATGGAGAACAGTATGGAGGTTCCTTAAATTACTAAAAATAGAATTATCATATGACCTAGCCATCCCACTACTGGGCATATATCCAGAGAAAACCGTAATTCAAAAAGAATTACGGTTGTTCATTGTTCATTGCAGCACTATTTACAATAGCCAGGACGTGGAAGCAACCTAAGTGTCCATTGACAGATGAATGGATAAAGAAGATGTGGTACATATATACAATGGAATATTACTCATAAAAAGGAATGAAAAGGGTCATTTGTAGAGACGTGGATGGACCTAGAGACTGTACTACAGAGTGAAGTAAGTCAGAAAGAGAAAAACAAGTATCGTATATTAATGCATATATGTGGAATCTAGAAAAATGATACAGATGAACCAGTTTGCAAGGCAGAAATAGAGACACAGATGTAGAGAACAATGGTACGGACACCGAGGGGGGGAAGTGGCGGGTGGCTGGTGGTGGGATGAATTGGGAGATGGGTATTGACATATATACACTAATATGTATAAAATAGATAACTAATAAGAACCTGCTGTATAAAAATATTAAATTAAATTAAATAAAAAACTGAAGAGGAAAGCAGAGTAGACACGCCTTGTTCCTACTCCCAGACTCATTCATCAGACAGACCACTCCACCTCCACTGAGGTGTCACTGAAGAGTGTCCCCCCAGTGGAGCTCTGTCTACAGGGAGGGAAGCATCCTCCACGGGAAAAAAAAAGAAAGACAGCTCTCTGGTGTTTCTTTTTATAAGTGCACTAATCCCATCATGAGGTCCCCAACCTCATGACCTCATCTAAATCAGATTATCTTCTAAAGATATTATCTCCAAATACCATCATATTGAGGTTAAGTCTTCAACATATGAATATTAGGGGGACACACAATTCACTCCATAGTGGCATCTCTGAAACAGAAATATGGTGAAAGGCATATAGTGACCAGTTCTTCAAGGAAGAATGGTCTTCCAGCTGGGGCTTGTGTGCTAAGAAACGTAGGGGAAAAGAGGGGCAGGTAAAAATCACAGGAGGGAGGAGAACAACAAAGAAAGAAAACAGGATTTCTAAAGTTAGAATTTTATAGGACACTCGTCTGTTTGAAGAATAATTTTTATCAGAATCCAAAGTGAACAGATTAGGGACCCAACCAGATAAAGATCCTGTTCCTCCAGAAATGAAAAATGTATTTTATTTTAGTAATTTTTTCAGTTTGGGATTTAGGGTGAATGGTAGAAGAACAATTCCAAGCATTGGCCTTGAGTGTTACTGAACTAACAGAGAGTAGTGAAGACAAATGATACCTGAAAAAGTTTTCTGAATACTTTAAACCTGGTTCAATCTACCAAGATGGGATTTGCTTATAATTAATCCTAGCAGGGTATATTTAGTGCCTTGGAATTAAATCTTGGGTAACCTTAGTTAATGAGTTTGCTTATACTGCCCTTGTGTGAGGCTTGGATGTCACTGCATAGCAGGGAGGGTTTGTGCTGCTGAGAAGGAGAACTGAGTTTGAGTTGGAATGCTATTAGTTTTGCTGATTATCACAAAGGTATTGACAAAAATGATCTCAAGACAATGCCAGTTGAGAAAGCCCACTGGGCTGATCCAAAAGGAGATGTTCTGTTGCATCTCAGAAGAATGGCCTTAAATTCTGACACAATTCTAGAATTTTTCTTTTATGGACATATTTTTTTTTGTACGATTGGGGAGGCACCAGCCTAAGAAATGTAAATCAGGGGTTTTGACTTTCTGATAGACTCTTTCTCAGTCTCCATCGCTGGGAGGGAGTGGTTTAGAGCATGCATCTCAGTGTCAGACAATTCAGTAATGAATCTGGATCTGCCATTCATGAGCTATTGTGACCTTAGGCAAGTTACATGAACTTATCTAATTAAGTCTCACTTTCCCAACTTGGTACTTATGTGGATTGGTTGAGATAATGTAAAGAAAGAGCTGAGTATAGGACTTGGCACATTTTAAAGCTCTACAAATGATAGTGGTTATCAGACTGATAATTCATCAGTGCAATGATTGACCATCAAATCACTGTGAAGCCCACTTTATTCCACAAACTGCAGTGCTGATTTGTGATAGCTAACTCTCCCTTTCTTCCTCCAAGTTGGTATCCATGACTCTTGACTCTTTACTGTCTCAGAATGCCAGGGAACGAAAGTAGATATGTGCAGCTTTTCCCCTCTTTTCCTACAATAAAAGTTCCTGTAAAAATAAAAAAACAGGGGCTTCCCTGGTGGTGCAGTGGTTGAGAGTCCACCTGCCGATGCAGGGGACACGGGTTCGTGCCCCCGTCCGGGAAGATCCCACATGCTGCGGAGCGGCTGGGCCCATGAGCCATGGCCGCTGAGTCTGCGCATCCGGAGCCTGTGCTCCATGGCGGTAGAGGCCACAACAGTGAGAAGCCCGCATTCCGCAAAAAAAAAATAAATAATAAAAGATAAATAAAATAAAATAAATAAAAATTAAAAAAACACCTGAAGTGAAATTCAAATGAGAAGCAACAGGGTACAATCACCTTTTTGGGGAGAACAATTAATTGATTTTGGTTAAATATATTTTAAGTAGACCTGAACATACAGACCAGGGATTATTTTTGGGTGTAATCCTAAACTGGTACAAGATAGAATTAATTCATTAGGTTTCATTTATTAAGCCTGTTTAATCTCAGTGTAAATAGGGGTATATTAGTAACCCTAAATAGTGTTCAATTATTTGAGTTATTTCTCAAATCAGGTATTTCAGACATAACTTGAAAAATATTCCTCCATATATTGATCTATTAAGCAATTTGTGTCTGATGCAACAGTATCCCATAGAGAATTAAAATCCAAGATCTTGAAGGAAAAGATCCCTACCTAGCACCATGCAGAGAGCCTGTGCTTTTAGTGGAATGTTTTGATAAAAGTAATAAAGTAAGTTTTTATTGAAAGGATGAAGTAGCTATGGCAGCCACTTCTAATAGTGAGTATTATAACTGAATCTGGTACAGTAGCCAGACCACAAGAGAGGCAGAAATGTTCGACTGTGAATAAGGAAAGATAGTTCTATTTCACTCTTTTTCCCATTTCTTTCTCCCATCCAGATGTGAGGCCTCAGATCATAATTCTACTTTGTTATACTGTATATGGAATCTAATGAGATTCAATAGCTCCATTATGCATTATTTTCTCAACATCTGTTAGCCACAGTTTCTGAACTTAACTTTGAAGCTTTCTCCCTTGCGATTAAGAGTCTTGTTCATTTGCAATTTTTTTCTAACCCAATAAAACCACCCTTTTGCTGCCCAAGTTTAAGTTTCTTGTTTGCTTGCCTGAGGCTGACCGTGCAGACAAGCTGAATGGTTAACTAAAGTGTTAGGTTATTCTAGATTCCTGATTCATAGTAATCACCTAAAAACACTAGATGGCACAGTAGAGGTATAAATGGACCACGGAGAGAGGCCAGCTCTTAAACTTTATGTGTTTCTAAAGAATTCTTAGGGTTAAAAGAGCAACATTTTAAGATATTCTTTTATGTTATTTTCTATTAACTTTCATATTGTTTTTTCAAGCTTTATCCTTGGGATTTTTCAGAACCGGGTGATGTAAGAAAAAATTCTCCTTTAAGTAAAAGCAAACACTTAAAAAATTTCTTGGTTGAGTTGTGCCTTTTTTGTTCCCTTTCTTTAATTTATTATAGAAAACACATATACATGCTATATGTATAGCAACAATATATACTATATATGTGTATATGTACTTGTTTATATATGTGTTTCATATCTTTATGATGAATTAAACATGTGCTGTTCCAGGAAACTTAGAGATAATGCACACCATGGTATATGTAAATATGCATGTGATTGTATTTATTGTTTTAATTATGTGACTAAATAGAGCTGAATTATGAGAAGTTCTTTCTAAGAGAAAACATCTAAACATAGAAATTAGTGTTATTAATTTCTATTTTTTCTCAGCTTGTAGTGAGTACGTATATTCCAGGGAGTTCCATGTATATTGTGTTTATTAAACTGGAGGTTAATTTATTATTTCCTTTAATAGAAAAATGATAAGGTATGAACAGGAAAGTATATTAAGCAAATACTGTATATTGGAAGTCAAAACACTACTGATTACAGAAAGAGTACTATTAGCCATAATCATAAAAATTCTACTCATTCATATGGTGCATTGTACATGTACAATCCCATTGTTTACTATTGAACAATTTCTCAAATTTAGTGCAGGAAAACTGTAAAAAGGAAGCTTATAACTGGTCATGCTTAAAAAAATACTTGTATAGAGAAAGCTGGCATGTCTATCAAAGAGTGAATAGATTCTCATTTTTAAAAAATAGATCTGGATTATTTGAGTTTTTTTGAAAAGTCCTTTGGACAATGAGTGATAACTTAAAACCTATAGAAGCTATTTCAACATGTTGTTCCCCAGTATTTTCCATAGACTAATTAAGCTCGCTGGCTGGCACAGAATCTTGTTTTCTTATCTGTAATATGGGAAAAATAACATCTAAACATTAAAGGGTTGTTTTGAGAATTAGAGATAATGCATGTGCCTGTATATAAATTTAATTAATCTCAGGCTTTGCACATTAACAACTTTATTGCTGAATTAAGTTTTTGAAAAAGAAATAAAACTAACCAGAAACATAGAACGACAGTATCACTTCTAACCTAAATTTAAAAAGAAGATATACAGAGTCCACATATTGCGATAGTCATCTGAAAAGAACTGATCTGCAATTACTTTAAAGTTTTCGGTATTTTATTTTGGAAGATAGGATTGCCCAGTACATCATATAATCACATGCAACACAGTTATCTTTATATCTAAAAAATGATAGTTATTAAATGTTTTGTGTGGAGGCTCTACTGTATTGGAGAGAGCATGAGTTTAGGGTTCCACAGACAGGGGCTTAAATTCTGTTCCCACCACTTATTAACTAAGTTCCCACAACTTATTAACTAAGTAACCAAGTAACCTTAATTCTCAAGGTCTTATTTTCTTATTTGTAACATGGGACTAATACCATCTCATTGTACAAGGTTGCTATGGGTTAAACAGGGTTTCTCGGCCTCAGCATCTCAGCAGTATGGACACCTGGGGCCAAATAATTCTTTGTTGTAGGGACTGTCCTATGAATTGTAGCATGTTCAGCCACACCCCTGGCTTCTACACACTAGATACCGGTAGCACCTTTCCCACAGTTGTGACACCAAAAGTATTGCTAGACATTGCTAAATGTTCCCTGGAGGGCAAAATTGCCCCCCAATTAAAAACCACTGGTGTGTAGTCCACCTTACATAAAACTGAGCAAACATTCAAAGAATGAGAGCTATTATTACTTTTTAGCTTAGCAATCATTCATAAGTTTGGACATGAATGACTTCATGAGAAATTGCCAGATTTGTCTCCAGTCCTCTAATGTAGAGACTTTTATTTGAGCTAGGAGTTCAACAAGAATATTTTCATAAAGTTACTTGTTTATACTTGTGGGTTAACTGAATGAGTTAATTCATTCAATCATACTTTAAATCAATCAATTACAAAATGTTGATAGTGTTAAATAATTACTAGGAGCAAAGTTATTGTATCTGTCACTTTTATGGAGTGAAATCCTTAAAGGACACATATTAAATAAAGGTACTAATCAGACCTCTTTGTGGGCCTGTCAACTGGATGCTGAGCAGAAAGGAACCCACAAGTATTCTTTATCTCTCTGGTTATATGGCAGTCACTCATCATGCAGCTATTTAATGTACTCTTAATTTTAAGCACTTTGTTAAGTCCCTGGGGAGTCAGTGCCATTCCTTAAGGCGTCTGGTCGGGAAGATAGACAAATAAACCATAATTCAGTGAGATCAGAAATATGGACTACATTTGTTGGAGGGTCTCTGAATCCACTGGAAATGTAAGAGAAAACTTCCTGGAAAAGGTAAAATCTGGGCTAGATGGTGACATTAGGACAGATTTAAGCAGGGTGAGAGTTGGGAGGAATGTATATTCTGTATTATAATAGCATGGGAGTAGGGTATAGGCAATATGGCATATTTTACTTTCTTCAAGAAAATCAATGTATTAAGTGAGAGATGTGATTGAAGGGTCAGGTGTCCAGTTCATGAAATACCTCATACACATGCTAAAGAGTTTGGAGTTTATCTGCTACAGTACTGATTAAATCATAATATAATCTGAGGTATGACTTCATTTAATTTGCATTTTAGGTCACTCTGGTGTTGTAATAGAAAGGACCAGAGGGGAAAGGTAAGTGTAGAAACAGGATATTTTGAATATTATAATAATCCAGATAAGAAATGACAAAAGCCTAAAACTTAAGTTAATGACATTAACAATAAAAGAAGACAGAACCAAAAAAACATTTAGCAGGTAAAATTAAGAGGAATTATTTACTAATTATATGGGACGAATGAGGAAAATACATTATACTTAGAATGATTACTACGCTTTCTATTTGGGTAATTGGAGAATGGTGATTCCATTTCAGAAACCGGAAATAGAAGACACTGGATTGAGAGTGCTAGAGGAGTACAGGGGAAGAGAGATATGGGGTTCAATACTGACCATATTGAAAATGAGTTACCAGTGAGACATTTGAGTGGAGAGTCCAGTCAGTTGTTAGATGGCATAGGTTTAGAACTAAGGGAAGAAGTCGGCCTAGAGATAGAGATATAGGAATTTTCAGGACATAGGTGGTAGTGGACAAGTTCATCAGAAGAATGCAGACCAAGACTTGTAATGAGGGCAAGTCACGGGCAATATGAATAGTTAAGGTCAATAAAGAAAGCAGAACCCCCAAAGTAAACTGAGAAGGAATGCTATAGAAGACAGTAGATATCCAAGAAAGAGTAGAGTCAGAGAACCCAAAAGGAGGAAGAAGTTGCAAGAGAATATAAGTAGAAGAATGCTCATTGAACTACCATCATTTATGCTTCTTAGGGAAGTTTGAATGAGAGATCATAGTAGGGTTATGGGTGGGTGGGGGCCTGGGAGCAAATATGGATAGTGTTTTTCAACAGTTTTTATTTTGAGTACCTTGAGTTGGCACTATTCCTTTTCTAGCTTCCAGATGCTCATCACTTCCTACTGTCTTAAAGAAGTTAGAAAATGGGGTCAGAGACTATAGATCTCAGTAAGTTAAATAATAAATATACTGGTATTAGGAGACAAAGAAAAGTAAGAACAGAGTGTACATTTTGGTAATATCTAATAGTAATATCTGATAGAATAGATGCTGAATGTTTTGAATGTTTACTGAAACTAGTATCAGTTGCAGAGATACCGCCTAAATGGAAGTCAGGAATTTGAAGATCTGTTCAACAGTGGACATATCAAGTGAAACAGATTGGTAAACACTCAAGACATCAGTTTAGAAGAATAAATTTCTAGGGAATTAAAGAATAATACATTTTATTGTCTGTAATTTAAAACACTTCAGCATAAGTAATGTTGTGTGTTATGTGTGTGCTCAGTTTTAATCTGTATAGTGGGGGTGGGATGCGGTTAGTTAAAATTAAAAATAACCAAATATGGAATACACATGTTGGGTAGGGAGAAGGTTTGGCTAGCCTTTGAAAGGCTCTACTCACATTCCCACACTTTGGAGGTGTCTAATACAAGGTTTCAGCTCTCTTCATCCTAGACCAATACCAGATGGTATAGCAGTTAGCACGTTGGATATAGAAATGTTTTGTCATTGGTAAAATTAGTTATGTTCAAGATGATCTGTGATTGGCTAGGTATTTTGAGCTGGGGCTCCTGCATGGACAGGATTTCAGAATATTGTAAACTTTATAGCCTATATCCCTTGAGAATGGTCCCTCAGTATAGGATCCCATATGTTATGAGTGCACTTATCTGAGTTTTTTGTTTGTTTTTTATTTGCTTTTTTTGCCTGACACCTACTGGGGGAGCTGAATCCTGCCTCTAGGATGTTGCTTTTCTGCCTTGCGTTAGCCTTTTATGCAAGATGCTGTTGAATACCTTAAATTATAGACAGCTGGTACTTCATTGAGCCTATAGGACTAGTTGCATTAGTGTTTTTTTATGGCTTCCTACTGTCAAAAGTTTGCACATCTGTCAGGATTTGGTCTGCAATATTCACTTATTGCATTATTATACTCAAAATCAAGGCCGCAGGTGAGGAGATCTCTTAAAGCTACCAATATGTACCCCAAATAACCCAAGAATTGTGAATTACCAAATTAGATCAGTTTGCAACCATCTGATACTCATTCTTCTGAATGGGACAATGTAAAATTGCTTATTCCATCATAGGTACCTGAGAAAATTTTGACAAGTCAATGACTGAGCTTTGATTTCCTTATTTAATATGTCAAAAATAATATTCACTCCATGAATATTCATGAATAGCTAATATTTTCTGAACACTGTTCTGAGAATTTACATATATACATTTCATTTAATCTCCACACCCCTTTATAAAGTAGTTAAAACTATTATCCCCATTTTTTGGATGAGAAAATTGAGGCACAGTGAGGTTAAGTAGCTTGTGTGTTGAAGATCACACTTGTAGCAAGTAATAGGCCTGAAATTGTAAGATTAGTCAGCATGGTTCTAGAGACTGTGCTTTTAAACACAACCTTCTATGAACTCACTATGTTAAATGAAATAACTTATATGAAAATTCTTATTAAAGTTTCTGTCACTGGATAGACACTGAAATATTGGTCAAATGTGAATTGATCCTAGAATGATCCAAACTTCATGTAATTTATGCACTTATTTTGTTATAATGGACTTGTATTTATGAGTTAATCACAGTGTTCATCTACAAATTATAAGTCTGGTACTAGGAAATCACTCAGATAAAGAAAGGATACTTAAGGAATACTGAAGTCAATACTTCCTTATTATGCTACAGTGGGCAACCTTATCATGTATGTGTTATATCCATGTTTCACTTTGGTTTTGTTATTTTTAATAGATCCATTAAAACTTTATTCTTGAACACAGTATTTCCACAGTTGAAACATTCTTCAAGGATTTTAATAAAACTTCCTCACTCAGCAATGATTTTTATTTCCAAAAATTTTCCAGATCTATTAAGAAAAAATATCAACTTACTTTTTAGTTAGAAGGTCCTATAACGCAATCCTGACTTTCCCACTAATTGTTGATCAGACCTTGAAAAGTATAATTGGAAACAAGGTTATTTTTTTCTGTATAGTACCTTCACATACTAATTTTTACTGACTGAAATATTTTCTTGGCTAGGTTTCATTGGAACTAGGCAAGAGATTAAAGAGCTTTCTCTTTTCTGTTTTCTTCTTTTCTCTTCTTTTCTTTTGAAAATACAATGTTTTTTTTTTTTTTCCTGGGTACATATCAGCTTTAGATAAGCCTTCTGAGATCTACAAAAGAAGTTAAAACATTGCTTCTCAGTTTTGGTTTCCACAAATGTGTTCAATTCACCTAATAGCATCTTAGTAGAATGGCCAGGGGAATATGGAGGAGAAATGAGATTTCATTCTGAGTTTTAGAGGCAGGAGGAGAGAATGTTTGTTCCATGTGTTCATTCTTTGGAAAGCAGAGGAACGTCTGTTTGTCATTAATATTAACATGAATTAGTGTTGCTTACTTTGCATCGGAACCTATGATATAAAGACAGGGTGGGCCAAACTTAGTCCCAAGAAAGATGGGTAAATATTCCAGAGGAGCTATAGACCTAGCATTCGAAAAATGCAAACAGGGATAAAACAGCAATGCCTGTAAGAATGAGAGAGATGTTTTTTCACCTCTGCCAATGTGCAGTTCAGTTGTGGTACTTTCTATGCTGAGAAACACAGGGAGAGAAAATCTTTAATAAGCAGAGTGGATGGGTTTTCCGTGTTAATTGAAGTGGTTTGCTGTTGTTTTAAAATAAGGCATTAAATATATGTTGTATCCATTTATAAAGGAGGATTTTAAAATCAAGTTTTCTTCCTTATGCAGGAATTTGTTGTGTTAAATTCTATGAAACAATAAGGAAAACAGATTTTCAACAAAGTAGTCATTTAAAGACCCCAAATCCAGGTAGTTTAACCAGTAGCTTTACCAGTATATGCTCTCATAATTATAGCTCACATTTATGATTATAGTTACTATAGATTAGCTATTATTTATAATACTATAGGAGTTATTTCATTAAATCAAAGCAACCCTATTAATGTTCTTCTCACTTCACATTTGAGGAAACTGAAGGTAGCAGTGGTTAACTTTCTCAAGATCGCATACCTAACTGGTGGAGTTGGGACTTAACCAAACACACATAATACCACTTTCCATTTAATAGTGTTCTTTCTCTGAACAAGTATTGGACAAATTTTACTGATCTTTTTCTATGTTCTTCCAGAGGATTTAGAACAGATGACTCCACTTTAGCAGTTTTAGTAGCTAAGGAATCTGAATGCTCTGCACTTGTACTGGAAGCTGGTCACTTAATTTCTATCGCCTGTGTAGCAAGTAGAAACTTGACTTGTCAAATGTATTTAGTAAATAAATGTTGTTGGAGGATTATTGTAAATTCTTAAACCTAGTCATTTCAGAATTGAGGCAGATTGTATAACTATGCCTATTGAGCAATAAAACTCTCAGTAGCCTCTGAATGTGAACTATGTGAATAATGGTTAGTGCTGTTGAAAAATGTTTCTTCAAAAGATCCAAAAGTTAAGGTGGACTGGAGGATGGAAGGAATGGGTTATGAGTGCTCATATGATATGTTCTTGGGCTTTTTGGACTTTTAAGGGTTGTAGCTCCCTTTTTTTCAGAGCTCTTTATTTTGATTAGTTCAAGTAGAGCAATAAAAAATAAACAGAGGAAAAACCTCTTTTGGGGCTGGTATCAACATTTTTAATTTGTCTGCAAATAAAAAAAGCAAAGATGGGCTTCCCTGGTGGTGCAGTGGTTGAGAGTCCACCTGCCAATGCAGGGGACACGGGTTCGTGCCCAGGTCCGGGAAGATCTCACATGCCACGGAGCGGCTGGGCCCATGAGCCGTGGCCGCTGAGCCTGCGCGTCTGGAGCCTGTGCTCCTCAACAGGAGAGGCCACAGCAGTGAGAGGCCTGCGTACCACAAAAAAAAAAAAAAAAAAAGCAAAGATATTTATGAGTAGAAGACAATTAAGAACATGGACAATGTCTGATTTAGCTAATTTTCAAAGTCAATATTTATTGTGTGCTTGTTGTTTATTAGAAGCTATGCTAG
This sequence comes from Hyperoodon ampullatus, assembly GCF_949752795.1. Taxonomy (NCBI): domain Eukaryota; kingdom Metazoa; phylum Chordata; class Mammalia; order Artiodactyla; family Ziphiidae; genus Hyperoodon; species Hyperoodon ampullatus. The sequence goes on from NC_136914.1 coordinate 139,528,464, forward strand.
ATATTTTATATATGTTAACTTTTAAAATCTTTATAACAATTTGGGAAATAGGTACTATGTTTAGTCCTTATTTTATAAAAGACATACTGAAGCACAAAAACTTTCCCAGGGTTATAAACTTGTTAAGAAGTTCCCCTCCAAAGTAAAGGACAGGTCATTTTCATCTTCTCTATCCCTAAGAAAGAAGCACAATGCTTGATAAACCCCTTGATCACTTTAGGTTTCTTGTGGCAAGGAGGCAATAGGCAAAAATGGAGTCATCATACTGGCAGGAGTAAATGACTGATCATCAGGAAGAGGTAGGGCTGCTGCTAGACAGAGAATAATACATTTGATATTTAGGTGATGCATTTGGACATCTCTTCATGCTCCTGTACCCCTCACCCATAGCCTGAGAAGAGCACAGTAACTAGGGATTCAGACTCACAGAGATGAAGGTCTGGATCATTCTACCAGGAAACCTGCCTAGTTTATGCTCCTAGTATCTCAATGGAAATGGCCAGGGGAAAATGGAGGAAAAATGTGATTTCATTCTTCATTTTAGAGATAGGAGAAGAGAATGTTGTTCCATGCATTCACTCTTAAAGTACAAGATTGTCTATCTGTCATTAGAATTAGCAGGAATTAGAGTTACTAGGCAAGGATGAGGGGAATCTACAGTGGGAAGGGGAATGCTGATTAACAGTTATAGCCTCAAGTGTTGCAACTGTGGGAGCTGTAGTTCATTCCATTAACACTTCTCTTACAACTCTTCCTAGAAAACAAGACCAGTCAGAACATGGTGGAAACTCTCTTCAGATGGGGTGAACTTGCTTTGAGAAGGTGTCAATCTCAGTGGTGCAAGGGATAGGCTGTAGTGGATTCTGGAGTTTTCCACACAGATTCCCAAGCTGATGGTTTGCAGCTCTATCCCTCACTGAGAATTTCACTTAGCTCCAGGGAACTGCCTAGTCGAAGACGGTTGTACAATTCAGTTTGATTCTGTTTCACAATGTTTGGGGCCTCAGCTGGGAAGACTTGAAGACTAGGAATTATTCTGTGGCAGGGGGTTGGGGACATCTGGAGGCATCTACTCTCATGTCTGGGAGTCGATGCTGGTTGTAGGCTGAGGCCTTATTTGGTCTGTCAGCTGGAACACCTACACTGTGGCCTCTTCTTATGATCTCTCATATTGCTCTAGGTTGGACTTCCCAGTTTGGTAAGTGGGTTTCAAGAGCTAGCAGCCCAAGAGAATGAGGCAGAAGTGCTTGGCATTTTATGGTCTAGTTTTAGAAGTCACATACCATCAATTCTGCTATACTGTAGTGGTCAAGGCAATCACTAAAGTCCACTCTGCTTCAAGGAGAGGGAATATAAACCCCATCAATTGATGGGATTAATGTCAATTTCCCATTGTAAGAAGACAAGGAGGGATGTGAGATACTGATGTAACCATCTTGGAAAATACAATCTGCCACATAAAGGAAGAGAGACTAACTCCTTCTTTTTCCTGTGCATTCTACTTTTTCCAGCACATCAATGATGCATTAATTTTCTTGAAACAATATGTTGAACAAAGCAGTCCTTAACAAAAATAAAAAACAAAAACAAAAAACTATCAGTCTCCTTACTGCTTATAGAATGAAGTCCAAATTTCTTAAATTAGCATTTAAGAGCTTCCAAAATTCAGACATTATCTCTTTTTACCCATTACTTCCTGTTATTGTCAGACATATACTGTAGCTGATGGCCTATTTATGTAATTTAATGTTGCCAGGATGTGTTCTGAGGTTTTCACTTTTGTACCTTTGTACATGCTTTTTTCTGATTTCAGAATTCCACTGTAGATATACCTTCAATGTTTGCCTAATAAAGTACTACTCATCTTTTAAGACCTTTCCTCATGCCCAAACCAGAAGTGATTGCTCCTTTCTTCTTTCAAGTGCCAGTCATGTGTCACTTATCACACTGTGCTAAACTACATGTTACTTTGGAAAGAGGCAGTGCTTTATCATGACTCGGTTTGTTAGTTCATGTTATTCCCATTGCAAAGAGGATGTCCTCCCTCAACAAAATTTAGAGAGAGAGGCCATACCTTTCTCTAACATTATTGCTTCTGTGAATTAGTTATTTATCATAGTGTAAGCTCATCTAAAAAACCTGAGTACTTTATGTTGTCTTTATTTCTTTCAGACTTCAAAACATTCAAGGAGCTAACTCATCACTTACTGGCTTTCTAGGGCACCCCGAGTGTTAATGTAAAGACACAGAAGCTATTTAATAATGTTGATGAGCCACAGAATGAGTGTTGGAGTGGAGTGAAATCAGTTGGAATAAGTGACACATTAATTTCCAGGGAAGAATTTTTTTTTCGTTCCAATGATTATTCACACTTATGTACATAAAGCTTTTCAAACATTTTATAAAACTTGTTGAGGAACATGACTTTAAACAGTTTACTTTAGGATTCTTGCAACTTTAATTTTGTTGATATGCTTTGTGACTCTCTAAGAGGTCTCTAAAATAAGGCAACATTTTCTATGGACCCTTGTGAGATTATGAACCCAGAACTCTTCCAAGAATGACATGTAAGAAGGCAACCATGTTACAGTGTGACTCTGCCTTCTGCTGCTTTGCCTGAGGGAGGACTTGACCCTGCAGAGCCAATGGGTCTTTGTCCCAGGATTTTTGAATTTAGAATTGAGAGTTGGGCCAGTCTTGCTTGGGTGCCTTGATGGTCGGTAAGGACCTGTTGGTAGCCTTTCTTCCCGCCATGTAGAAGTGAAAGGGGCCTGGTTTTACCAAGAAAGAGAAGAATGAAGCAGGGAAGAGAAAAAGAGAGTGAGTCCTAAGAGCACTTGAGTCCTTGGACCTAGCTGCTTCTGAGTCCAGTCACATTCTTGATCTTAGGTTCCATGTGACATTCCATATTCCTTATAAACATTCTCCCCCTTTCTTAATCTAGTTTTTTTTTCCTACTTATAACCAAAAATATTCCAATTAAAATGCCATAGAGCCCTTTTTTTTTTTCCCCCCTCAGAGCATTTTATGGGATTAATGTTACATAAAACTTATTCTGGATGATTCTGGCTATAAAATGATAAAAATCAAACAAAAGGAGCAGCTTCTTCCAAAGCTCAGCCTAGGACAGATTGGACTAAATCTGGTTCTACTAAATTCCTAATCTGTAGCACATTATCAGTTTTATATTTACATGTACATATTTCTAAACATAATCATAAAATTTTGGAGCTGCAGGGGTCTTTGGAAATAATATCACTGAACTTTAAAATTTTACATGTAAAGAAATGAATGTTCAGAGAAGGTCAATGTTTTTTACCCAAGATCACACAGATAAACGCCAGTGATCTCAACCATACACTTTCCAAACATTGCACTCCAGGATAGTCTATTACTAGGGGCTCTCTCTGTGCAAAGACACCTCAGTGAGTCTCTCCAGATTCTGCTTATTTGAAGGAAGTGATGTGTGCAACCTCTTGGGTGCTTCTCAGAGGCCCACTACTGTCCTTGAACTTCCTGTTTTCTGTTTTACACTTGCTGGATCATGGTGACAACTGCAGCAGTCACTTTAGACACAGAGATGGAAACCACAAGTTACGCTAGGTAGAGCTGCCCCGACAGCAGGGTCCCTGGTCAGCCTCATGGAGCAGAGCCCATCGTCTGTCCTGGAATTTTACATAAGAGAGAAATCAACTTTTGCTTTGTCGGAGCTCTTGTACTTTGGCTCTCTTTGTTAAAGCTACTCGTCTTATACCCCATCTGATATCCCCTGAAAGTAAACCCTCATAATGTTGTTGTAAGAAACCAGTAAACAGAGTAAGCAATGGGTACACAATAGCTGTTATTACTTTAATTTTTACTGAATATATCTGGCCTGTTTTGTAATTGACACTTCAGATACTGTTATTTGTTCCTGAGCTCATCCTTGTTTTCCTCAGTAAATCATTTAATGCATGCCAATAACTGTGGACCAGGGGCACCCCACTCTAAGCCTATCTTAGATGTGGGAAACCTGGTCTGAGTGAGAGTTCTGGTGTCCTAATTGTCCAGGAAGTAAATTTATGGAGTTATAGAGCTGATACCAGAATCCAGGTTTCACTGTATTTTGCTCTCAGAGAGACATTCAGTTCATTTTGAAGACTAAAGGATTGTGCTAGTTATTTTGTGTTCATCTTTAAGTTAGTGTGACATATATTACAAGAAGGAGTATATGGTCTCATTTTTTATTTTACCAAAGATCTTGGAATATGTTGAAAATTCAGATAGGGAGGTAAGAGAGTGATTTGCCTGCTTAATTCTCTAACAGCTACCAAGATGGACACCAATTAGTGCTCAAATGAGCAGTGATTTTCTGTCTGGGATGATGCCCAGAAAGTGATGATCCAAGATGTTCAACTCGTTCAGGCTCCTGAGGTATCACTAAGAGGGTCTTTTTGACTAATGCCACTTTCAAAATATGAAGATATTCTATCCCTGCCAACAAATCAGATTTCAAAAAAGAAAGAAGAGTGAAGATAAAAAAAGTAAGTGGGGAGGGGACTGTGTATATCCTGTACTGAAATTGTCATATTTTATTTTTTAATTTTAAATGGGATCCAAAGTGCCCTTGTACTGACATGTGAAATAATCAGCTCTTTTGTGATTGACTAATGAATATCACACAGTGGTAAAGACCAGGAAGACAAAGACACCCTCAGAAATAGGGCCTATTAACTTTAATACAGGGAATGCTGACTTTGCTTGCAAACTCAGTGGTTAGAGAATGATCACTGGGGAAATGCCTCCCAGTCTTGAGCCAATGCAGATCTGGATAGGGATATATAAAGACATTATTAATTTGGATGAAAGTTTTGTTTTTGCCAATATATCTTTTATTTGGCTACAGATAAGAGGATTGTGCAGAGCTTTTTGAAAGACCTTCAGTATGCTATTTATTAGAGAAACATTCATTTAATCAAATAGCACTCTATAGAGGAAGAAATATTCCTCTGCTTTGAGGGCCAAAGGTCATACATTGGAGTATGGCTTTGGTCACTGACAGTGCTGACATGGTGGGGATTTTTTTTCTCCTTCCCTTATGAGGATTCTTTACTGTAACCTCTGGCTGCATGAGAAACTTCACTGCTTAAAAGAAACAATTGTTCTTTGTTCTCATGGCCAAATGAAAGCTCTTGTTTTCCAGTCCAGTTCTGCTGGCAGGTTAGATGCAATCAGGGGTGTCATCAAGGGGAGATGAGAATATGCAGAATACAACCACTTGTTGTTTTTGGAGGCAAAATGCCCACTTTTTTGGTAAAGTCAAAGCTAAGCACATGTGAGAGCAAAGAAGGCTAAACCGTGGCTCTTTCAATGTGATGGTTAATGCTTTTCACAAATTCAAAGTGATGGTTGAGAGCATCAACATTTATGACCACTTTCCTAAGACAGACACTTACAGACAGAAATTTTTACATGTCTCAGAAACTCTGGGCTCAAATGTGCTGCATTAAATACATCCGTAATGCCAACACCTTAGCTCTTGTTCAAGAATCTTTTATTTGATGTCTCCAGTAGAAATCCTATAATAAAATGATTTGGGGTAAGAAAAATGGCTAAAAGTATGTGGAGAAGTCTCATCTGTTGCAGGTTTTAGGATTTTTAGCTAGGTTACTATCACACTGGGCTAGGTCTTCCCATCTCCACAAGCACTTCATTTTTCATTGTATCGATTATCCTTTTGCTGAAATAGTTCTTTGGTTCTTTGGTCATTCCGTAGGAATTATCTCCGTAAAGTGCAGTGATGCCTACTTTCCTGTGGTAGGTGAAGGTTAGGGTATTAGAAAGACTCACCTCTGTGTTTGTAATTCTCATATTATCTAAGAGCAGAAAAATTAAGGGAGAAGCTAAAATGTAACTCAGGAAAGTATCGTCATGACCAAGATGTATTGTTAGAAACTGTATCACTGGTGTTTTTAGAGATATGTGGATGATGCAAATGCAGTGAGAAGCCAGGGGCTGAATTCGTTGGAATTCCAGAATTCAACTTGTCCAGGGAGTCATTAGAGAGAAGGGTGAGTCATTGAAGAACCAATAGAAGAGGAACTTTGAAGGAAAAGGAAATGGCCATTACTGTTAAACATAGCAGTGTTTGAAGACTGAGAAGAGACTGTATGAGAATTGAGAGAGAGAAGAGTCTTGGGAATTATTAGGCTAAAGAATATTCTCAAGCAGAAAAATTTCAGAAACATGTGGTTTTAAAAAAGGAACATTTTTTCTGTATGTTGAAAGGAAAGATTCGACTTTTAATGAGAAGTCTGCATTTCACCTTAAAGGAAGAACACAACTTCAGCTTAATTATTCTTCACAGGAAAAGCCTGTGTGTGTGTGTGTGTGTGTGTGTGTGTGTGTGTGTGTCTGTGTGTGTTGTATGCTTGGTGCTTGGTATACACTAAACACATTTTTCAGCAAAGTTCTGTCTGGTGTGACAGACATATACATATGAGTAAACCATGTTTGTATGCTCCTAGAATTTATTTTTACTCCTAGTTCATGGTTATAATAAATAATATTGAGTTGGATGGGATAAAAAATTCTGGTGGTCCCCAAAATGCTTCTTTGAGAGCACTGATTCATGACATATATTGTGGAGTCAGTTTTGCCAAACCTACTAGCAATGTTAAAGAAAGTAAAGCTTTGATAGGAAAATAATAGCCTTGGGAATCAGATATAAGTGCCTATCATGACATTTTTATCTGTTAAGTTCGTTCAGTGATACTTGTTTTGTAGGCTTGTTGTAAGGATTAATTGAAATAATGCATATTAAAGTGCTTTTAGAAGGATTAGATTTCTATGCAAATGAGTGGCACATATAACATTTGTATATAAGGATATTGTGATATGTCAAACCACTGGGAAAGCATGTATATGATATTTATACTAAACTTCAAGTCAAGGACTGGAAAAATGTGTTCCAGGCTCTGGCAGATGTTCTCAGATCAAATGATGTTTTTGTGAAAATTTATGTAAAATGTTCAGCTGATGGAGGATTAAACATGAAAGGACAGTATAACGGGTTTGCTTTTGGTTAAAAAGAACCATTTATTCAAGTTTGTGTGTTATTTTAGTCATGTGTTTTAGATCTGGTAATGGATGTAATGGGAGTTTCAGACAAGGCTACTAAACTATTTATATTTTGAATTTTTATACTGGATTCCATTAGGATTTAAGACATTTTACAATAAAAGCACAAACAGTAAATGGTAAACTACAAATAAGAAATTGAAAAACATTATACCCAAGGGAAAAATGAAATAAAAAGTAGAAACCAAAGGAGAAAGATAGAATAGATGTAGTTAGGGCTTACAAAGTTGTTACGGTTACGCCACAAATATTGCGCAATTTTTTCAACTAAAAAGTAAATATAATAAATGATTTTTAATAGAAATGTTAAAACACAGAAAGCTATAAAATAAGAAATGGAAATCTCCTGTAACTTCTCTACCCAGAAGTAACTATTAACATTTTAATATGTATCATTACAGAAATTTTGCTATCAGTACAAACCTTTTTTTTTTTTTCTTTTTTGCGGTACGCTGGCCTCTCACTGTTGTGGCCTCTCCCGTTGCGGAGCACAGGCTCCGGACGTGCAGGCTCAGCGGCCATGGCTCACGGGCCCAGCCGCTCCACGGCATGTGGGATCTTCCCGGACCGGGGCACGAACCCGTGTCCCCTGCATCAGCAGGCGGACTCTCAACCACTGCACCACCAGTGAAGCCCAAAACCTAATTTTTATATACAAATTTGGGTTTATATTTTATGTATTTCTTGCTTCACACTGTAATATATCTGACCATTCTCCATGCCCTTGAAAATTCTTTAAGAAATTATTTTAAATTAAATTATAAATTATTTTATGTATGAGAAAACCATAAATTACTCAACCAATATCTTAGTATTAGACATATATGTTGTCTCCAAGATTTTGATACTCTAAATGATGCTGCCGTCAGCATGTTTGTGTATTAATCTTTGTGTGAATGCTTAAGAATTTATTGGAAAACATTTCTAGAATACAGTAGAAATTTTGACTGGGTCAGAGGTCACAACCAATTTAAGACTCTGAGGTTCAACTGCATGAATTTGAATATTGGCTTATCTACTTCATGTTTCTGTGGCTTTAAATAAGTTGATTAACATTTTTGTGGTTCAGTTTCTTGATCTGAAAATTAAGGATTATAATAATACCTTCCTCATAGGTTTGCTATGAGGATTGCATTTGATATTAAAGTACTAAGCACTATTTGTGGCATCCATTGAATATTAGCAGTTATTCTGATTATTATATTTCTAAATTGCCCTTTGGAAATGTGTTTCACTTTAAACTCTTATCATTTCTTTTGCAGAACACATTTTAAAAATTCTTCATGCAGTATTTTATAATTCTTAATATGGTAAAGATGCTAATCCTTTGTCATATATGTTATAAATATTATTCCAGTTTTTCATTTGCATTTTAATTTTTTATATTTTATATTTTTGAGTCATTTATAATTTATACTTTATATTTGAGTCTATTTATACACAGTCCAAGAAAGATGAATTGTTAGCTACAAATACTTCAGAATCCAGCAAATTCATGATGAAGTTGACATTCTTTTGTGAAAACTAATTCTCTTAGACAAGATTCTGCATATATTTATTTGTCATTAAGATAGAGAAATAGATTGCATCAATACCTTTGAGCATAGTGAAAATTGTTCTTGAGAAATATTTCTGCATGTGTTTTAGAATTTTAATTAAGGATTTCTCAAGTCTCCTAAGTTAGGGCTTAAGGTGATAGTGATAAAATATTTCAAAGAAGTTGTGAGCAGTTTCCCACTTTCACTAAAATAAGAATCTCCATTTCATCCTTTTAAAATTGTTTGCATCACACGCCTTATCAGTATAAGTTCTCAGAATTCATTGCAAAATATATACTCAGGGAAAAGTATATTGAACTATCTATTGCATATGAACAAATTAAAACTTGGATAATTACACTAAAATATTGATATTAATTATAGAATGCTTGGTAATAAGTGTTTCTGACAGTACTTTCAGAGCAAGATCAATTTTCTTTTGATGTCATTCATGATTTATGACAATTACATCATATTGTCAGAATCTTGGAGAATATTTATCCTATTTTCTATGGCATAAGCCAAGTATTTAAATCATACAAAAGTTATTAAGAAATATGTGCCTCCTCAAATTGTTTGTGATCCCTCAGGAGAATTTGTGACCTGCTCTGATTCTGGTAGTGGTGTTAAATAGCAGGCTTTATTTGAACATAGTAACTGTATACACTTATTGATCTCATACAGAACATACCATGAGTAATCCAGTCTGCCAACTTGAAGAATAGGAGAAATCAATAAAACTTTCAAATTCTTATATAATTTTGAACCAATTCTGACACCAGGTAACAGTAAGACAGTTAAGAGAGGAGTAGCTGTGTTTCAAGTCTTCTTCCTCTGCTTATAAATATTGGCCACTAAATGCAGATGTACTCTGAAAATAAGAAACTGATGTAAAGTTTACATGTGGTACAATAAGCTTACCGAATCGTAGTTTTGGAACAGTGAGGGTTGTGACACAGATGTGTTCTTCTCTGAACTCAGATTGAATTTGTGGTTATTACCAATCTCTTTAGTACTAGCTCTAGACCTTAAATAAAAATGTGTGTGTGTGTGTGTGTGTGTGTGTGTGCACGCGTTGGGTGGGAATAGGGTTGGGGGATATGTTGGATAGTGCTTCTAACTTCCCTTCCACTATTAAAATTTGAATTCTAGGATACCCATTTTGTATTTTAATGAATTTACTCAAGGCATTATATGGAATTAAACTTCTGAATTTATTATTTTTAAGCCCTATAGCTGGCTCCAATCACTTACCCACTTGGAGATGTTTCCTCATTTTAATATAAAGAGATTGTTTGGCCAATCTGTCTCATAGGATTGTTGGAAACAGGGAAGTTCATGCATGTAAAACTTTAAAAAATGATAAAGATCTAAATAACAATGTTTTTGTTACCATCACTATCTTTGCACTTAACACACACATATACACACGTTTACATTATTTAAAGCAGTTGCCCCATAATATGAAATCCTTATATTCTGCTCACAGCAACCTGACTTACAATAGCGTATGCCTAGAAATCATACAGGCTGACAAAATTTCAGTGTGTGCTCACTTGTAAAGACTAACACTGAGTAAACGTCTTCCCCACTACCTAATAAATGTTTCTGAACAGATTGTTGAACTACTATCAGCTGGAGTTGCTGACAATCACTGGAATCTTCCAACCTCATTAATTATGTGTTCAAATAACTTGGCACCTTAAGAACTGCTAATTATGCCCAGATCCCAATCTTAATTTCTCAGTTTATTATGATTTCTTCATTATGTCCTAACTCTCTGAGTAAGCAGCTTATCTCCCAATATCTCCTCTTCCCTAGCAGATGTTCTTTCTAAACAGATGTTGGCACTTCCTCGGAAGGAGTCATCCTTGTCTGAAGAGAAATGTTAATTTACTTAATCATGTGGAAAGCTTTAGAGAGAAGTATCATGTCTTTCTGTCCAAATCTGCCTCTTCACCCACTCCCAGTGAAAATCAGAACAGACAAACAAATAATAAAATAGAGGTAGCTCTTTCTCCTTTCACCTTTTTATCTCTCTTTCTCTTCATCCTTCCCTCCCTCTACTCCTTTCTCCTTTAAATATATTTTTTCTAGTTTAAGCTAATAGAAGAATTCAATCCATAATTAAAAATCTGATTTAAAAGTTGGAAAATTGTACTGAAATATTCTCCTCTTCAAAGGTATACAGTCAATGATAAAAATAAAATAACAATAAACAATAAAATAATATAATTTAAAATTATTGAGTTTATAGCTTCCTTTATATCTCCATTGTTTATGTGGGGTGAGAAATCCATGACAGATCCTGAAAATTAAGATATCTTCTATGAATTCTGAGAATTTCTCAATATGTATAGGCTTTATCTAATGTCATAGAATGAAACAAAAATGATGCAAAGAACTATCTAAAGCAGCCTCCTCATTTCATTGATAGAAAAAACTAAAGTTCTGATAAATCTAATGGTTTACTTATGGATACAAACTAGTTGTTGGAAGATCTATAGAGAAAACACATTTATGTTTCCCAGCTGTTTAAAAATTTTATTTAGAAATTTGTGAATTAAAAGAATTGTTCATTTAACATAATACTATCATTCCCAGTCCCTAGAAAGACATTTAACACATGGTATATGTCCATTAAGTATTTGTTTTTAAACAGATATGTTTTTGTTCTATTAACAGCTTTCTCATTGAGAGGTATTATTGAAATGAAGTTATCGGTTAGGGTTTGGATACCATAACTGTCTGGGTTCAAATTCTGGCTTCTCCACTCAACAACTGTGTGACCTTTGGCAAATGGCCTAAATTCTCTGTGCTTCCATTTCCTAAATTTCCCTAAAGTGAGGATAACAATAAGAATATGCCTTAGATTTTTATGAAGAGTAAGTTAAAATACTTGGAACAATGCTCGGCTAACACATAGTAAACATGAAAAAAACATGAGGTATTATTCTTGCTTTATGAACTAGTAAAACACATTTTGTAGGAATGAAGGTATAACTTTCCTTTAATGAATGTGTTACGTAAAAATCTAAACATAACCATATAATGAAGGTTATGAGGATGGGATGGAGTGGGAGTAAATTGCTTATTTCTTTTACAAATAAATCTTTATTGGCAAAACTATTGAATTTAAGTTTCATTTAGTTGGAGAGCATTTTTGGCGAGTCTCTTTGAGTGCATTCTTTATTTTTTTAGTAACATAACCCAAAATCTAGAAGTAATTTTAGAGTTTCTATTGTCTGCTTTCACCTCCCAGAAATATTAGATATGCCTCACTCTACAGAAAAGTTAGTATAACAAACTATTGAATCAATGAGTAATTGTGTATTTTGGATATTAACCCCTTATCAGGCTTACCATTTACAAATATTTTCTTTCACTCAGTAGATTTTCTGTGAGTTTTGTTGTTGGTTACCTTTGCTGTGCAAAAGTTTAATTAGGTCCCATTTAAAAATTATTGCTTTTATTTTCTTTCCTTTAAGAGACAGATCCAAAAAGAATATTGCTACAGTTTATGTCAGAGTCTTCCTTCTTGTTTTCTTCTAGGAATTTTATGGTTTCTGATACACTTAGATCTTTACATTATTTTGAATTTATTTTTATATATGGTGTTTGAGAATGTTTTAATTTCATTCTTTACATGTAGCAGTCAAGTTTTCCCAGCACCACTCTTTGAAGAGACTGTCTATTCTCCATTGCATGTTCTTGCCTCCTCTGTCATAGATTAATTGACCATAGGTGTGTGGATTTATTTCTGCACTCTCTATTCTGTTGCATCCATCTATGTGTTAGTTTTTGTACCAGTACAATACTGTTTTGATTACTGTAGCTTTGTAGAATAGTCTGAAGTCAGGAAGTGTAATTCCTCTACCTCTGTTCTTCTTTCTCAAGATTGTTTTAACTATGCAGGGTCTTTGTGTTTTCATACAAAATTTAACATTATTTTTTCTAGTTCTGTGAAAAATGCCTTTGGTATTTTGATAGAGATTTCATTGAATCTATAGATTGCCTTGGGTAGTATGATCATTTTAACAATATTAATTATTCCAAGCCATGAACAGGGTGTATCTTACCATCTGTTTGTGTTATCTTCAATTTCTTTCATCAGTGAAAGAATAATTATAAATAAAGAAAAAACAGATGAGATAAATTTAATATAACTTTGGTTTGGATATACCCTGTTGCTGGGAAATTAGGAGGAAGAGAAGTTTCTTTATCTCTTTTGCAGCTCTTATTAAGATTTTAAGAGGGCATGTAGAATTTTAAAGAAATATTGGTGTTTCTATAAAATTAATCAGTCTATTGTCAAGGGAGATGCTAAAATATTGATTCTCATCATTGTGAACAAATTTATTATAAGTGTTTTCTCCAATAGGTAGACAAAAAGGTTAGATATTTTACTTTAAAGCCAACATTCCAAAATGTGGAAGCAAGGGGTAAGATTAAGATTCATAAAGCAATTGATTAATGAGTGAAATGATTATGCCTTGCTGTTTGTATTTTAAAAATCTTTAATACTGGGGCTTCCCTGGTGGCGCAGTGGTTGAGAGTCCGCCTGCCGATGCAGGGGACACGTGTTCATGCCCCGGTCCGGGAAGATCCCACATGCCGCGGAGCGGCTGGGCCCGTGAGCCATGGCCGCTGAGCCTGCACGTCCGGAGCCTGTGCTCCGCAACGGGAGAGGCCACGACAGTGAGAGGCCCGTGTACCACACACACACAAAAAGAAATCTTTAATACTTTTAAGGTCAGATTTATTGAGGCATAAATTTCATATTATAAAACTTAATCTCTTTTAATGAGATTTTAATGTACAGTTTAATGAGTTTTGACAAATGTGTACCACCATTTCAGTCAAGAAGCAGACCATTCCCATCACCCACCAAATCTTCCTTTGTTTGGGAATATGATAAATCTACAGATCAGTTTGGAGAAAATTGATGTCTTAACAAGTTTGAGTATTTCCAGGAATGAACACACTGTTGGGAATTTCTGGTAGTATTCAGCATATAAATCTTGCACTTACTTTGTTAGATTCATCTCTAAATATTTCACATAAAGTATTTCCATTACATTTAGTACCTGATGATTTCAGACTGTGATGGTCATTAGTTACACTCACCAGTACTCCAGTTCTCCTTTTATTGGACTTTTGTCACGTTTGTCCTTTACTGCTTTCTCAAAGACATGGCTTGCTTTGGCCACTGTACATTTCTAAGCAGAAGTCTTTAAGAGCTAGTGGGCAATTCACCCCTTCCAATTGCCACCAGCATGGAAAAATTGTAGGAAAATGGTGCATGTTTATGCTGTATGTACATGTCAGGGTGATTGAAATGTAGGGTATGAAAAATGGGAGGAAGGCTGGAAAAGCAGTTGTTAAGAATATGGAGACATTCAGTACCATTTCAAAGCAATGGAGGAACTTCTGAATATTTGTAAGCAGGGGAATGGAGTAGCCATAGCTGAGCTATGGAATGACAAATCTAGGATAAGAAGGGTTAGATTGAAAGGGAAGAGGCCCTAATGGTGCCTATTTAGGAAACTATTCCACTAGTCTGTTGATGAGGAGGGTCGTCTATGTTTGTAATAGAGCAAATGGAAAGGGAAAAAAAACAAAAATGAGACACATAGAAGAAACAGGAATTCACATCTGGTTGAATGTGGTAAACAGAAGAGGGAGAATCTTTCAGGGAAGAACTTCTGTGGCAGTATTGTAGTGGACTCTTCTTTTTAGGGAACTGTTTGGAAAATATGCATGTTTCTATATCAATATAGAGGCAGCTATTGTGGGACAGTCACCTTGTCAGAATCTTCATTTTTGCCAAGATCTGAGATGGGGTTCATACTTTCTCCATGTCATGGTTTGACGGGAAAGAGGGGGGAGTGCTAGAGAGATAATCTTTTAAATTCCAAGATTCAGTAAGAAATAGCTTCCTGATTTACTGCATAAAGATGGTAAGGGCACTTCATGTGTTCTGCTCTTTCTCCTGGCACTTGAAAGTACTCTGTGTGCAGTCAGGAACTGGCTGTCTTTGGAATATTTCTAACTTTGAATCTAGGACCGTGTATGAGACTGAGTTTCATTTTTCTTACTTTTCAAATCAGGGGTATGTTTTTCAACGTCTACTTCAGCTTGCAAACACAGGAGACAAAGTGTGGACATAACTGTGTTTATTTTTACTGGAGAATGAAGATTTGGTGCTTTTCCAACCTTACTTTCTCACGTGAGAGACAAACATATTTTCAACAGTTTAAATGTCCTCTCTCTCCTCTGTTCTGTCCAGATTCTGTAGTACTTAAAGCTGAACTGACTGTGAGAATGACTGTGACCTGCTGCCAGTTTTATGAACATTGGTTTTGCTGTCTGATGCATGGAATTTTCTCCTTAGATTTTGGAATTATAACACTCTAGTAATGCCCTAGAGCATAGCCTTCCTGCAGCTGATCCATTTTGCCTCTTAGGTCCCTGTGCTTTGAGATACATTCATACACAATGAAGTAGTTTGCACATATCTTGTATTATCTTTCTGTTAGCTTGGACAACACACACATTAGAGAAAAACACCCTCACTGGAAGCTTTACAATTGTCAGTTCTGTCAGCATTGTATGCCCTGAGGACTGATCTGACTACAACCAGTATGCTGCTTGGGTTTGGCTTGGGAAAACCATATCTGTGTTTTGCCTTTTTAAATGAAGACTTGTAGTAAAAAATGTGGTTAGTCGGGCTTCCCTGGTGGCGCAGTGGTTGAGAGTCCGCCTGCTGATGCAGGGGACACAGGTTCGTGCCCCGGTCCGGGAAGATCCCACATGCCGTGGAGTGGCTGGACCCGTGAGCCATGGCCGCTGAGCCTGTGCGTCCAGAGCCTGTGCTCCGCAATGGGAGAGGCCACAACAGTGAGAGGCCCGTGTACCCCCCCCCCCCAAAAAAATGTGGTCAGTCAATAATCTAAATACACCTATTAGATAAGAATATGTACACCAGAGTCTAAGGCAGTCATAGAGCTAAGTCTAGTTGCTTTTCTTTACTGTTGAAAAATGTATAAAGAATGACTTTGGAAGTAGCCTAGCTAGGGACAAGTAACTTCAAATAATCGTTAGAATAAACTCATCAAAACAAAGTAGGCCTTCTCCCTTGCATTTTCTCATAGAATTTAATGAATAATAATAATAATAATAATAAAAATATATGGTGGAAACAGTGTCCGCAGCTGAGTGTTAAAATCTGTTGTTAATCTAGTGTATTTTAAAAATTGAGAAGAGGGCTGCAGCTGCCTGCTGTGTCTGCCAAGTGGTGTCCAGATACCATAGTGGACTTAGCCAATTTACAGAAAAACTCACCTGTACGCCAAGTTTTTTCATGGACTCTTTCTTCCTATTTTTTCTGTTTCTCTCATTCCTCTTGATCTCTGGTCTCTCAATGTACCTCTGTACATCTTTTTTCGTGTTGGCCAATTCTTAAATCTCATTCCCTTTTTCCTAAGTGATAAAATGGTGTTGATTTTACCTGCCGTCATATAAAACTCTTTTGAGACATAATCTGTAGGTATTATTTATACATATTATGCTTGATATGTTTATTTGCCCATTTTGGTATTCATTTCAATTTGAGTTTTATGTCTTTGGATGAATGTCACGACATTCAAGTGCCATTTAGGGGCTTTTTCCTGAAACCCCTAAGCACCAGATTTCCTCCTATATAGGAGTGGCCATAGCAGTAGCAAGGTCTTTATTAATAAATAACTTACCGCTAAAAATAACTTACTAGATTAAGCACTGAGGAAAATGGAAACTGACATAAATTCGGTATCAAAATATAAATCTAACATATGTATGTGTTTGTCATAACATCTGTATATGTTTGGAGGCTGACAAAAGAAGGTTGTTACCTAGGGATTATTGTGGTTATTTGACTTTAGCTGAGAATATTATTAGACTCTGTGAAGTACAGGTGTTATCAACTGTAAGCACTTGTAGACCCAGGAGCTGTGCCATCAGGTTTCAATTGTCTAGGCATAGGAATAAATGTGAACTTCAAAGGAAACTTTCATGTGAAGAAGCAATTTGAGTGAACAGAAAAATAATGGACTGGAGAAGGCCGGGTTTAAGAAGGAACAGTAATACACCACCATTTCATCTTCCATGAGGGATCATTAGGAGATGTTAAGAAAAAATTTGAAGTTAGAATTTCTGGGCACATGAATGTTGAATACAATTTGCTGATTATAGATTCCGCTATTACTATCTTAATCAGTGGGTAACTTGGATAGCCATATATGTAGCCTTAACACTTATGAAGATATAGATACTTTTATTTTATTTTTACTTTTATTTATTTATTTATTGAATTGTATTTAATTTATTTTTTTATACAGCAGGTTCTTATTAGTTATCCATTTTATACATATTAGTGTATACATGTCAATCCCAATCTGCCAATTCATCACACCACCCACCCCCCCGCCCACCCGCCACTTTCCCCCCTTGGTGTCCATACGTTTGTTCTCTACTTTTAAAGCTTAGCATTTTTCTAGTAGATCTGGTAGACAATGGAATATATGTCTGTAGGACTGAACTTACAAAGTTGCTTAACTTATATGAGGGAGTAACTTAGGTGCTGAGAGAAGGTGGTTCACATTTTCCTTTCTTTTTCCTGTATTGTATATCAATATAGAGGGTGCAGTTTACCACTCAATTAGGCACGGCCACTCCCCACTGGGTTTAACACTAAAAGTAAATGGGTTTCCAATCAGACTGGTGTTGTTCATTCACAAAAGGAAAATAATTTCAAATTGGAGCATGTGTCTGTGCAAACTCATGCTGCTGATAACATACAAAAAAAGAGGTTTAGTTCACACCTTTTTTATTGCCACACAGGGATACAAATGAGAAAATTAGGCTATAAGACTTGATTAAAGTTTCAATATATGAGCATTTTTTAAAAAGTGTCCATGAAAAAACATTCTGACATTTTCCCCTGGCTTTGCTGTCCTGTTGGGTAGCAACATGCTCTCCCTATAGCAAACAAGCTTGATGCTATTAGTGCCACAGGGCTCATCCCATGTGGTATAGATCTGTCTCATTTCTCTGAAATGTGCTCTCCTGCATTCCAAAAGCCTTCCTTTGTTTCCTCTGAAGAAATCATTTCTAATTTGAAAACCTTTGTAGATGGAATCCATATATCTTTTTACTATTGGTAGGTAAGGAGCTCTCTTCTTTGGATACTGGATAATAATAGATTTTGTGGGTATGACAGCAATATGGCCATATTCTCTGTGAAAAGAATTGCCTTCATGCTGTTCTTTGAAAGAAGAATAACAGCCTTTGTTATTGAAGGAATTGCTTCTTTTCATCAAAAATTCTGAAGTATCTAATGGACTCTGAGGATATTCCCTTTCTGTCCATGCTGAGATTCTGCCTCTAGCCCAGGTGTTGAAACTGCAAATGTCCACTACACCAGACCAGAAGCATTATTTTTCAAATAGTTTCTCACTTTTTTGCATCAAAACTGAAGATATGACCACAAGTAATAAAAACTCTTCTTGGTGTAATAGTTTAAAAATGGAGAGGCATTTCTGGCTAAGATGGTATTCTACATTTTGAACATATTTTTAAGGGAGGATGAGAAGCAGATTGTCATTGATTATTCATAATATGTTCTTGAGAGGAGTTTAATAAGCACAATGTTCTAGAAAACACAGCTTTGGAAGGGTCACATTGCCTGGCCACATGTTATATATTAAGGAGAATTAATACGATTGGAGATAATTTCTGCTATGGTGTTACTGCTGCTTGTTAGTGCAAGAGCTGGAGGGTACATGAACTAAATGTTCCTTAGTTCACAGGGTAGTACATGATGCATTTTCTTGGCTTTCCCCAAAAAGCCATAAATTGATTGAATGAGCTGAAGAAGAAATCCAAAAGGATTTTCAGAGGGCAAGTACTCATTGGGGGCTATTCTTGACCAAATGGCTACTTGGCTGTGTTATCTGAACAACATCACATAATCTCTAATTGCTCCAGTTACTTCATAGGTCAAGTACAACCCAGTCTGTGTCTACATGACACCATTGCAACTATTTGAAATCAAAGCATTGTCTCAAAATGAGCTCAACTGATTTTGTTTTTCCCTTGAGTTGACAGTTTTGTTTGGGTGTTGTATAGACAAAGCCTCAATAATCAGCAGTAAAACCTCAGCCATTTAAACTCTACTGATTCATAATTTGTGTTATTTTGACCTGGGTGGATCTAAAGTTTATCTTAGTACAATCTGTTAAAGACAATAAAATTAATATGCTAGTAGTATAAACTAAATGAGACTGCAGAGGAGATTAGATCAAGATGGAAAAATGAGCACATGCTCCTATTTTTCCTTCCACCTCAAATCCTTAAACAGAAAATATTTAAATATTTAAAAATAATAAGTCCATAATAACATTGTAAAATAAAGAGAATGACTGTAATTAAACATATGAAATCAGTTGACTGAGGAAACTATAGCCCTCCAAGTGCACAAGAGGATAGTGCAAAATATATGGGGAGCTCTCTAGGGGACCTCTACACTTTAAGGACATAGGATCCAAGGGGCAAAGAGGTCCCTGAGAAGAATCAAAGCAGTTCGTTTGGGTGTCAAACTGACACAAGCTGGTGAATTGCTCCACAACCAATTCCAGAGTTCCAAGCCACTGATATTTTTTCTTGGCATAGTGAGTGTGAGGATTTGGGTCAGAGAGGAGGGCTGGCCCTTGGTGGCTTATGATACCCAGGTAGGATAGAAAGCCCTTACTCCTGTAAAATGATTTGCTGGTACTCCCTGGTTGGGTAGCTTGTTCTACTCCTTTCCCATGGGGGAAGAACCACAGTAAATATGCAGTCATAGGCATACAATGAAATCATCAGGCATTAGTGACAGTGAACTGAATAAACATAACACCTGAAAAAAAGCCAATGAAGCATGCAGGAAAAGGCTTTGAATAAGTATAAATAATATTTCCAGTGGGATGAGAGACTATATCTTGGAGATAAAAAGACATCTTGGAGATAAAAACAATATAATTGAATAATACTTGGGAACTTCCCTGGTGGCACAGTGGTTAAGAATCTGCCTGCCAATGCAGGGGACACAGGTTCGAGCCCTGGTCTGGGAAGATACCACATGCTGTGGAGCAACTAAGCCCGTGCACCACAACTACTGAGCCTGCATTCTAGAGCCCGCAAGCCATAACTACTGAGCCTGTATGCCACAACTACTGAAGCCTGCGTGCCTAGAGCCCATGCTCTGCAATGAAGAGTAGCCCCCGCTCACCGCAACTAGAGAAAGCCCACACGTAGCTATGAAAACCCAACACAGCCATAAATAAATAAATAAATAAATAAATTTATTTTTTAAAAAAGGAAAAATAATTGAATAAATTTAATAGCAGGTATATATAACTCAAGCATGAATTAATGAGCTGCAAGATTAAGCAAAAATAATTCTAGAATATAGCATAAAATAACAAATAGATAGAATCTATGAAAGAAAAGTTAAGAGATAAGCTGAAGTTTAAATATCAGTGTTATAGAAGTTTCTCTAATGAAACTATGAATGAAAAATAATCGAAGGAATGATAGAAAAAAAATTTCTAGAGATCAAGATAGACATGAGCCTTCAGTTGGCCTGTGAGTGCCGAGCTAGGTGAATGAAAAAAGACCCACGTGCAAATAGATATATTGTGGTGAAATTTCAAAACTAAGGAAAAAGATACAATTCTAAAGACTCAGAGAGTAAAAAACTATATTTCTTATGAGAAATGGAAATCAGATTAACATTAGACTTCTCATTGGCAACGTTGGAGGCTAGAAGGAAGTGAAGAAATACCTGTAGAGTTTATAGGGAAAATAATTTTAGATTCATAATTCTATGTATCCTTAAGCTAGTTTACAATTTACAAGGATAGGAATTTGAGATTTATATATTTTTAAGATTCACAAAGCCTCAGAATGTTTACTAACCACAGAAACATTCTAAAAGAAGTACTAAAATGTTAAGCAATGTGAAAGAAAAACAATACAAGGGAATAATGTGGAGTACAAGAAATAATGATGATAATTGTAGTCATAATTACTTAAACAAGGATTTGTTTGGCACATACTATTTTTCAGGTACTGTGTCAGGAGCTATTCATTGATAGAATGTTTGAACATTCACGTTACAAATGTAAGAAGACATATTGCAAGACCAAACATAATATGCATATCTCTCAAATCACTAAAGGAAAAGAATGAAATGAGAAAATTTAACCAATTCTACAACAGCAAGAAAGGTACATGAGAAGCAAACAGAGGCATACTTATTAAAAAAATAAAACAAGATAGAAGGAACAAGACCAAATATATTAAAACATATAGTCATAATCACATTAAAGTTATAATCATATTAAAAGATTACATTCTCCCAGTAAAAGTTAAGGATTCAGATTAGTTTTGAAAAACAGAGGTCAGGTTACTTGATACATCTGACTTAAACCTTGCTAGCTTCCTTTGTGTTCTTCAGTTGTTTCCTTCCCTCTGAATACACCACTCACATCTATATGAAATCATGGCCACTGCCTTTGTGGAGTCTAGAGAAAGAGTCATATCTCAAAAAGAATTTTGCCAGATGGAGTTAGCTGAGTGCAGTCAGATAGGTCAAGACTAAGAGACGAAAAAAGTTTTTGAGAGAGCTGCAAAGTATCATTAGCATGGATTAAAAGAGAGAGTGACAGTTTAAGACTTAGAAACACCTTTTGATCCTCTAGCTTTCTACAGACAGGAAACTGGTGGAAAAAGAGACTTATCAACCAATGATGGCATATTCTCCAATGCCCTCTCCATATACGGCCAAAGAAGAGGGAGAACATCCCAAAGAATGGAGCTAGTAGCCAAGGAAAACAATGGACTGGAAAGTTTCTCCTAAGAAACAGGACTTGGGCCTAACTGAGAGATTTTCTATCCCACGGTAGGGCGTTCTGTCCAGAGTGATTTAGAATAGCTATAGACCAGTGACTGCTATTGCCTTTCATTCTTCCCCTTTTGAAATGGTGGTGCTTACTGCAGTTATCCTGTCTCTATCCCACCATTTATGATGGCTGTATGGAAGGGTGGGGGGCAAATAACTTATCTTTATAGGTTCACGGTTGTTTAGATCAAGAGCAACTACACATGGATCCAATCTAGATCATAAGATCTGGGACTTCATGCCTAATGTTGTTATCAAGACGTTTTGTGATGTCTTGGAGGGGTGAGTTTTTCCTGTATGAGAGAATGAATATTTTTGATCAAGTGGGTGGGCTGCGGATAAGTTGGACAATTGTTTTCAATTTTCACTCTTTCTCTGTACCATGCTACCTTGCAGTACCTCCCTGTGGAGTAGTCATTGAGTTTGGACTTAGTCACAGAACATGCTTTTTAGTGGTGTGGTACAAGCAGAGGGTTTAAATTTACTTATATTGTTTTGATAGCTTTTTGTGTTTCTACTATGTGCTATGAGAATAAGGTACCTCAAGTAGGTACTGATTCTAGAATGAGACATGTAGAATGATCTTTGAAGCCAACCCACAGTCTTGTGGGTCAAGAATATTGCACCTAAGAACAGAGAGCTACAGCCAACCTTCAGACCCATGAGTGAGAAATGAGAACCTGTTGTTATAAGGTGCTGAGTTTTGGAGTTGATTACTATGCAGTATTATTGCACCAGAGATCAAATACAATGGGAATTGGTAGAAAGAGTAATTAACAGATGTATTTGTTAAAATGGGCTAGGTTATACTGTGACAACAAACAGTCACACTATCTCAGTGGCTTAGAACCACAAAGGTTTTTATGTGACTCATGCTCCATGTCCATTGCGGGTTGGCTCTGGCTCTAATTGAGGACTCAGGCGGATGGATCAGCTACAGTCTAGAGCACTGGTGGTCTTATGGCTAAGGGGGAAAATGAGGATGGCAAAGCATATGCTGATTCTCAAAGCCTCCAGCCAAAAGTAACCAGTGACAATTCTGTTCACATTTCATTGCCTTAGGAAATAACATAGCTACTCCTGAGGTCAATAGGGTAGAATTGTATAATCTTCCCCTGCCCCTCACCCCCTCCCCACCCTCCCCACCCCACCCCCCACCCTGGGAAGATCAGATGTAACAGGTTAATAACAAGTTAAAAAGAACAAAACCAAATTGCTATGCTAAATGCATTCTAAATCGCCTCTGCATAGATACTGTCAGTTGGCATAAAAATATGTCAATTATTATCGTGATTACAAGAGAAAAAAATTCTTACAGTAAAGTAACTTCAACTTCTTTCATGTAATTGCAACATATATTGTGGCATGTTCTACATTATGTTGAAGTTTGGGGACTGAAAGTAAAACCCTCAGTATACCCGTTCGGTCTTTAAAAGCTTTCTGAATTTTCAAGAGCTATCAATTGCATGCTTTTTATGGTAGAAAGAGTACTGTTTTTTGAGTATTCAGATTCTGCTTTTTTTTCCTGTTTGAATCCTTCGAATCTGTCTGCATAACAGTAAAATTGGGGAGAATAATACCTCTACTTTCTTGCATATCTGTAAGGATGAAAAAGGCTTTACTTAAAAGGTCTGAATATTGGTGTGCTCAGTAAATGATAACTGCTGCTGTTGTTGCCTTTCTTAGTGGTATTGTTCCTATCCAGGAAATTCATACTTGGTTATTATATATATATATTTATGTCATTCAAGTAGACGACAGTAACATGAATCTTCTTCAGTATGGTGGTACTCAAGGCCCAAATAATTGCAGCCAGACCCTTGAGGTTTTGAACTGTTAGTCTATTTATTGTTGGGGAAAAAGGAAGAAATTTAAGATACTTTTCTATAAGAATAATTCTTATGGAGATAATCATTTGGAGACTACATTATCATTGTTGATGAGAACTAGAGGAACTTGAGTTATATTTTTAAAAATCTATAGAACAGACACTTAAGATATATTTGAACCAGTCATGAAGTTGTCTTATCGTGATGATCCAGCACCATTCCAAGGAGTGTACTCAGATATATACCCCTTAAAAGGCAGCATGTACTGTTTTCACAGCTGGCATATGTAAAATTTTGTCAGATTCCTTAACAATGTTGTTTCTTCTCTTTTTTCTATTATTTGACCTCTAGGCAAGATATACTATGGAGCTCAAAATCCAGAAAGTTTTTGCTCAGAAGAAACCCCAGAAAGCCCAGCATGCTGATTGTGTCTTCCCTTTTGGACTCAGGGGGAATTCACATGGACAATGTAGTGTGAAAAGAAAAATCTTTTTTAGGGAGACAGAAGATTTGCCTGAGATTTAGGAAGCTTTGCCCCTTGGGATGTGACGTGATAAGAGCTGGGTCACCTCTGGAAAGGCTTCTCATGAAATCAGCCAATCATGTACTACTCAGCACTGTGCTAGGATCAGTGGGGTGTACAGAAGCGTGAGACTTCATGGATTCCATCTTTAAGTAGCTTCCAATAGAGATGAAAAGTTAGAATAATAAATATTTATGCAAAACTCTAATGTAATACTGTGTCAAATTGAGCAAATGTGCTATAAAAATTCAAGAAGAGTACAGTGAAGGCTTGGAAGAGAAGTGAAATGTCAAGTTAACCTTGGACAATCCATAATGTTCCAAGTTATGGGAAGATCATGGGCAATGATAGGGAAGTGGGGAATAGCCTGCTTGGTGAAAAAGTGAGAAAATCAGGGTAAATAGAAAAGAGGGCTGAGAACCTGGGGAAATTCATCTGGATAGCATGTCTTGAGAGTCACAATGCTTCAGAATTGAGATAGAGAAACTTAAGGAGAGAAGGTGGAGTGAAAAGAGCAATGGTGTTGAAGGCAGGAAACCTAGGATCAAATTTTTGTTCTGCTTCCAAGTAGCTTAATAAATAGGAATACATGATCTTTATTGTCATGGATCTCAAGACTGGCAGCAAACACATATATTAAAATAACACATTCTTGGACAAATACATATTTAAAATTATGATGAAATCTGAGGGACAAAAAGGTGAGTTTGAGGCACAGTGCATAGAGAAGGACAGTGTGAGCCTGAGGAAGTAGGTCTTGGACCTAAATCATGTTACATATAGTGGATTTCATGCTAAGAGTCATGGAAAAGTCATTTTATTAAGCTAGCAATGGGTGATCTGATTAAGTTTACAATTGTTGTTGTTGTTATTAAAGTTTTATTTATTTATTTTTTAGAGATATTTTAGGTTCACAGCAAAGTTGAGCAGAAAGGTACAGAGATTTCCTATGTATCCCCGGCTGCTACAGCAGTGGGTATATGTATAGCTTCCCATATTATCAACATCCCCTCTCCAGAGTGGTACATTTGTTATAATTGATGAACCTACATTAACACATTATATTCACCCTAAGTCCATCATTAACATTAAGGTTCACTCTTGGTGTTGTAGGCTTTATGGGTTTGGACAAATGTATAATGACATGTATACAACATTATGTTATTATACAGAGTATTTTCACTGCCCTAAAAATTCTTTGTGTTCTACCTATTCTTCTCTACCCCACCCCTAACCTGACACACACTGGTATTTTTACTGTCTATATAGTTTTGCCTTTTCAGAATGTCATGTAGTTGGAATCATATAGTATGCAGCATTTTCAGATTGGCCTCTTTCACTTAGTAATGTGTGCATTTAAAGTTTTTTCATGTCTTCCCATGACTTGATAGCTCATTTCTTTTTAAAGCTGAATAATATTCCATTGTCTGGATGTACCACAGTTTATTTACCAATTCAGATGAAGGACTTATTGATTGCTTCCAAGTTTTGGCAATTATGAATAAAGCTGCTGTGAACATCCATGTGCAGTTTTTGTGTGAACATGTTTTCAACTTCTTTGGATAAATACCAAGGAGCTGGATTGTATGACAAGAGTATGTTTAGTTTTGTAAGAAACTGCCAAACTAATTTCTAAAGTTTTTGTACTATTTTGTGTTCCCACCAGCAGTGAATGAGAGGTCTTGCATCACATCCTCCCCAGCATTTGGTGCTGTCAATGTTTTGGGTTTTGGTCTTTCTAATAGTTGTGTGGTGGTATCTCGTGGTTTTAATTTGCCTTTCCCTGATGACAGATGATGTCGAGCATCTTTTTATATGCTGATTTGCCATCTGTATATCTTCTTTGGTGAGGTATCTGTTCAGGATTTTGGTCCATGTTTAAATCAGGTTGTTTGTTTTATTTTTGTTGAATTTTAAGAGTTCCTTTTGCGTTGAGTTATTTGGGATGATTGTCCTTTATAAGATGTCTTTTGCAAAATATTTCCTCCCAGTCTGTCTTGCCTTCTCATTTTTTTTCGCAGTTATCTCTTGTAGAACCAAAGTTTTAAATTTTAATAAAGTCTAGCTTATCAATTATTTCTTTCATGATCATGCCTTTGGCATTTATTAGGTTTGCATTTTTGAAAGAGCATTCTGGTTGCAAGGTGAAGAAAAGTTTGGAGGGAGATAAAACTGGATACAGGAAGTGGTTGGAATGCCACTATAGGTATGTAGGGGGTTACACAGAAAGGCAGAGCATAGCCCCTACTTGATCCTACTTTCCTGGTGACCAAGGAGAGTGTGAATTAACCTGCAGACCACTAAGGAAATGTCACATTGCCCTGTGGAATTGTTTAGTACAAAAGGCATCTTGACATTATTTGGGAAAAAAACCCACTTTTATGCTAATCAGGTATTATTTGCCTATATGAATCACTAACTCTATTCCTATTTTCCTCTCCAGAAGCTTCAGCAAATGAACAGAAACTCTTCTGACTCAATCTTTTCTTTCTTTATTTCCTTGGAATATTGTCATTTTTCTAAAATATACCAAAATTAAAATAAACATGCTGGTATGAATAAAGAAGCAGACTTCCAAAGTAGGATTAGGAGGCACATTAAATCTCACATTTTAAAAATAGTAGATCATTATCTTCAAACATGCTCTGCCTAACTCACATTTGGTACCAGGAAATTCTTTGTTGGTCATCCTATCACGTGTGCTCCAGCCTTGGTGGACACACACCAGACTCACATGACTGTTGAATCATGGAGTAATCCGAGAGGCCCATGAGGTCATTTTGAGCTTTCTGCTGCCAGGGTTGCATTGTTCTTTACCAAAGAGCTATAAGCCCGAGACCTACTTGAGATTTAAACAGTTCTTTCTAAACTACTCTACTCTTCTTCTTTTAGGCTCACTCTTTATCCTAATTGAGGTTCGTGAAATCTTTTTTTTTTCATTCTTCATTCTTTTAAGTTTCTTCATTTTCAGTTTTCTTTTTCCTACTCCTTATGTGGAGTTTAATCTCATCCTTTTATATTCTGGTATGGCTGAAGCTTAGGCAAAAACAAGCTATTGATATTTTCAGCAAAGCTTGTCAGGGGAGTTTGCCTTTGAAATGTTCCATTTGCTAGGTGATCTTAGAATCCGGTCATTGGATTGGTATGTTACACTAGGTAGTCCTTCAGGGCCAGTCAGAAGCCTTCTGTTTCACTGCTGTCCACCTACACATCCGGAACCAGACTACTTAGTCACATTCCTTCCTCTGCAAATTGCCTCCTGGAACTACTCTTTGGAAAACTGTTGTCCTGGGTAGCCAAACTAGAGCTATTTATAAAGTGGAGTCCACTTCTCTATTTTCATGTAAGTGGAAAACACCTCACACTTCAAAAATCTACAGCTTCATCCTGCCCAACTTGATTTGCTTGGATGACTCTTATATTGGATTCAAAAGAGCTATGTCTCTTGGAATACAAATTCACCAGGGTGTGTACAATAAAAAGATAATTGGGAAGAAGCGGGTGGGCGGCTGCGCTCATGCGTGGAGGAGAGCTGAGGGGCGGAGTGGTGACCACCGGCCGGGCTCGAGTGACTCGTGAGAAAATGCAGGACTCCAACGCAGACACCGAGTGGAAAGACATCTTATGCAAAAGAGGCATCTTGCCGTCCGAGGGAAGTTTGAAAGATCTGGAGAAGGAGGCAGAAGAGCGGGTCCTTCAGCAGTCCATTGTGAAAACGTATGAAGACATGACTTTGGAAGAACTGGAGGATAACGAAGAGGAATTTGGTGAGGAAGATGAACGTGCGATTGAAAAGTACAGGCAGCAGAGACTGGCCAAGTGGAAAGCAACCCAACTGAAGAATAAATTTGGAGAAGTTTTGGAAATCTCAGGAAAGGATTATGTTCAAGAAGTTAACAGGGGCTTCCCTGGTGGTGCAGTGGTTGAGAGTCCGCCTGCCTATGCAGGGGACACGGGTTCGTGCCCCGGTCCGGGAAGATCCCACATGCCGCGGAGCGGCTGGGCCCGTGAGCCATGGCCGCTGAGCCTGCGCGTCCGGAGCCTGTGCTCCGCAATGGGAGAGGCCACAACAGTGAGAGGCCCGCGTACCGCAAAAAAAAAAAAAAAAAAAAGTTAACAAAGCCGGTGAGGGCTTGTGGGTCATCCTGCACCTTTACAAACAAGGGATTCCCCTCTGTTCTCTGATAAATCAGCACTTCAGTGGATTTGCCAGGAGGTTTCCTGATGTCAAATTTATCAAAGCCGTTTCAACAACCTGCATACCCAGTTATCCTGATAGGAATCTGCCCACAACATTTGTGTACCTTGAAGGTGATATCAAGGCTGAATTTATTGGACCTCTGGTGTTTGGTGGCATGAACCTGACAATGGACAAGTTGGAGTGGAAATTGTCTGAGTCTGGAGCAATCAAGACAAGGCTGGAGGAAAACCCTAAGAAACCCATAGATGTGCTGCTTTCCTCCGTGCAATACTCCATCCCCACCAGGAGGGACAGTGATTCCGAGGATGACTAAGGCTGTGGCCCTCGTAACCTGTTGAACTTTCTTGATGTGACACATCATCTGAATTTTTTTTAAAAGGAAAAAGTAGGAATGTATACTTTAGTTTTAGCCTTTTATAATTATGTTTCAAATCTGATCTCAGAAATAATCATTGCTGGGAATCCTTTTAAATTTCTTGGAACTCTCTTTTTTAAACTAATAATATTTCTTTAAGAAAAAAATAAAAGCCAGATATTAGTTTAAAAAAAAAAAAACATTGATGTGATGCTTATTGGTTTGTAAATCTGCCAGAATGAGATGCTTCTTTCATATCCACCATTGTTTCCATCCTTAACAGAAAAGAAAATGCAAATCTACTCACCAGTACCTATAACGGCAGGCAGGTCTGCATTTAATTTTGATTTATTATGTCACACTATATTTTGATATATTTTTCTTTTATGTTTTAATATCATCACCTTATGAAAACACTATAGACATCCTATTCTTGTGTGTTCCTGAAATTTATCTTTTGGTCAACCACAGACGACTCTTCAACAATGCTCTCTACAATGAAGTGTTTTGAGGTCAAAGATCTTAAAAAGACATAGAAACAAAAGCTTTGACTTTACACCACTAATGGCTTGTTTTCTGTCTTTTAAAATGAGGAACTCTTAGTTGAGCTTGAACTTAGATATCTGGTTCTATGATATTTTGAGATATTAGTCTGTGAGGTTTTTCCCTCTGTATTTCCCCCTCATTCCCATTACTTCCTCCTTCCTGTAGGTAGTGGTTGTGTAATCTCTAACCTCAGGGAGGCCTGTGGCAGGACAAACAATATAAATAGTCTGTACATCTTAAGTGCTTAAATGGATGGCAATTACTGGTTATAAAATAATTATCTTAAAGAATCATGAGCTGGAAATGAATTCCCTCTGATGTATCTTTAGTATTTCCTTAGAGAAGGAGAGAGTGGGGTATGTGGCCCCAAGAACACAGTGGACCTGCTCAGGTTTTTGTCAGCATATGGCTAGATCTTAGAGAGCAGAGGCTTCCTGGGGCATCTAGGTTGGCGAGACAATAGGAAACTTTGCAAAGCTTTCTAAGCATGGTAGAAATCATCAGAGGGTTGATGGACTTGGAAAGGCCAGGCTGAGAGGTTCACCAGGCATCTTGGTGATAATCTGTGTACACCAGACCAACTAACTTGTTTAATAGATACTGTAGTTAACCACAGCTTCCCGACCCCTTGGTGCTGCCTAGAGCATCTCTAAATTTTGTCATAGACCATAAGTTTCCCACTGGCTTATGGGGATGACAACATGAATGTAAATTAATTTGCTTTATAATACTGTTGATTATTTCTCACATGCTTGAGTTTGATATGCCTGATTTTGGCTTCTCTTCTTTCCTACACCTAGAGTGTTGACAAAATGTGTACAGTTTTAGACAGGTCAAATATTATAACAGAGTATTTAGTTTGGGACTCTTCTATGCCAAGTCAAAATATCATGCCTGATATTTATATTCTCTGTATATATGGATAGTATTTTCTTAAGTCACCACTCCCATAAGGATTAGATTAAATCTAAGAAATGCAACATCCTAGAGCGTTAAAGAACATCACTCTCTGGGACATTTTGCAAGTGTGTCCTCTTTACACATTAGGTGCTTAGGTATTTTAGTGTTTTTTAGTAGCAAATAGGGAAGTAAGTCACCTTTCCTTCTTTTCCTTAATAACTTCCCTACAATTCTGGCCACAGGAAACCTAGCAATGGAAGCAACTCCCACCACAGGAGCCATCATCTTGGGGCATCTTGGGCCTTTAGAAGAAAGAAAAAGCAGGCATGTTGGCTTCTGGCTTTCAGGATATGTCATCAGGATAACTAAGAAATAGAATTTGTTTTTCAGGAAATCATTTTCATCCATACATTCGCTAAGAGAATCCATGATTTACTTATTATTTTGGATGAACTACCATTTCAATGTATACTTTCCAATATATATATATATTTTTTTTCTTAAAAGTTGAAATGTGTTTGTGTGTATGTGCACGACATAGCATTTTCTTTCTGGCTCTTCTCTGTTCTTTTAGCTTCAATGCAAATAGAGAAAGCATAAGGGAAAAATAAAGATGATTGAGAGAGACAGAAATTATTGGCTTCTCTTCTTTCCTACACTTAGAGTGTTGACAAAATGTGTACAGTTTTAGACAGGTCAAATGTTATAACAGAGTATTTAGTTTGGGACTTTTCTATGCCAAGTCAAAATCTGGGCAATTTCTGTTTACCAGTTGACAACTTACGTTTGGATCTGGCTACCAATTCAGATTACACAGTCAGCCTTACCAAAGAAGGCCCTCTCCCTAACACCATCTTTTTAAGAGCCGTGTTGGCATAAATTAGAGAATGAAGGACTGTTTTGAATTTCTGTTGGATGACATGGAAAATTATCAGAAAGTCCTTGAGGGAGGCTTGGCAGTAGACTTATACTTTAGCCCTATGTTACTGTGGTTATCGACATCAAACTTTTCTGACTACACATATATGCTCATATGTACTCATGTGTATACACTTGTATCTGGCATAGGAAATCCCTCAAAGAAATATAAAACAATAAGGAGCATAGGACTGAACTGCTACTCAAAAGTGAGAAAAACCTAGAGGAGAAAATAAAATAGAATCTTTCAAAAGGAGGGAGGGCTACAAGTTTTGATTGCTAGATTTACCAAATAAAAATACAGGTTTCCCAGTTAAATTTGAATTACAGGTAAGTTCCAAATATTGCATGGAATATACCTATATTAAGAAAGTAGTCATTGTTTATCTAAAATTCAGGTTTAATGGAAACATGTATTTTATCTGGAAACCTTAGTACAAGTAGGCACAATTTTTTGATAATTTCCTCTTTTGGGAGTAGAAGGTAAGTGGCTACCTCTGAGATGTCAGAGTCAGTGTCCAGAAATTGTGTGACAGTCCCGATAAATTCAAAAAAAAACCCATCTTCAGTCTGGGGAGGAGTGTGGATGAGGCCTAGTAGCATAAGTGTTTCCTGGTGTGAAGGAATTCCTCTAGATTCTCTAAAGAGATAAATAAGTCAGTAGCCTGGAGAGCAGAAAAATAGGAGCTTGTTCTTAGAAATGACCTTTCTAGAAGAGAAAGAGCAATAACAGCAGCAACAACCGAAAAGGCAAAGAGTTTTGAGAGTGATAACCGGATGTGAAAGAATGAAGCAGAAATAGCAAAAATGCCCAGGTTGGTTACCACTGAATTCTGTGTTCTCTATTGCAGGTACTTTCCTGGAGAAACAAGGGAGATTTGGATGGAACTGGAATTCCCAAAACGTTGTAAGTAAGAGTTAATGGAAGAGAGTCTGGGTTTATTTTCTTTCTTTTCTTTTTCTTGATTTGATTATTTCCTTTGCATTCATGTATATTTATACTTAATACATATGTGTACTCACACAGTGAAAAGCAGTATAAATATGGCTTTTAGCTTGGTGATTTAAGAAGGTAGTAACTGTAAGATTAGTGCAAAATGAAGTATGTGTTTTAAATGGAGTGTAGGCCAATATTTTGGTCATTTTTAGTCCTCAGTTGCATTTTCTTGTTCTCTTACTCTGGATTCTGTAAACATATAATCCATAGTAATTAATTTAAATTTTCTTTTGATGTTGATCTTCATAAGCTCTTGGTTTAAATACCAAACACTTCACACACCACAGATTTTTGTTTTAATCCATGAATGTAATCAACGTTTCATATTCTCCTTCATATGCTTGCTATTAGTAAGGCTCCAAGTTCTGTTCTCAATTACCACAGATATGCTAAGTGTATGTATAGAAGAAATTTGCTAATTTGTAACTTAAAAGCCTGGAAAACAATGGGCTTAAATTAATTGGGTATCTGGTATTTTCAAAATTACAAAACAACCAAACATTAACTAGGTTAGGAAAGAACAATTATTGTACTTTATATCATGCACAATTTTATATGAACAGATAATGGCTTACATGAGACTTCTGAGTTAGCTTGCAACTATGTTTATACAGCCATGTATTTAGGTACTGGTTGTAGGTCAATACGTCAAAAGTCAATGTACTGAATGACCATTCACTGAAATACAGAAGAATTTCTTAGAGTTGTAGTTTTTCCTGTGTCCCTGCTCTTGCCCTTGCCTCTCCATTATATGCAAATCGTTGTTTTCCCTTAAAAACAGTTTGCTGAATTCTCTATTTATGTGGATTTAGGTTTGTTCTTGCCTCTGGCGGCAAATGATTAAGGCAGACATTTAGGTTAAAGTATTAGGTTAAATCTTAGTTTGGGCCTTTGGGACTGAGGAATGCTAAACAGAGAACTAGAAAAGAACATTGGACTGATGAGGAGAAATCTGGCTTTGCCATTAGGCAGCTGTGTGACCTTGAGCAACCAATTTCTCTTCTAAAGGCTTAGATTTCCTAATCTCAACATGTTATCAAGTGTCTCAACTGAGAAGTGGATCTATGGGAAAGAAGGAAGTGGACCTGTATTTTACCTACAACTGAACAGAGCTTATGGTCCCCTTTACCTTTGGAAAAGTGTGTTACTCATATAAACAGTACCTGTTGTGTGTGTCCTGATAGAGAGAGGATAAAGACCATGATCTGCAGATCCCTTCCAGTCTTTTTTGTTTGTTTTTGGCTGCGTTGGGTCTTCGTTGCTGCACGCGGGCTTTCTCTAGCTGCGGTGAGCTGGGGCTACTCTTTGTTGCGGTGCGCGGGCTTCTCACTGCAGTGGCTTCTCTTGTTGCAGAGCACGGGCTCTAGGCACGCGGGCTCAGTAGTTGTGGCTTGTGGGCTCTAGAGCACAGGCTCAGTAATTGTGGTGCACAGGGTTAGTTGCTCCATGGCATGTGGGATCTTTCCGGACCAGGGCTCGAACTCGTGTCTCCTGCATTGGCAGGCAGATTCT
Organism: Hyperoodon ampullatus; assembly: GCF_949752795.1. NCBI lineage: Eukaryota > Metazoa > Chordata > Mammalia > Artiodactyla > Ziphiidae > Hyperoodon > Hyperoodon ampullatus. Next base: position 139,561,884 of record NC_136914.1, read on the forward strand.
TAACCACTGTGCCACCAGGGAAGCCCTCCAGTCTTGATATTCTATAATTTCATGGTCTTCTAGGCACACCAGAACGGCTGTTTTGGTGTGAAGTTTTTGTGTCTATGATTTGAGGGAGTTTCCACTCAACAGTTTTCTAGGAGATGTACAGTGCATATTTGGATAACGTGCTTCAGCTAAATGGGATATAAAAACAAGATGCTTAGAACAGTTTTACTAACTGAATAAACTTTTGTGAGTGTACCCTTCATTCATTCATTTATTAGCAAATATTTATTGTGTACCTACTATATTCTTACACTGAACCTGGAGCTTAGAGTATAAAGGTTTTCACAAAAAGCGCAGTCTTTTTGGAAGATAGTCATGCAATCAGGCAAGCGAGTATAGCACAATGTGTTAAGTTCCTTGTAAGTTATATACAAGGAGTACTGGACATGCCATATCTCAGAATGCCACCACCCCACAGTCCCTTGATGAGATTCCTTCACCATGGATTACCATGCTGCTGCCCAGTGGACTCGCCACTCTGGCCACAGCTGACTCAATCTGGCCCACACAGCACATCTGTAAGCTGGACAGTGCTCTGTGGGGGGAGGGTGATAGGAAAGAACACTTCAGTAGAGATGATGATGCCTAACTGCATTGATCCGATCTTCTCTTCCAAATAGTTTGAACTCAACATGTAGAAAAAGTCACACAGTTGATAATGAGAACAGAAATTGGAAGACTCTGCGGTATAATAATGACAGGGCATGGGCAAAGGGCTTAACATATTCTTACTTCTGATATAAGTCATAAGAGCTGGCTGGGTCCTCAGTGCTCTTCTCTTTTTGAACTGTGCTCCCTCTTCCTGAGGCCTGGCTGGGTGGGTGTTCAGGCATTCCCATGGGGCCTCTCTTCCTCGTTTATACTCCTGATTTTACAACAAATATCCATTTGTTTGTAGCCTGAGTGGGTTTCTTTTTTAGCAGTGTGAAGTGCTGAACACAAAGGTATTATGAGATGATGAAAGGGAGAGTCCTGACACTGCATCAGGGAGTACATCACAGAGGAGAAGACTCTTCACCTGAGACTTGAAGGGCACATAGGGTGGGCCAAGGGGAGGACAGGGGACCAACTGTGAAGCGCAGGGAGGCAAGAGAGAACAGGCCACGCTTAGGAAACAAGTCGTAGTTTAGTGTGACTGGTGCTGAGGACCTACGTGTGGGGTAGGGTATGATGATGGACTGTCATATAAGGACCAAATCAAGATGATTTTGCATTTTATACTACAGGTAGGGAGAAGCAACTATGGGCATTTGCAAATGAGTCCCTTGGGAGCAGTGTGGAGGATTTATTGGATAGGAGTAAATCTGGGGGTTAAAAGAAAAGTTATTTGGTTACTTCAGTGGTATAGATGAGCTGTAAAGGCCTTAACTAGGGCAGAAGCAGTGTGTGTGTGGGGGGGTGATAGTTATAAAAGAGATTCTAAAGCAGTAGAATGAGCAAGAATTTGTAACTGTGTGTGAAGGAACACTCAGGGATGACTCTCAGGGTTTCTGGTCAGGTGATTGGGCAGATGAAGGTGGTGATTCTCGAGCGAGAGAAAATGGGAGAGAAACAAATTTGATGGAAGAAGATGAATTCAGTTTCAGTTCTTTTGGATTTGAGGCACAAAAATGTTTGATTGTCTTTTGATTATGAGGTCTAAACTAATGATGGAAGCAAAGCAAGATGATATAGAAGCAAATTATTGTAGGTTTCAGATGAATCTGGCATTGCTCTACTTTTTCTTAATTACCATTTCCTAATTATGGGGCTCTCTCAGCATAAATTTACAGGAGCCAAGAAAGAATCCTTTAAGGGATTTCTACTGATTTTGCAGTCCTTTGACTTCAAGGTGACTCTGGGAGGCACCTGGTTGGTCCACACCTGTTTCAAGCTTCATCTACCTAGTGAGTACCACCAGTCACTGTGCAAGGCTACACAAGGGCAGTGAGCAGTGACTGCAGATGGGAGGAACCAAAACAACAGCAAACAAAAACTTTTCTTCGCTTTTAATTTCTTCTCATTGCTCTTTCACTGACTCTGAAGGTCAGATAATGGCCTTTGTTTTCCATCTTGTCTAGATTCTTTGACTCAGAAAAAAGCCGAGCTGGTTTCTGAAGCAAAGGGGGACTTATATACCTTGTGGGCGTCTACTCTTGTCCTTTCAGTTTCCTCTGTCCCCTCAACAGTTTTTAGATTCCTTTAGTGGTTTTTTAACTATACAGTGGTGAAACTGTTTACCATTAGAAGGAGTTCATTGGGTGAAATTTACCCAGGGCTCACTTAACACTTATGCTGCATGCATGCATGAACTGCTTCCAGGGTTACTCACTCCTTTAGCTTTGGTAAGGAATCTGTCAGTCAGATGAGTAGCTGCTGACAGCAACTTTTAAAGACTCTTTTCTCTTAACCATAACACATTAAACACTTTTAAAACAGATAAGTAAACATTTTCTTACAGTCTGTTGTACATATTTCCTTGCTGCACACTTCAGTATAATGAAATTCATGTTGTGCAGATAGAATTTTGTTGAAACGCATCAAATTTCATTCTTTACCCTTTTGTCCATATGTATATGTTTCCCACAAAATGTATAGGGCTTCCGAGCTGGTGCATGGCATATAGGGCTAGTGTGATAATAAATTTCCATTTTAAATATTGAAGGTCCTTCTTATGATCCACAGCTCAACTTAAGTTTTCCTTGCGAATAATGTGATTTTTCTGTTTGCATGTATTCTCTTTTGTTTTGCTCATCTTCTCCATTAGCATGAATCTAGCATTTTGAAACCAAGAGAGCCATTAGCAGTGGCTTTTTTACAGGCGTACCCCCACTGGATGCAATACCCAAGAAGCTATGTGGAAATAGGCTTTATGATGATGAATTACTGTTGCAAAAAGAACTCAGTGACACTGATAAATATTAAAGAACCACTATTGCCCCCATGGAAACCATTTTATTTAGTTGCTTCTAAAACCTATTCTCTGTACTTCTCTTCCCTTTTATTTCTGAGCTGATTTACATGACAACAAAGTCTCTGGTCCTTGGGAGTATGTCTGCCCTTGCCGCTATTCTCTACTTAAGAGTTGTCACCCTCTCTTTGCTGAGAAGACGAGTGACAATGAAGTGAGGAGTAAATGGGTACTGGAGCAGATGAACTCTGAGAAACAAAGATCCCCTTTTCATGCAAATCTCCATAGTAATTTAACATGAAGGAAGAAAGGAAGCCAGTGTACAAGGTATCAAGAGAACTGGATGGTATTCAAGGTTGTTTCATGAAGCCTTGACATCTCTTTAGGAGTGTCATCTATCAAAGCATCTCTTTTCCTTTCATATACAGTGAAAACACATTTCCATTTTGAAGGGAAACAAGGAGGAACAGAAAACTAACTTCAGTCACAGGAGCTGAATGTACACTCACACCACCAGTCCCCTCAATGTCACGTTTGACTTTGTCACTCATTCCTAGTCAATAAGAACTTATCTATGCATGCTTGCTGATTGCCCAGGTTTTCTTCTCTGCCTGGGAGGCCTGCTCCTCTACCTTTTTTTTTTTTTTTTTTTTGTGGTACGCGGACCTCTCACTGTTGTGGCCTCTCCCACTGCAGAGCACAGGCTCCGGTTGTGCAGGCTCAGCGGCCATGGCTCACGGGCCCAGCCGCTCCGCGGCACATGGGATCCTCCCGGACTGGGGCATGAACCCGCGTCCCCTGCATCAGCAGGCGGACTCTCAACAACTGCGCCACCAGGGAAGCTCTCCTCTTCCTTTCTTACTTCAACTTTTTCTACCTTTCAAAGCTTACTTCAAGGACTGTTCTTTTATTCTCAGAGTCTTTCCTTCTGGATTGATTATTCTTTTTCCAGAATTCCCATTGCATTTTGAGTTAGTGTCTATCACTTAATTACCAGTTCCTTCCTATGAGGTGGATTTTCTCTCACCAAAATTTATTGAGGAATGTGACCGTGTATTATACTGCATTGCTCTTTATCCATAGCTCTTAACGTAATAGCAGATATAGAATATGTCTTTGTTAGATGGATTAGCTGCAATTTAAGAATCATGAACTAAGAAGGGTAAACTTTAACTCATAGCACGTTCCCTTAAAGATAAAGCATGACCTGCTTTTGATTAGTTGACATTCAGTGATGCCACTGATCACAGGATGGTCAGTCAATGTATTTCGGTTAAGATAATTTTTAACTCAGAGGTTTGATACCTACTCAGATTTTTCTTTAGCTGGGATATATTATTGATAATAATAATGTTTAGAAGAGCAAATACTTAAAGCTCGCCTTGTGTCCAGCAGGAGTCTAAGGATTTTAAGTATGTATACTATTACTTAATCCTCACAATAACCCTATGAAGTAAATAGTATTGTTATCATCACCATTTTATAGAAAAGGAAACTGACTGTTAAGTAACTTGCCTACAGTTACAGAATTTGGGCCTCAGCAAGTTAGCTCTGGAGCCTGAGCTCTTTTTTGTAAAAATTTTGATTGGAGTGTAGTTGATTTACAATGTTGTGTTAGTTTCAGGTGTACAGCAAACTGAATCAGTTATGCATATACATATATTCACTCTTTTGTAGATTCTTTCCCCATATAGACCATTACAGAATATTGAGTAGAGTTCCCTGTGCTATACAGTAGGTCCTTATTAGTTATGTATTTTATATTTAGTAGTATGCATATGTCAATCCCAGTCTCCCAATTTATCTCTCCCTCCTCTCCCCACCGGTAACCATAAATTTGTTTTTTACATCTGTGACTCTATTTCTGGTTTGTAAATAAGTTCATTTGTACCATTTTTTTTAGATTTCACATGTATACAATATCATATGATATTTGTCTTTCTCTGTCTGACTTACTTCCCTCAGTATGACAACCTCTAGGCCCTCCATGTTGCTGCAAATGGCATTATTTCATTCTTTTTTATGTGGAACCTGTGCTATTAACCACTATTCTATTCTACCTCATCCACTGCCATTGGGTTTCCCCATATTGTCACCTTTTCTTGTGTACAGTGTCCCTCACGATCCAAACTCAGGGACCAGAGATTTTGAGAAGGTTTCTGACAAGCCTTTTATCTGGGATCTTGATATTGACCATGCAGAACTCAGGGATAGATTCAAATTGGATACCAAGTAAGTAAAATATAGTAGGATATTATAGTTAAAATTTGAACAGAAGGCTGTTGGAAACTTTTCAAAATTAGTGTGTATGTGGTGCTAATGAAAACATAAATGAAGTCCAGAAAGTCAGATTGTTTGATTAGAATTCCTTTTAATTACCATTTCTTTCAATTAGCTATTTGTTAAATTGTGGAATGGCTGAATGAAGCTGAAATTATATAGATTTTATAAAGTTAAAAGAAGGAATATATAAAACTGCTAGGAAAATATATAAAGGAAACAATCCCTGAACTTATTTCTCTTTATGCTATGGAGAAAATCTTCCTAGTTGAGAAGGAAAAGGCTGTCTGTCCTTCACTCCGATACTTATTTATGGAGCCAAACTTGTGTTCTGGGACTGAATTACTATTGAAGTAGATTGCTGTTTAAACAACTCGAAGGACAAAGAGGTGTTTTGTTTTGTGTGTGTGTGTGTTTGTATGACCCTTTGATAAGGTTATAGGAAACATTTAGTTTCCATTTAGACTTCTAAAACCACTTAGACTATATAGATGTATTTTCTGAAGTAATACATGGTGAAGTTAAGACTTCATATTCCTCCTGTTACCCAGAGGGTGGTAAGAATTAGAGGTGAGAGCAAAATTTGACTTTACATCTAGAGTGTAAGACATGATTGCAGGGGCACTCCTTGTGGGGGAATTTCAGAGGCTTCTGCCAGTTGTGCACTAAAGAATTAAACCTAATTAATCATAAATTAACCTGTGTTGGAGCAGGGGGTGAGGTGCTACATCTCAGCAAGTATCATCATCCTCACCAAGTGAGACACCTGATTTTCCCAAATTGAAATAAAGAACAGCTAGCACAAGCCTAGAAATTATTTATTCATTTATCATACATCTACTGGGAACCTACTGTCTGTCAGGTACTGTGTTAAGCACCAGGGATAGAAAAAGAAGAAATTGCACTCTCTGCCCCTTACAATCTTATAATCTGTGGTACGGGAGGGAAAGAAGGACAGGATGAGGGGAAATTTGAAAACCAGTCTTACAAATTACAATAAACATAAGAAGAGGTAAGTGTAGGTTACTCAAGTATTAAAGAGCAGGAGTAGAGGAAGGTAGAGCAGGTAGCCTTTCAGATTAGGCACACAAATAAGATTGCAGCCGTCTGAGTAGAAGCATGGAGGGGAACACTTCTGCAGGGAGAACAGGTTGCAGAAAGGCATCAAGATGTGACAAAGCAGGATCTTGTTGGGGAGCTGCAAATTGGAAAACACAAAATAAAGAAATGCTGTTTCAATTTCACCTATAGTTCTTATTAATTTAGAATGCTTGGTATAAAAATATTGCTTAATTCATCTTTAAAACATCCCTCTGATAATGTGTCTTTGGAGTTCAACATCAGGTTTGGGATGCTATGCATGATAGGTCTTGGTGAGTAGTTGGCCTGAGCATTTCCAGGGCACATGCCAAGCACAGGGGTGCCTGTGTTGTGGATTACAAACAATGCAGGAGAACAGGAGAACGCGTGCAACTGCCAGGTCAGAGCTGTTGCCTTTTGGGGAGCTGATGTGCTGTTCCCTAAATGCCCATTGTTCTCTTGCCTTTCTATGCATTACCTTCCTTGTTCTATCTGCTTCATGTGTTCTTCTCCCTTTTTTCTACTTGAGAAAGTCTCATTCTTATTTTGAAATTGAAAATTAAAGGCTACTATGTGGAAAAGGTTCTCACTTCACCTGTGCAGTGTATTCCATATATACACTTTGCTTGTGCATAGCAGGGAACCATATATAAAAGCTTCGCTTTTTTCCTTTTATAGCATGAACGTGTTTGTCTAGATTTATTTTAGTCATCTGAATTAGTCACGAGTCAAGACAACATCTGATTTTCAGAAACCACAATCATCGTGGCTTAGTAATGATTACACCATTATGAAGTGTGTGCGTGCACGCATGTCTGTATATAAAGGGAGGGCATAAGAGAGTAGGCTCTCCATTCACAGGTACAAAATAACCCAAAGGAAAAACATTTTGAAAGTTTAATCTGCAGTGTTGTCCCCTGAAAGCAGCTGTATTCCCTCAAACCATCAACCTCTACAGAATGCTCAACAAGCTGCTTGATGCCCCTGAGGCGCACACAGTCACCACAGACACATTGTCTGTGGTGGTAAGAGGGAGATAACATGGCCAGAGCCACTGGTTTAATCTTTCAGTTGACATCTGAATATAGGCAGTTGTTTTAAAGTAGTACTTAGCCGCACTCTCTGGGAATTTATTTCCAAAATTTATGCTAGTCCTTATGCATTTCATTATTTTGCTTATGTAGGCTGTCTTGTTCAACTAAATAAAGCTATGTGGTGATTATCTGCTTTCCTTAGGAGTCCTACTTTAATTTGATAGACATAGAGAATGATGGTTATGCCTGCAGTCTGCACCAAAGTCAAAGATGTGATATAACACTCTGAGGATATTTATTTGGTTTCTGGAGTTTATTTTGAACTTACAAAAGAATAGAAATTCAGATATATATATATATTTTTAATTTTTTTTTATTTTTGCAGTACGCAGGCCTCTCACTGTTGTGGCCTCTCCCGTTGCGGAGCACAGGCTCTGGACGCGCAGGCTTAGCGGCCATGGCTCAAGGGCCCAGCCGCTCCGCAGCATGTGGGATCCTCCCGGACCGCGGCACGAACCCGTGTCCCCTGCATTGGCAGGTGGACTCTCAACCGCTGCGCCACCAGGGAAGCCCCAGATATATTTTTAGATTTAGATTATGATGTGCTTACACCTGAGGAGATAGACTCCAGAGATGTATCTACATGTGGCAAATATAGAAAAGACTGACTTGAGAATTTGGTTAGCAGTGACTTCCAACTTTGATCCTATAGTAAAATATATATTGAGCTGATCTGTTTATTCCACAGTGTCATAAGATGAGGTTTCAGCTTTAAGATCCCTCCTTCCCCTGCTGAAGTAGAGAGCCAAAATACTCTGTTGGGATTGTTATGCTGTCTCTTCAAAGAGCATGGAACAGAGGATGGGCCTAGAATTACATGGAAATAGCAAAACTGTGCCTTAATGCTGGTTTTTCCTTAGTAAGAGGAATTAGTACATACACAATTAAATGGACTACTCATAAAAATTGTGTGCATTTCTTCTTGAATATAAATGTCTTGAACTTTTTTGCTTTTTTTGAATCACAATGGTTTTCCACTATAATATATGCTTTTTACTTTTCAATTCCTTACTTATAAAGGTAAGTACTTTGGAAAATAAGAGTCAAGGATTTAGTAAATTTCAAACATGCATTGCTCAGACAGACAGTTTATGGTGAGATTCACATTACAGTGAGC